>NC_143384.1:39001981-40201981 GCF_980474605.1 Leiobunum rupestre
CGTTTACATTTATGGGTTCTTAATCTATAGCTACGTATTCGTTTCTCGCAACTTGGACACTGAATATATTTGTTTCGACCCATTTTGAATATATTCAAAGGAGACAAACACGTACGTTTTACTCGAACCGAGTTTATTCATAAACTGTTATCGATTTTTGTGGGATCTCCGTATATAAAGTATAAAATGTGGGTTCTGAGGGTAGAAATAATATCAGCCCTATTTTGATTTTCTTCCAAGTTAAGTGTTTCAGATAACGTTTAGTTATTCAACACCTTCATTCCATTTTTTTATATTAATTTGATATAACCTTGTATCTTCCAACAATTCAAAGTTAAATGAAATAATTTCGTAAACAAGCATAAATTTTAGATCGCCCTTCCTCCAAAATGTCCAATAGAGCTAGTACATTCTCGATAAATATACATGTTCTTGGGGAATAAGAGACGTTTTTTTTCAAAGTAAGCCAAGTTTAAAGCTTATTGTCATTGGTTCCATAACAAAAACAACATTATAACGTAATAATGGTTACCTCTATCTGTAAACTTATCAAGATAAGAAATGGCATATAACTAGATAATTATGTATTAATTTTTTAATTAGTTAAGAATCATTAATTTTAGTTGGTCTATATTTATTATGCAATAATAAAATATATTTATTTATTTTTCAAATTATTAAGGATATATTTAATCATAGACTAATGTTGACTTATAACCCTAACTTAATAATTTAAGCAATTCTTTCTCTCTCTCTCTCTCTCTCTCTCTCTCTCTCTCTCTCTCTCTCTCTCTCTCTCTCTCTCTCTCTCTCTCTCTCTCTCTCTCTCTCTTAAAGAAATCTTATTGTAATAAGCTTAAAAATTTAGGAATAAACTTAAATTATAGGATGAAGAAAAGTCAATAGACATTTATTTGTAAATTATTCGCAATTTTTTTTATTTATTTATTTATTTATAAAACGAACTACAGTTCGGTCTCTGGGAGGCTTAGAGTAATGACAGCATCCCATGAAATCGAACTCCACGCACTCCTCCTGTCGTCGGCTGCTCTTTGACCCTCTTTTTCCACAGTACGTACAACGAAGATGGGGCGGGAAATCCGTTATCAGATGCCCGGGGATGTGTTTGGAATAGACATTACCATGACGAAAAATTACACTCCTTTGATAATGCTCGCACTCTCTGCCCCAGCAAAAGAAGAGTCCTCCGCCTCTTACTGTCAATTCTTCTGTACATTCGTCACAATGAAAGCAAATCATAGATTCAGTTGTCGTACCGACGTACTCTTCTCCGGATGCCAATTTTATGGAAATATGGTCCATTTACTATACAAATAGAAAAAAATAAAATAGAAAAAAAAACGAGCTCCCGGAAGTACCCATAGTAACTTTACCCGATTCTCCAGAAATGGAAATAATAGATTTAACTGATACCCAAGACCCTACCCTTTCCTTAACTACAGTAACTGATTCGCAATTGGAACGTTTAAAAGAAATGACAATGGTACGAGATTATCTTAGAGAATATCAACTAACCCATCAAATTTGTTCGCCCCCTATCGTTAATTTACCTTCACCCCTTTTAAGACCTAGTTCTATCCCACCTGACGAAGTACGTTATTTGCCCTCGTATACGCCTATGGATGCTCCCTCACCCTTTCTAGAATCAGATGACATATTTGGAAGATAATTTTATCACGTCGTCCCCCCAGTACGGACAGCATTCAGCGTTTAGCTGAGAACGTACAAGTTGCCCGACGGGACGCGGAGGAACTTGCAGCCGCAGCCGCAAGAGCAGCCGAAATGTTCGAGGAAGCTAAACGCTGAATGCTGTCCGTACTGGGGGGACGACGTGATAAAATTATCTTCCAAAGATAACGAGTGGCACGTGTCATCTGATTCTAGAAAGGGTGAGGGAGCATCCATAGGCGTATACGAGGGCAAATAACGTACTTCGTCAGGTGGGATAGAACTAGGTCTTAAAAGGGGTGAAGGTAAATTAACGATAGGGGGCGAACAAATTTGATGGGTTAGTTGATATTCTCTAAGATAATCTCGTACCATTGTCATTTCTTTTAAACGTTCCAATTGCGAATCAGTTACTGTAGTTAAGGAAAGGGTAGGGTCTTGGGTATCAGTTAAATCTATTATTTCCATTTCTGGAGAATCGGGTAAAGTTACTATGGGTACTTCCGGGAGCTCGTTTTTTTCTATTTTATTTTTTTCTATTTGTATAGTAAATGGACCATATTTCCATAAAATTGGCATCCGGAGAAGAGTACGTCGGTACGACAACTGAATCTATGATTTGCTTTCATTGTGACGAATGTACAGAAGAATTGACAGTAAGAGGCGGAGGACTCTTCTTTTGCTGGGGCAGAGAGTGCGAGCATTATCAAAGGAGTGTAATTTTTCGTCATGGTAATGTCTATTCCAAACACATCCCCGGGCATCTGATAACGGATTTCCCGCCCCATCTTCGTTGTACGTACTGTGGAAAAAGAGGGTCAAAGAGCAGCCGACGACAGGAGGAGTGCGTGGAGTTCGATTTCATGGGATGCTGTCATTACTCTAAGCCTCCCAGAGACCGAACTGTAGTTCGTTTTATAAATAAATAAATAAATAAAAAAAATTGCGAATAATTTACAAATAAATGTCTATTGACTTTTCTTCATCCTATAATTTAAGTTTATTCCTAAATTTTTAAGCTTATTACAATAAGATTTCTTTAAGAGAGAGAGAGAGAGAGAGAGAGAGAGAGAGAGAGAGAGAGAGAGAGAGAGAGAGAGAGAGAGAGAGAGAGAGAGAGAGAGAGAGAGAGAAAGAATTGCTTAAATTATTAAGTTAGGGTTATAAGTCAACATTAGTCTATGATTAAATATATCCTTAATAATTTGAAAAATAAATAAATATATTTTATTATTGCATAATAAATATAGACCAACTAAAATTAATGATTCTTAACTAATTAAAAAATTAATACATAATTATCTAGTTATATGCCATTTCTTATCTTGATAAGTTTACAGATAGAGGTAACCATTATTACGTTATAATGTTGTTTTTGTTATGGAACCAATGACAATAAGCTTTAAACTTGGCTTACTTTGAAAAAAAACGTCTCTTATTCCCCAAGAACATGTATATTTATCGAGAATGTACTAGCTCTATTGGACATTTTGGAGGAAGGGCGATCTAAAATTTATGCTTGTTTACGAAATTATTTCATTTAACTTTGAATTGTTGGAAGATACAAGGTTATATCAAATTAATATAAAAAAATGGAATGAAGGTGTTGAATAACTAAACGTTATCTGAAACACTTAACTTGGAAGAAAATCAAAATAGGGCTGATATTATTTCTACCCTCAGAACCCACATTTTATACTTTATATACGGAGATCCCACAAAAATCGATAACAGTTTATGAATAAACTCGGTTCGAGTAAAACGTACGTGTTTGTCTCCTTTGAATATATTCAAAATGGGTCGAAACAAATATATTCAGTGTCCAAGTTGCGAGAAACGAATACGTAGCTATAGATTAAGAACCCATAAATGTAAACGTACATCGTGTACAACGTGCAATAAATCGTTTAAATCACAACTGAGTCGACATATTAGACGTTGCAGTCTAAGCCCACACAAAGTAAACTTAGGCAAAGTAGAAGCAGAAATTGATAAACAACGAGTCCGCGCAGAAGCCGTTGCTCGATCTGGACTACCATCGCATCTCTTTGGAAATTTGACAAGTGCTTGGGTGGAACAAATGAAAACCCCTAAACGAATAAACAAAGATATAGAACTTAGACCATGGCAAAAAATTTATTGGAACATTTAATTCTCTCAGACAGAAAAATAATATTTGTAATAGGAAAAGATGGAAATGAAGGAAAATCGTGGATGTTAAATTACTTGAAATCCCGTAACCCCAATTTTGTACATTGTCAGCAAGTGACAGTTTCGGGGAGTGAAATGCTTTTTCAATTGAAAAAAGTTTGCTCTGGTGTGAACCACTTTTTCTTTAACACCTTGAGAAGTACAAAAATATGCGACGAACACTTGGCAGTATTTGAAAGTTTAAAAGATGGTGAAATTGTTAGTACGAAATATAATTGTGTGAGTATAAATATTAGTACTCCAAATGTAGTTTGTGTTTTTGGAAATTATATGCCTGAATCTTCCGGTTTAAGTTCTGATAGAATTGTACGATTTTATATAAAAAATAATTATTTATGTAAATATTAATTATGAAATATGTATAGTAGAAATGTTAATATAAAATTTGCATAATTGAGGACGTGTGAATATATTAAAATAGTAAACTTAAGGTTGTTTTTGTTTAATTCCGGATTTTTTTTAGGTATATGTTCATATTATAGCCGTCCTCAGGTTATCTATATAAAAACAAATGGTTGTATAAAAAAATGATAAGAAAGAATAATAAAATTGTTGATTTAAAACAGAAAAAGGTATTAAACTTGGCTTACTTTGATAAAAAATAGTCTTAACTATTTACACTTTACAGGTTTTTAGGTCTAGCTTTAATTTTTTACGTATTGGAAAATGTATTTCAGCGTATTATTATATAAAAAACAGTAAGCATCGAATATATTTCCGAATTAATTAATTAATATTTTCATACAATAAACTATAAATTGGCTTATCTTTGATAAAAAAACCGTCTCTTATTCCCAAGAACTGGTTTATTTTTCGAGAATGTGCTAGTGCGATTAGATCTAATGGTAGTAAGACGCCCTAACATTTATGCATAGGGGCTCGTGACGTACCGATTCTCACGTGACTCGTTCATTTTTCCGAGCGCGTGCGCTCGTACCATTGATAAGATAGCTGAACTTTGACTTAGCGAGATCTTTGTTTTATTTGACGATACAATCGGAAAGGTTTGGGTAGAAATTCTGTCTTGTCCCATGTTACATTTTCAGCCTTTTGGAGCGTTCATTGTACATACAAAGTAAGAATTTTTCATGAATATTTATTGTATTAGATAGTATTTGAACTTTAAGGCATATTATACTTAGTATATTAAATTTAGGCTTACCAGGTAGGAATCTGAATTAGAGTTAAAAGTAACTTTTTTCACTGTAGTTCGCAAAATGGTATTAATAGTATACTAATTTAATGTAAATTTCTATTAATTGTATTGTTTTCTAGGATATGATTCCATCAAAAGCTCTCGAGAGGAAACTACAATGGGGTTTTTTCAAGTGGGTGTTTTCTACATGGTTTTATTTCATTGTAATAAAGTCTCTAACACTTATGAATAGATAATTGTATAATTGATTTACACATTATTAGAGTTAGAAATTTAGTCTTAGCAATTTACACTTTGCCTGTTTCTTAGGCCCGAGGTTTGCTTTTAAAACATCAATGCAATTAAGTTAAAAATATAAACACAATACAACTAATTTAATTATTTTTAACTGAATTGAAAACCTTGATATATTTTTTTTAAAAAACTGTGTTTTTATGTTATACAATTTCAAATGCAGGTATTGTGTACAGTACAGTACAGTACAACAGTACAAATGCATAATTTAATGAAGCAATTCTAATTTTAATACTTATATTTAATGAAATAGGAAAAATCTATTTCTAAAACCCTATTTTGTAACTCAAAAGGAACTTAAAGAAACTGAAAGAGTTTCACATGGAATTGGGATTAGTGAGCAGCCATTATCACGTTACAATGTGGTTTTTGTTATGGAACCAATGACAATAAGCTTTAAACTTGGCTAACTTTGATAACAAATAGTCTTAACTATTTACACTTTACAGGTTTTTTAGGTCTAGCTTTAATTTTTTACGTATTGGAAAATGTATTTCAGCGTATTATTATAAAAAAAAACAGTAAGCATCGAATATATTTCCGAATTAATTAATATTTTCATACAATAAACTATAAATTGGCTTATCTTTGATAAAAAAACCGTCTCTTATTCCCAAGAACTGGTTTATTTTTCGAGAATGTGCTAGTGCGATTAGATCTAATGGTAGTAAGACGCCCTAACATTTATGCATAGGGGCTCGTGACGTACCGATTCTCACGTGACTCGTTCATTTTTCCGAGCGCGTGCGCTCGTACCATTGATAAGATAGCTGAACTTTGACTTAGCGAGATCTTTGTTTTATTTGACGATACAATCGGAAAGGTTTGGGTAGAAATTCTGTCTTGTCCCATGTTACATTTTCAGCCTTTTGGAGCGTTCATTGTACATACAAAGTAAGAATTTTTCATGAATATTTATTGTATTAGATAGTATTTGAACTTTAAGGCATATTATACTTAGTATATTAAATTTAGGCTTACCAGGTAGGAATCTGAATTAGAGTTAAAAGTAACTTTTTTCACTGTAGTTCGCAAAATGGTATTAATAGTATACTAATTTAATGTAAATTTCTATTAATTGTATTGTTTTCTAGGATATGATTCCATCAAAAGCTCTCGAGAGGAAACTACAATGGGGTTTTTTCAAGTGGGTGTTTTCTACATGGTTTTATTTCATTGTAATAAAGTCTCTAACACTTATGAATAGATAATTGTATAATTGATTTACACATTATTAGAGTTAGAAATTTAGTCTTAGCAATTTACACTTTGCCTGTTTCTTAGGCCCGAGGTTTGCTTTTAAAACATCAATGCAATTAAGTTAAAAATATAAACACAATACAACTAATTTAATTATTTTTAACTGAATTGAAAACCTTGATATATTTTTTTTAAAAAACTGTGTTTTTATGTTATACAATTTCAAATGCAGGTATTGTGTACAGTACAGTACAGTACAACAGTACAAATGCATAATTTAATGAAGCAATTCTAATTTTAATACTTATATTTAATGAAATAGGAAAAATCTATTTCTAAAACCCTATTTTGTAACTCAAAAGGAACTTAAAGAAACTGAAAGAGTTTCACATGGAATTGGGATTAGTGAGCAGCCATTATCACGTTACAATGTGGTTTTTGTTATGGAACCAATGACAATAAGCTTTAAACTTGGCTAACTTTGATAACAAATAGTCTTAACTATTTACACTTTACAGGTTTTTTAGGTCTAGCTTTAATTTTTTACGTATTGGAAAATGTATTTCAGCGTATTATTATAAAAAAAAACAGTAAGCATCGAATATATTTCCGAATTAATTAATATTTTCATACAATAAACTATAAATTGGCTTATCTTTGATAAAAAAACCGTCTCTTATTCCCAAGAACTGGTTTATTTTTCGAGAATGTGCTAGTGCGATTAGATCTAATGGTAGTAAGACGCCCTAACATTTATGCATAGGGGCTCGTGACGTACCGATTCTCACGTGACTCGTTCATTTTTCCGAGCGCGTGCGCTCGTACCATTGATAAGATAGCTGAACTTTGACTTAGCGAGATCTTTGTTTTATTTGACGATACAATCGGAAAGGTTTGGGTAGAAATTCTGTCTTGTCCCATGTTACATTTTCAGCCTTTTGGAGCGTTCATTGTACATACAAAGTAAGAATTTTTCATGAATATTTATTGTATTAGACAGTATTTGAACTTTAAGGCATATTATACTTAGTATATTAAATTTAGGCTTACCAGGTAGGAATCTGAATTAGAGTTAAAAATGAATTTTAGTATTTTGCTTTTTTTTAGGCCAAGATTAGCGTAGAAAGTAATTTACTATTTTGTTTTTGTTGTAGAGTATACATTTTAGACAATTAAGTTATTGAAAAAGCGTTTAAAATGAGAATGGTATTTTGAAAACGTTTCTACCGTAAAATTGTAACTTTTTTCACTGTAGTTCGCAAAATGGTATTAATAGTATAGGATCTCATCTGGGTGACGTCAAAACATTTTCTAGTGAGAGCTCGATTTTGATATCGTCAACGTGGTGTTTCCAAAACTCTCCTTTGAGTAGCAAAGGGTTTTTTCCAAATACTCAAGTGGGTTAATATTAATTAATCATTAGAGGCAGTTTAAACTGTCAGAGAGAGACAGCCAATAGAATTTGAGGGTTATTTGAAGTTTAGATCACGTGATGAATTATTCTCAACAAGATAGGAATAAATTAATCTTCCGTGCGTCATTTCTCTACGGCGCATTGACGAGTAAAGACCTGCTGACGGATCGCTCAGTCTTTTCTACAGCTCGACAAAGGATTTCTACCCGTAAAGTAAGTAACTATTTTTTTCTTTGTAATAGACTATATTTTTAGACATATTTAAAACAATTTGCATATTGAAAAAAAGCGTTTATATTGAGAATTTTAGCGTAGAAATTTAACCATATTGATAAAATTAGGTTTTTAGTAGACTTAGGGGTAAATGTAGGCTTAGAGAATGTATCATTTGAAACTATAGAACGTATTTGGTCTAGATCAGCTATGGACATCGAAGTGTATCGACTTGAAACGTTTCGTCACTGGAAAAATCCGCACGTCACTAAGGAACAACTAGCGAAGGCTGGATTCTACTATATTCAGCGGGGCGATGAAGTACGATGTTACAAGTGCCATGGCGTATTAGAAGGATGGGAATCAGGAGACGTACCAGAACTTGAACACGCCAGATGCTTTCCAAACTGTCCGTCGAGGGATAATTCACCATCGGAAAAAAAGTACCTTTCGCTAGAATGGGACATTCCCCCGACGCCAAAAGCAACTACGGTCACTGACAAATACATCTCACCTGTACCTGAAGAAGAAGAAGACGTTTGTGACTGTATGTCAGACGATACTGCTGCTAAACACTACAAATACGTGAGTTAGAACTTTTAATTAAATTAAGTTGCAGGAGATCGTTTCACCCCATTTAATTGCCTGTAAACTTAACTACTTTAATTTGTTTTAATTGTGTAATGTACAAGATAACCATCTAATGGAATATCTGATAGTACCTACTAACATGTAAACAAAGTTCTAAAATAAAAAATTAAATGTAAATAACTTGTTTTTATTACCTAGAGATTAGAAATTAAGGAGTTCGGAAGCGATAAGCAAACGGGTAAAAATCTAATCTCCAGATATCTGCGCGAGCAAAACTAATTTTGGAGAATGGGGATGGGGGAAAGCAGCTGGTGAACGGGAGAGAGAATCTAGTGATTAGAAATTCTGGTGATTAACGGAGGAACGCAATGGGGGAAAGGAGCGGGTGAACGAGAGAGAGATAAAGTATCCAGTGAATGGGGATAGCAATGGGGAAAAGGAGCTGGTGAACGAGAGATAAAGTATCCAGTGAATGGGGAAGGGGGAAAGCAGGGATGTACCCAAAAATGGACCAAAATGGACCAAATGTACCCCAAAAACGACCAAAGTCACCATTTTCGGCCCTATGTACCCCATTTCGGACCAAATGTACCCCAAACTGGACCTTTTAGCTTTATTGTAATGTTAAACTCCCATAGAGATTCCCCTAAAAAGAATAATAAACTGGCGGTCCAATTTTGGGTACATTAATTATTTCGGAGAGATAAAACTAATTCTGGCAAACTGCTGCGATTTATAGTGAATGGGGAAAAAGCCAATTTCTAGCGATTGGGAGCGATAGTATGAGAGATAACAATTATGGTTGTTTTTATTGCCTAGAGATGGGGGAAAGCAACTGGTGATTAGAAGGGGTGAAAGCAATGGGGGAAAGGAGCTGGTGAACGAGAGATAAAGTATCCAGTGAATGGGGGTTGGGGGAAAGCAACCCGTGAACGGGAGAATCTGGTGATTAGAAATTCTGGTGATTGAGATGGGGGAAAGCAACCCGTGAACGAGAATCTGGTGATTAGAAATTCTGGTGATTAGAAATTCTGGTGATTGAGATGGGAGCGCGGGTGGGGGAGGAACGGGAGAGGCGCGGGTGAACGGAGGGAGCCAAGCTCTTTGTGTCCTTCTGGTGATTGAGAATGAAATTCTCAATCACCAGCGGGACATCCCCCTCTCTGTTCTGGCAATCCCGAATCAAATAAATTTTCGATATAATGGCGACGGGAAATTATTCTCGTATATTTATCGCGCGGCCTTAGGGAATATTCTTTTAACAAAATTTTGATAATCTATCGTTTAATTAAAATCGGCCCGATTCCGTTAAAATTATAAACCAAAAAGCGAACGGTCGTTATAATACCCTCTGTAGATATTTATTTCATTAAAATTTGCTTCGTATTATATTCAACTGATAAACTTGTACTGTAAAAAGGGTTTAATTCAATTGTGCATTGTTATAGTACGTCTAACTCACTATTGTAACTACTTAACTTATGATATTCTGAATAAATTAAAATTGGTCGTTTCGTCTCAATTATTTTAATTATAATTAAAATTTTATACCGGGCTGGATAGAACTGGCATAACATTTTTAACAAATAACTCTAAATTGCGGAGATATATCTTTAAGGGTTATCTCGAGAAATTAATACCACTAGGGACAATTCTTCCGAGGAGAGGTATATTTTGGCTTGCCAACTTGTTATAGAATACAGGCCATTTATGTACTTATGTTCCTGTATAAAATAAAGGATACGTGTAATTTGTACAGGGTTATTCTGTTCAAGTTGTACACACACGTTTCATGTTCATATCTTCTGTTAAATTAAAGGACAACAGTAATTATCACAGGATTATTCTGTGCAAGTGATATACAGACGGTTCATGTAAAATTATCCTGTTAAAACTAGGTTTTTTTTCTCTCAGTGTGGGACAAACTACACTTAAAACATTGTTTCTGAAATAAGGTTGAAATCGACGGGGCAATCATTCGGAAAACCTTTGTACTTCTTATTACTGATTTTCGAAAACCATTTCTTGATTTCCAGTGTTTGTCACAATTTCTCGTCTATTTCCAATGATTTATCGGTTAATTCCATTGATTTCCATTGATTTTCAGTGATTTATAGGTTATTTCCATTGATTTCCAGTATTTATCGGTTATTTCCATTGATTTTCAATGATTTATCGGTTATTTCTATTGAGTATCAGTGATTTCTCACAATTTCTCGGCGATTTCCATTGATTTCCATTGATTTATCGGTTATTTCCATTGATTAACAGTAATTTATCACAATTTCTCGGTTATATCTAATGACTTACAGTAATTTCTAAAATTTATCGGTTATTTCTATAGATTTACAGTAATTTCTCACAATTTCTCGGTTATTTCTAATGATTTACTATAATTTCTCACAATTTCTAGGTGATTTTCTTAAGCGATTTCCCGTGATTATAGATGATTTGTACACCGGTTACTAAAGTCACTACCCCCTTAAGTTATTCAAAGTACTTTCTGAAATAAAAGTCACAATGTAGACGAAATATTGTTAAGAAGATGATTTAAATAATGAATTGCGTACTGTTCAATCTAAGGATACATTAAATGGTTCTTGGATATACCATACATCATACATTTTTCTAAAATTATTTCCTTTAAAAATATTTTTTAAATATTGTAAGTATTATCTATAGAAAACCTTTATATTATAATCACTTTTTGAAATATCAATAAAATGCTTTAATGGATATAAAATTATTGTGCATCATTAGAGTTGTGTATGTGAGATAATTATTAAATAAACATCTTACATGTATTTTTACGAATTTGTGTTATATAGCTGAGAAATTAGGAGCGGGGAAAATTAATATGTGTTCCCATACTTCTGGCTATGGCGTCATGGCTATAATAATAATAATAATAATCAGCTAGGTTAATACCCATTACCCAAGGCACCACCTTTACTTAGGCTCAAGTCATCCGGAATAAACAAGTTTTATCACCCCTGAAAGGATCGAGGTCGATCCTGATAGAGTGAAAGCGATCGTTGACCTCCCACCACCTGGAGACAAGAAGGCCCTCCAACGTTTTCTCGGTATACATAGTTTGCACCTAAGGGAGGGGCTTATGGTCTCCATGGAAACCGGGAGGGGGAGTAAAAAATTCGGACAATTTCGCGCGTAACTACTAAATACTAGTAGCCATTTTGTTGGTCATCTCATCGGAGCGACAAAACGTACGAAAATTAAATTTATGATTTCAAATTTTTAAATTAATATCGTGAAAGGCCCTAAACAAACCAAGATAAGACGTGAACCCCGGGTTATTTAAATAAATTAGCAAATGACGAGCGGAATATCTATGAAAAGAAGTGGGCAAAGTTTATCAATTTAGGCCTTTGACAATTACCTTCGGTATCGAATAAAATGTCAATTTTCGGTCTCCATTTCTAATTGAACTACTCGAACAAATTTTAAAAAGGCCGTTAACCATTTTTAACGTGTAACTAAATTCTTAATCATTTGCAAATAATTAAAATCCGTAAACCGACGATTGAAAGAGTTAACCCACGCGTTTTACTAAGAAATCTACACCAGCAAATTGGCGGCATTGTACGGTTCATTCTTGCTCAAATTACATATTTATTCTTAGCGCATATACTTATACATGGAGCTGCGTCATTGATGACGTAGGGATGCAAACTTGTGAACTTTATCCCTAGATTTTTACCTTCGTACTCCGAACAGGCCTCACCACTTCGAGCTCTGCTACGGAAAGACGCTCTGTTCATCTGGGACTCCAATATGCAAATCGTGTACGACTCTCTGAAAGATTTAATAGCACGCGCTCCAATTCCCACAATATTCCACCCAAATTGTCCATGCAAGATTACTGTTGATGCAAGCTCGAACGGTGTGCGTAATCTCGTAGGTTAATGAAATAAAACCATTTTGTACAAAGCTAACTGATATTTACTTACTAAAATTATAAAAACATACAGAAAAACTGAACAACTAACTCAAAACTTTTGCATTGTGTCGCGAATAAAGAAATTCACACTCGCTCCTCGTTAGAGTCCAAAAGCTTTTTCCAAGAGGAAAATATCAAGGTCGTTTTTGACGGGGGTGACGTAGAACTACTAATAAAACAAACAAAGCAGCGTTAGACTAGAGTGTAGGGTAGAAATCACAATTCTTACACAAAAACTGATAGTATGTGAACGAACAAACGGCATTGGTGCGGCACTTTTACAAGACCAGAGGCCAATAGAATATGCATCGACCACTCTAACCCCGACCCAGAAAAATTATGCGCAAATAGAAAAAGAGCTTCTGGGAGTTTTATTCGCGTGTGAAAAGTCGCACTATTACATAGTTGGAAGACACGTAAATACAGAAACTGATCATAAACCGCTTACTTCTATTGTCCATAAGCCTATGCATATATTGTCGCCACGCCTACAGCGAATGGTTTTACGTTTAATGCGTTATAATTTCACACTCTCATATGTTCCAAGAAGCAAACTTCCAATAGCATATACGCTCTCTCGTGCGCCCCTCGCACACATGATCATGGACACCAAGGAAATGGAAGGGCCCCGTGGGGCCATACATGCTTTAACTGTTCTTTCAGAACAGAAATGTAAAACTCTACAGAACTCGACTAAAGAAGATACGACACACCAAATGTTGTCTACTTATATTCAGCATGGCTGGCCCTTTTCGCAGAAAAAGGTGCCTATGGACGTTTCTGCTTATTGGCCAATTAAAGAGGATGATAAAATACGCGAAAAAGTCCATAATTAAAAGGGATAATATAGCTAAATCCTAAACAAATTTGAAGAAATTTAAAAACTTACTAATAACTCGTACCGATAGGTCTTCGAGCAACGCGAAACTCGGATCAAATAGATCTTCGAGTAATAAACTAAATTAAAAATAAATAAAATAGCCAGAAATTCCAACGGTAGACCGGTTTCGTTCTATTTGGAACTCATCAGTACCGTGCGGGAAATCTGGCTGGCGACTATCAAATCGAAAAGAGAAACTAAGCCTAAACATTAAAAATTTCAAAACGCGTTGCATAGCAACGGAAAGCCGAAAACAATTAAAGAGGAGCTGCACGAGACTGATGGACTGATCTACCGGGGCAACCGTTTAGTCAAACCAACTATCACGCGGAAAGAAGTTATGAGACAACTCCAAGCAGTTCATCAAGGTGTCACAGCCTGTTTAGCTAAGGCAAAGTTGCGTGTATACTGGCCACAGATAACTACAGACATCACCGACTTTGTTCGTGCCTGCCCTATATGTCGGAAAAGAGACCCTGCTAATCCAGCCATTCAGATTCAACCTTACCCGGTGCCTGAGCTTCCCTGGGACACCGTTGGGACGGACCTCTTTCAAGTCGAAGGTGCAAAATTTATCTTACTCGTCGACTATTTTTCTAAATTTATAGAGGCGAAGGAGCTGCGCGCAACAACAGCTGAGGCCGTCATAGAATTTTTAAGGCCACATTTTGCCAGATATGGGGCTCCTCAACGACTAATATCGGACAACGGGCCGCCCTTTGGTTCGTATAAATTTAATGAATTCTTAAAGGAATGGGGGAGTGCAACATCTTACCAGCAGTCCATACTACCCTAAATTTAATGGTATTTCTTGGATATATCTTAGAACTTAGAAAAAGATATGTAATTAAAGGAATTTTTTTAATTAAAGTTATTTTGTCAAGATATTAAATTAAAAGTAATATTTTTTATGTACATTATTAGGTAAATATGGTTGAATTTTGAAAAAACCAAATTAGGCCCAACATTTGTAGACTTAGTTAATTAACGTAAATTACGGCAATTATGGACAATATTTTTACGTGGGATATATAATTTAGGATTAAGCCCACTAAATAGAGTATAAGTTGTCTAACTATAATACTCTACAATGGCTCTCTGACGACGTTATCATTTGGTTATTTTCAATTTTAGTTTCCTTTGCCATTAATAGATGACACCACGCTCTCCAATAAAGTCGCGTTTTTCGAAGAACCCGATAGATTCATGGCCATCTCTAATAACAGGGTCTTTTCATAATACAGGTGGCAATGATAAAGCCGCCAATTGCTTTTATGTACAGCGTTTATTTCAATATAGTTCTGAACAGGGTGCTTGAGAAAACGTTATGACGGGTTTTCTTGCGGCAAAGCTACTCTTAGTTTGGTAATGTTTAATGAGCAAATTATGTTAAAGGATAGGGTGATTGAAAAATCGATCTTAATGTACAGCGTGATTAGAAAAGACCCCATTTAGTTTTCTACAGTACGTGTATTAAAGGGGAAGGACCAAGCTTTCCAAAAATCGCCTTATTTGCATACTTACACGTACCTTTTGTGTCTTGTAAAAATAGGTTTTGGCCTAAAAAGTTGAAACGCAAAATAACGCCAAACGTTCGGGTTCGAGTTTTCCCAGCCATCTTAGGGTGTATCGCCAGAGTCAGCAGCGCCTTAGTGAGCGTACTATCCTAACTTTTAAAATCGCACTATTTAGGCTTAGGTCTCGTATAACTGGAACGCGCCGCGCGTGTAAAACAAATCTTTCGCTTCTTCAGCAGCGCGCGCTTTTATGTTGTTATTCTGTCTCAGCGATTTCTCACCAGGTGTATATTTTCGATTTAGGCCTCTGCCCAATCTTTGGCGCAACAAACTGTAAGTTTTTTTGGTGCAAGTGAACGACACGAAGATGTACACTCCTTGCAACCCGGAGAGGACTATGAACGGGTACCACAGCGCGTCCACATCAGCTAGGGCGGCCACGAAGCCAAACAGCCACGTCAGGCCCAACACCGAAGCTAATTTCACGTACAAAATGAAGCGCAACCTATCCGAGAATCGTTTGGCCATTTGTGTCTGCTTCACCGTCCGATACAAACTCAAAGCGGTTAGAACGAAATACACCAAGTTAACCACTAACATCACCGCCACTGGTATTACGAAGGACGCCAACAAGGCGCGTTTCCGACTAATCCAACAACGACCGGCGAGTCCGTAGTTGGGTTTGAAACTACTGTTGTCTGGCAGAAACGCGTCCAACAGCACGGTCGCCGAGACAATCAGAGCGGGACTGCACCAAGCGTACAAAGAGTATTTAACGAAGGTTTTCCTCGGATTGTGGACACGGTTCACTTGAGTTCCACTGAATGTTCTGTGTAAATCCATCGCCTTCACGTTAGTCCAAAAGAAAGCCGCCAAATAGGCGTAATGTTGCAGGATACCAACAGTCAAACACCCATTCCGGTCGTGTACCACAGTTCCTATTAGAAATAAAGTGTCCGCGACGGCTAAACTGGCAGACAAGGACATTAAACACTTTCCGGGGACATTTCGAAGTTTAGATATTAACGAATACACGACTAAATGTAAACATAAACAAACTATCGACATGATTAAACACACGATTGATAGTAGTTGTTGGGAATTGTCGAATACTACCTTCAAATTATACGAGCATACAGATATTCCAACGGCACTACCGTTTAACATCACATTCGCAAATTCATTTGCTTCGAGTATTTTGCCGTTAAATAAACGTACAGTTTTGTTATCAATAATGTCAAATTCATGCTCGATTAACTCCACTAGCGTACAGTTTAGTACATCAATTTCACCATCGGTCGTGTGGTTTGTTACGTTTAACAAAATAGGATTCGCATAAAACAAAGAATGATTATTAGGCACATCGCGAATGTCTTCAGAAACGCAAGGTTGAGAGGCAGATCTGCATTGATATTTGACGCATCGCTGTAGTGCCTGCCAATACATTTGACCTTCGTTGCACATTGGCGCCTGATCAACACCCAGAGAGTTGAAATTCAACAGCATGGACAAACTCGGTCTCACTGGAATTCTATTTTCATCATCCTCCCGATCGAAACCATGCTCGCTTTCTTGATAACTGGCCACGTTCAACTCGCAAAGGACATGGGGGTAATTATCCTTACTGTAGTTGTAAGAGTTGCAAGCGAAGCAATGGAAGTTTTTAAACTCTTTCTCCACGTGCCCACGACTGTTGAGAAGCGCGACCGGGGCGATGTACTTCGGACACAAGGCGGCTTCTGGCGAGTCTGGTAAGTCGCAGCTGGATACGTAGTTCAGACTGCACGGTCTGGGTTTGTACGCAGAGTAGAAGGAGGTCCAGCTCTTAAACTGCTGAATTTGAAAGAGACACGTTTCAGTTTGCTGGTGTGCCAGCCACCTTCCGCGACCTTCGTAGCTGATGTCATCTCGCGCGTTGAACACGCACCTATCGTAGGTGACAAACTCCCATTCGGTTAATTGCCGATTGTCAAAATTGCAAGCGGCGCAGTAAACGTTCTTGTAAAACCGGTTACTAGCTTTACTGTGCACCGGAATGGTGTAAAGAATGTTAACAGGTGCAGGGCCGTTCAAATTCAAATTGTGCTCGCAGTAATACTTAACGTTTTCATTTGTCCAACTACTGTCGCACTTGTTCATCATATAAATACCGAAATTGTAGTCAGTCGGAAACGGAAGACACCTCTCAGACACGATAGAATTTTCTAAATCGGTGGAGTTCAAATCGCCGAGTTTATCCATACAGCAGTCACCGAACTTATGACAATCTAAATCACACTGACACTTTCTAACCGTGTCGCTATAGTAAGAGTACGAAATTATATCATGGTTGTCTCCGCACAAGTACTCTCTCATGTTATTGTCGTAAAAATCCTCGCAGGAAGGTATTGGAACGTATTCCTCCCGAAGGTCTTCCCAAGTGTTCCATAAACAAGAACAGAGTCCGAAACAACACAAGACAAGGAATAATTTCATCGCAACCACCTTGCGTCAAGAACTCATTCGATATTTGTCCGTAGACGAGTTACAAGTTGAAGAACCGAGGCTTATCGGAATGAAATAAAGTGAGAACTGAAGTAGGAAGAGGTTTCTAATGATTGGCTTATGAACATAATATCAAGTGATCGGGGAAATCCGTCCCCGATAATCTGTATCATATCGGAAACGTACGTTTGATTTGGAGCAATGTTACGTCGTTGCTGAGACTGTAACCGTTGCTAACCGTTGTTAAATTGCTGAGAAATTAGGAGCGGGGAAAATTAATATGTGTTCCCATACTTCTGGCTATGGTGTCATGGCTATTATAATAGTAATAATAATCAGCTAGGCTAATACCCTGGCCTTCCCCCTTCGCGCGGATAGAAATAATTCGGTAACGCGCCTACAACGATCACGTGACTTTATCGGCCACCTTATTAGGTACATAAGAAAAGTAGAGTAGGGTGATTGAAATATTGATCTTAATGTACAGCGTGATTAGAAAAGACCTCATTTAGTTTTCTACTGTACGTTTGTTAAAGGGGAATGGCCAAGATTTTCCAAAAGATCAACAAGACGTTCAATATACTTACACGTACCTTACTTTGTCTTGAAAAAATAGTTTTTGGCCCAAAAAGTTGAAAAGCAAAAAAAACACCAAGTATTTGGGTTTTAATTTTTGCCACCATTTTAAGGTGTATCGCCAGTGCCAGCAGCGCCTTAGCGAGTGATTTGCGTACTATCCTAACTTTTGAAATCGCGCAATTTAGGCTAAACAAACGTAATCAATAAAGCGTGTAAAACAAATTTTTCGCGTCTTCAGCGCGCGCTTTTATGTTGTTTTACTGTCTCACCGATTTCTCACCAGGTGTCGCAGTGGACCCGCGCTTTTCAATTTTCCGAAATTTCATTATTTTATTAAAAATTAACTACTTAATATTTTTTGTTGCGGTTTCCGCCATAAATTTTAGTTTTTAATGGGCTATAGGGCTATCTAACCGGTTAAAGTTTGACCGTTTCCCTTTAAGTTAATGTACATGGTAATTGTAATTTGTTTCCCACTTCAACTTTAACATACAAGCTAGGATGCGTTTATTTTAAATTAGGATGGTTCTTGTCACAAGAAAGGGAAGCTTAAGCTGACGTCATAGGTCACCGAGGTCACGCTGAGGAATGACGTAAAAGTACTATCCTTATCTGCTTTTTCGTCTGACTGCGCACGTGTCAGATGTTATTTAAACTCGCTTATTGCTGTTGTATTTTTTCATTTAAGAAAATTCTAATGTAATGAAATCGTACTTTTGACTTGAATAGCGAACTTCCATCAACAAATCATTTCTTTTAAGCGTTCCATCACAAATTAACAAGAATGCATTTATCAATAATTAGGGAGAATGACTGACCTGACACGATACGCATCATGATCTAATTTATGGAGGGGAACAAATTAATAAATTATATATAAATACATTCTTGAAAATCCTAGATACATAAGCAACAACTACTACTCAACTTTTTAAAAAAAGGAACAAATGTCTCTAGAATAGGCCTTTTTATAAAGTAACATTGGCCTTATTGTTTAGATGCTGCTGCTGCGTCACGGGTGACGTATCGATGACGTTCCACTAGTAAATTCGATCAGGTACCCTGAACAGGGTACTGAACTTCTACGTATTTCGTGACGAATGGGCTACATAAAAACAAGTTGAGCAAGCGAAGCCTATTTTATAGAGAGACCAATTACTCAAATTCTCCTGATCGTCTAGGAGCAACAAGCACAGCACCCCACACAAGGAGAACGCAACCCGTCAAAAGTCGTGCCTTTTCTCGCGTACATTTTTCACTGGTTAGACGCTTTAGCGACTGCTGCCGTCGGAAGGGGAAAATACGGATATTGACTTCCACCCCGCCCGTAAAACGTTCAGCGTAAAGGCTCGTCCAATGAAATTTGTACACAACACTTCGTTAGCGTGTTTAAAGGCTAGCTGCGTTCTCCTTGTGTTTGTTACTCCTAGCTGAACGTTATCGATACTATAAATAATATTACATCAACACTAGTATACTTCCGTTGACCGCACCATCGCAAATAATATTCCGGAAACTTGATAGTTAAATGAACAAGCTGTAGAGTTTGAGAAAGTTATGGATTTGTTTCATTTGATAGGATTTTTTTGGTGGGGTGGCGAGTAGTTAGCACTTTCGCCTCGCAGCAATAGGAGTCGAGTTTGATCCAAACGTGTGATACCAAAAGTAAATATGGGGAGAAAGTCTATCAATGCCTTCAGATTTTACCTTCCACCATGCTTGACACCCTTTTTGAAGAGCTAGTGATCACGTGATATTTCTTACCAATAAGGATAGCACATTACGCGCGAAGTAGTGCATTTGTGGTATTCCGGTCCGCGCTCAAGATGAATTTTTTTAATTTTATTCCCTGGCAACCATGTCACCGCCTCGCGATTTCAAATAGTCTCTCTGTCAAATGCTGACCATTATTTCCTTCGAAAACGGTTGATTTTAATTAATAATTACTATATCAATTGTAAAATAAACAAAAAAAGCTCGTAGCTATAGCTATTATTTCAGTTAAACTTGCCAATTGTTAGGCCTTAACATCGTAGATTTACAAATTAGTCCCGATCTCTGCTCTTAGATGGCGCCACGCTCTCCACGATTTAAGCGAGTGTTATTCTAGTTACGGTTTATTTCTTTTCAAAAGTCATGTTATTATTTTTAAAATGTCGCATTTTAGTTTCTATGATATATTTACTTTATTTAGGAACTAAATTAACCAAATTATCGAAAGCAAAAGTTTAATATTCACGTATTTTATAGAGAACTATTTTTCATCGTGGCGGAGTACAACCGATACCTTTGTGTCCCTGTAAAGAGGCGAGGGGGAAGTCATTTCCGAAGCCCAAAAATTTTACCCCTCAAATAAGACGTCGTGCGGTTGGACCCAAGTGCCAGACTTTCTCCCCCTATTTATTTTTGGTGATACTGGGTGAAAACTGGGAAGCACTCCTAGCACTGCGTAGAGTTTGCAAGTTCAATCCCCACTGGTTTAAGCTCTTCGCTTTCCCCTTCCATAAAAACGTGTTAACGGTAATAGTGAATGTAGGGAGCTGTTGGCTCTCGTGGCATGAAGGGCTTGATGACTTAGGCCTAAGGTGGTGCCTTGGGTATTAGCCTAGCTGATTATTATTATTATTATTATTATTCAATGAGAACCACTGACTTGGGCGCACTGATACAATTAAATTACAAACACTCACCTAATTTCACGTAGAAAGGAACTCTAAAATCATGGGTTTCCACGTTCCCACTTTAAAAGAGTTGGAAATCACCATTTTCAAGGTTGAAATCGCCATTTTCAAGGTCGCCCATTTAGGCACCCCTGCGTTCAATTATTGAAAATAAATAAAATTCACTAAACAACTATAATAGTATTTAAGCAGATGCTGATGAAAATAATTCAAGTTAAATAAATCAATTGGATTTTGAAATGAAACGAATTTAAAATAAACAAATCAAGAAAAAATTATGAGCAATAATAGTTGATAAAAAATGTTTTATTCACAGTAAATTTTTAATGCTACGTTCCAAAGGATTACAAAAAATTGGGCAAGCCAAAATAATAAAGAGTGGAATATAATTACCTGACGGATAACATAAGTCAATTACTTATCTCTCCTTGCAAGTATCAATCTACTACTTAAAGGGAATATAACCTCAGGTATTTGGTGTGGAACACCAACGTTTGCAGATCTGGCCGCTCTTGCCTTCGGCTTTAAAAATGTTTGGCGCCACTGTACAGGGTAATTTGAAAAATTGAAGGGGTCTTCCGTAAAGAATGCTTTACAGGTTATATTCCCTTTAAAGGGGAACGGCCAAGCTTTTCCAAATATGGCCTTATTTCCGTATCGAAAGATTAACAAGACCTTCAATATACTAACATGTACCTTTTTTTGTCTTGAAAAAATAGCTTTTGGCCCAAAAGGTTGAAACGAAAAATAACGCCAGGTGTTTGGGTTTGAATTTTCGCCGCCATCTTAGCGCCCGTAACCCCGTATGAGCGATTTGCGAACTATCCTAACTTTTAAAATCGCGCAATTTAGGCTTAGGTCTCTTATAACTGGAATGCGCCACGCGTGCAAAAAATATTTGTCGCGTCTTCAGGAGCGCGCGCTTTTACGTTGTTCTTCTGTTTGACCGACTTCTCACCAGGTGTCGCGGCGGACGCGCGCTTTTTGATTTCCCGATTTTTTTTATATTATTAAAAGTGAACCATTCAATATTTTTTTATGCGGTTTTCGCCATAAATTTGAGTTTTTAATGGGCTATAGGGCTATCTAACTGGTTAAAGCTTGACCGTTCCCCTTTAATGGATAGGTGGATGCTTCAAACGACGGTAGTAATGGTCAGGAATTCTATGGGGAATACATTTTCTTCCGCAGAAGATTTCGGGTCTTCCGGTTACAAGAGAACGCCAAGAAAACGTAAACTCCCTGCAAACCCGACAAGACAATGAACGGGTACCACAGCTCTTCGACATCAGCCAAGGCGGCCACGAACCCGAAAATCCAAGTCAGGCCCAGGACGGTGGCCAACTTCGCGAACAATATGAAACGTCTCTTATCGGACAAACCGTTCACCATTTTGGTCTGCTTCGCGATACGGGTCAGGTTCACAGCCGTCAAGGTCAAGAGGACCACGTTGACTATAACCATGGCCGCGACTGGTACCACGAAAAATACTATCAAAGGCAGTTTCTGGTTGATCCAACATAGGCCTTCTCCGTATCGGGGACTGTAATCGCCATCCGCCCACAAGACGTCAAGTAAGACAGGCGTCAATACGAAGACCACGGGACCAATCCAGGCAAATAAGGAGTACTTTACGAAGGTTTTGCGCTGATTCTTGACGCGCTGTAAACGTAAGGGATTAAAGGTACCACGCAAGTACCAAGCTTTGACGTTACTCCAGAAGAAAACGGCCAAGTAGAAATAATGTTGCAAGACACCTACAACGCGGCAGAATGGAGCGCTATATTCGAAATTGAAATGGCCAACTACAAGTAACAAATCAGCCAACGTGAGACTGGCCGAGAAGGACATTAACACCAACCCGGGCACGTTTCGAAGGGGAGGCAATGACGAATATACGATTAAATGTAAACACAAAAAAATGACGGATATTATCAAACAGATCAAAGTGAGAAAGTATTGGACCTTACTCGAATGGAAGCGCGTCACGCAGGCCAACAAACTATGACCAACGTTCGATTTATAAATGATTTCGAACTGTCCTGGATAGAGAATTTTGCCTGTTACTAAAAGTACGGTTTCATTGTCCAAAATGGTGAATTCACTCGCGTTTAGCTCCACATAATGACATTTCAAGGTTTTACTGTTGTTATTAACGTGAATTAGTTCACTTAATTCAAACTCTTCTATTTTTATGTCTAGACTTGGAATTGATGTATCTGCATCGTATGTTGGTGCACCATAACCTGGCATTGACATACTTGGACTCACCATTGACATCTGAGGACCCGAACTTTTCAATAGCATACCTCTACTAATAACGCTATCAAAAAGTATATCTGGAGCGTGTCTGTTTGTGGATGAACCTTGCACGGGTACCTTTGAAATTGGCAGCGATAAATCCTGATCAGGTTGAAAAATCCGAGTCACACATCCATCTACAGATTCTCTCTTAGAGCCGCAATGGTAGAGGAAACAGCGGCGGAAGGCTTGCAAGTAAATTTCCCCTTCTCCGCACTTAGATGGTGCCACCTCACGGCTAAGGTAAGCGTTGAAGTCCAATATAATGGACAAACTAGGCGCTGGTATCTCTTTCGGAATATCTTGTCTGGTTGGAAAACCCAAAAATCCAAATTGAGGATCGTAGCCAGGTAGACCGGTAATTTCATATTCTGGATTGGGAACACTGCAAACTGTCCAAAGTGACATTCCGCAAAACTTGGAGACCAGTCCAGCATTGCCGTCATTGCATTTGAGGCAGTGGTAGTTCTTGTAAACGCGCGAAGGCTTACCAGCGGATACAGTAAGTTGATACTTGGAACAATAGATGGCGTCTAAACTGTCTTTATCGGCGCAAGTCGTGACGTAATGGTCCGGAAGCAGACAGCTTCGTGGTTTAAAAATTATCTCGAAACTTCGGTAATGACGTTCGCATATTGGGAATTCTTCGACGTGGAATAGACAAGTGTTGTTCTCTCGCTGTATCCGCCAGGTACCGTCGTCATAAGTGACGTCATCAAACCCATCAAGTACGCACCCCGGATTGGACAAGAATTTCCAATTGGTGAGATTGAAATTGTCGTTGTTACAGATGGCGCAATAAAGGTTCTTGTAGAAAAGGTTATTATCTCGACTGTGGGCTGGAATGGTGTACAGGAGAACGTTCAGGTCGGGGTAGGACGAATCCAGGTCGGCTTCGCAGTAGAACTTAACTAGACTCTCATCCCAGTCAGAGGCGCAGTTGGCCACCATAAAGATACCTTCGGCAGGCTCGTATCCCGGTATTGGCAAGCACTTGTGACGGCTGACTTCCGGTAATTGGAAGGCGTCGTCCAAATTCGCCACGTTCATGCAGCAGTCCCCGAATTGCTGGCAGTCGGGTTCGCAGCTGCAATATAGATTTTTGAGAGAGTCCGGTATGGTCACAGACTCGTTCGGACATAAATAACCACCGAAATCACTGTACCATCCGGAGTCGCAGAAGAAGAGGTCATCCTGGTATTCCTTCTGGAATCTCTGCCAAATTTCCGTTTGACCACAGACGAATACTAATTGACTCGATAAGAACCAGAAAAAAGGCGACTGTCTCGGGTTCATCTTCGATTCGAAACTGATTAATTCAAAAAGAAAAGCCAAATTTTACCCTTTTAAATCGGACGTCGAAGTCTTCCTTTTAGGAATCAGGGGGTTTAGTCATCGCAACGGAGAAAGCCTGTTATGATTGTAAAACCGAAAGTTAAATTGTCAATCCTTCAAGGGAAATCCGCAATGACGAATCGACAAACTCAGTTACGTAATATTATGCAATTTCAATGAGTTTAAATTAACTTTCATTACAACGGAAACGTAAAGCAAATACAAAGTAGAAGAGGAACAGAAACTGTTCGAAAAGCGTCAGAAAATCTATAAATAAATCTTCGAAATCGGTTGACGAACGAACCTACCTACCTATCTACCTACCACCCAACCAACAGCTTTTTATTATATAGATCAAAAGGGACGGTAGTCCCTATGCAAGGTCCGGGTATAGAGTTACTTAGAGTAGAGCACCTACCCGAGCACTTGCTATATTATCTCGAGTCAGAATGAAGCCTAATTTACCCCCTCGTATCTCAAAAACTATAAGTCGTATCAAAAGAAGTGATGTATCATTTCAAAGGTTACAGGAACGCGACAAACATATACGAATTCCATCGAACAGGGTTGAGGCGACGTTTCGTAGTAATGGGGCAAAGTAAGGCTTAATTTTTCTTCTTCTTCTTCCATCTTCTCCTCGCAGACCACTCTACAGCAAAAACTACTTATTTAAATGATATTTTGTATACAGTTTCAAATTAAGCTCCCATTGTGTCCTGTCAAAGGAGAAGTTCATATCTCATATAGTTCTTGAGCTACGGCGACAAATGTACAGTTCAGCGAGTCGGTAACGAAACCATGGTGTAATAAACACATAAGAAGTACTATACCGGAGCGACCAGCGATTTAAAAAAAATAATGCAAAAGGTTTGAGGGTTGATTCTAGGTGAAAAAGTGGCGCTTTGTTCGAAAAAAGTCTTAAAGGTTAAAATGCCTGCTATGACGGATATACTTGGAAACTATGTATGCAACATATTTGTAAAGTTTAATAACAATCGTACAAGCTTATTTATTAACATTAAAAAATGAATTAAAGAGCATAATGACGTCACATTTTCAAAAAATTAAAGTAAACAATATCTAAACGTACACAATGTTGGCGAAACAGCTAGGCAGTCCTCAATATTCCAAATAGGTGAAAGTTCACTTTCCAATTGTGTTTATAAATATTATTTCCGCTTTGTTACGTTTAAAGGTATTATAATAACTTCACTTCTATTGTTATAAACAAAAAGGCGTAAAATCCACCCAAAAACCTTTCGGTTAAAAATTGCAAGGTCCTTTAAACAAAAACGTCACGTCCTATATTACTATAGGCCATAAAAGTAGTGAAATCAAATAACGGGCAAGATCTGTAATTATATTCCCATAAACGTCATAAACTGGACTTATTTATCGACAAGTGATGTGCTCTGAAGTAATATGCTAGACCTTGCGCGTCCTAAGTGTTTTACTGAGTTAAAATCCTTTGTACAACCATAAAACATTTCAAAGAGAATGGCTAATATTAGAATCGCATTGTATCAAATATATTATTTAGATCGAAATATATTATCTACTTTGCTTAAATTTATTCTTTTACCTTAAAACCATAATTAAATAAAGCAGACAAGTTGTTGACTGCAGTAATTACGTCACTGCAGTCAACAACTTGTCTCGACTTGTCTGCTTTCAGTAATTTGCCAGTTTCAATAGTCGCACCGCCACCTATCGATAATGTACAGAAATTTTCGAGTACCACTAGTACGGACAGTTTCAGTAATTTTATCGAGTGTTTTTATTTTGTCTCGGTTGGCCAAGGTGGTACTTTGAGTGGGACAAGAATTAAACACGTGCCAACGTTTATTTCACTGCCAAGTTATGTTGACTCTGATTATTGAAACTCGTTTACTACGCTTTTAAGGTAAAAGAGTAAATCTAAACAGAGTAGATAATATATTTCGATCTAAACAATATATGCCCCTATAAATAAAATAAACAAGCCGGGCCACGTTTTGCGAGAACGAAAGAAAACTTTAAAGTCGGGAGGTTGAAATGGTCCCGTGATTAGGTAATGCTGCCATCTACAGTCCAGTTTATGACGTTTATGGGAATATAATTACAGATCTTGCCCGTTATTTGATTTCACTACTTTTATGGCCTACAGTAATATAGGACGTGGCGTTTTTGTTTAAAGGACCTTGCAATTTTTAACCGAATGGTTTTTGGGTGGATTTAGATTTTAAAATTCACTGGTCACGATTTCACAGATCTTAGGAAAAATGTACAAATACCAAATCGAAGACTTTTTTAAATAAAGAAATCCCTAAAAAATGTTTCTTAAAAAATTCTAAATGGATTGGATAATCCTCTGTTTTCGATAGTAATAGCAATTATTATACTATAATACTAGAGAAATAGTGTACGTCATAGTGCTTAAAAATGTGAATGTAGAAATCTTGCAGGGATATTTAATTCAACCTTTTTTGCCGTTCTAATTTCTACAACCTACAAGAACGACCCCTTTATTTTCCTTTGTAAATAATCTTTTCCATGCTAGCTGTAATGAACAATCTGCAAATGGCAAGGTTGTTGTGATACAAATTTAGAAAGTTCAGCAGAAACAAACGGGCCCTAAATTGGATTCTTCAGGATCGTAAGTGAACAATATGCAAATTGCAAGGTCGTTGGGACTCTAATGTAGAAAGTAACTTCACGAAGTGGTTTTTCATTTCAATTTCTAGACACTAAAAGAAGACCAGTATTTTTTGAATGGATAAAATGTTTCCTCACAGTGTTGGTCAAGTTTGAAGAACATCCGGTTTTTCTTGACAAGCTTGGCTTCAAATATATTTAAATATAATGATTTTGTTAAACATCCTTTTGATGATACAAAATATTAAATACATTTATTTATACAAATTGACATATTTGTAGTAATAGATATATTTTTATAAGAATTACGAAAATTTCACAGGTTTTCGTGGGACGTGTGAACGAAAATAAAAACAAACAAAATTTGTAAAAATGTTAGCTCGTTGAATAGGCCTTTATTGCGCTTAAGCGCTAAAGCGTTACAAGCATTGTTCCCTTTGCGGTAGTGATAAACCGACATTTCCTGGAAAACATCAACTCTGTGGGGGGAACCCGTAGGATATCCTTTTTCCTGACAGAAACGACATCGCCAACTTCAAGATAGTTAAAATATTACGCAAAAAGGTCTACCGTTTCCTGGTTCTGTCGAGACTAGTCTCCGACTTTAATTTAGTTTCAACAATTTCATCGGGAAGAATGCATTCTTTACTTCTTACCCTTATTTTGATTGAAATTATCTCGAGCACCAACGGCTTGAAAAGTTTGTACAATTCGTCTTGGTACCGACAATGCGGAGAGTTGAACCGCTACATCTGCGGCCGTGGTGACGATTTTCCCGACCACTGGGATGGTTACACTTTCTGCCGCTGCGACGAGCTGTGTCCCAAATACGGAGACTGTTGCGCCGACTGGAAGCCACAACCGTTTCATAAACTAGTAAAGGAAAACTTCGATGACGAGTATTACGGCCAACTAGAATGCATCTCACTTCCGACGTCCCCCAACCGACATTTCGGTATTTACATGGTCGCCAAATGCAACTTGACGTGGCGCAACGATACCGTCAAGAAATTCTGCGAAAGCGAACTGAAAGAAGGTCAGAACATATCCCACACTGTCCCAGTTCGCGGCATAGTCAGCCGGAAGTTTTACAAGAACGCCTTTTGCGCCATCTGTAACAATGACGCCCGCTATTTGACATCGTGGACTTTGGAGAACGTCGAATGCATAACAATTAATTCCACCCTTAATGTCAATATTCGGTACACTGTATAAGGAATTTAAACCGCGAAACTGTAGGGCTGACGCTATCTCCACTTGCGCGTTTAATAGTTCTGGCTGCAACAGAAATTACGTACCGATCATTTTTAAAACACCGACGGGGCCCATAGTATATCGGAACTACGATTGCGCCCAGTGCAACCGGGTCAATGAGAGCGCCAATTATTCCTTATATTGCAGTAACGACTTTCTCATGACTAACTACGTACAACAACCGTCGAAGATAGAGAGTTTGTGTTGGGAGTGCGATCGCGCTGTCAGTTCGTGTCGGGACTGCCACGCAGGATCCCGTTTAGTAGATAAAATGCCGGACATTTTGAACACGAGTGAAGGTGACCTCGTGAATTTCAGGCGAATGAAGGTTAGCGCTTATCGTTTGGCCAACGTGTATTATAATACTTCGACTAGTCCCGATCCGGCCATTGCTACGAGGATAAGTAACACGCGCTTCGTCAACAACTACCTTACCACGATGGAGCGCTTGGTTGAAAAGATCGTTCCAGCCGAGAGAAGCGATACCCTTGATATCGCGGTATCAACCTATCAATCTTCCAAGAGACATCTCAACAGAACCCTGGTAGTGTCGCCTTGGGGCAAAAAGCTCAACCCGGAACAATACGAGCTTTACGTTGACGCCGAAGGTAAATTGATCTTGAACTGGGCGAATAAAGATTGGGTTGAAGCCACTTACATCGACTCAGACTACGATACCATTACGACCATTCATATTGCCTGTCACACTCTATCCGTCGTCTGCTTGTGTTTGCAGTTGGCCGTCTACTGCCTTCTGCCTTCCTTGAGGAATATGCCGGGAAAGATCGTCATGTCCATTTCGGCCAGCCTGGCCAGCGGCAATTTGGTCTTCGTCGTCTCCTACTATCTGAACCACACTCGCGGCCTGTGTTATTTCTTCGGCGTCTTCCAACACTACGCCTACTTGACCGTTTTCTTCTGGTCCAACGTCCTCGCCATTATCGTCACCCGCACTTTCGACAAGGCCAACGGTGCTCGGCGACTAGTAGATTCCGGAAACAAGTATTTCAAATATTCTCTTTACGCTTGGGTCATTCCGGCTGTCATTGTCCTGATCGCCATCCTCATGGACACTTTGATGGAAGAAAAAGATCAATTCAAACCTAACTACGGCCAAGAACTGTGTTTCATCAGCCAGAAATGGCCCAGAATCATCTTTTCCAGCGTGCCCATCGCGGCGCTCTTGTTCTGCAACGCCGTTCTCTTCGTGGTGACCAACAGAAACTGGTACTCGTCGGCCAAAGAGACGAGGATGGTCAACAAGGAATCTTTCCAACGCTTCTTTACGTTGAGCGTCAAGTTGGCGGCCATTCTTGGGCTCAGTTGGGTCTTCGGGTTCGTGGCCGTCGTCAGTGAGTTGCGGGAGATCTTCCACCCGTTCGTGATGGTCACCGAACTCCAGGGAGTCTTCCTTTTCGTGGCGTTAACCTGCAAAGGCGAAATTTGGAAGTTGTTGGCGGAGAAATATCCCAAGTGGTTCGAAAGGTCGTCAAAACAATAGGAATCTTCGGAGATGTTCTTAAGATAGATCAGTTTTTGATCCATCCAGCAAATGAGAGCACAATTCTCCTTTTCAAAGATGTTTTCCTCTTTTGGACTTTTTGGACTTAATAGAATGCATTCCCTTCTTATTCAATAATTGTTAAAGTAAATAGAATGAGCTAATGCAATGTTTATATTAGCTCATAATTAAAATTTCGTCTACGTCCAGATGACCGCAATTGCATTTGAAACCATTTATATCAGCTTTTCTCTCAGGCCTCTAGTAAATATCATCGGAGGCAGCTGTGCCTCCACTAAAATCAAGGAATAGGGTTAATACGTCTCATCTATTCCGTAAAGAAACGTAAACTCAATCATAACCCACACTGAGAGAAAAAACTGTAGAAATTACAGAAATATTTTACAGCACCTGTTCTGTATCTTTTTTAATACAGTACTGTACTGTTTAAATTACTATATTCAAGAAATATTTACAGTTTAAATTACAGGATGTTTTTAGGTATTTAAAATGCAGGGGCTTCATGTAGTATTTATCGTTGAATTGTAATATATACATACATTTTCAGTACATATTACAATTTGTTTTATGTGGATGTCCAATTCCAAAATCATTATCGATTCCAATGCAATCTCTATAACTGCAATAACTTTATTTAGTGACGTGGATGACCTCCCTTATTCTAAAGAACTCCTATCGCGAGTATTTTCCTGTTTTTTGACAATTTACACTAATAGTTGATCATTCATTTTATTAAGATGACCTTTTGAATTGCCAAAGTTTGGTTTGAATTAAGGTAATTTTCGTGCTAGTCTGCAGGAATATATTGGCAAAATCAGGGACCAAGTAAAAGGGACACTTGAATTTGAGGTAAATTTTTTAAATTATTATGTGGCCCTCAAAATTGATTTTATCTAGGTTGCAAATTGGTTTACTTCGCTTGAGACAACCTAGTATGACTATAAATTGTACCCAATAAAGGTTCACCTACAGTCCAAAAAGTTCCCTTTATTGGGAACCGAAAACTATCGCAACGCCCCCTTTGGTTGGCCATTGAAATCTTGAAATGTAGCGGCGAAAGCAGATGCTAGTAGTTTTTCCTCGTCGTTATTCAATAATGATACTTGCATTTTAATATAATTTATTAATATTTACCTCGTTTGCTTATATTTTGATAACTTTGTCTAAAAATGTTTTATGAATTTAAATTTGACTGTAGCAGACGCTAGATCATAGGCGCCACCTAGACTCGTTTCGGTCGCGAATACGTGTTCGAGGGGCTGGCTTACCCTGTCTAACATAACCCAGTATTTGCGTTTGAAAATTATTTTTTTTTCAATGAACATTAAAGAAACTAGTTTGTTAGCGAACATTACTGTTTGTTTGGCCCTAGTGGGCTGGAAAACAATTCTATCCACGGATGTACTAGGCGAAAAATTTCCTAAAAAAGCTTGTCAAAACTTAATTTTTCCAACTGAACCCTTTTTTTCCGAACTAACAAAACAATTTGTTCAGGGGCCAGTCCTGCTTTAGTCCCATTCGACCGAAGGCGGTTTTTGAGGTGTCCCATTCGACCGAATTCCGCCGAAACGTGCGGTTTTTATGTGTCCCATTCGACCGAACGCTTTTATGTGTCCCATTCGACCGAACGCTGCCATTTTAATATCTTTGTACTATGCATTTATTTGAAAATAAAATGGAATGAGCATGAATTATATTTTTATCTTCACCTAGTCAAGAAAAGTAACAGAACGAAAACTGAAATAGTAAACTTAACCAACTCTAACCTAACCTAACCTAACATAACCTAACCTAACCTAACCTAACCTAACCTAACCTAACCTAACCTAACCTAAACATGGATCTTAGATAGCACATACCTTATAAATAAAATACCAAATCACCCCGCCAATTGGGCTACATTTTAAAATTCTTTCGGTCGAATGGGAATAAACGCCAGTCCTCCCTCCCCCTCCCCAACCCCCCAAAGGAGTGAGACTACTACGGCCTAGACTGCGGCTTAAGGGGAGTATGAAGCGGGGCAGGGTGGCAGGGAGGTAATGCCTCTCGGAAATAATTAACAAACAGAGGGACTTTTTTTCCCCTCTCAACTTTTTATTCGGGTCCAAAACTAAATTTGACTAGTTTGTTACTGGTTTTGTATCAAATTATTATTAGAAGTGTACAATATTTCTGCGATAATGACCACCTTTATTCTATCTAAAATTGTCCAAAGGCAAAAGATTAATAAAACTTTAAAAAAAAATGTTTTGAGCGCTACCTCGACACACTAGGTTGTGAGTTGCCTCGCATCATCTCCAAATTTTCAGCACGGTTGTATGGTTTAATTGAATCTAACCTTTGCTCCCGCGTTTTCATTGCCAAATTTCATACTATAGATAAATATATATTGGCGCACGATTTCTTTAGTTAAAAGGAACAACCTATGGACTGCATTGCAAAGGATGATAAAATTAGCGAATAAGTAGATTAGTCCATTAGAAAAGGGATAATAAAGAAGTTTTAAATCTATTTGGTCCGAGTTTCGCGTCTTTTTGTTTGCTCGAAGACCTATCGGTACGAGCTATTTGTAAGATTTTTAAATTTCTTCAAATTTGTTTAGGGTTTAGCTTTATTATCCCTTTTCTAATGCATGATTTCTTTGGCAAACAAGTAATATTTATATGAAATACAACAGTTATTACAACTTCAGACTGGTTAACGACTACTACGACCAGCCCTACCAGGACGTCCGTTACAGGAGCTACTAGCCCGACGATTACTCGACATCCAGATACAACAACGTCTATCCCAACTACTACTCCATCTCCAACAACTACTCCTATCGTTACTCTGACGCCAGATACAACCACTTCTCCATCACCAACAACTATGGCATCTTTAACAACTACGGCTAGTCATACTACGACGCCCGATACAACTACGTCTATACCAACCACTACTTGATCTTCAACAATTACAAATCTGGCAGCTTAGCCGCTTCTATGGCTGCTTATCACGTTCTATGACCGCTAATCAGGCTCTATGACCGCTAATCAGGTTCTATGACCGCTTAACAGGTTCTTTGACCGCTTAAAACTCGTCACATTAACTTTCTTGGTTTATAAAATTGAAGCCAGGTTAGTGTGAAGGCTTTAAATACTCTCGGAAACGTTGCTCTCTGAAATTTGCAAACGAAAGGGACTTTTTAATGGCCAATTTATCACTTAAAGATTAACCGTTCACTCCAAATGTGCCGATATCGGTGATATCTAGATAAACTAGAAATAACCAATAAAATCCTTGCTTTCTTAGTTGAAATAATAGTAAGAGGATTGCCTTCAAAAGGAACCACTCCGATCCCGGGGTTTGAACCCGGGCCTTCTGAGTGAGAGTCAGATATCCTAACCACTAGACGACACCGGACGATGCAGAATTAAAATAACCAATAAAATCCTTGCTTTCTAAGTTGAAATAATAGGAAGAGGATTGCCTTAAAAAGGAACCATTCCGATGCCGGGGTTTGAAATCGGGCCTTCTGAGTGAGAGTCAGATATCCTAACCACTAGACGACACCGGACGATGCAGGATTAAAATAACCAATAAAATCCTTGCTTTCTAAGTTGAAATAATAGGAAGAGGATTGCCTTAAAAAGGAACCATTCCGATGCCGGGGTTTGAAATCGGGCCTTCTGAGTGAGAGTCAGATATCCTAACCACTAGACGACACCGGACGATGAAGAGTATAAATAATCAATAAAATCCATGCTTTCTTAGTTGAAATAATAGGAAGAGGATTGCCTTAAAAAGGAACCATTCCGATGCCGGGGTTTGAAATCGGGCCTTCTGCGTGAGAGTCAGATATCCTAACCACTAGACGACACCGGACGATGAAGAGTATAAATAACCAATAAAATCCATGCTTTCTTAGTTGAAATAATAGGAAGAGGATTGCCTTAAAAAGGAACCATTCCGATGCCGGTGTTTGAAATCGGGCCTTCTGAGTGAGAGTCAGATATCCTAACCACTAGACGACACCGGACGATGAAGAGTATAAATAACCAATAAAATCCATGCTTTCTTAGTTGAAATAATAGGAAGAGGATTGCCTTAAAAAGGAACCATTCCAATGCCGGGGCTTGAATCCGGGCCTTCTGAGTGAGAGTCAGATATCCTAACCACTAGACGACACCGCCCGTACAGAAATGTTTAGTAGAAATTCTATGAAAACGTTTAGAATTCTACAGGGTACAAATGGGTCTCTGTAGAAAAAGAAAATTCTTCAGAAAGTTCTGTATAAAGCTGTGTATATTTTCCATAGAAGCTCTACAGCGATTTTCTTCAAAGTTTACGCTAGAATTTTTACGAGGTTCTTGTATAAATCGCTTAGATTTTATACAAGATTCTTATGAATAATATATGAAGCTTTTTTTTTATTACCGTATAAAAACGTTTCTGTGGAAATATAGCTAGATTGACTATACGAAATTTTCTATAGAAATTTTATAGAAAACTCTGAAAGTTTTTATTCATTACCACGGAATTTAATAAAATAATTTAGAAATTCTTATTTTTTCCTGGGTGACATTTTCTATAGATTTTTTTAATAAGGAAGTTTGTGTGTAAATTTCAGTGAATTATTTTACACAATTTCCACTGAATTTTATTAAAATAATTTTTTTTTATGAATAATTTTAGTCTACGAAAATGGAATCCCAAATTTTTAACTTATTCGATTAATCGGGTACCCGACTATTCAATTTTTTGGTAGTCGATAATCGAAGAATGTTTTCCAATTACTTATTCGAGGTCCGGTTTGAGTACTCGATTTAAAAAAATTCCGAGTAATCGATGTTCGAGTACTCGCACCATTTAAAGTTTAATTTTTTTTTAATAGATGGCGCACTCCTGCGTGGATTAGTAGCTACTCCACTATCGTGGAAGCCTTCTAGCTTTTCGTTTCCCTTGAGATTACCGGATAGCGCAGTGGTTCTAGTCTCATTTCTATTTCAATGACTCGCACAGCCCTAGAATTGACCCTATTAAAAACGGTTAAAAGCTAAAACACGCCATTCTGATGTAGCAGACGACGTACACTAGTCATGGTCCAGTTTATTAATTATAGGCTAATGGGGTCACCTGTCCACTTTAAAAAAAATATCCTTATTTCCCACCCTACCAGAAACCAAGCTTTTAGAGAGAGTACATAGTCGTCTGCTCTTGTTTCTGCTCAACAGAAAAGGGCATTGGTTGATAGTACAACGAGGGGTCCGACACTCTTTCAATTTTCGTACACGCCAGTGATTTGAAAATTTTAAATTTCTGATTAAATTTTAGAAAATCTTTTCAAATTTCTCAAATGTTTTGGCAAATTTTCAAATTTTTATCGATTCCGACAAATTTCTCAAATTTAATAAATCTTATGAAATTTGATGGTTTTCCGCAAATTTTTATGAAATCTTGCAAAAATTTGTAAATTGGAAATATAATTTTAGCAAATCTTGAGAAAATTCATAAATTTCTACGGGAAATTTAAGAAATCTTCAAAATTTACAAATTTACAAAAATCGCCGCGAAATTCTCTTCGCCCTCGCTAATATATCCAAGGCAATATCCGAGCTTTATAGGGTCGGCCCTCGGATCTACCATAGGGTTTGCCGAGTGATCGTTCACATACTATGTATTTGTAAAACAAATGGGATTTCTACCATCAACCTTGAGCGCTCAACTTAGTCTAACATTGTTTTTGTATAAATCGTAGTTCTACTTCACCCACCTATACATCGACGTTGAATTTTGCCCCGTTTTGGTTTTTGTCTCAGTTGTTCGCTCTTTGTTAGGATTCAGCGGACCTACAACTTCAGTTATATCAAAAATAAATAGGGGGAGAAAGTCTGGCACTTGGGTCCAACCGCACGACGTCTTATTTGAGGGGTAAAATTTTTGGGCTTCGGAAATGACTTCCCCCTCGCCTCTTTACAGGGACACAAAGGTATCGGTTGTACTCCGCCACGATGAAAAATAGTTCTCTATAAAATACGTGAATATTAAACTTTTGCTTTCGATAATTTGGTTAATTTAGTTCCTAAATAAAGTAAATATATCATAGAAACTAAAATGCGACATTTTAAAAATAATAACATGACTTTTGAAAAGAAATAAACCGTAACTAGAATAACACTCGCTTAAATCGTGGAGAGCGTGGCGCCATCTAAGAGCAGAGATTGGGACTAATTGGTAAATCTACGATGTTAAGGCCTAACAATTGGCAAGTTTAACTGAAATAATAGCTATAGCTACGAGCTTTTTTGTTTATTTTACAATTGATATAGTAATTATTAATTAAAATCAACCGTTTTCGAAGGAAATAATGGTCAGCATTTGACAGAGAGACTATTTGAAATCGCGAGGCGGTGACATGGTTGCCAGGGAATAAAATTCAAAATTTTCATCTTGAGCGCGGACCGGAATACCACAAATGCACTACTTCGCGCGTAATGTGCTATCCTTATTGGTTAGAAATATCACGTGATCACTAGCTCTTCAAAAAGGGTGTCAAGCATGGTGGAAGGTAAAATCTTAAGGCATTGATAGACTTTCTCCCCATATTTACTTTTGGTTATATCAGTAAATATTAAAATTAAGTAAAGTTTTCAGGGTAATTTATGGGACGCCAATTTACGTGGTTTTATATTTTGGCCTAAAAATCTACATACAGTTCCTTAATTTAAGTCCGATTTCCATGAAAGTTTTTTTTTGAATAGCTGTAGTTTACATATAACCTAGAGTTGCAAATACGTTCCTTAATTTTAATTCTAAGTAAAGTTTTTTTCAGCGTATACGGACCCCCACAATTTCCAATATTGTAAATCCGCGTGTTTATAGAGGTCTACGCGCCCGTTTCCCTCTAGCGTTTTTCAAGGCCGTTCAGAGTGCGCCGCGCTTTCAACGTATGACCGGAAGTAACAATTAAGTATGACACTGATAGACCTAGTTTTCGGCGTATGTCCAGAAGTAATAAGTGTGACACTCAACGGCTGACTAGTAGTAACAAATAAGTGGGATTAGAAGTAAAAAATAAGAGTGACACTGATCGAAGGAATCTTCGATGTTTTCAAAGTATGACTAGAAGTAACAAATAAGTGTAAATACAATTATGTGTGACCGTGGATATATATCGGTTACAGGTTGCTGTGAATAGCTCAAACAAACTTAACACATTAGAAGGATTGTGTGTATTCTGACCGTTGTACGCCTTTTTGTTTCTCGCTCGGTCCAGAATTAAAGATATTTCGTCAAATTTAAAAATTTAAAGGTACTGTTACACTCTTGTCTATCGAAAAAATACTACCTGAATATTTCGGTAAAATCCCGGACATGTTGGTAATATCGAAATGTTGATGTACTACCCTTTAGTCATAATAAACCGAGTAATACCCACTTTTAGATTGATTAGTTAAGTAAATTCAATAAAATTGGCCTCTTAACACACCTTTGGAAATTCAAAAGCTTAGATATTCTTTAAAGAAATACTCTGGCTTCGTTGCTTTAAAATTAATTAAATTTCAAATTTAAATATCTAACTGCAGTAAGTTTCCTAATTACAATCAAAATTTGCGTTTCTCATAAGCTTTGGTCACACGTTGGAATCGATTTCGAAACGGTTTTGGACCACTTTGGAAGGACGGTTACGTCACGAAAACGATTTCGAAGCAATTGAAACGGTTTGAAGATAATTAACGCGGTTCACACTAGCCTTTGAGAACCGTTTTCGACCGTTTTGGAATGGTCAACTTGATTTTTTGAGCCATTTCGATAGAGTGATCGTTGAAAAATTAAATTATACTTTTCAAAATTAATTTTGATTTCTCAAAACGATCGAAAACGGTTCTCAAAGTCTCTAGTGTTAATACGACTTGAGTCGCGTTAACACAGACTTTGACGAAAACGGTTTGAAGACCCTTGAATCGATATGAGATAATGAGAGAAATGTGAACCGAGCTCGAAAGAGCTATAGATTTTCGAAAAACAGTCAAATTAATGAAATATTAAAATGACGATCACGGTCAAATCTCATGAAAATTTTAAAATCCCCATCAAATCTCATAAAAATTTCCAAATCCTTATCAAATCTCGTTAAAATTTCCAAATTCCTATCAAATCTTACCCAAATTTTCAAATCCCTATCAAATCTCATTGAAATTTGCAAATCACAATTTTGTAAATTTATGAAATTTCGGTCAAATCTTCAAATCTGAACGTCAAGATTTGAAGATTTTCAAATTTCGTACGCATTTTAGACGAGTGTCGGACCCCTCGGAGTACAATAATTTCTCAATTCAGCTTAATTCATAATTTTAATAATATGTTATATCTGTAAAGATTTGATGTAAAATATATCAAAATTTATCAATAATCATCAAACACGCAATACATTTTATTTTTTGTAAAAAATAGAATTCCAAAACAACTCATATGTACAGCCCTTTTAAAAAATGTAGAGGAGTATTTCCCACATAAAAGCAATTTCTAATAAAAAAGGGGAAATTAAATTTACCGGAAAATTCGTAGAACTTATAAAAGTTTAAAGCGGGCTAAACGCTTTTAAATCATATACGTTATTAAAATTAATATATTTTTATCTGTATCATGCACACGTGCGAGCAATTATAACCAGTTAAATTTTAACGGTCGGTTAGAAAATTTTGTTTCACGTCGGCCTGCCACCACTTCAAGGGGCACATTTACGTTACAGCAGACGACGTGCGAGGTTCGTAAAAATACTGACCGCGTGGCTCTAGGAAACACCATCTTTATTGCGGAGATCAAATAGCTTTTTTTTTTGGAATTTAAAGGTATGCAAACAGTACATTAATTAATATTTATTTGTATAAGAGTGTGTTTTTGATAATAGTTAATTTCAGATGTCTTCCAAATACGAAAAAAAGAAATAAATTTGAAAAAAAGAGCGCTAGATGTGCAGAAAATTGATACAATAATGGGTAAAATGAAATTTTCAAACCATTTTTAACCTAAAATTAAGTGTTTTTTTTTAATTTATTGTTTTATTAAGGATATGTACTCAAAAGGTACCCAGCTGCCAATAAAAGGGATGTCAGAGACTCTTTGGCTAACAAAATAAAAGAAGTTAACAAGCAGTATACTTCCAAAAATTGTAGCTAAATAAATAAAATAAAATATATATTGTTTTTTAATATAATGGTCTTAGTCCATATTTATATGAAGATTTTCCAGAGATATTCTGTAGAAATTTCAATGACGTTTGGTCGAATGTCTATAGATTTTCTATAGCAATTTCACTGAAATTTCCTGGAATCTACAGATATCTGTAAAATTTCCAAAGAAATCTACAAATTCCTACAAAATCAATTATAGAAACAATATAAAAACTTTGAGTAAACTACACAGAAATCACCACGATAAAACATTAGAACCGCAACTTAAATAACATAGAATTTATACACAAACTTCATGTATGTTGGTTAAATTTCTATAGAAAATCTTACTCTGAAAAACAAAGAATTTCTAAGATATTTTTAAAATATACTGTGGTAATTGTGTAAACAATTGACCTAAATTAACCCACAAACTTTTTGTATTTTCTACTAAATTTCTATAGAAAATATAACGTAGAAAAAACAAAGAATTTCTAAGATACTTTAAAAATATTCTGTGGTAATTGTATAACAATTGATCCAAATTTACACACAAACGTCTTGTATTTTCTACAAAATTTCTTTAGAAAATATAACATAGAAAAAACTCAGAATTACTAAGCTATTTTAATATATTCTGTGGTAATTATGTAAAAAAATGACCCAAATAAACAAACAAACTTCCAGTATTTTCTATTATATTTCTATTATGTTTAAAAAAATAATTATGTGGTAATTGTGAAAAAAGTGACTCGAATTTACTCACAAACTTCTTGTATTTTTTATTAAATTTCTATAGAAAATGTTAATAAAAAAACTTTTTAGAATATTTTAATAAAATTCCGTGATAATTGTGTAAAAAATTGACCCAAATTAACACACAAATTTCATGAATTTTCTATAATATATCTAAACAATATTTCGTATAGTTAATCTAGATATATTTCTACAGAACATTTCTGTACGGGCGGACGATGAAGAGAGTAAATAACCAATAAAATCTTTGCTTTCTTAGTTGAAATAATAGAAAGAGGATTGCCTTTATATGGTAACATTCCGATACCGGGGTTTGAACCCGGGCCTTCTGAGTGAGACTAAGATATCCTAACCACTAGACGACGCCGGACGATGAAGAGAGTTAATAACCAATAAAATTTTGCTTTCTTAGTTGAAATAATATTAAGAGGATTGCCTTAAAAAGGATCCATTTCGATGCCGGAGTTTGAACCCGGGCCTTCTGAGTAAGAGACAGATATCCTAACCACTAGACGACACCGGACGATGCAATGCTTAAATAACCAATAAAATCATTGCTTTCTTAGTTGAAATAATAGGAAGAGGATTGCCTTAAAAAGGAACCATTCCGATGCCGGGGTTTCAACCCAGGCCTTCTGAGTGAGAGTCAGATATCATAACCACTAGACGACAATGACAATGCAATGCTTAAATAACCAATAAAATCTTTGCTTTCTTAGTTGAAATAGTAGGAAGAAGATTGCCTTAAAAAGGAACCATTCCGATGCCGGGGTTTGAACCCGTGCCTTTTGAGTGAGAGTCAGATACCCTAACCACTAGACGACACCGGACGATGATGAACGTAAATAACCAATAAAATCTTTGGTTTCTTAGTTGAAATAATATAAAGACGATTGCCTTAAAAGGAGCCATTCCGATGACGGGGTTTGCACCCGGGCCTTCTGAGTGAGAGTCAGTTATCCTAACCACTAGACGACCCCGGACGATGATGAAAGTAAATAACCAATAAAATCATTGCTTTCTTAGTTAAAATAATAGGAAGAGGATTGCCTTAAAAAGGAACCATTCCGGTGCCGGGGTTTGAACCCGGGCCTTCTGAGTGAGAGTCAGATATCCTAACCACTAGACGACACCGGACGATGATAAAAGTAAATAACCAATAAAATCATTGCTTTCTTAGTTAAAATAATAGGAAGAGGATTGCCTTAAAAAGGAACCATTCAGATGCCGGGGTTTGAACCCGGGCCTTCTGAGTGAGAGTCAGATATCCTAACCACTAGACGACACCGGACGATGATTGTAAATAACCAATAAAATCATTGCTTTCTTAGTTAAAATAATAGGAAGAGGATTGCCTTATAAAGGAACCATTCCGATGCCGGGGTTTGAACCCGGGCCTTCTGAGTGAGAGTCAGATATCCTAACCACTAGACGACACCGGACGATGATAACAGTAAATAACCAATAAAATCATTGCTTTCTTAGTTAAAATAATAGGAAGAGGATTGCCTTAAAAAGTAACCATTCAGATGCCGGGGTTTGAACCCGGGCCTTCTGAGTGAGAGTCAGATATCCTAACCACTAGACGACACCGGACGATGATTGTAAATAACCAATAAAATCATTGCTTTCTTAGTTAAAATAATAGGAAAAAATTGCCTTAAAAAGGAACCATTCCGATGCCGGGGTTTGAACCCGGGCCTTCTGAGTGAGAGTCAGATATCCTAACCACTAGACGACACCGGACGATGATAAAGGTAAATAACCAATAAAATCATTGCTTTCTTAGTTAAAATAATAGGAAGAGGATTGCCTTATAAAGGAACCATTCCGATGCCGGGGTTTGAACCCGGGCCTTCTGAGTGAGAGTCAGATACCATAACCACTAGACGACAACGGACGATGCAATGCTTAAATAACCAATTAAATCTTTGCTTTCTTAGTTAAAATAATAGGAAGAGGATTGCCTTATAAAGGAACCATTCCGATGCCGGGGTTTGAACCCGGGCCTTCTGAGTGAGAGTCAGATACCATAACCACTAGACGACACCGGACGATGAAGTATGTAAATAACCAATAAAATCTTTGCTTTCTTAGTTGAAATAATAGGTAGAGGATTGCCTTAAAAAGGAACCATTCCGATGCCGGGGTTTGAACCCGGGCCTTCTGAGTGAGAGTCAGATATCCTAACCACTAGACGACACCGGACGATGATAAAGGTAAATAACCAATAAAATCATTGCTTTCTTAGTTAAAATAATAGGAAGAGGATTGCCTTATAAAGGAACCATTCCTATGCCGGGGTTTGCACAAGGGCCTTCTGAGTGAGAGTCAGATATCCTAACCACTAGACGACACCGGACGATGCAATGCTTAAATAACCAATAAAATCTTTGCTTTCTTAGTTGAAATAATAGGAAGAGGATTGCCTTAAAAAGGAACCATTCCGATGCCGGGGTTTCAACCCGGGCCTTCTGAGTGAGAGTCAGATATCATAACCACTAGACGACAAGGACAATGCATTGCTTAAATAACCAATAAAATCTTTGCTTTCTTAGTTGAAATAGTAGGAAGAGGATTGCCTTAAAAAGGAACCATTCCGATGCCGGGGTTTGAACCCGTGCCTTCTGAGTGAGAGTCAGATATCCTAACCACTAGACGACACCGGACGATGATGAAAGTAAATAACCAATAAAATCTTTGGTTTCTTAGTTGAAATAATATAAAGACGATTGCCTTAAAAAGGAGCCATTCCGATGACGGGGTTTGCACCCGGGCCTTCTGAGTGAGAGTCAGTTATCCTAACCACTAGACGACACCGGACGATGATGAAAGTAAATAACCAATAAAATCATTGCTTTCTTAGTTAAAATAATAGGAAGAGGATTGCCTTAAAAAGGAACCATTCCGATGCCGGGGTTTGAACCCGGGCCTTCTGAGTGAGAGTCAGATATCCTAACCACTAGACGACACCGGACGATGATAATAGTAAATAACCAATAAAATCATTGCTTTTGTTAGTTAAAATAATAGGAAGAGGATTGCCTTATAAAGGAACCATTCCGATGCCGGGGTTTGAACCCGGGCCTTCTGAGTGAGAGTCAGATATCCTAACCACTAGACGACACCGGACGATGATAAAAGTAAATAACCAATAAAATCATTGCTTTCTTAGTTAAAATAATAGGAAGAGGATTGCCATATAAAGGAACCATTCCGATGCCGGGGTTTGAACCCGGGCCTTCTGAGTGAGAGTCAGATATCCTAACCACTAGACGACACCGGACGATGATAATAGTAAATAACCAATAAAATCATTGCTTTTGTTAGTTAAAATAATAGGAAGAGGATTGCCTTATAAAGGAACCATTCCGATGCCGGGGTTTGAACCCGGGCCTTCTGAGTGAGAGTCAGATATCCTAACCACTAGACGACACCGGACGATGATAAAAGTAAATAACCAATAAAATCATTGCTTTCTTAGTTAAAATAATAGGAAGAGGATTGCCATATAAAGGAACCATTCCGATGCCGGGGTTTGAACCCGGGCCTTCTGAGTGAGAGTCAGATACCCTAACCACTAGACGACACCGGACGATGATAAAAGTAAATAACCAATAAAATCATTGCTTTCTTAGTTAAAATAATAGGAAGAGGATTGCCTTAAAAAGGAACCATTCCGATGCCGGGGTTTGAACCCGAGCCTTCTGAGTGAGAGTCAGATATCCTAACCACTAGACGACACCGGACGATGATTGTAAATAACCAATAAAATCATTGCTTTCTTAGTTAAAATAATAGGAAGAGGATTGCCTTAAAAAGGAACCATTCCGATGCCGGGGTTTGAACCCGGGCCTTCTGAGTGAGAGTCAGATATCCTAACCACTAGACGACACCGGACGATGATAACAGCAAATAACCAATAAAATCATTGCTTTCTTAGTTAAAATAATAGGAAGAGGATTGCCTTATAAAGGAACCATTCTTATGGCGGGGTTTGCACCCGGGCCTTCTGAGTGAGAGTCAGATATCTTTTTTTTTTTTTCATTATTGCACAGTGTTAATATTTAAAACAAATTTAAGAATTTAAACCTACGTACATCCAGCAATGTTATATATACGTGAAGCAGTGTTATTAAAAGCATTACACAATTGAAGTTAGAAACAACATGAAAAATAAATAAGCAAAATATCATTGATAAAAAATCCTCAATTATAGAAAATAATAACTACTGCAAATACAACAAAATACACATTTCAATAAAGTACTTTAAATATTAATGACCATAAGGATATCTCCAAGATTATTGACCCCTCATATGTTACGAAAATTATCTATTGCGGCCGTACAACCTGGCTTATGAAGGAGTAGCCATTGCACGCGGTACCGAGCCTCAGTTTTTATGAGAGCACGAAAACGGGAAAAAAGCGTACGCTTATTGGTTATCTGCCCCAAATTGTACAAACAACGATTACTCCAAATGGCTTCTTTGGCAATAGCAGTTAATATGGACGTGACCTCCCAATGCTCTTTAGAGTAGGCAGTTTTAGGCTTGAGTCCAAAGACGATATAACGCGTCCACATGTCCTTTTCACCAAACAGCGTGTACAGCGACAACACTGAAGAAAATAACCAATCGAGCCATTCGTGCGTATCTTGACATTCCAAAAATAAATGCGAAACTGTCTCCTTTTCAAGGCCACAAAGCGGGCACTGATCATCGTCTGTTATGCCGGCGCGAAATAGCCGCTGCTTGACCATGAACCCCATATGATACACTCGGAGATTCATACTTGACAATCGGGGACCCAACGTAGAATTGACAAGTGATGGAACCCGGAACTTCTGTAAAGGGCCCCCGAAGAAAGCCCGCCAACGTTCTTCACCATTCGATTCCAGAATCGGGGTTACGGCATTGAAAGTTTTGGAAATTGACGTAGATGTAATTTTGTCCAATTCCACAGAGATCCCTGTGTCCGCGACCAGCGCGAACGTCGGCCGTGTCTCAAGCTCGTAGACCTCTTTACTATGTATCACTCGATGTACCGCGGGAGGGAGAGAATCTTTGATCCTTTGAAAAATTTGCAACAACCGACTGCGACCGATTCCGGAATCTGCGGTCAATTCCAAAAAGGCTTCATCCGGAAGAAACCCCAGGATGACCTCGTAGCAAATATCTTTCAGGTAGACCACGCCACAAGAAGCAAGAAGACGCCGCTCAGCCAAAGAAATGTTCGTGATTAAAAGATTTGAGTTATAAAATAGGGGCTCCATAATAGGGTTGGTCAAAGGAACCAAGGTCCATCGCGTGAGAGCCAAGAACTCTTTCCAAGCCAATAACATTGATCCATGGCGTTTCGGGATAGCGGAAAGCAGACGACGTTCAATTCTAATCCGTAGCATTGAGAGACCCTGGCGAAGTCCGCCGCCATATTCGTCAAAGAACCGAGACGCAACGCATGCGACATGCGAAGGCTTGGACCCGGTAGCGAGCTGCAAACATTCCTTCAGACGAAGTACCTTCTGTTTGATCCGAAGATTGATTAATACAAACACGCCTTGACTCTTATGGCGAGTTAAGGTTTCGTACGATATAGAATGTGGGCGATCCTTCCAAATAAAATCCAACATGAGCCGCTTAAAATCAGAGAACCAGCGGTCCGGTAAATCAAAAACCTCCAGAATATGCCACAATATCGACGCTCCTAACACGTTAATGATAATGACTTTCCCAAAAATGGTCAGACTACGACCCTTCCAAACGTGTAGGATATTTTTAAATTTTTCATACCGGCCCTCCCAGTTCATCGTGGCAACGACGTCATGGTCATAGCCCAAGGTCACGCCCAATACCTTTATTGAACGGGCGCTAATAACAAGCCCAGCCACAGTCTGGTCCGCGTGAAATCGCAAGGAGCCGAGCCAACAACCAGAACTTTTTGCAAGATTGATGGCAGCTCCCGAAGACTGGCAATAAAGTTCAATATCCTCCAAAGGTAAGTAACATCCCTAGGCCCAGTGACGAGAATGGAAGTGTCATCAATATGTTGAAACACCACAGGGGACGGTGTTAAGTCCGTGAGCATTATCCGACATATACGTTTGTCCGTTTCGAGTAAGGCGCAAAAAGGTTCAGATGATAGAACGTACAGCAAAGGACTGAGCGGACACCCTTGACGAACCGAGCGGCTAATGACAAAAGAATCGGTAACATATCCATGAAGCTTAATAGCTGTCTTGGCGCCAACTAAAAACATCTGAATCCAAGCGCGGAAGCGTGCGCCGAAACCAAAGGCTTCTAAGATTGCAAATAGATACGGCCATTCCACCCGATCGAACGCTTTTAACAAATCGAGTTGAAGAAAAATCCCTGGCCTATTTTCCATTTTTAAAAACTCCATGACATCAGACAGAAAACGGGGAGTATCGGAAATGGTACGCCCACGAATGCCACCAGTTTGACACGATGACGTAATTAAAGGTAAAAGCGGCGAAACACGGCGAGTAAAAACCTTAGCAAGGAGTTTCCTATCGCCATTCAATAGGGTAATTGGCCTCCAATTTTTCAGAAGAGTCAAATCCCCCGATTTAGGCAACAAAACCACCATCCCTTCTCGCATGCTATTCGGCAAAAGGCCACGGGCTTCGCATTCGGCAACCAAGCGCATAAAGTCATCTTTAATTAGAGGGATAAAGAAACGCAGGAACTCATTGGTAAAGCCATCTCTACCGGGGGCCTTCCCTCCGGCCAAATTAGTTAACTCCGTGTAAATGTCGCTCCAGGTCACGACGGCTTCGCAGGAATCGCGGTCACCTTCAGTAAGCCTCCCTGATATTAAATTCTTCAAATTGTCAGTAGCGGCTTGAGACGTAACGCCTCGTGTATACAACTCCGAATAAAAACGGAACACTTCCTCCCTTATTAACGCAGGATCTTTGATAATCGCCCCCGAAGGGAGAGTCAGAGAAGTCATTTGACGTTGACGCTGACGAAATTTCTCCAGCCGCAAAAAATACTGAGTGGGGCGTTCCCCCAAATCTCTCCACTCCAACCTCGAACGAACTAATGCACCCTGCAAATCGTTCTCTTCCATATCTCGTAATTTACTCGTTACCGCAGCTATTTCGTCTAAAATCGTATCTGTTTTTGATGGCGAATCTTGTAGGTCTCGAAGCCTATTTTGTAAGTCCGCCCATACAGCCCGCTTCATCAACGCTTTGTGACGCCCGTAAAAAATGCAGTACTCCCGTATTTTAACTTTTAAAGCATCATACCACTCAAAGATATCGGTTAAATAACAAGGCCAAGAATAACTATTTTTAACTGTCCGCTCGATGGCCGTGCAAAAAAAGTGCGTCTTCTAAAAAAGTAGAATTAAAACTCCAAGTTCCGGGCCCCCTAAAAATACCACTAGGTTCAAAAATCAGAGAAACACCCTTATGGTCAGAGAAACTACAAAAAACATGCATACACTTTGAAATATTATATACGTCTGAATGTAAAGCAAAAAAATAATCAATTCGAGAACTCACAAAGTTACCAAAAACCACCCCCGATCGCGTATAATCGAATGTTTTTTTATGTTGCAACCGCCAAATGTCTACCAACGAGAGATAAGAGACCCAGCGATGAAGATTCGTCATTCCACTCACCGTAATCTTGGCAGGCGACCGCCGATCAAAAACTCGAGAAACAATATCATTAAAATCACCGCCCAATAGCGGACGATTTAACACACGAACAATGGGAATTAAATTTTGCATAAAAATAGATCTATTGACCGCATCGGTTGGGGCATAAACAGAACCTAAATCAACTTTCTCGCCTTCAATTTCAGCGGAAATAAAAATATACCGGCCCTCGTTAGAACTTATCAAATTACATTCTTTAAAATCAAGTAACCGCGAAATACAAATTGCCACACCGCAAAACTTGGTGTCCAAGTTCAAGTCCACGTAGACCGCACCCGAAAAAAAAGTCCGAAAAGTACTTACATGAGACGCCTCCCAATGAGTCTCTTGCAACAAGAACACATCATAATGCTTCGCCCACAAAACCAACTTTCGCATCTTCTCTACATCGCGCAAACCGCCTACATTAATCGTCAGAATTTTCACCGGCATTTGGATTCAAATTAATTTGGGTCCATTGACCCGATGGCAACTTCTGAAATATCTTGTGCGGAGGACCTGTAGACGGATTAGTAGCTGAATCGGTGTCACCAGATGAGATCCGGTGCTTGGAACCCCTTTGAGCTTCACCAGTCGGTTTGACGCGGCCCACTTGGTCGGCGCCCATTCCCTGAGACATCGGCGTTGCGTTAGGAGTGGCAATATGAACGTCTTCATGTCCGGCACCCAATAAACCAGGACCATCGACGGCATCCTTACGACCCTCAGCGAATTGATCAATCGATCCCCCCGCGACAATGACAGGGGGTTGTCCACGCTCCTGTCCCTTCATCTCCACTGCAGGGCGTTCCCAAGTAGGGCAATTACGCACAGCATGACCTTGTGTTTTACATTTACGGCAAATAAATTGAGGGCAATCCTTATATAAATGATCGGATGCTAGACACATATTACAGACTTTAACTTGCGATTCATGAGTGACACGGTAAGAATTTTCTCTATTTAAGACATCCGGAACTCGAAGACTGTAAGGTAACGCTGATTTACCTTCCGGGAGCGTCAAACGGACTGATCGGATACCACAATAGAACCCGGCTTTTTCCCGCCACGAAATCGTACCTCTGACTTCGCAGCCCATCATCGTCAACTTCGCCAGCAACGCCTCATCAGTAACATAATCCGGAAGGCCGAAAAAATTTGCCGTAACAGTTTTTTTGGTGACGCTCGAAATGGCATAAGTAATGCTGTCTACCTCCAACCCAGTGTCAATCGCATCATTAATCAAATTTTCAGACGAAAATAACAAAATGTAGCCGCCCGTGGACGGAACAACAGATTTCATCGCATCCAAACCATATTGAATTTTCACCGCCTCCGCAACATCGTCAAACTTCGGTAATTTTCCTTCAAAATCCACAAAAACCGACCGTTTAATAATATCCATCCTGGATCAGAAGACCCAGGAGGGGAATCACCCGCAAGAAACCGAAACTAGATAAAAAGGTTTTAACAGAGAAGAAAAAAAACTTGAACTAAAATAACACCTTAAAGGCGGCAAACAGGCTTAGCGAAAACGGAGCGAAAAAAGACGAACCGTTCACAACCAAACCTAGCAGCGAACTCCCCCCATTCCGATGCCGGGGTTTGAACCCGGGCCTTCTGAGTGAGAGTCAGATATCCTAACCACTAGGCGACACCGGACGATGAAGAGAGTAAATAACCAATAAAATCTTTGCTTTCTTAGTTGAAATAATAGGTAGAGGATTGCCTTAAAAAGTAACCATTCCGATGCCGGGGTTTGAACCCGGGCCTTCTGAGTGAGAGTCAGATATCCTAACCACTAGACGACACCGGACGATGATACAAGTAAATAACCAATAAAATCATTGCTTTCTTAGTTAAAATAATAGGAAGAGGATTGCCTTATAAAGGAACCATTCCGATGCCGGGGTTTGAACCCGGGCCTTCTGAGTGAGAGTCAGATACCATAACCACTAGACGACACCGGACGATGAAGTAAGTAAATAACCAATAAAATCTTTGCTTTCTTAGTTGAAATAATAGGTAGAGGATTGCCTTAAAAAGTAACCATTCCGATGCCAGGGTTTGAACCCGGGCCTTCTGAGTGAGAGTCAGATATCCTAACCACTAGACGACACCGGACGATGATAAAGGTAAATAACCAATAAAATCATTGCTTTCTTAGTTAAAATAATAGGAAGAGGATTGCCTTATAAAGGAACCATTCCTATGCCGGGGTTTGCACCCGGGCCTTCTGAGTGAGAGTCAGATATCCTAACCACTAGACGACACCGGACGATGCAATGCTTAAATAACCAATAAAATCTTTGCTTTCTTAGTTGAAATAATAGGAAGAGGATTGCCTTAAAAAGGAACCATTCCGATGCCGGGGTTTGAACCCGGGCCTTCTGAGTGAGAGTCAGATATCCTAACCACTAGACGACACCGGACGATGATAAAGGTAAATAACCAATAAAATCATTGCTTTCTTAGTTAAAATAATAGGAAGAGGAATGGCTTATAAAGGAACCATTCCTATGCCGGGGTTTGCACCCGGGCCTTCTGAGTGAGAGTCAGATATCCTAACCACTAGACGACACCGGACGATGCAATGCTTAAATAACCAATAAAATCTTTGCTTTCTTAGTTGAAATAATAGGAAGAGGATTGACTTATAAATGAACCATTCCGATGCCGGGGTTTGAAACCGGGCCTTCTGAGTGAGAGTCAGATATCCTAACCACTAGGCGACACCGGACGATGAAGAGAGTAAATAACCAATAAAATCTTTGCTTTCTTAGTTGAAATAATATTAAGAGGATTGCCTTAAAAAGGAACCATTCCGATACCGGGGTTTGAACCCGGGCCTTCTGAGTGAGAGTCAGATATCCTAACCACTAGACGACACCGGACGATGATTCAAGTAAATAACCAATAAAATCATTGCTTTCTTAGTTAAAATAATAGGAAGAGGATAGCCTTGTAAAGGAACCATTCCGATGCCGGGGTTTGAACCCGGGCCTTCTGAGTGAGAGTCAGATATCCTAACCACTAGACGACACCGGACGATGATAAAAGTAAATAACCAATAAAATCATTGCTTTCTTAGTTAAAATAATAGGAAGAGGATTGCCTTATAAAGGAACCATTCCGATGCCGGGGTTTGAACCCGGGCCTTCTGAGTGAGAGTCAGATACCATAACCACTAGACGACACCGGACGATGCAATGCTTAAATAACCAATAAAATCTTTGCTTTCTTAGTTGAAATAATAGGAAGAGGATTGCCTTAAAAAGGAACCATTCCGATGCCGGGGTTTGAACCCGGCCTTCTGAGTGAGAGTCAGATACCATAACCACTAGACGACACCGGACGATGAAGTAAGTAAATAACCAATAAAATCTTTGCTTTCTTAGTTGAAATAATAGGTAGAGGATTGCCTTAAAAAGTAACCATTCCGATGCCGGGGTTTGAACCCGGGCCTTCTGAGTGAGAGTCAGATATCCTAACCACTAGACGACACCGGACGATGATAAAGGTAAATAACCAATAAAATCATTGCTTTCTTTGTTAAAATAATAGGAAGAGGATTGCCTTATAAAGGAACCATTCCTATGCCGGGGTTTGCACCCGGGCCTTCTGAGTGAGAGTCAGATATCCTAACCACTAGACGACACCGGACGATGATTCAAGTAAATAACCAATAAAATCATTGCTTTCTTAGTTAAAATAATAGGAAGAGGATAGCCTTATAAAGGAACCATTCCGATGCCGGGGTTTGAACCCGGGCCTTCTGAGTGAGAGTCAGATATCCTAACCACTAGACGACACCGGACGATGATAAAAGTAAATAACCAATAAAATCATTGCTTTCTTAGTTAAAATAATAGGAAGAGGATTGCCTTATAAAGGAACCATTCCTATGCCGGGGTTTGCACCCGGGCCTTCTGAGTGAGAGTCAGATATCCTAACCACTAGACGACACCGGACGATGATTCAAGTAAATAACCAATAAAATCATTGCTTTCTTAGTTAAAATAATAGGAAGAGGATAGCCTTATAAAGGAACCATTCCGATGCCGGGGTTTGAACCCGGGCCTTCTGAGTGAGAGTCAGATACCATAACCACTAGACGACACCGGACGATGAAGTATGCAAATAACCAATAAAATCTTTGCTTTCTTAGTTGAAATAATAGGTAGAGGATTGCCTTAAAAAGGAACCATTCCGATGCCGGGGTTTGAACCCGGGCCTTCTGAGTGAGAGTCAGATATCCTAACCACTAGACGACACCGGACGATGATAAAGGGAAACAACCAATAAAATCATTGCTTTCTTACTTAAAATAATAGGAAGAGGATTGCATTATAAAGGAACCATTCCTATGCCGGGGTTTGCACCCGGGCCTTCTGAGTGAGAGTCAGATATCCTAACCACTAGACGACACCGGACGATGCAATGCTTAAATAACCAATAAAATCTTGGCTTTCTTAGTTGAAATAATAGGAAGAGGATTGCCTTAAAAAGGAACCATTCCGATGCCGGGGTTTCAACCCGGGCCTTCTGAGTGAGAGTCAGATATCATAACCACTAGACGACAAGGACAATGCATTGCTTAAATAACCAATAAAATCTTTGCTTTCTTAGTTGAAATAGTAGGAAGAGGATTGCCTTAAAAAGGAACCCTTCCGATGCCGGGGTTTGAACCCGTGCCTTCTGAATGAGAGTCAGATATCCTAACCACTAGACGACACCGGACGATGAAGAGAGTAAATAACCAATAAAATCTTTGCTTTCTTAGTTGAAATAATATTAAGAGGATTGCCTTAAATAGGAACCATTCCGATGCCGGGGTTTGAACCCGGGCCTTCTGAGTGAGAGTCAGATATCCTAACCACTAGACGACACCGGACGATGATAAATGTAAATAACCAATAAAATCATTGCTTTCTTAGTTAAAATAATAGGAAGAGGATTGCCTTAAAAAGGAACGATTCCGATGCCGGGGTTTGAACCCGGGCCTTCTGAGTGAGAGTCAGATATCCTAACCACTAGACGACACCGGACGATGATTATAAATAACCAATAAAATCATTGCTCTCTTAGTTAAAATAATAGGAAGAGGATTGCCTTAAAAAGGAACCCTTCCGATGCCGGGGTTTGAACCCGTGCCTTCTGAATGAGAGTCAGTTATCCTAACCACTAGACTCACTGGACGATGCAATGCTTAAATAACCAATAAAATCATTGCTTTCTTAGTTGAAATAATAGGAAGAGGATTGCCTTAAAAAGGAACCATTCCGATGCCGGGGTTTGAACCCGGGCCTTCTGAGTGAGAGTCAGATATCCTAACCACTAGACGACACCGGACGATGATTATAAATTAAAAATAAAATCATTGCTTTCTTAGTTAAAATAATAGGAAGAGGATTGCCTTAAAAAGGAACGATTCCGATGCCGGGGTTTGAACCCGGGCCTTCTGAGTGAGAGTCAGATATCCTAACCACTAGACTCACTGGACGATGCAATGCATAAATAACCAATAAAATCATTGCTTTCTTAGTTGAAATAATAGGAAGAGGATTGCCTTAAAAAGGAACCATTCCGATGCCGGGGTTTGAACCCGGGCCTTCTGAGTGAGAGTCAGATATCCTAACCACTAGACGACACCGGACGATGATAAAAGTAAATAACCAATAAAATCATTGCTTTCTTAGTTAAAATAATAGTAAGAGGATTGCCTTATAAAGAAACCATTCCTATGCCGGGGTTTGAACCCGGGCCTTCTGAGTGAGAGTCAGATATCCTAACCACTAGACTCACTGGACGATGCAATGCATAAATAACCAATAAAATCATTGCTTTCTTAGTTGAAATAATAGGAAGAGGATTGCCTTAAAAAGGAACCATTCCGATGCCGGGGTTTGAACCCGGGCCTTCTGAGTGAGAGTCAGATACCATAACCACTAGACGACACCGGACGATGATCAAAGTAAATAACCAATAAAATCATTGATTTCTTAGTTAAAATAATAGGAAGAGGATTGCCTTAAAAAGGAACCATTCCGATGCCGGGGTTTGAACCCGGGCCTTCTGAGTGAGAGTCAGATATCCTAACCACTAGACGACACCGGACGATGAAGAGAGTAAATAACCAATAAAATCATTGCTTTCTTAGTTGAAATAATATTAAGAAGATTGCCTTAAAAACAAACCATTCCGATGACGGGGTTTGCACCCGGGCCTTCTGAGTGAGAGTCAGATATCCTAACCACTAGACGACACCGGACGATGATAAAAGCAAATAACCAATAAAATCATTGCTTTCAGAGTTGAAATAGTAGGAAGAGGATTGCCTTAATAAGGAACCATTCCTATGCCGGGGTTTGAAACCGGACCTTCTGAATGAGAGTCAGATATCCTAACCACTAGACTCACTGGACGATGCAATGCTTAAATAACCAATAAAATCATTGCTTTCTTAGTTGAAATAATAGGAAGAGGATTGCCTTAAAAAGGAACCATTCCGATGCCGGGGTTTGAACCCGGGCCTTCTGAGTGAGAGTCAGATATCCTAACCACTAGACGACACCGGACGATGATTGTAAATAACCAATAAAATCATTTCTTTCTTAGTTAAAATAATAGGAAGAGGATTGCCTTATAAAGGAACCATTCCTATGCCGGGGTTTGCACCCGGGCCTTCTGAGTGAGAGTCAGATATCCTAACCACTAGACGACACCGGACTATGCAATGCTTAAATAACCAATACAATCTTTGCTTTCTTAGTTGAAATAATAGGAAGAGGATTGCCTTATAAATGAACCATTCCGATGCCGGGGTTTGAACCCGGGCCTTCTGAGTGAGAGTCAGATATCCTAACCACTAGGCGACACCGGACGATGAAGAGAGTAAATAACCAATAAAATCTTCGCTTTCTTAGTTGAAATAATATTAAGAGGATTGCCTTAAAAAGGAACCATTCCGATGCCGGGGTTTGAACCCGGGCTTTCTGAGTGAGAGTCAGATATTCTAACCACTAGACGACACCGGACGATGAAGAAAGTAAATAACCAATAAAATCATTGTTTTCTTAGTTGAAATAATATTAAGAAGATTGCCTTAAAAAGGAACCATTCCGATGACGGGGTTTGCACCCGGGCCTTCTGAGTGAGAGTCAGATATCCTAACCTCTAGACGACACCGGACGATGATAAAAGTAAATAACCAATAAAATCATTGCTTTCTTAGTTAAAATAATAGGAAGAGGATTGCCTTAAAAAGGAACCATTCCGATGCCGGGGTTTGAACCCGGGCCTTCTGAGTGAGAGTCAGATACCATAACCACTAGACGACACCGGACGATGCAATGCTTAAATAACCAATAAAATCTTTGCTTTCTTAGTTGAAATAATAGGAAGAGGATTGCCTTAAAAAGGAACCATTCCGATGCCGGGGTTTGAACCCGGCCTTCTGAGTGAGAGTCAGATACCATAACCACTAGACGACACCGGACGATGAAGTAAGTAAATAACCAATAAAATCATTGCTTTCTTAGTTAAAATAATAGGAAGAGGATTGCCTTAAAAAGGAACCATTCCGATGCCGGGGTTTGAACTCGGGCCTTCTGAGTGAGAGTCAGATATCCTAACCACTAGACTCACTGGACGATGCAATGCTTAAATAACCAATAAAATCATTGCTTTCTTAGTTGAAATAATAGGAAGAGGATTGCCTTAAAAAGGAACCATTCCGATTCCGGGGTTTGAACCCGGGCCTTCTGAGTGAGAGTCAGATATCCTAACCACTAGACGACACCGGACGATGATTGTAAATAACCAATAAAATCATTGCTTTCTTAGTTAAAATAATAGGAAGAGGATTGCCTTATAAAGGAACCATTCCTATGCCGGGGTTTGCACCCGGGCCTTCTGAGTGAGAGTCAGATATCCTAACCACTAGACGACACCGGACTATGCAATGCTTAAATAACCAATAAAATCTTTGCTTTCTTAGTTGAAATAATAGGAAGAGGATTGCCTTATAAACGAACCATTCCGATGCCGGGGTTTGAACCCGGGCCTTCTGAGTGAGAGTCAGATATCCTAACCACTAGGCTTCACCGGACGATGAAGAGAGTAAATAACCAATAAAATCTTCGCTTTCTTAGTTGAAATAATAGGAAGAGGATTGCTTTATAAAGGAACCATTCCTATGCCGGGGTTTGCACCCGGGCCTTCTGAGTGAGAGTCAGATATCCTAACCACTAGACGACACCGGACTATGCAATGCTTAAATAACCAATAAAATCTTTGCTTTCTTAGTTGAAATAATAGGAAGAGGATTGCCTTATAAACGAACCATTCCGATGCCGGGGTTTGAACCCGGGCCTTCTGAGTGAGAGTCAGATATCCTAACCACTAGGCTTCACCGGACGATGAAGAGAGTAAATAACCAATAAAATCTTCGCTTTCTTAGTTGAAATAATAGGAAGAGGATTGCTTTATAAAGGAACCATTCCTATGCCGGGGTTTGCACCCGGGCCTTCTGAGTGAGAGTCAGATATCCTAACCACTAGACGACACCGGACTATGCAATGCTTAAATAACCAATAAAATCTTTGCTTTCTTAGTTGAAATAATAGGAAGAGGATTGCCTTATAAACGAACCATTCCGATGCCGGGGTTTGAACCCGGGCCTTCTGAGTGAGAGTCAGATATCCTAACCACTAGGCGACACCGGACGATGATAAAAGTAAATAACCAATAAAATCATTGCTTTCTTAGTTAAAATAATAGGAAGAGGATTGCCTTATAAAGGAACCATTCCGATGCCGGGGTTTGAACCCGGGCCTTCTGAGTGAGAGTCAGATATCCTAACCACTAGACGACACCGGACGATGATAAAAGTAAATAACCAATAAAATCATTGCTTTCTTAGTTAAAATAATAGGAAGAGGATTGCCTTAAAAAGGAACCATTCCGATGCCGGGGTTTGAACCCGGGCCTTCTGAGTGAGAGTCAGATATCCTTACCACTAGACGACACCGGACGATGATAAAAGTAAATAACCAATAAAATCTTTGCTTTCTTAGTTAAAATAATTGGAAGAGGATTGCCTTATAAAGCAACTATTCCTTTGCCGGGGTTTGAACCCGGGCCTTCTGAGTGAGAGTCAGATATCCTAACCACTAGACTCACTGGACGATGCAATGATTAAATAACCAATAAAATCATTGCTTTCTTAGTTGAAATAATAGGAAGAGGATTGCCTTAAAAAGGAACCATTCCGATGCCGGGGTTTGAACCCGGGCCTTCTGAGTGAGAGTCAGATACTATAACCACTAGACGACACCGGATGATGAAGTAAGTAAATAACCAATAAAATCTTTGCTTTCTTAGTTGAAATAATAGGAAGAGGATTGCCTTAAAAAGGAACCATTCCGATGCCGAGGTTTGAACCCGGGCCTTCTGAGTGAGAGTCAGATATCCTAACCACTAGACGACACCGGACGATGATAAAAGTAAATAACCAATAAAATCATTGCTTTCTTTGTTAAAATAATAGGACGAGGATTGCCTTATAAAGGAACCATTCCGATGCCGGGGTTTGAACCCGGGCCTTCTGAGTGAGAGTCAGATATCCTAACCACTAGACGACACCGGACGATGATAAAAGTAAATAACCAATAAAATCATTGCTTTCTTAGTTAAAATAATAGGAAGAGGATTGCCTTAAAAAGGAACCATTCCGATGCCGGGGTTTGAACCCGGGCCTTCTGAGTGAGAGTCAGATATCCTAACCACTAGACGACACCGGACGATGATTGTAAATAACCAATAAAATCATTGCTTTCTTAGTTAAAATAATAGGAAGAGGATTGCCTTAAAAAGGAACCATTCCGATGCCGGGGTTTGAACCCGGGCCTTCTGAGTGAGAGTCAGATATCCTAACCACTAGACGACACCGGACGATGATAAAAGTAAATAACCAATAAAATCATTGCTTTCTTAGTTAAAATAATAGGAAGAGGATTGCCTTATAAAGCAACCATTCCTATGCCGGGGTTTGAACCCGGGCCTTCTGAGTGAGAGTCAGATATCCTAACCACTAGACGACACCGGACGATGCAACGCTTAAATAACCAATAAAATCATTGCTTTCTTAGTGGAAATAATAGGAAGTGGATTGCCTTAAAAAGGAACCAATCTGATGCCGGGCCTTCTGAGTGAGAGTCAGATATCCTAACCACTAGTTCTTAGTTGAAATAATAGGAAGAGGATTGCCTTAAAGCAGCTGTCGGCTCTATCATTGCCACCTATATTATGAAAAGGCCCCTGTTATTAGAGATGGCCATGAATCTATCGAAATCTTCTAATAAAATTACTTTCGTGGAGAGCGTGGAGCCATCTATTAATGGGAACGGAAACTAAAATTCAAATTAGCGAAACAATAACGTCGTCAGAGAACCATTGTTGAGTATTATACTTAGACCACTTTTACTCTACTTAATGATCTTTAACCAAAATTATATATCCCATACAAAATATATTGTAAACAATTACTATATTTGAAGTTATTGACAAATTTTCAAACGAGCCAATAAACGCGAAGCATACTTTTATGTCCCTCCTTTTGGGTCAAAATGTAGCTTCAGCATCTTTTTTTGATTTTGACGGTAAAAAAAGAGCTACTTCACGTCGAGCCGACACTTGCTTTAATAATTAGATTGAGATGTTAAACTGGCGCTAGAAAACGTCTAGGAAGAACGAAGAAGTTAACTCAAATTGCGGGAGCGAAAATAACACCCTGTATATTACAACAAGAAAGTGTTTTAAATATTATTTTTTACCACTAGGTGCTAGAACAAATACGTATCATAAACCCAGTGGCGGATTATCCAATAGGCTGAGTAGGCTTAAGCCTACGGGCCCGAAGGATAAATGGGCCCGGTAGGATTTTTCTAGAAGGGCCCTCGAGAATAAATAATCCACAGTTAACGCAAAATAGAACAATATTTAAGCTTCTAGTTGAAAAAATAATTATTGGAAAATTGTCCCATCACAAATTTTTGTAATCGCATTGCTTACTGATTGTCGGATTTCATTTCAACAACCGCCGTTAAGATCGTCTGTATAGATCTTAAAAGAAATTGATTTGAAAAAATTCAACGGTTATATTGTGTAAATTGGCGCGTGCTTGCTCGGAAGGGATAATCTTATTGGCTAAGACAAATGCGGATAAATATTGCTAAGCCCACGTGATTCTATTTTATTATCAGAATAAATAATTACACGGGCGACGAAAAAATGGGCGATATCATCGAGATTCACGCGTTTTTAATTTAAAAACCCTTCCTTTTGACGGTTTTTATTTTGGAGTGAATAATTTCTTTTAGCGTTATTATCTTCGTTTTGTAGTAAAGCCGGATACATGAAAACGTTATTTTTTTGATAATACTACTCTGCTTATTGATTTTATCTATATCATATAATCCAAGCATTTATTTTATGCATGTATCCTGTTGTCCTCAAATTTAATAAAATAATACTTTGCGAGTAGCCACGAAATAATAACGGACCTGGACAGTACGGATCGGAGTCCGAGGCCGAGTCCATCACCAATGAGGCCGTTATTTTCTTGATCAATTTTGATATATTATAATATTTGATTAATTGAATGGCTGATTGACTGTGATAAACTGTGCGCTGTTCATAAAACTTAAGGCAAGTGCCAATCAAGGCTGGATTAGAAATTCTAATTTCTGACTCGAGTTATCTGTGCGACCCAAATAGCAAGAAAAATAATTTCGCTTCTTCTGAGACGAATTCAGTGAAGGTGTGCTTTGTCAATGGTCAGTTCTTCATCTTGTATCATCAGATTTTTTTAGTTATATATATTTCATAAGAAAGTTTAGTATCGTACAAAGTACAGTCTGTTACAAAAGTCTTCGACAAAGGGAGTTTTTGCATTTATCTTAAATTTTCTCGAAATGTGTAAACTAAATCTAGCGTTTCCGCCGTAACTATTATCGCTTTGCAAAATACGACAACTCCACGTGAAAGGAAATAAAAAAGTATTAAAAATTGCTTCTGGTTTCATTTTTCTATCGTTTACACGTTTCGAGAAAATATAAAATAAATGCAAAAATTCCTTTTGACGAAGACTTTTGTAACAGACTGTACAGCCATAAATGCTTAAACGAATAATATTAAAACCGCCGCGGCAAGTTTCCCAAGGTCAAGGGGCCCCTAAACAAACCTAAGCTGAACGTTTTACGGGCAGGGGGAAGACAATTTCCGGAGTTGATATTAATTTAAAGCAAGTGGCGGCTCAACGTAAAGTAGCTCTTTTTTCAATAGATGTCGCTAGTGTCGAAATCAAAAAGGTGGTACATATAGGTACCCCACGCGTTGATTGGATCGTTTGTAAATGGCTCAAAAACATAAATTACAGAAATTATAAACAAAATTTTTACGCGGGATATATAATTTAGGTTAAAGTGCACTAAATAGAGTATAAGTTGACTAACTATAATACTCTACAATGACTCTGGCGACGTTATCATTTGGCTATTTGGAATTTTAGCTTCCTTCGCCATAAATTGATGACACCACACTCTCCAGTAAAGTCGCATTTTTTGAAGAATCGGATAGATTCATGGCCATCTCTAATAACAGGGGCCTTTTCATAATACAGGTGGCAATGATAGAGCCGCCACTTGCATTAACATGTAATTGAAATTGACGCTAGTCAGTGTTAAATTTGAATAAATACAGAAATAAAATTGAGTAAATCCAGAGTTAAAGTTTGATAAAATCGGAATAAATATAAATATAAATTTATTTAACCCATGAATATTCAATAAAAACTTTTAAGTACTGGAAAACCAGAAAATATTTTGATCGGCTGATAAATGAAAAGCTAATGAAATTTACATTCTTTCAATTTTAAATTAAAAAAATTTAAGCAAACTTGAAACAAATTGAGATTAATTAAAGCTCAAATTGATTTTAGTAAACGTTTTGATTTCTAGAAACGGCGCAAAGTGATCCGAATTTGGACGTGTTCTCTGTTGATTTAGTGGTACGATCGCATTTCACGCTGGAGAACAAAGATTGGTAACCCTAGTAAAGATCTTAAATATCATTGTTTTTATTCCTGATCAGCCAAACCTTCTTTCTGTTAAATCTCGCGCAATAAAAATGTTTTATCAAATATAAATGCAGTTAATTTGTTTAGTTTTAAATATTGTGTTTAAAAACTGTACCGAAATTGTGTAATTGAATTTTAATATTTCGTACAAATAAATGCTTATCTTAATAAGGAAACAATTGGGTCGAAGGAATAAAATAAACTGCACATTTTCCCGGTTAACGATGTTTTGGAGGCCAATTTTTAAGGGCCATTACTCGAAAGCAATATATTTTTGGACCCATGTTCATAAGACATTTTCGACTCAATATGACCCAAAACAGACTTCACTTACAAGGAGAGTACCCGAGTTGTTTATTTCCGATTTTGTTCAAAGTCTGGCGTAATATAGACCAATATGAGATATGAAATTTTCCAAAAGGAGACGTTGCACTAAGCATTCGATTTGCCATGACAACCGAAAATGTTTTGTTTTGGACGAAAAAATTTCCATTTAAAAAAGCATGGGATTTTCTCGGTTTTATAGCATCCTACCTCCGAAAATTTAAACAAAAATTGAAAATCACGAAATGGGTAAGAAGTATAAAGTGAACGTAACAAATAGAGTTTATAAACAAATAATGGAATTTAAAGCGCAAAGCCTATTGAAATTCCTAAAATATGACTTCAAATTTCAATTTTTTTTTAAACTTTAACACTCACAGAAAATTATTTGTGATAAATGATATGATAATTTCGCGTGTTTAAAGTCTTCTAAGTGGAAATAAACAAATTGATTCCGAGTTGAATAGATTTTATAAGATTGTAGTTAATTCGATTCTTAGCTCTTGGTCTTCATCTTTTTTCTTGAAACAACTTGGGCTATTTCGAGGCAGATGATGACGGCAGAGAGTACTATTCCCCAAAACCACACGTGAAAAATGGGCATCGAAGTAGGACGCAAAAGGACAGTGAGGGGGTACCTCTTTTAGGCTGCTTTTCCCGTCCGGTTAGAGATACAGTGTCCATGATGGTACTAATATCGCCCACGACAGACGTTTGCCATAAACTAAAGAAACAGACATTTGAGTAGCAGGAAAAACAACATTCGATTTAAAAGTAGGCTTTTCATAAAGCAGTGTTAAATTGTAGTCGAAGAGTAGGCTTTAGTCTAATAAAATGGGTTAGGATCAATTCGTGGAGAAGGATTGAACATCTACTTTAAAAAAACAACTAGAGAAAACTAGAAAGAAAATTTGTTAACACGCTTTAATGCACATAATTAAATTGTTATCTTGTTGGCATCACACGAATAATTATTAATAATACATTTTCCGCCCAGACTTGAACTCGCGATGCTTTTTGATAATCACATACGCCGAGAATAGATTTTAGAGCGCAGGGTCGGACTGGCTAGTAGTTGGCCCCACCGGCTATGCAATCGCGTTGGTCCCATTTCCCATTATTGCCAAATTTTCCCTCATTCTAAAAGTATTATAAAATTTCAGAAAAATAATGTTACTTTCCCAGGTATGAATTTTTGTACGGCAGAATCGTTTTGAATTTGCTTTGTATGAGGCAGCTCGACAAGTAAAAATTAATTGCAACCCACAAAGGGGCGTGCAATTATCATACCCTTATTTTTTTTAGACTAAAACTATCTTCTTTTAACCCGAAAACCATTTAATACACTTAATTATTTTACCCATAAAAATACATTTTAGAGGCGTATTTCAACTAGACCTCAACTAAAATTGACTTTATTGAATAGAAACAAGTGGTAAGAATAAATAGGTTAATTCAGAGAAGATTTGACAAATGACAAGTAATTATGTACGTTGCATCAGATGGTGAAAAGGTGTTCTACGACTCATGGTAATAACTTTAACGTGGTAGACCTCAAAGGCTAAAGCCTATTGGTTTATTGAATTTTAATATATTTGTGTGAAATAAAAATAAATAAATTAATTAATTAATAAATTAGTGTTTTTTTAGGGGTACGTCTAGTTTAAATAGGGGTCTAATAAAGAATTTTTGTGGATAAATTTAATAAGTGTCTAAAGTTGGATTTTTTAGGGGTCGAAAAGGTTATCTCCCCCCAAAAAAGTACGGATAGGTGGAGCAGCCAGCCTGATGTCCAGCTTAAAAGGCCTATGTTTTTTCCGAGGGGCTAACCACTTCCTAAAAATCTGTACACCGATTACAGGAGTACAAAAATGAGTACAGCCTTTGGTAGTGCTAAATCTGTACTCATTTACGTAATCATTTTAGTACAGTCAAAGCTACAGGCTTGTACACCGATTACGCCAAGTGATCAGCCCCTCGGTTTTTTCTACCTGTCCCCCTTTAAATTAACTTAGTGGAGCACAAATACCCTGGTGGTAGGCCAACCGCTGAACATGTTGGCCTAATTTAAAGGGGGGCAGGCAGAAGAAAACCTAGGCCTTTAAGTACTTTAACCTAATTTCGATATTTGTAGCTCTCTGTTTGAAAGCCAGATTTGTCAAATTTCAAGAACTAACCGATGTTCAATTGCCTTTTGAATGAAGAGAGGAAGACGAGTGGCTGAGAAAAATAGCCGATATGAAAAACGGAAATATCCTTTTCTTCCTCGGTAAACATTCCTGCAATATCGGCTATTCTTTCGATACCAGGGATAGTCTTTAGTCACAGCAAGAACGGCAGACTTCCGATTTATTGCATTTCGGATTGAAGAATATCCTGTCTTTGCTTGATTTAGAAAATCAGTCATTTCTGGCGTTGAAGGTTCCTATAAAAATGGTTAGTTTTGCAATTTACTTAGAGTGTACTGGAGTGCATAAGCTAAAATTAGGTTCGGACAGTGAAGTTTTATGCAAAAATTTGTATTGGATGTCTTGCCATTTTATAAACCAAAGAATTTACAGTCTCTTTTGATATAATAGAGGTGGGACCTTTGCTCATGAAGATTCGCCTATTAATTAAAAAAAATTAATATGCCTAATAACCCGATCTCACAGATAAATATTGAGATAATTTAGTATTTTAAAATGTGTTCCTTTTCTTGAATGGCTATAATAACTTAATGTTAGATTGCAATTAAATGTTTAAATACACCTCTTAAGTAATGTTAAAGTCATACGTGTTAGATCGCAACGAGAGGCGAAAAAATAATTACGCGGGTCAAGACCAAAAACATTAGCTATTATCTTAGATTAACTGGTTCTTTTTTCGTGTAACTAAACAAAACAACGATTCCCATTTTGTTATCCAAAGGTCTTACACTAGGCAAAATCAATTTTTCGAAAAATCTCCAATGAAATTGGGAAATTTGCTAAGTATAGTTTCTTTTAATTTTGTTCAAAGTTTACAATCCTGTTTTTATTCTGATCATTTTTTATAACACTTTCGCTTTGGCACCTATTCGCAATTCGGAAAATTTTCCGCATTTTATTTTTCCGGAAAATTAAAAACACTAGTATGTAAATTTGAACTTTCGGTTGGTAGTCGAACAATTTCAAAAGAATAATTAGGATAAGTGTGTAAATTAATGTTAACGTAAAACGAAGTTGTTTCAAAGTGGCACTTTTGTTAAAATGAAAGTTTCTAATTGAATTGGGAACTTTATAATTCTTCAAATGTCATGAAACACGTACAAATTTAATTTATTTAGAAAAATCGTTCAAAATAACCATATTGGGCTTGAGAACCTGTGGAAGATTCCAGGTTACGGATAGTTTTTTACAGGCCTCAATAATTCGTTGTCGTAGGTCATCAATGTCGCGAAATTCAGTTTCGTAAACCAAGGCTTTAATGTGTCCCGAGAGATAAAAGTCGGGAGGGGTTAATAGGGAGACCGAGCGGGCCACACAACGGTCCCCACTCGACCAATCCCTCTTAAAGAAAACGCCTCAACAAGGTGAGCGCTTATTTATCGAGGAGGCGCGTGTAGTAAATGGAGCCCTACCACATTGTAGCCTTTATGCGAAATTTCCTTTGAGATGGATTGGTCGAGGGGTCACTGTGCCGTGGTCAACTTTGTACGCAGGTCAGCGGCTCGGCCGGGAAAAATGATGAAAAACCCCTGTAATCAGTGTTGGGCACCGCTCTTATCATTGTGAGCGTATTTGTTATTATGAGCGAAAATGAGCGGTAAAAGAGGAGCGAAAGTTTTACCGCTCAAAAAGACGTGAGCGTGAGCAGCTCTGTGACGAAAATGCCCAACACTGTCACTGCCTGTAATGCTGAGGCAGTGCACGGGGTATATAAATACAATAGTCTGATGTGGCGTGGTCTACGCGATATCCTGACTTTAACCTCTGGGGACACATTAAAGACTTAGTGCGTGACATTGATGACCTACGACAACGAATAATTAATGCCTGTAAACTATCCGTAACACGCCTGAAATCTTCGAATGGGTTCAAAAGTCATTTGGAGGTGGTCATTTTGTACAATTTTTGCTTGAGGTCCTACATCACTTGCTCCATATATAAACCCCGTATATGAACTACAGGCATACTTTCGTTAAAAAATTTCACTTGTAGGACGTTTTTGTTAGTAACTTGTAACGGTAATAGTTAGTGTAGGGAGCTGTTGGCTCGCGTGGCATGTAGGGCTTGCTACCACCCTCCTACGAGGCTACGCATTGTAACCCGGCCACTTGTTTAAAGGTATAATAAGTCGCTAGATGACTTGGGCCTAAGGTGGTGCCTTGGGTATTAGCCTAGCTGATTATTATTATTATTAACTATAACTAATGATAATTATTTTTGCACGGAAAAATTTACCCTTTTCACAAAATCAGAGGTAGAACGGTATTCTTTAATGTCGGGTCTGTTTAGGACATCCTCTACAGTGTCGATGAATTTGATTTTGGACAAACTCATCTCCCCTTTCATGTTACAGAGGTAGCATTTTTGTAGAATCAAAGTAGCTCCTAAAAGCCAGCCGGACAGAAGAAGTCGCCAGGAAGTCCTGTGACGAATCGCCACTTTAATATCTACATTATCATTCAAAATAATCCAGTTTAATAAATTGCTTGTTAATTAGCTCTGATTAATGTTTTTGTTTATCTCCCATTCACGTTGTTTTATAAATAATAAATCACTAATCACGAACGAATATCCGAGTTCAGTTATTAAATGTTTTTTTAATAAGCAGGTATCAGCCAGTTGAAATGTGGCCTGGCGGGCAGTTGATAATTTTCTAGTTATTGCCCTAGCATTTCAGGTGCCTTGAATAAGCCTTTCTATAAAGTCATTAAGCTTGCCGAACTTGTTTTAATGTATCGCTTTCGTACATGTACGTATAGGAGTTCAGTTCAGTCTTGAAGGCTAGATCTTTTTAAAAAGGGTGACTCGTCGAATTTTAATAGCTCTTTATATAAAATACGAGAGGTCACGTGATGATGTTAGATTCATCGTGCAGTTAAATTTAGAGAGCGCGCATATTTTTGTTTTTGGCTGCGTTCAACAACTATCAATGGAGAAAAACCGCTGAGTTATCGTTGAGTTCTTTTAATCAACGTAGCTACGTCACAAAAATCTAAAAGTTGTTGTACGATTTATAGTTCGCTGACTTAACGAACAAAATATCGTCTGCTACCCCTCCTTTAACTTTGTTGAATGACGTCACGACACCGATGGCAACGGAAAAACCTGCTCCTCCGACCGCTGACTTCGTTGAGCAACGTGACGTAGAAACCGGAAATTAAAAAAAGCGTACAGTAAGCTCAACGCTCAGCGCTGACCTCAGCGCTGAGTCCGCTGAGTCCCGCTGAACGTAGCCTTTGTTAAGCTCGCGCGAATATCAAGACGCGCGTGGAACTTTTTAACAAGTTGAATAAGAGTTTATGCTAGCTAGGAGCAACAAACACAACACCCCACACAAGGAGAACGCAACCCGTCAAAAGTCGTGGATTTTCTTGTGTACATTTTTCATTGGCTAGACGCTTTAGCACTTGCTGCCGTCGGAAGGGGAAAATTCGGAAATTGTCTCCCCCCCCCCCGCCCGTAAAACGTTCAGCGTAAAGGCTCGTGACGCTTGTCCAATAAAATTCGTACACAACCCTTCGTTAGCGTGTTTAAAGGCTAGCTGCGTTCTCCTTGTGTTTGTTGCTCCTAGATGCTAGCGTCTATTGGCTATGATAGTTGAACGTCTCTTCTACGCACCCGACACATCTAAACAAGAAGTCCAATGTTACTTTATAGAAAGGCCTATTACTTGGAACTTGAAACGAATTTAAGAACAACGTGTGGTTTTAGGAGTGAAAAATGCTTAAAATGTGGTTCAAACGGTACTTGTGCCTTTATTAAAGAGTAGGTGAGAATAGAAGGAGAAGACGCAAGACGCGAAGAAACGGATCTTTTCGTGGTACCAATCCGATTTTAAAGAAACTCCGAAGAGGAAGGGCGTGGTTGCTGAAATTGCAAAGAAGCAGATCAAGAACCAACTCCAACTGGCTTGATCCAGGGCTTGATGAGGCAACAGAACGTGTTTGGTTCCGTGAAGTTGCCCATCCAAACAAGTGAGGATATTAAAGACGAAAGATCTGTAAGGCTGAGTGAACCGAATCGATTTCTCAGTGAAACTCGCCTCCAACCGTTCTCCCAAACCAACGTCTAATTCCTGCGTTACGAGATTATATTATTATTATATTATTATTATTATATTATTATTATTATATTATTATTATTATATTATTATTATTATATTATTATTATTATATTATTATTATATTATTATTATTATATTATTATTATTATATTATTATTATTATATTATTATTATTATATTATTATTATTATATTATTATTATTATATTATTATTATTATATTATTATTATTATATTATTATTATTATATTATTATTATATTATTATTATTATATTATTATTATTATATTATTATTATTATATTATTATTATTATATTATTATTATTATATTATTATTATTATATTATTATTATTATATTATTATTATTATATTATTATTATTGTATTATTATTATTATATTATTATTATTATATTATTATTATTATATTATTATTATTAATAATAGAGAAGAATATGAAATATAACAATAATATCAAAGGAGGGCCTTAAAATATATATAACGTAATCTTGTAAGGTATCTCGGAAAAGGTAATTCTGGATCAACGTAAATAAAGCTAAAATACATAAATAATTAAGCCTTTGGCCTAGTTTAAAAAGGGTACAAGCCTATTATATAATGGAAATTTTTAAATTGTGATTATAACTTTAGAACTATAAACCATTTATAATTAATTGATTGATTGATTGAATTTAAGGCATTACCTGATGTTTCCTAAATCCAGGAAAATGAAGGCAAATAAAGTTTCGATAGGATCACCCGACAATGAGATATCATGAAGCTGAAATCCTTGCTTTAATAATATTATCCATGGATAGAAACGATTTAATATGGGAAAAAGCCAAAAATAACTGATTATTTGTTGGATAATTTTTGTTTATGGATATTATCCAAATAAACGGTTAATTTTTATCCAAACGCCGACCTCTATCCACACCTAAAACCTGAGGTTATATTCCCTTTAAGAGAGCGTGTTCATTTAAATAACATTTAATCGTAATTGTATTTTTTCATGATAAAAATATATTTCCAAAATATCGCCAGAATCTGATTGTCCTACCTCAAAACGACCCTCTAGCGACAATATTTCGTGTTTGAGCGCAATCTTCTCAGATGCGTTCATATTCCAAAGAGAGCACGGAAACTTGCTAGCTGCGACATCTCTCTTTCAGTAAGCGCAAAATATGACAATTTCAGCGAGGTAAAGCCCTTTCCTATAAGTCGCTTAAATTCGTTCAACAAAAGTTTTTTAATAGCCTCATTTATTTCTATAATATTCTGTTTATTCCCTATGGTATCGTGGTTTTATTTAACCGAAACGTGCTGTATATTTTGAAAATGAAATTCCATAATATCGGGTTTATTTAATTGCTAGAATAATATGCTGACTCTCTTAGGTATAATTGTTTTATTTAGGCAATCTTCCGAAAATAGCGAAATTGCAATAATAAGCAGGTTTTTGTTTTATTAAGGGAATTTAAGTGTTCAACGAACGAACTACAAACTTTAAATGCGAAACAGAAAACAGATGATAAAAATGCTTACATTTTCCCGATTATATTATATCCCCTGTGTGTCTCCAAATGTGTATATTTATCCAAGCATTTTAAGTAATTCAACTAGTCAGACGCGTTAAAAGTTGATTAGTGAAAAACGATTCAAATATGGTGTTCAACTGAGGTTAAAATGACTTTTCGACAAATTAAATCAAAATAATCCTCGATACCATTTTATTTTTAAGATTTTAAAAGTGAGTAGGAACAACGGATTTTTAATATCCAAAAAACGTTTTCCTAGAAAAAGAAACAATGGCAATGTTGCAAAGTAGTGCCTCGTCCTACCTAAGCTTAGAAGAGACTAACACGAGGAGAAACGTTTATGATATACATTTCAATGTTATAGTTTACGGATTTGTACATAAAATGATTGAGAGTGTTTATTATGTAACTTAGGTACCACAATTGACCAAGATTTAGAAAATGGTATCATATTGTAGATATCCGTGCACCTTTGGTTATGTTTTGAACAGTGTTTTAGAGTGTATAACCGAATCTGTTCCATTGCGCCGAATCCCATTCGACCGAACCCAATCCCATTCGACCGAAAAAGCCGCACTTTGGCGGATTTAGGATTCGGTCTAATGGGATTGTCCCATTCGACCGAAAAAACCGCACTTCTTCTCCGGGTTTAGGACTCAGTTTTATCCGTTTCAGCATCTGTCAGAACAGCATGCAGTGTTACCTAACTTGTTGTTGCTATATGGGTATAAACATTCCACCTTAAGACTATGGGATTCTCCCATTAGGCTAAGGACAGGCCAAACTGGCTACACGAATCCCCCTGGTGGTGAAAAACTGAAACAGATGCACAAATCCCCCAATGCACGCTTCGTAGATGGCGAGAAGTAGTTTAGGCTGTAGGGGTGAGGGGGATTTGCTAGTTTTCTTCACCAGGTAGCGTAGATCTAAATTTTCATTTATCCCACGCCTGTTTAGTGTAGAATACATGGGCCATTATGCCCAATTCAAACTTAGGGTGCCTCGATATTCTAATGATTTCACCTTTAAAGGACCTATAACCTCAACTTTCACTTTTACTATTTCAGTCAACCTCGAGGGTTCCCTACACTATCAGCGCTGAGAACAAAATAATTGGAAAAAGCTTTCTTATACATCCTACAGCCCTCGGATTTTCCCCAAAATCATTCTATAATTTGCTGCGCAACGCGGAGTAGGCTTTTGCACAGCAGTGCGTTGAAAATGGAAAAATGACGGTTGTATTTGAACTATAGGACCGGGAATATCACTTCCCATGGGGTATCGCTGTATGAAAGAACTAGGACTGGGGAGGTATCGTGGGGTATCACGGTAACAGAATAAGGTCCGGACTGTCGGTTGAACGTAGGGTATCAATTCCTTGTAAGAAAACGTGTATTGTAGGGCCATCCATAAAGTAAAGATACCCCTTGGTAATGCAGGGTTGATTCAACCATATTTTCGAACGGAAAACCTATCGGAATATCAGTTAATAATATATGAAGCTTGCGAAATTAGGGCACTATGTATATGATCTTGAGTGTGATTATGAATGGCACGTGCAAAGTTCGAATAATACGTATAACATGAGTGTGTTGCAAGCAACTAAGCCGTCAGTTCATTTTATTCATCCACTAGTATAGGAACGTCTGCAAGGTTTTCTCCATTAAGTGTACAAAAGGAATTACAGTGTTTCATCCTAATTAGTAGAATAGACGGAAGCTCCGGAATAACATTAACAGAGGACGAATTCCAACCGGTGTGCAATGTCATAAAATGTCAACTTTTATGGATAACGATTCTACCCTCCCTTCCGTTTGGTCCTCTGACAGAACGGACACAAACCAAGTCGAATTGTGTAATTTTAACAACAGCGGGTCAGTTGACGTGAGATAATCTGTACAAGGTTCTGCAAAGAATTGCACAAAGCGTTACTGGACGAAAAAAGGATCCACCATCACCAATGCCTCCGAAAAGCTTTGTAAGAGAAATTTGATGAAGTGATGGCCTACCAAAAATCTTGTGATGATGAATACTTTAAAATAAATTTTAAATGTTGCGTTAAAATTCCTCAGTTATTTATTTCACACTTCATTTGAAGTAAGGGATCCTACTATAAAACAGCCTTTAGCGGGGCTCGTAGCTGGTCCCACACAGTATGGAAAACTACATATTATCGCTTACTTAATTAAACAAGCTAGACCCTGATTTTTTAATCCAGAAATTAAAAATTTGGTAATCCTCGACGAGTTATTGCGCGATAATCGCAAACAATAAAGTGACCAATTTATTTACAAGAGGCTCACATCATCGTAATACATCTGTTCTGAATTAAACCCAAATGTGTTATGTCATGGAAAAGAGATTAGAATTGTCAATATAAACACGCAATTATTTGTAATCTTCCTCTAGCTCCACTTGAGATGTCTCCAGCATATTAATTTTAGCAAAACCAATTTAACCGCCAAATACTTAGTTCATTATTGACGCAATTTTCAAGCGGTGCCAAAACCTTACCGTTATTTACTTTATTCTGCATAAATGTAATCTAGCCAACAACAAGTGAATGGCCCGCAAAATGATATTGGTATCCTTAGAAAAAAAACCTGGAAGCCCCTACTGTGGTTTCTGAAATTAACTGATTACTTCATTATCCCCATATAAGTCAATCCGAAAAACTTAAATTGTATAATCAAACACAATAACGGTATTTAAATCGGAAGCCCATATAAAAGCTAGTGTTTAAAAAAGTGGTATGAAGAAATTTAAAAGGATAAAATTAGGAGAAACAGCAGTAATTACGTGATAAAATTGTATTTAAAAACATGTTAAAATATTAATCTAGTTTCCCTACCTGATCCCGTAGCTGCACTGAATTAAAAGGAACAGTTGTACTTATTCTGACCACGAATTGTTTAAGATAAACATGTCAGGGACGTTCCCGAAAGAATCGAAGAATTCTGAAGTGTTGTTTCTCGAGAAATAGAGCGCAACCCAATGTGGCCCTGAATTTCTTGAAGTAACCGTGCTTACGTTATAAAGGGAAAGGAAAGTAGTTACGAATTTGAATAGCTGATCTCAATTAAACTCAGAAACTCCGCATAAACAATAACAGCTATAGTTTCAGGTAGTGTTCGGAATTGTTTATTCATTATCCACAAATTTTCCAATTTATTTAAAAAACGTTGGTAAAAAGAATATCATTTTAACTTATTTAATTATGTTTTTTTACCCAACCAAGCATTTATTTGAATAAAAGTGGTATTTATTTAAATAATTGTTTGTTTTATTGAAATAATAGGCTTATTCACTTTCGATTATTTAAACATTTTACAATTTTTATTCAACTATTGGTTATTTAAATAAATATTATTTAAATATAGCCGAGCTTATTTTATTCATGGATAAAAATTAATCGAACGCCGAACACTAGTTTCAGGTAAGGGAGAAGCGAATTTAATTTCAATCCTTGAATTTACGTTTTTAAACAGAACTGATTCCCTTCGTCTACATGCCACGGCTCAATTTGAAGAAATGAATTGGCATATGCCGGAAAATAGCTATTTTCATGAAAATATTGTAGAAGAGCTTAATGCGGAACACTGCTGTTGGCTACGTACCACTTCATGTGATTAAAAAGGCAGCGTTGAAAATTAAACGGTGATAATTTAAGATTCCCTAAAAAGGCGCTTTGAGTAACCATCCCTATAACATTGTTTTTCGGAATTTGACCTGTAATGAAATGGTCTTGTACAACACCCATATTTCTATGGGAAATCGATGTTAAATCAGTGCGCGTAATAAGGTATTTAGATCTAGCTACTAGTAGGAATTTCTGGAATTTCCAAGACAAAATTCGTGGTTTGGTTTTCCGAAAACCAATTTAAATCACCTTACAAGGAGACTACCCGAGGTGTAACACACCGATTTCGATCAAACTCGGATGTTTGGTAGACCTTCATGTAACTTGAAAAACCCTGAAGGGAAATGTCTCCATAGGCAACCGTTTTGCCATGGCAACCAAAAATGTTTTTAACAACACAAAATGGAAATTTTCCTACTGAATATAACATGGGAATCTGACCAATTTTAAGGGTACCCCCTGTAAAAATTTTAATCAATGTCGAACTTTTTCATTATTTTTATATTTATATTTTCTATTTTTAGCATTTTCAAAAAATTTCTTTTTTTACAGGGCCCTTAAAATTGATCGGTGTTTTACACCTCGGGTAGTCTCCTTGTTAGTTCAAAAGATAGCGAAGTTGTTGTAACATATCTAAATGAACAACCCCTATCATATGAATTGTTCAAGCGATGCCAGATTGGGCTAGAAAGCAACCACTTGGGCTTCTTTTCAAGGAAATGGGCTGGAAATAACAGGGTTGGCAGAAATTTGGGTTTTTCCTTTTATTATGAATTTTTGTACTGAGAAAACCGTCAAAAGCCAAAAATCATTACTTTAAAATAAATAATACGCTCGTCTTCGTCTAGCAAAGCTCCTGCCACTTTCGACTCTGGCGATGTTTTCTTCCTCTTAGATTGTGCGCGAGTGTTTGGCGAACCACACCACGTTTCTTTTTAAGACCGAATCCAGTCATTTATTTAAAGGGAATATAACCTGCAAAGCAATCTTTATGGAAGACCCCTTCAATTTTTCAAATTTCGCTGTACAGTGGACCCAAACATTTTTAAAGCGAAAGGCAAGAGCGGTCAGAGCTGCAAGCGTTGGTGTTCCACACCAAATACCTGAGGTTATATTCCCTTTAACCGCGTTTTTGCCTTAAAACAGTGTTTCTTTACTAGCGCTCATTTACCTACTTTTAGGGCTGTTGTGGTTGGAATTCCACTGGGTACGTCGGTAAAAATTTGGCACCCATGTAATAATAATCAGCTAGGCTAATACCCAAGGCAAGGCACCACCTTAGGCCTAAGTCATCAAGCGACTTTTGAAGCCTTTAAAGGGAATATAACCCGCAAAGCAATCTTTATGAAAGACCCCTACAATTTTTCAAATTTCCCGTACAGTGGCGCCAAACATTTCTAAACCCAAAGGCAAGAGCGGCTAGAGCTGCAAATGTTGGTGTTCCACACCAAATACCTGAGGTTATATTCCCTTTAATTCAGGTGGCCGGGTTACAATGCATAGGAGGGTGGTGGCAAGCCCTGCATGCCACGCGATCGAGCCAACAGCTCCCTACACTCACTATTAACCTCTACAACCACACTATTACCTAACAGCTCACTATTACCGTTAGGACCTTTTACCCAGAAACACCGTTCCACGCTTCATAAGAGAGAAAGGAGTGCTTAATGCGAAAGCTAGTATATTACCTAATCCGTAACGTCTTTGAACACCCACACCTCGATACACGGGAATAGCTCCATATCCCGCCTGATTCAATTAAACGTTTTCGTAATAATATTACGATACTGTTATAGTACTGTCTGTTTATGATGTTGAACATTCAAAAGCTATTCTAAAATGAAGTATTCATCGTGTTTACAAGCGGTATTTTAAGGGGTTGCAATATCTACGTGGACTTAAATGTAAGGTTACGTGTACCTTCCCGGAACACACACTTATTTTTTTAAATTTATTCAATAAACCTTGTAACTTACATATCGCATTAGATTTAAATAATCTATTACACTTTCAATACCGCTTAATGTGGAAAAATATATTATTTTTAGAATTTCTTACGGTTTTGGAATCGTACAGGCACTTATACGCAACAATCTGCAGAGTTCTGCTAAAGTTAACAGCAGGGATATAATGCAGCATAATTAGTGAGAGGCGCCAGTATGAAACAATCGGTGTTTCACCTCAACATAATGAAACACCGAAACATTATTGGTGCCTCAACCAAAGAATATAAAGCCCCAGGAATGGAAGGTGTAGCTCCGTCTAGTGGAGCTTTTGCGCCTCTCGTTTTTAAAGATAGACCGGGTTGCATTAACCGTTTCCGGTTACTCTGATTTGCTTTGCCGGAAGTTTCTAACTCAACCAAAACACGCGGCCAATAATATCAATCCTTCCATTCCGGGGGCTTTATATTCTTTGCCTCGACGTTAAGAGCTGCTTGAAGCACTAAAAAACATTTCCTTTTGAAAAATTTGACATCATTTATTCCTATTTTTAATATATATAAAGCGATTATGCCTTATGCGCTAGTTTCGTTTACTCTGTTGGCTTGCAAACTGTTTTGGATCAGTTGATCGTTGCCGAACGTTCACCCTTGGCAACTCTGACATTCACTTTCACTCTAAACAATGCATTATTGGAAAAAATAAGACATGATTAATTCCAATTTAATATATATATAAAGCTATTATGCATAAATACGCTCGTTTGGTTTACTCACGCCATTACGTCTGTGAAATTCAATTCACTTATCATTTCAACTAACTTGTTATTTAATAAAAAAGGGAATATCTGTTTTCTTGGAAGCAGTTTCCGATTCATTGATCGTTCCCGAACGGACACCCTTGGCAACTAACATTCACTTTTTTGCTCTTAACAATTCATAATTGGAAAAAAAAATACGAAGGACTTTTAGAAGTGTTTCGCAAAATTTTCAAATTGTTGACTGTACAACCAATTCTGAAACCTTGTATATACTTTAAGAGAAAAAGGTAGACAAACTTTTCTTAAATATTTATATTCTCTAATGTTAAAGAATTTAATAGGTTTTAAATCCATTACTTTAAACATAAAACCTTGTTTATTGATTCATTTTATGTTTTATCGTCAAATTATAATCTAATTAAGGTTTTCGAAAACGAAACCCTAAAATCATCGAATTATCAACCGTTTTAAATTTTCAATTGTCTCGAACCAATTGTAAAACGTATATTTCAACAGAAAAAACACTAACCATTTATCGATTGTGAATCAATTCTGAAGAAACCGGATGAAGCACGAAATTCAAAATAAGTTGGTAACTAGCAGAATTATTTCTGGTCCTAGTTTTTAAATAGTAATTCTATTGAATTGTTCTTCGATATTTATAAATAAGGTTAATACACCATATTTGCGTTATCCGGTAGCTGACTTTCGTAAAATGAGGTATTTTAGCTAATTATATTTTAGAGTAATGAATGCAAATCTTTCTGAATTTTTAGTGGTCATGTTATTTAGGGTTGCATATTAAAAAAGAAACAAATATAGGGTACATGCAAGACAATTTTACAGCGCTAACATCAGACAAGTATTTTTTCCTTTGTTCGTTCAGTTATGAAAAATATAAATAACCGAAGAAATATTTTAGCAACCCCTCCCCTCATCCCGGTAACATTTTGGAAAATAGAACCCCACCGCCTTACTGCCTTACGGAATTTGTTAACTCCAACATATGGGATCACCCGGTTGGTTTGGTAAATTATTTATTGGTATAAGATGTATTTTAATTTATGTTTTTCGGTAACTTCAACTGGTTTTTAGGAAGTGAAAAGAGATAACTTGCAAAGTTTACATAGAAGGATTATTTCCAAGTTTACACGCAGTAACACGAGCTGGGAGGCGAAAGTGCTTACCACTCTGCCACCTCACACTCCGTAAATATATTTTTTAACTATACAAATATAATTAAAAGTACGCGTGCATAGCTTGTTTTAACCGTTAGCCGTTAGCGCTGGCGCCCTGATTCTTTCAATGCAACGGCGACTACGTGTAGAAGTCGATATTATTTATCAATTGAAATTAAGCGCTGTAGATCAGCATAATCCAAACCATAATTAAATTGTCACTCATTTTTTGAACTGCTGACATTTTTTCCGAATATCTTCTGTTTTGTGTTTATTCTGTGGTTAATTATATTAGATCGATTAAATTAAGGAAAAGCGTTTAATCGTTAGTAATGGCGTCTTCGATCTTTAATCGACTTGTGTTTGCTTAAAGAAATAAAGGCATGAGAGCTGTGGCCAAGTCCAAAACAATATTTCCTACATATTACCTAATTGTACGATTACTAAATGGAAGTTCATTTTTAATAAAAGATAAATTTTGAAAACGTTAATCTAGTTTAATTGGGCCCTTATTTTTCTTTTAATTTTCAAAACTTAACTTTCAGAACTAAAACTCTAATAATCACCCATCCGAGGAACTTATATTCCCTAGGTGAGGTTTTAGAATCATCGTGTCTGTGTGTGTGTCTGTTTTTCTGGCTGGCTGCGGAAACGCGTTCGCAGTTTCTTGAATTTTAGAAAAAGGTAATTTATTTTTAGAACGCCTGTATTCGAATTCAGGTTTTTGTAATGTGTATGTGTACTGTGTGTTTGTGTTATATTTATGTGTACTGTGTGATAGTGTTGTGACGTGTGTGGGTGTTGTGTTTGTGACTTTGTCGGCGTAATGTTTATGTGTACTGTGTGTTTGTGTTGTCTTTATGTGTACTGTGTGATAGTGTTGTGACGTGTGTGGGTGTTGTGTTTGTGACTTGTCGGCGCAATGTTTGTGTGTACTGTGTGTTTGTGTTGTCTTTATGTGTACTGTGTGATAGTGTTGTGACGTGTGTGGGTGCTGTATTTGTGACGTGTCGGCGCAATGTTTGTGTGTACTGTGTGTTTGTGTTGTCTTTATGTGTACTGTGTGATAGTGTTGTGACGTGTGTGGGTGTTGTGTTTATGACTTGTCAGCGCAATGTTTGTGTGTACTGTGTGTTTGTGTTATATTTATGTGTACTGTGTGATAGTGTTGTGACGTGTGTGGGTGTTGTGTTTGTGACTTGTCGGCGCAATGTTTATGTGTACTGTGTGTTTGTGTTGTCTTTATGTGTACTGTGTGATAGTGTTGTGATGTGTGTGGGTGTTGTGTTTGTGACTTGTCGGCGCAATGTTTATGTGTACTGTGTGTTTGTGTTGTCTTTATGTGTACTGTGTGATAGTGTTGTGACGTGTGTGGGTGTTGTGTTTGTGACTTGTCGGCGCAATGTTTATGTGTACTGTGTGTTTGTGTTGTCTTTATGTGTACTGTGTGATAGTGTTGTGACGTGTGTGGGTGTTGTGTTTGTGAAGTGTCGGCGCAATGTTTGTGTGTACTGTGTGTTTGTGTTGTCTTTATGTGTACTGTGTGATAGTGTTGTGACGTGTGTGGGTGTTGTGTTTGTGACTTGTCGGCGCAATGTTTATGTGTACTGTGTGTTTGTGTTGTCTTTATGTGTACTGTGTGATAGTGTTGTGACGTGTGTGGGTGCTGTATTTGTGACGTGTCGGCGCAATGTTTGTGTGTACTGTGTGTTTGTGTTGTCTTTATGTGTACTGTGTGATAGTGTTGTGACGTGTGTGGGTGTTGTGTTTATGACTTGTCAGCGCAATGTTTGTGTGTACTGTGTGTTTGTGTTATATTTATGTGTACTGTGTGATAGTGTTGTGACGTGTGTGGGTGTTGTGTTTGTGACTTGTCGGCGCAATGTTTATGTGTACTGTGTGTTTGTGTTGTCTTTATGTGTACTGTGTGATAGTGTTGTGATGTGTGTGGGTGTTGTGTTTATGACTTGTCGGCGCAATGTTTGTGTGTACTGTGTGTTTGTGTTATATTTATGTGTACTGTGTGATAGTGTTGTGACGTGTGTGGGTGTTGTGTTTGTGACTTGTCGGCGCAATGTTTATGTGTACTGTGTGTTTGTGTTGTCTTTATGTGTACTGTGTGATAGTGTTGTGACGTGTGTGGGTGTTGTGTTTGTGACTTGTCGGCGCAATGTTTATGTGTACTGTGTGTTTGTGTTGTCTTTATGTGTACTGTGTGATAGTGTTGTGACGTGTGTGGGTGCTGTATTTGTGACGTGTCGGCGCAATGTTTGTGTGTACTGTGTGTTTGTGTTGTCTTTATGTGTACTGTGTGATAGTGTTGTGACGTGTGTGGGTGTTGTGTTTATGACTTGTCGGCGCAATGTTTGTGTGTACTGTGTGTTTGTGTTATATTTATGTGTACTGTGTGATAGTCTTGTGACGTGTGTGGGTGTTGTGTTTGTGACTTGTCGGCGCAATGTTTATGTGTACTGTGTGTTTGTGTTGTCTTTATGTGTACTGTGTGATAGTGTTGTGACGTGTGTGGGTGTTGTGTTTGTGACGTGTCGGCGCAATGTTTGTGTGTACTGTGTGTTTGTGTTGTCTTTATGTGTACTGTGTGTTTGTGTTGTCTTTATGTGTACTGTGTGATAGTGTTGTGACGTGTGTGGGTGTTGTGTTTGTGACTTGTCGGCGCAATGTTTATGTGTACTGTGTGTTTGTGTTGTCTTTATGTGTACTGTGTGATAGTGTTGTGACGTGTGTGGGTGTTGTGTTTGTGACTTGTCGGCGCAATGTTTGTGTGTACTGTGTGTTTGTGTTGTCTTTATGTGTACTGTGTGATAGTGTTGTGACGTGTGTGGGTGTTGTGTTTGTGACTTGTCGGCGCAATGTTTATGTGTACTGTGTGTTTGTGTTGTCTTTATGTGTACTGTGTGATAGTGTTGTGACGTGTGTGGGTGTTGTGTTTGTGACGTGTCGGCGCAATGTTTGTGTGTACTGTGTGTTTGTGTTGTCTTTATGTGTACTGTGTGTTTGTGTTGTCTTTATGTGTACTGTGTGTTTGTGTTGTCTTTATGTGTACTGTGTGATAGTGTTGTGACGTGTGTGGGTGTTGTGTTTGTTACTTGTCGGCGCAATGTTTATGTGTACTGTGCGTTTGTGTTGTCTTTATGTGTACTGTGTGATAGTGTTGTGACGTGTGTGGGTGTTGTGTTTGTGACGTGTCGGCGCAATGTTTGTGTGTACTGTGTGTTTGTGTTGTCTTTATGTGTACTGTGTGATAGTGTTGTGACGTGTGTGGGTGTTGTGTTTGTGACTTGTCGGCGCAATGTTTGTGTGTACTGTGTGTTTGTGTTGTCTTTATGTGTACTGTGTGATAGTGTTGTGACGTGTGTGGGTGTTGTGTTTGTGACTTGTCGGCGCAATGTTTATGTGTACTGTGTGTTTGTGTTGTCTTTATGTGTACTGTGTGATAGTGTTGTGACGTGTGTGGGTGTTGTGTTTGTGACTTGTCGGTGCAATGTTTGTGTGTACTGTGTGTTTGTGTTGCCTTTATGTGTACTGTGTGATAGTGTTGTGACGTGTGTGGGTGTTGTGTTTGTGACTTGTCGGCGCAATGTTTATGTGTACTGTGTGTTTGTGTTGTCTTTATGTGTACTGTGTGATAGTGTTGTGACGTGTGTGGGTGTTGTGTTTGTGACGTGTCGGCGCAATGTTTGTGTGTACTGTGTGTTTGTGTTGTCTTTATGTGTACTGTGTGATAGTGTTGTGACGTGTGTGGGTGTTGTGTTTGTGACTTGTCGGCACAATGTTTATGTGTACTGTGTGTTTGTGTTGTCTTTATGTGTACTGTGTGATAGTGTTGTGACGTGTGTGGGTGTATCCAACTTCTATTGACTTTGGGGACTGACCAAGCACCTAGGGTTACGGTAAACGTCAAAGCATCCAAATTGTAGGGTTTCACCAAATGTTCGCGGAATGCGTCTTTTTATCAGTTTGCTATATAGCATCGTGTGGGTTTCTAACCCGAGCCCTCCTGCATGATAGGCGTGCGATGTTTATAGAACCACCGACGCTTATTACGTTTCACTGAGAAATAGAAATTCAGCTTAAAGGCCGACTACATAAATCTTCGGTTTACTCTGTCTTTCACTGGAAGTAGGCTTACTGCAATACACGTGTGCCATGCAGTAAGCCTACTTCCAGTGAAAGACAGAGTAAACCGAAGATTTATGTAGTCGGCCTTTAAGCAGCTTAAGCGTACAAGCGTATATTATTAGTTTGAGTTTTACATTTTGTTTCTTATTTATAACTAGATTTCGTGTTCGATTTAAATTTTTGCGTAGAAGGAAGTCAACTGAATAATAACAAATCCGACTCGAGGGGTCGGACACTTGCCATTATTTTGTACGGGATTTCGGGATTTTATAGAGATATTGGAGATTTTATCATTACTTTTTGAAGTGATTTTGGGATTTCAATGTTAATTTACCATAGAGAGAGTTAAAAGATTTTGCGATTTTAGACGAAGTGTACGGGAATTTGGTAAATGTCCGACCCCTCGATCCGACTACCAGTATTTGAACCCAGGCCCACTCCAAAAATTATCATTTGAGACAACATTTCAAGGAAAAAAGAGATTTACTTTATTTAATTTTAACTTAGCGCTCCTAAAAGCAATTCCTTTCAATATCACAAAATCGGATTTTACTTTAACAAACGGTTTTGTGGCCTTTAAAGGGGAACGGCCAAGCTTTTCCAAATATGGCCTTATTTGCATATCAAAAGATCAACCAGACGTTCAATATACTTACACGTACCTTACTTTGTCTTGAAAAAATAGTTTTCGGCCCAAAAAGTTGAAACGCAAAAAAATGCCAAGTATTTGGGTTTGAATTTTCGCCGCCATCTTAACTGGAACGCACCGCGCGTGCAAAACAAATCTTTCGCGTCTTCAGCAGCGCGCGCTTTTATGTTGTTTTACTGTCTCACCGATTTCTCACCAGGTGTCGCAGCGGACGCGCGCTTTTCAATTTCCCGTAGGTTATTTATTTTATTAAAAATTAACCACTTAATATTTTTTATGCGGTTTTCGGCATAAATTTTAGTTTTTAAACGGGCTATAGGGCTACCGTTCCCCTTTAAAAAAATTACTCTAGAATGAAATTGAACGTTGTAAGGTTTTCTAATCATGAAGCTAGTAAAGTAATAAATGAAAATGTCACAATATGACAGGAGTATTTCTATATATATGATTTCGTAGGGAAGTGTACTTCGCTTAATTCTTTTTGAATCGCGTCAAAGTTGTCACCGGATCCCTCAAGAGTTCTTCTTCCAAAGCTTTTGACATGGTTTAAAAAAATCTCGGTGGTTCCCAATTTTCTTTGTCTTTTCCCGAACGAGTTGCAGCTTGAGTCGCTTCACGTCCAAACTAATGAGGTTCATGAGTTTCTCCCAACGGACAAACAACGGCAGATTGTTGCCCAAACTGTCCTGATCCCGGAGCAGTTGGTAGAAGTAGCATTTACTCACCAGCCTTTGAATCTCAATTTAGAATTTCGTTATTACCACGTCTTCGATCCATCTTTGGAATTGTTTTATTATAATTATTTGCTGGTCCAGACGAAGAAACATCACTTGCCGTAGTTTTTTCCAATTTATCGATACTCAATCGATAACTTTTGAATCATTTTATCCATAGTTCCTCTTTGGGCTGTTTTAACATATTTTCGTAATAAGATATTATTGTAGCCATTTTTAGTTGTAGCGACTAATATAGCGACTTATGTAGTAAGTTAAGCAACTGCTTTAATCGGGCAAACACAAGTCAATTAAAAGATCGAAGGTGTCATTACTAACAATTAAACGCTTTTCCTTATTTCAATCTAGTGTTGTAAGTCGGAAAAATTCCCGCTAGGAAAATTTTCCGGAAAATAACCGAAGCCTTTTTTCCGGAAAATGTTCCGTATTTTTCCAAAAAAAATATAAAGTTTTCCTTCCGTGATTAGTCTAATATATTGTTTGCAAATTTCAATAAAGCGGCATTTTCGCCTAATTATTTCGAATCTGAAAGTAAAACTAAACCTCTAGACTAGTTTCAACTGGTTAACAATGTAACAATATTAATATTTTTAAGTATATTTACTGAAATTTGACATTTTATATCGATAAAAAGTTAAAAAAAACATCCAAAACCCTTAAAAAATAGTTTATCTTTAAATTTTTTATTTTTCCGATTTGCGGAAAATTTTCTGGAAATTTTTCATTTTTCAGGAAAATTAACAACACTAATTCAATCGTTCTAATATAATCTTCAAAGTCGGAGTACACTGTCATCCCCCACGCGAATCCCGCTAAAACTTGGAACAGTTATGTATAAAGTGCAAATGAAGATTCTGGGAGGGTTTCGTTTTGTAACAGCCACGGGTTTGGCGCGTACGACGAGATCAAATATGAAAATAATTGGTCTAAGAATAACAAAAATAGATGAAAACCCTTGTAGAAATGTTTAATTTCACGAGCACATCCGCTGTACAGGAAAAACAAATCTTGGGGGCTGGGTAAAGACTATAGAGCTATTATACAGCTTCATGTGATAGTCTTGGCTTTGCGGAAGTTAGTCAAGAAACTAGGAGCAATAATAACGCAGTGCACAAATGGAGTGGTATGCTGTTGTTTATTTAGAACAAAAATGATATTAAGCAATTTATGGGAACAATTAATTAATAATTTGAGTGACTGATGACGTATAAATATTTAAACAATGTTAGGTAAATCGCCTAATTGGGCGGCATCTTCGCAAACCAGGCGCAATTTAGATTGATACCAGTTGCCACGCTCCTCGTGGCGTCGATAGCCAAGGTACCAAATGAGGCTACTAACGTTAGCACAAGTACCGACAGTTAAGGCACCCCCTTTACAATTGCAATACCATTGCGTGATCGTATCTAATCCAATTCCATGTGGTACGTATCGAATAAGGGCTTGATGAACAGAGGCTGCAAAAAACTGACCTCGGACACGTAAGAGGTCACGTTCCACCTTACACAGTTCCACGTCAAACGACCCGCACTTTTCAACTGTTAAGGCGACGTAGGATTCGGCGCGTCTGTATTTGAAATCACTTAAGACCATACCCCTGACGTCTTCCTCGCTGAGAACCCGAAAGTCTTCCAAGTCAATGTCGTCAAGGTTCTGCCATTGAGATGGTTTGCGCAAAATGCCTTGACGTTCGACTAGTTCTTTCAGAGGATTTACCACGTGTGAGGGGCAGGTCACTTCCTTGATTAACGACGCACCCCTCAAAAGATGAAATCTGATTTAATCGTGTTTATTTTGTTTAAATTCAAGTTAATCACGATTCAGTTGATTAAATCACGTTTAATCAGGATTAAATCACGTTTAATCATGATTAAATCACGTTTAATCATGATTAAATCACGTTTAATCATGATTAAATCACGTTTAATCATGATTAAATCACGTTTAATCATGATTAGAATGTTTGAATATGATTTAATCATGATTAAATGATTAAATCTGATTAAAATGATTAAATCCTGATTAAAATGATTAAATCCTGATTAAAAAAATTAAATCGTGATTAGTATGATTAAATCGTACTTTAATTTTGATTTTAATGATAAATTCTCAATTCGACCGATTATATTGATTAAATCTAATTAAAATGATTAAATCAAATTAAAAAGATAAGATCATGATTAGACTGATTAAATCTCGTTTAAATGATTAAATCCTGAATAAAAAGATTAGATCATGATTAGAATGGTTAAATCTCGTTTAAATCGTGATTAGAGTTTCTAATCTTGATTAGATTTTTTAATCTTGATTACCCTGATTTAATCATTTTACTATGATTAAGACGCACCCAAAATGGAAGTCACCTGGCCCTCGACCACGTGCGAGGGTGCTTCTATTTTTCCACCACTTTTTCCCATTGACCTTGAAAGTGCAACTCTGGATGATACGCGTTAATTAGAGAAGCGCAGACCTTGAGAAGTTCCGTGACATAGGGTATCATCGGGACATGTATCCGGTGTTGGAAAAACCTGAAGATACTTTGCAGGTGGCCATTTCTGGCTTCAACGGGCCATCTTAGGAACGTCACTTTTTATGAACGATTGACTTCGTCACTTCCAACTTGCTTTTCACCTCTAGACAGAAATGACGGCATTTGCAAGTTTACTCCGAGATCGGAAAGCATGGTGTTGGAGCAGTGGCGTCACCAGGATTTCCAAACTGGTTTCGTTTAAGCCGTAAGCACTGGTCAGGGCCATCCCACTGAGTGATATGGGGGAGGGGGAGCTCCCAAAAAGGTTTGTAAAGTTTAAACATTGAAGCCGGCTAGGAAAAATGAAATTTTTGATGCCCAATTTTAAGTTCGAAGTAAATTGTAAAAATTCTGAATTTTAGGAGGCGCTTTTCGGAAATTTTAGGTGGCGCTTCAGAAATTTTACAGGTGGCTCAAGCGCCGCCTAAAACACCCTAGCGCCGCCACTGTGTTGGAATCAAGGAAACCTCGATCAGCCAGAACAATATCATTTTCCTTAAAGAAGTCCTTTAGGTCGTCTCTTGTTTAACAGCATGGTTGAGGATACGGGCGTCGTAGTTGCGACCATTGGCAAAGTATGGCAAAGTAGTGGTAACAAGTAGCATCGGCTTGAAGATATTCTGGCCTTTGTGTGCAGTGTGTCCGAATTTATAGCCCAGTGTACCTAGTGACAGAGACCATACCACCGGAGGTCTATCATCATAGTGCCCTACGCCAGCGTCCACCTAGCCCGGAGAGGTGACAAATCCAGCATGGGTAGTAGTACCCTACTACTGATGGTCGCACCTTTAACGCAAGCCACTCAACCCAGCAGAAGGTGCAGCAATGGGACGACCAACCCCTCACTTCGCAGAGATGACAAACATACCAGACATTTGGAAATATTGAGAAGTTTATTTTTAACATTACTTGACCCAGAAGTCTACCTGTGGTTACGGGTCTTCTTTGTGGCACGACTAAATAGGTGCCTAATGTTTTTTGACGAATTCAACAATTATTTTAATTATAATTAATTATATATTATTAAAATATATATTTATTTATATATATATAAATATTTTTCATTTAGACTAAGGCTAGTTTCCACCAGAGCAAAAATATCGCATTAACTCCCTACCTGCTCACCTGTTAAGCCATAGTTATGCCTTAAATAATTTTAACCGTTTACTCTACAAATGTAATCTATCCGTCGCTGATAAACCTTTAGCCATTAATAATTCAAGATAACCGGAAACACTTACTAGGCATACTTTAACTTTTCCCAGTTTTTCCCGAAGGTTATATCCATTGAGTTGGGAATAAATAGAGGTGCAACTAAATCTGGCTGGCGCGGGACCAATTTCATTCAATAAGGAGACTTATTCAACTTTATCGTTCTACCGTGGCGGCATCTGTCTATAGTGGTGGCAACTATATTGAAATTTAATTTCTTCGCGAGTCTGTTGCGAAATTGAAATGTTTGATTTCTCGTAACAAACAAACCTTTGAAGTTGTTTAAAAATAATTTTATTCGGTCAACACGATCCTTTTTAACTCAAGTTACGGTGAGTTAGCTAATAATTATTTATTTTTAGCCATGTACCTTTACAAAATATAGATGGCGCTACCACCTAATTATATAGATGAATTTCGTACAGTCTTATCAGAACAGGTCCCGCGTAACCATGGCAACCGAAATCGTAATTGTAATTCTAGCAGTATTATTCCCAATTCAATGGTTATATCGTATTAAAGTGAGAAATAAATAATGTTTTGTAACGGTGCATTCGCGATAGTATAATAATTATAAAACTAATAACAAAAGTTAAGGTGGTGTCACGAAAATAAATATAATATATTGTTTAAGCCAAACTTCGTCTAAATTAGGTTTATATATAAGTAAATAAGTAAATAAAGTTAGACAAAATACACGTGAGCGAAAGTTTTTGGTATGGTAAAGCCATTTCGTTAATTTCGCACAAGACTCTACCATCTGACCGTCTAGTTTGCGGCCCCTACTAAAAAGCATACCGGCATACCGGGCATACCATTAGCCAAGATATCTTAGCTAACTGTATGCCCGCGCTGTAAAACCCGGTCATACAGTTAGCTAAGATAAGAGCAAACTTGGCCGATTTGTATAAGCTGGCCAAGTTGCTGGCCAAGTTCGCTCCTATCTTGGCTGATGGTATGCCCGGTATGCCGGTATGCTTTTTAGTAGGCCCAAGTTTGCCTAGTGGTAGCGTCTTTAATACTAAGATCTCTTATTTGGACAGCAAAGTAGATGACGACCGTGTCTTGTGGCCGATGCCCGGACGACTTTGTCCGCCAGAATTTTGGATTAACGTTTCCAATTATTTAAATGTCGCGAACAAGTAGTATGGTGATTTGGTTTATTATCAGGATTCACGAGAATAACGAGGCCAACAGGATAATAGTTTTAAACTTTCAAGACCGTTTGGAAATAAGGAAAGTGCCCCTTTGAATGTCTCGCTTAAAAGTTTTAAACTTAAAACAAGGGACGGCTATATCATTGCCACCTGTATTTTGAAAAGGTCCCTGTTATTAGAGATGACCATGAATCTACTAGATTCTTAGAAAAATGCGACTTAACTAAGATTTAAAATAGCCAAATAATAACGTCGTCAGAGAGCCATTATAGCAGGCCCGTAGCTAGAAAAAATTATTTAGGGGGCAGTAGCTTTTTGTGAGGGGCACATTTTTTCGTTACCTACTTTCGAAAATTAACATAAGTAGCGCCTTGAAATGTTTTTGGTGTTCAAAAAATCCTTGCTTTCTGAAGCAGACCATTCTTCAACTTTTATTTCATTAAGTAATAGTTACCTATACATAACGATCTAAACCTTAGACAAAGACAAGTGGTCCAAAAGGAAAATTTCGAATAGAAGTTTAAAAAACGATTCGTTGTCCCCTCAGCACCTCAAGGATCTCGCGGGCCCAAATTCTGGGGTATCCGGCGATTGTCTGCTGAAGTCTGCTATGCTCGATCGCCTCGTCCCTCAGCAGATCTGCCCTGTGCTGTACGGCGCCCCCCTGTGCGCTCTCAATAAGAAGGACGGGGGTATCCGTCCTATCGCTGTCGGCCACACCATTCGGCGTCTGGTAGCCAAGCTAGCTTGTTCGCATATTGCGCCAATTCTCAGCCCTTTTCTTCATCCATCGCAGTTGGGGTTCGGTACCCATGGGGGAGCCGAAGCCGCGGCCCACGCCGCCTGGCGCTACGTTACCCACCCTCATCTGGCTCCCACTGTTTTACTGAAAGTCGATTTCTCAAACGCTTTCAATATGATCCGACGAGACCGTCTCCTTGAATGCGTCCGCTAGGATACCCCCGACCTCTATTGGTTTTTACGCCAATGCTAGAGGGCACCTTCACATCTCACCTACGGTGAATCAATCCTGTCATCCGAAGGGTTGGGTCCAGCGCTCTTTTGCCTCCTCGTGCATAGAGTGGCTTCCCGCGTGGCTTCTGAGCTTTACATCTGGTACCTCGATGATTCGACGCTGGGCGGCAGTCCACGTTCCGTCCTCGACGACCTGCTACTTCTCCAAGAACTTTCCGCAGATTTCCGCCTGGAGCTCAGCCCTTCTAAATGCGAGTTATTACTCCTAAACCCCGGCGACTTTGACTTTCAACACTACCAATCTATGTTCCATGTGGCGGCTCCTGGCATTAAAATCTTACAACGCTCCGAATACATCCTCTTAGGAGATCCCCTCTCGGACGAGGCTATCTCCACTTGCTTGTCCTCTAAAACCGAGGCCTTGAATACCACGGTCAGAAATCTTCAGCAAATATCTGCCCATCCGGGTTTTTTTCTGTTGAAAAACTCAATTGCTATCCCGAAGCTGTCGTATCTCCTCCGCAGTGCCCCCGTTTGGCGTGACGTCTCCGGCCTTACGTCGTTCGATGACACCCTTCGTTCGGCGCCGCAAACAGTTACGAACACTCTCATGGACGAGGCACCATGGCTACAGTCGTCGCTTCCCGTGTCTCGAGGAGGCCTGGGTATTCGCCACGCCTCTACTCTCGCTCTCCCCGCCTTTCTCTCGTCGGTATCCAGCGTGGAGGCCTTAGTCCGCGCTATTCTGCCTGCCTCTATCGACCCTCACGGGTTGGATTTTTCCGACGCTTCATCTCAGTGGGAAATCCTTCCGGGTGCGGTCTTGCCATCGCCGGATCTCCGAAGTCATCAACGCGCGTCGGAGGCCCCTCTTGTCGAGCAGTCTATCACTCGGTTGTCCGCCCATACTTCCAGCGACAGGGACAAAGCCCGGCTACTCTCGGTCAGCTCCGCGAACTCTGGATGTTGGCTAAACGCCTTTCCTTCGCCGTCTTTGGGCACGCTCTTAGACGACGACTCCTTCCGGATCGCTGTCGGCCTTCGGTTGGGTGCCGAAATTTGTGTCCCGCACGTTTGCAACCATGGTAGCCGTGTGGACTCCTTAGGCACCCACGGTTTGAGTTGCAAACGAAGCTCTGGTCGGCTGTCACGCCACGGCGCCGTCAATGACCCGCTTAAACGCGCCCTCATTTCTGCCGGTGTTCCGGCCATTCTTGAACCCCCCGGCCTGTCGCGGGACGATGGGAAACGACCCGATGGGATGACATTGGTCCCCTGGTCTGGTGGGAAAACCCTGGTCTGGGACTTGACGTGCACCGACCCTCTAGCCCCGTCCTACTTGGTGTCTTCCTCTTCAGCCACCTCTGGGCTGCATCGAAATTACGGAAGAAATTAAAATGCGCGGGTTTGGAAAATCGGTTGAAACCCTGGGCTCCTTCGGGCGGGATGGTCTGGCCTTCATCCATTCGATGGGCGTCGGAACAGGGAGGTCATAGGCGAGCATCGGTCGGTGACTTTCCTCTTGCAACGGATTGCCATCGCGGTGCAGAGAGGCAATGCGGCCTCAGTACTAAACACTTTCCCTCCGGGCACCTCACTCGGTGATTGTTTGTACTCCCTGCCCTAAGTTCGTGTGGGTGTGTGTGTGTTTTTTGTACTATTGTTCATATTTGTTAATAAAAACCAGCTTGAATAAAAAAAAACTAATAAAGATGAAGGGGCAGAGAATATTCTTTGAGGGGGAATGGATTCAAAATTTCATTTGAGGGGGCAACATTTTTTTTGATGGGGCATCACCACCGAATGCTCCCCCGTGGCTACGGGCCTGCTTTATTGTATTATAGTTAGAAATCCTATACTCTATTTAGTGGGCTTAAACCAAAATTAGCTCCTGCCATGTAAAAATATTGTTTATAATTGCTGAAATTTATGTTATTGACCAACTTATAAACGATCGAATCAACGCGAGGGGTATCTATAATTACCGCCTTTCTCATTTCGACGCTAGCGACATCTATTGAAAAAAAGACCTACTTCACCTCGAGCCGCTTTACTTAAAACAAGTTGGCAAGCCAAAATATACCTCTCCTCGGAAGAATTGTCCCTAATTGTATTAATTTATCGAGATGACCCTTAATGATATATCACCGCAATTTAGAGTTATTTACTGCAAACCTGATCCTGGTTCGATCCCACTCGGTATAAAATTTTAATTATAATTAAAATAATTGAGACGAAACAACCGAAATTAATTTATTCAGAATATTATAAACTAAGTAGTTACAACAGTGATTTAGACGTACTAAAACAATGCACAATTGAGTTTAACCCTCTTAACAGTACAAGTTTATCAATTAATACGAAGCCAATTTCAATGAAAGAAATATCTACAGAGGGTACTTGTTATTAGTTTTCTCACTTACGCAATACTTGACGCATCGTTAACGCTCATTTTATTTCAACACTCGCCCATGATGAAGATAACCTGGGTAAAAACGATACCCTTTCTTAGTTCTTCTTTAGATAAACCCTCGCCTCCTGCTATCTAATATTCAAAATTTACTAACTCTTATTTAAAAAACACTACACCAAATTCAATAAAACCAACCTCGTGGCATAAAACAATTCCTTGATAACAACAAAAAACCTACTTTAGACCATTCCACACAAAAAACAATAATTTAATGCTAACAATACCGCCCAAAAGCTCAACACAATCAACAAATTAAAATACAAAAGCCCAATCGACCAAATTTCGTAGCCAAAAATACCGATAGAAAAATATATAATAACAACCAAATCAATCAGGCTTCAGAGCAAAAATAATTAATAGAAAAATAAATAATAATAACCCAATCAGACTTCAGAGCAAAAATAATTCATAGAAAAATTTATTATAATAACTCAATCGATCAGGCTTCAGAGCAAAAATAACCTATAAAAATATTTAATATTGACCCAATCGATCAGCCTTCAAAACAAAAATACTTAATAGAAAATATATAATATTAACTCCATCGATCAGACTTCAAAGAAAAATAACCGGAAGAAAAATATAACGCAATCAAGCAACAAATTCCTTCAATAATTTAGAAACCCAACAATAGAACATTTCATTATAGCAAGAAGTGCGACACCTTACCATTAACAAACCGGAATTTTCGACGTTATTATTATGAAACTGGATAAGCTAATTAACACGTCGTACACACTGTAAAGGTTCCTCCAAAAATTGGCAATTTCCTGGAAAAAAATAACCTCAAACAAGATTTGACCTTTAGATTTTCATACGTAAAATATTTAGCTTTAACAGGTTCGCAAAAATTAAAAAACAAAGTTCCATAAACAATATATACAGGTATTGTATTAATCCGTTTAGTAAAAAAACCCGCCTTATCATAATGGTTCCTTTACTTTAATATTTCCCTTAGGAAGTCAATGGTTCGTCGGTGGACTATCCGCATTGATGCAATGCGACCCGAGTTCAATTCCTGATCACGATCAAATTTTACATTAAAATACTAAAATATTTAATTAAATATAAGATTAATATAATCTATAAATATTTAATGAAATATAAAATTAATATAATTTATAAATATTTAATGAAATATAAAATTAATATAATTTATAAATATTTAATTAAATATAAAATTAATATAATTTATAAATATTTAATTAAATATAAAATTAATATAATTTATAAATATTTAATTAAATATAAAATAATATAATTTATAAATATTTAATTAAATATAAAATTAATATAATTTATAAATATTTAATTAAATATAAAATTAATATAATTTATAAACATTTAAAATTATGTAGAATAAATTATAGTACCTAACGTTATAACTTTGTAAAGGACATTCGCCAAAGCTGTTCTTTAGAAAAACACCGTAACTTAACAAGCGTTGGTGGCTGAGTGGTTAGAGTAAATCTCTTGCACGAGGCAGCCCCGGGGTCGATTCCCAGCCGGCGCCAAAAAAAAGGCAAATCCCGCCCGATGCGATCGCAAATTGATACTAAGACGAATAACGTGTACAATAGGTGGAAACCCTGCCATTGGACGTTGAGAGGTTGCATAACACTCAGCACTCGGTCCGTCCCAAAGTCATTAAGAAGAAGTTGGAGAAAAAACGCCCGTACAAACTCAACACCCACAACCGTTACAACACGAACTCAACATTACAATAACGAAATATCCAATCAAACTGAATTAAAACTGTCGCGACGGTGAACGTTGACGAAAAAAATGCCAACCTAACCAAACCCAACCGCAAATCAATCCGTTAACGCTCACCGTCACACGCTGGTTTTGCCAACCCTTCGAGAAACTGCGTACGCAGAAATTTCGAGAAACTGCGTACGCAATGCAACCTTTGCACGGATAATGCGAATGCGTTAGCAGGACAGACAGACAGACACGGTGATTGTATAACCCCTCCTAGGGGACTTTGTCCGTCCCCTCGGCGAGGTAAAAACAGTGTTTATTCTTGTAAGTGTTACGACTAAGAAGGGACATTAAAATAAATTTAGAATTAATGTTTTAACGAAACATCATAACAAAAAATTATTATGATGTGCGATTCGAACAGGGTTGCCAAATTCCAAGCGCTGGATTATCGTACCGAGTTTCGATTTGGATAGTACTAGATTAAGAAGGATCGTACGGCTGAAAACCAGCCACTTAAGCCCAAAAGATATTTAAAGATAAAAAAAATAGTTTGTTAAACCTATTATGACGTATAATTTCGTTCACTTTTATGTAAGAAAAAAAACGTGGGAAGATATTTTGTGAATATTTCCGATTCGTGGCGACAATTATCACGCCCCCACCAAACCGCAAGAGTGTGTTTGGAAGTGGGAATCTGGAATCTGGGAGATAACCTTTGCTAAAGATGCAATATTTAAAGATATATACAGGTTTCCGCTCTAAAGAAAACAGTTTTTACACGGATCGTACTTTGGATCGTATTTTCTCGTAAGATCGTATTTTTGCCGTACGATCCAGGCTTCGGATCGTGCTTCGGATCGTATATCGTACCAAGGGTTCAATTATCGTACAAATACGATCCGGATCGTACATCTGGCAACTCTGGATTCGAATCGCTCTTCATAATTATTTTACCACTCTTTAATTTGGTATATAATCTCTTAACGTGTATAGAGTTTATTCTGGATAAACTTTGCGTACATTTTTTGTTATGATGTTTCGTAAACATGTTTCGTAACACTTACAAGAATTAACACTGTTTTTTCAGTTCGTAGAACTGGTTTTTGTATAATGTATGTCCCTTTTTCAGAAGGAGAAAAATGATTAAATGGAACGTAATAATTTTTATTTAGGTGAAACCAAATTGGTTTCATATGGAAACACTGTTTAGAACAGCGAAGACTTAACGAAGTATTTTAGTTTGGAATTTGAAGCGTATTTAGTGTTTTTACTAGGCTTAAATTTTATTACCTTGTTTAGTTGAACTGGGGTATCCTTTTAATGAAGTAAAACGAAACTTAGGCGAATTACCGAATTTTTTCATTTTAATTTTACTTTCAGTTTCAACTTTTTCTCTGCTTTTTATATCAAATAATTTATATTACTTAAATTTCTCGAATTCATTATCATGTCATTTTAATTCATTTTGGGCTCCCAACGCCATCTCGTTACAAAAAAAAAATTACTAAGAATTTTGGAATTGATGTATTTTTCACTTATAATTGAGCGTAGCTCAAGGGGGGCGCATTCAATATACGCGTTTTGGACGATTTTCCGAAACGGCTCAGAGAGAGAGAGAGAGTGACGTCATACGTGGGCGACCCACATTTATGGGTAGCCTATTTTTATATATGAGTGTCTGTCAAAAGCCAAATAATCAGGTAGAGGCTCAAGCACATTATTATTAGGAACAACTGTTTTAATATTTATTTATTGTAACTACGTTTTTATTATTAACCTAATATATAATATGATATGAAATGTATTATAGTTATTCTTAGCATTTATATTATTATTTAATATATATCTGTAATAGCATATGTAACAAAATCACACGAAACAATTATATATACATATATGTACTAATTACGTATATTATATACTTTTAATTTATATTATATTATCTTTACTTTTATTATATATTATATACTATTTATTTTTATGTATAATTTTCCTATATCATCCTGAATATTTTTAAAAATATTTAATGGTTTTTATAAATAGATAGTTTATGGTATGGTTACATATTTGGCTTGAGTTCAATATATTTTGGTTTAATATCCTTTTAATCAAGAGTACATTTTAATATAAAAACATTATGGTTGTGCTCATCACAATAACCATAATATTACATATCTAGCAATTTTAAAAATACTGCTCATTTAAGCGTACGTTTCTATCAAAGAAGATGGTAAAATGACTTAACAAAACATTTCCTATAGGATTAAAAATGTACTAATTTCCAATTACAATCATTTACACAATTACAATTCTTAATTAAAAATACATGTGATAAAGTTGAGAACATTTGATTGGGTTATCAGTCGTTTTTATTAATACTTGACTTTAAGATACATTTTTATCATAAGCATATATACACCCTTTCACTAAGGTAACGCACATTGAAAGCATTCCCAAAATCTTCATTATTCACAATATCAGGAACGGGAACGACTTAAGTTACAGTAATATAACTAGAATTTAAAATTCCCGAAAATCTGATAGGATTTGATTGAAGATTTCTTAGTTTTGTGGCATTTTTTGTATTTTGAAGATAATCCGTTATTGTTTTAAATTTCCCTTGGGACAGCCTGTTGTCTGAATTATTTCCTAATAACATTTCACAACCTCACAGATTCAGAATAGGAACTGATGTTTTTTATTTCAAATAATTGCGGGTTTTCCCAACACAATTTTTACACCCCAACACATTCCTGGCATGTTGTAGTTATATCACAGCATGGGCCAAATAATGATTATTTGGCCCATGATCCCAGAAACCCTAAAAGAAATACAAATATTATATTAAATGAAATGAAATAAAATTAATATATTAATTAACGTTATAAATAAATCTACTTTGCCAATTAAAGAAAAGTGCTAGGAAAAATTATCAACACTATTCTGTAACAGTTGAGCTGATATAAACATTTTCATGCCATGTAAAGGCTTAAGCGAAGCACTAAAACATTACTAAACAATAACTATTTTACAATATACTATCTTATAAACCGTAAAAAATAATCAAAAATATAAATAAATGGCCAGACGTACTTACTATTGACGAATGTAGAAGAAAAGTTAAATGTTGTTCAACTTCAAAAACAACTCCAAGGAATCTCAGGATGCGAGCAGCGAGCTGCGAATTTCGAGCGTCAGAAAAAAACCGCGACTCCCGTGAGTCCCGTTTATCGCCCACGTATGACGTCAAAATCGGGGCACAACGTCTCTCTACCCCCCGACTAGAAAAACCGTCTTTCGACGATGTATAGTGTATTTTTCTTTACGAACCTTGAGCGTAGCTCTCTTAGCAGCAAGTTCAATGGGAAAGTTTTGTCCGTTCGTCCGTCCGTCCGTCCGTCCGCCCGTTAGTAAGTTTCAAAGGAGGGGGGGGGGGGCGCAAGATAAAGAGGCATGGTATGAGCCACGGGTTGCGAGAGAGAGAGAGAGAGCGAGAGGGCGCTCAGCGGGGATAGGAGCGAGCTGTACGGGAACGTTTTGTAGAGAAGTGGAGGGGTGGGGGCTTTGATAATTCGCAGAAATTTCGCAATATCTCGAAAACAGTAATTGATGAGGGGAATCCCTTCGAGGGTTTTTTTTATTGAGAGATAGGGAAACTGGCAATGGTACTATAGGCAAAGTCATTGATATTATCTATATTTCCACCGATACTCGCGAGTATTTAAACGAGTTGCCACTTTGTGTGCTTGTTAATTTTCCAACATACTCAGGTCTGTCGTTATACAACAATCTGATACCGATCCCACCAGACACCGTTTCGTTTAAAAAGGGGTCAGCCACTTGTACTCGTAAGCAATTTCCACTGCAACTTGCTTACGCAATCAGCATTCATCGTTCCCAGGGCTTAACACTTGAGCAAGCAGTTGTTGATCTCGGACCCAACGAATTCGCTCTCGGCATGGCATACGTTGTCGTTTCGCGCGTAAAAACATTGGACGGCATAATTTTCGATCCCAGATTTAACGTAGAACGACTTTTGAAAGTCAATAGTAAGACCGGGCTAGCTTTCAAAAAAAAGAACTGGAGAGGCTGAAACTACTATGATATGAATGTCATAAAAATAAAAGTTATTACCTTAATTTCTTTAAATGTGTGTTCAATATTTGAATTATTTATATTGTCGCTAGCTCGATCCGCTCAGGTTTTTGTCAAAAATACCCGTTGGGGTGTTGTGACGCCCTGGTTATTTACAATAGTATTTAATTTCGGTAGTATTTCCAAAAATATTGTTCAAAATATGAAATTCCACTCTTTTTATTTTTGTTTCCTTGTTCACTCCGCTATACCCCGACGCGTGACGCCTTTCCCGTCTCGTATTCTCTCTCTCCCTTCTTTGAGAATCGACTGTCTCCCCCGTTGTCGCTCCCCAAGTAGCCGGTACCGCGAAACGGGAATTTGTTAAGAGCGTCGCCGAAAAAAATCGAATTTCTTTAAACTAATGATTAAGCACTTAAAAAAACCCATTAAATCGAAACATGTAAAAGGCACATGTTTCCGACGTCAGGAATCCAGTGGTGGTTTTAGATTTAGCCTAGGACCAATAGTTTTAGAGATATAAAAATAACAAGAAATGCATGTTAAACAAGTTCGCCAAGAAGGCGATAATATTATTTCGGTGCACGTGTTATATTGAAACAGGGAACATCAAATGATCAATCAATAATGAGAATCATTTAATAGTCGTCGCAGAAACCACTTAAATGTCGTCGTCGTCTTTCGAGCCGGCCGCGTTTCTGATATTGAAACGAATCGGTAATTGACCCCAGTCATTTACGCGGAAAATTACACTGGTAACAGTATTTTATAATTTTTCCAGTAAATTACGAAAATAGTAATTACCTTCATATTCGTGTATCACTGTTTCTTAAACCGTAACCGACGCGATAAATGTAAAAGAAAAAAGGATTTAAAACCCTAAAGAAAATTATTAAAATTTTTAAGTAAAGAAGACGTAAAATGTTTTAGCCTTAAGCTTGTTTTCCACTATCGCGCGTCATAATGTTATTTTCTTTACGCGCGTAAAAACGTTTGAACGTTTCAAAGCTGAGAAACGCGTCATTGCCCGCGAAAGTGGAAAACAAGCATTACACAACTGTCCCCCCCCCCCCCCCCCCGGTTTAAACAAAAACCACCCAGTAATAAATTTTTACTATTATACGTAAATATATTTCAGAACTCACGGTTCGTGGTTTAAATCCAGCATACGATGTTCGTGTACACTATAGGACTAAATGTTCTTCCTTAGGTTATTATTTGTCCGCCTTGTTTAATACAACGCAAAAACAGCTGTTTGACAATTTCCAAATTGCAAAGGCAATTGAGTACGGCGTAACACACGGGGCAACAGCTCTTTAGGTACACCATTTACAAATCCGAAGGAGGATATAACAATAATAACTTTGTAAATGTCTTCAAAACGTCCTCGGCCTTCCCCAAAACAAAGCTATAATTTGTTCTGGCCATTCATCAAGCGGCCCTAACAAGTCAACGATTTAAAGCCACGAATTATCCATTCTTAATATGGTTATACCCAGGTGCAGAAATTTAACGAATCAAGTAGAATAGCGAGTGACTTGTAATGGCCAAAAAAAGCGACTAAAATCCCTAAAATGTACCAGAAAAGATAAAATTGAACTATGCGCGTGCAACGCTGGTCAAGAAGGAGCTGCAAAAAGGGGGAGTAACGAGAAATGAAAATGGGAGTAGGAGAGGGGCTGTATTGTAAAACCAAAATTGAATTCGCCCAGTTAAAAGAGTTCAGTTACCACGCGACAAAGGTGAAAATGCCACAAACGTCGAAGGCGACACCAAACAACAGAACGAAAAGAAGTAGAGAGACGGCGATTGGGAATCGGAAGTTTGTGTCGAAACTAATTGTTTGGCTTTCTAGGTGAGCCTAGACATTTAGACTCTACATCGCGGATTTCACGAAATGGCTCTTCTGCTTGTATTTTTATAATTGTAATTAAACTATACCCCAAACCATAAGTAACATCATAACCATAAGTATGACAGCTATAGCTTTGCTATTTTTTTTATTAATACAATCTACTTCCACCACAAAAAAATACTAATAAATTAGGAGCGAACAGTCCTTTCTATAAATCCCTAGCTAAACCGGGAAAACACTTTCACAAAGGCAATATAGTGCACTTCCGTAGGACTTTCAAACTTATTTATTCCTGGTTTAAAAAATTCTGTTTACGCTCAGTCTTTTTATGGGTGTCACTTTGGGAAATACCAACCATTTTTTGGTTGGTATTTCCTAAATATATCAGAGAAAATGCCCAAGTCGTTCTGAAAATTTTACCAATTGTAGATATCTACGACTTTAGGATGTTCTGTTATAGAAGGCTTGGCTGATTTAAATCAACTTGATTAAAATCAATTTTAATATAGTATTTTTAAAAAAGAACATTTGTAGGTTTAAATATAATCTTTCTTGTACTTCCCAGGCCTAATGATTCTACCTGTGGGTGGGGATTCCACCAAAATAGGTTTAAAAAAATAAAACTTCTAGCTTAAATTGAATAAATAAACATATAAAGATTAAGTCTTTAAAAATTAAAACATTTATTTTAGGAAAAATTATGATACTAAATTATATAAAACTAAATAAATAAAAATCAATAAAAATCCGATTTAAATTTATTTAATTTTTTTAAATACAAAAATTGCCAACCCTGTGTTATAGGATTGGCTATATTTGAATTTCGTATAAATTACAAAACAATTGCAAAAACCAACTAATGGACCATCTTTGAAAAAGCCAACACGTCGTGGAATGCGTCTTCATTAGTTGGGAACAAATAAAATAAGAACAAAAAAATAACAGAAATACCACGTGTTTCGTAGGATTGATTCTAAATTCAAAAGTTTTGTTCTTCGGAACCACATTCGACCTTGACGAGTGTGTTCGTGTTCATTGAGACAACCTGGTTGTTATCCCCATTTGGCTGATATCCCAACTCTTCTAGTTTCACGACTGACGAAATACTCACAAGCTCCAAGAAGTCATAAAGGGGCTCTTCTTTGATGGCGCTAATATCGACTGCGAGGCTGTCAGTTCCAAGGATCGCTTCCCTCTTAATGGGTAGGGTCGCGGTTGGAACGGCGTCCGGGTCGGGGACTTCGGATTTTACGATGTGGGCGGAGTCAGATCTCTTGGTGCAAGATTGAATCTGTTCATTGGTCACGCGTCGTAGCTGCACCGAACAAGACCTAACTCCCCATTGACGACAAAGGATCTCAAACAGCCGTGGTCGTGAAGGTGTTCGGTGTCGTGGATCTGGGTCGTGACCGGTTGAAGCGCCACTTTGGATTCCTGGAAGACCATGAATTCGAAGGTGAGCTCGGAAGGTTCTTTTCGTGGCGAAGGTCTGGTCGCAAATTGGGCACTTCTGTGACCTTGCCCTCTGAGCGTGACGAACCTTTTCGCGGTGAGATAAATATATCTCGTATCTGGCCCGGTATCCACGGTTTGGACAATCAGTTGGTTTCTCGCCCGAGTGAGTTCTTTTATGGGAAATCAAAGTGGATTTTTGTGAAGATGTGAATTCACACTGGTCACATTGAAATGGTTTCTCGCCCGTGTGAGTTCTGTTATGGGTAATCAAATAGCTCTTTCGTATACATGCGTAACTACACCTGTCACATTTAAATGGTTTCTCGCCCGTGTGAGTCCTTTTGTGGATAATAAAACAATTCTTATATGCAGATGCGTAACTACACTGGTCACACTGAAAACGTTTCTCGCCGGTGTGAGTTTTTTTATGGGAAATCAAATAGATCTTTAGTGAGAATGATTTAATACACTCGACACATTGAAATGGTTTATCGACCGTGTGAGTTCTTTTATGGCAAATCAAATAACTCTTTCGTATACATGCGTAACTACACTGGTCACATTGAAATGGTTTCTCGCCCGTGTGAGTTCTTTTGTGTATAATCAAACGCTTATTTTCTGAACATGCGTAACTACACTGGCCACAATGAAATGGTTTCTCGCCCGTGTGAGTTCTTTTGTGTATAATCAAACGCCTATTTTCTGAGCATGCGTAACTACACTGGTCACATTGAAATGGTTTCTCGCCCGTGTGAGTTCTTTTATGCAAAATCAAACGCCTCTTTTCTGAACATGCGTAACTACACTGGTCACATTGAAATGGTTTCTCACCCGTGTGAGTTCTTTTGTGCAAAATCAAACGCTTCTTTTCTGAACATGCGTAACTACACTGGTCACATTGAAATGGTTTCTCGCCCGTGTGAGTTCTTTTGTGCAAAATCAAACGCTTCTTTTCTGAACATCCGTAACTACACTGGTCACATTGAAATGGTTTTTCGCCCGTGTGAGTTATTTTGTGCAAAATCAAACGCCCCTTTTCTGAACATGCGTAACTACACTGGTCACATTGAAATGGTTTTTCGCCCGTGTGAGTTTTTTTATGGGAAATCAAATGGCTCTTTCGTGAAAAAGCCTTTCTACACTGGTCACATTGAAAAGGTTTCTCGCCGGTATGTTTTCTTTTATTAACAATTAAATGTCCCTTTTGGTTCGTGGTAAAGACGCATTCAGTGCACTTGTGTTTCTTCAATTCTCGGCTGCTCATTTTGAAAGATTCACGATTCAAGGTAACACGAAGTCTCTTTTGGTTGATGAATCTGTCTCGCTGCTACGACTGGAAGGATTTGTTGCGTTGGTTTTCGATGAAGACCACTTTTAGAAAAGCCTGAATAAAATTAAATTCTTATATTAGCAATCACGAAATGTTTCGTAAAAATGGATTCGGTGGTCACCATATCTGAAAGTGATGATTGAAATTAAATATTGTTCAATAACATCAAAGGAATCAAGGATGTGAATTTTAATTGAATTTTAAACTCTAATTGCTTGAGGAAGATGCCGTAACAGACGCCATATTTAAAAAGAGCTAATTCAAGGGCAGACACAGCAGGCAGGGTTCAGTGCAAATGTTGCAAGGTCACAGGTTGTAGAATGTTGGGATGAGTATTGCACCACAGTTATGTAATTTTACTGATAAACTTATGTTAACAGGGTAGTTTTAACCATTCCGTAGGCCTAAGGAAAAATCTCTTATTTACCGGATTTTCGGACCTTTGTAGGCTTTATTATATGGAATCGCAGGCCCTAATGTCTCATAAAATTTTCGTAGGCCGTAGGCACTTTGCCCAGTCTGCCTTATGGATAAAGCGGCCCTGAATGTTAACTTACTCTCTGCTATTTGGGTGCGGTGGTGGAGCTCATTGGTGGGCACCGGGTCTCTGGAAGGCTGTCGATGATCTCGATTCCAAGCTGGCTGGATTCCAATACACTCTCAGACAAAAATTCGCCAATGATTTCGTATTTTTTAAAAATCCTGGATTTAAGCAAAGAAACAATATTTAAAGACAAAATCTACAAAATTCTCAAACAACATTTCGAAACCAGCAAATTCAGATAAATTTTATAAAAATAGACTAATTCAATTAAAAACCTACAAATCTTCTAAAAATTACAAATCCGCAAATTCCGGGAAAATTCCGAAGAATCAATTGGACATTGGGTTTCGGAATGCTCGACAATCGGGTTGGTACAATAGACTTTGAAGTAGGACTGCATGATTGGGTGAATAAAAGGAAAGGACCTCAAACTAGGCCGTAGTTAGGGAATTATTAAAAATAAGGTTTCAATAGCCTTCCAATAGTTTGTGCGAAGATTTTTATTTATGTCAAAGCTTAGTAGATATAAATCAGGTTTTTTAGATATTACATTTTAATGTTACCAAATTAATCATTGTCTTAATTTGAGCGAATGAAATAGTGCCTATTACAATATCGTTTCTCCGCAAAAATGCCAATAGTTGATTTTATAAAATAAAAAGTGGTCTTGCCCAACTTGTTAAAATGTTGCTCTTACGTCACAAGGCACAGCTTTATTAGTATATTTTGCGCACGAGCGATTTGCACGCGCGCTAAAAAAACCTATATTCCTCGCGACTGTAGCGCGCGCTAGTAGGCTTGTGAAAGTAAGAGACTGTGACGTAAGAGCAACATTTAAACAAGAAGGCCACGTTAGTTTATAAAAAGAACTATTTGTATAACGTTTTGTCTAAAGATGTGGAAAAAATTATTTCGTTGTTGGGTATCCGTTCTACACTGGGGAAAAAGTGAAGAACAGCCGTTGTATACTTAAATGTCAGTGACATCTTGTTGAATTTTCCTTGAAGGGGAAGAGTGTACCTTGGTGAACTTTGACACTAGATGTCACTAAGAATTGTAGTAGCTTATTTAGGATAATTTCTCTAAATACCGGGTTTGGTATATTCCAAGGATGGTTCAAATACAAAAAGTCAGCTAGTACACTCGTCAAAGACGTATGGAAAGTACAGTTTATTCTAGCGGGTAAAGCCTTAGAATTTTCCCTAGCAGCTACATTACTTTTAATCGCTCGCCCACCCTTCAAAGTTTTCCTTTTCGCCGAGCAATTATCAGTTGACTCTGCTAATTTTATCGATTTTCATACCGCCTTCTTTCGCGTTCAAAATAGTTTTGTGAATTTTAAATTCAATAGTTAATTAGCTATAAAACCTAACGAGTTGCGTTTTTACATCTACCTCACCAATTAACCAAAAATTTTATTGATTTCTTAAGCGCTAGAAATATGTTTGGTCAATGGAAATATAGTTTCATTAGTAAATATTAATTCGAAAGCCATTTTTAGAGTAGTTTTCCCTTAAATTTACTCGTACGAATAATATTTACGCCGCGGCCTAAGATATTACTTTGGTAGGTTTAAGTTGTTTCAAAAGCTGTTTTAAAATACAGCTTTGTTGGAAAAAGTGAAGTGGTCAGTCCGTTACGGTCTGCGGCGATTACAAAAGCCGTCCAGCCGCGTTCTCTTTCCTCTTTCGACACGTGACCCCTTGATTCATGCTTGACGCCGTCGAAACGCTGGGGCCTTAACTCCGAGAGAAAAACATACTGCATTTTACCCAGAAACCTTCAATTTTACCAAAATCTAATCTAGTGGATAAGACAATTTTTCCCGTAATTTATTAAAGTTTTAAAGTAATGTCTAATGTTTTACGCGGTAATTCCGTCCATAGATAATTTCTGTTTCGACTAGTACTCTACTACACCCTACACTTTATCTTTTCCAACTTTCAGAATTCTGGTAAATTGACCGTTGCCATACCGCAAAAAAATATTGAAAAAATACAGAAGTTATTCGTGGCGTGTGAAAATCAATTAGACTATTTTTAACAATAGGTCCTTTAATATGATGTATTATTTGTCAAGGATTACAGTTATGCAAAAAGGTTTATCCCCAATTTATTATTTAGAAAGATATGATAAATATAAAATTGTTATTTTACAGCAATGTTTACCTCGGAAAAGACGACGTATATCGAGATGTTTGTATGTGTTGGATGAGGTAGAACTGATGACGAATTAGATTTAACGGCAAGACATGACTAACTTTCAAAACGGTGCCAACCGAAAATGTTTTTTTTTTTACGTACGATTTCACTGGATACAATGTCAGCAGGTGGGGTTAAGATAAGCACCCAGGTGGAGGGAAACCTCCTTCGTGTGGGATTGATTCATCTGTCAGTCGCTATCCCTTGTTTAATTCGCACCACAAGAGACTATATTAGGTACTCTCCTCTAGGTCGCGTTATTGATGGAAAAGCTTGACTTGATTACCAGGAATGGGGCTGGGCTGGCACGGTGCGCCCCCAGCGCTCGAACGAAGTGAGTGCGCGGCGCCGTGAGGTGCCAATTCTTCGTTTACGAGTCCAGTTTTACTTTTTAATTTGGAACTTTGCCATTATCGGTTGTAGTTTTGCTTTAACCAGATAAATTGTGTTACTTTCGGTTACTTTATCTTGTTCAAATTTCACTGGGGTTGTGCGTTCTTCTGGTTCTCTTTTACTCAATTTTTCTTATATTTAGTAATATCTTGCCGTTAAATCTATTTCGTCATCAGTCCTACATCATCCAACACATACAATAAAACAATTTTACATTTATCATTTGTTTCTAAATAATAAACTGCGGTTAAACCTTTTTGAATTACTGTAATCCTTGGCAAATAACAAACCAAAAGTACCTATTGTTAAAAAATCCCATAAAGTACTTGTATGTCATGGCTTAGTTCATAAGAAATGGTTCCACATTGGGTTAGGTGCACCCAAGGTTACTAGAGATTTTCCCTAATATGAGGCGCAGAGGGTGCACCGCCTTTATCGGGGAAGTGTTGACTAATTGAGAATTGGTTTCTTCGTGACCGAAGTTTAGCTCAATATATTTAAATCTTACAATGCTCATCCGCATCCTTAAGATAAAACAAAACCAAATGAAAATATTAATATTTCGCCTACCTTTATTCATGAAATAAGACATATTTTGTAACAATAGAATAATTTCCTTTGGGATTTACGAGTGATTTTGTTTTGCGGTTCAACGTGCATTTTTCCCGGGATATATTGACTGTTAGAAATGATTTTACCTGGAAAATTTAATCGCTACCATAGGACACATGACGAACCAAAATAAAATGGTGCGAAACATAACTACACAATATTATATATCTAATATTTCTAAAATATGACGTAATCAGCAAGAATGGCCTTGATGTCTGCATTACGACAATTTGTAGATCTCCCACGTCTCTTTCGAGAGGGGGCCGTCATCTTCCTTTCTTTCATTTTTATTTATCTCTTTGATTTGGTATTTTTAATGATAACAACCAGTATTTACATATAGCTTAGGTAACATTCGGGAATAGTGTATGTTTTAAGATATAGCAACATAATAAATGGAACACGTTAACGATTAAAAAGATTATTGTATTATAAACAATGGTTTATTTCAATATTTAATCAAATATTAACTTCACTTCGATCTTCGCTAAACGACGAAGAAGCTATGTATTCAATTTCGATTTAATTGCTTTCACAAATCAAAATATTTTAGATCAACACAAGTATTTTTTAAATATATTACAGAGTTATAGCAGAACCTGTAGAGGGTCAATCCATGTCAAATCCCCCAAGGTCCCCACGCCACCTCCTCCAAATTTAGTGAAACTATCACCAAATTTAATTCCCGCCTGTTTAGTAAGAATTCCAAATTTCAGCTCTATATTCAATACTAGCCGAGAAGCCCACCCTATGGGCGAGCCCTCAGTTAGTTGTGTGTTTCGAGGCACTCCACCCATGTTCGGCCCCCATGCCAGAATAACCGAGGTACCCTTTTCCCCCGCAAAAATAACATAAAAACTCGTCTTCCTCTCGTCCAAAACGCCCTGTACCCTTGAAAACCCCCTGTATCCAATCGCAGATTTGCTCCCCCTTCATGAAGAATAGAAACAAATACGCTCGTCCCTGAGTCCCGATTCCCTTCTGCCCCGCGCTGTTTTTAGTCGAACCACCTCAGTAACAAGGCGAAAGGCAGTCCCGGTTTCCCTCTGTCCCGTGCCGCCTGTGTCCTCGCTCGGTTCGCCTCCCCGCCTTTGGTACCCTTACTGACTAACGAAAAACACAGAAAAGGCTATAGTTGAGGCACTAACGAAGCGAAAGGCAGCAGCTTCTCTCTCCACCCCGCTCTGGCTTTCTCTTCGACGCCCCGCCTTTGGGTTCATGACAGACATAGCAAACATACCAGGAAGCTCGGACGTACGACGACGACCGACGTACCAAGCGCTCCTTATAATATAGACTAGCCGAGAAGCCGGCCTTGGACTTTCAAATCGGAACGACGCGGTCGAAAATCCAGGATGATTTTTTTGTTGAAAAAAAAAACAGTTGCTAGAGTCCACAAATAAGGTGTCACAATAAAACTTTTCAAAGATGCTTGATAAATCGCGATTTTTGTTCGACAGATTTATTATTTAAACAATTTCCCAATTCCAAACTGTAGATATTATATCGTTAGTGATCACTTGCAGTAGGTAAAAAAGGGTCGGGACACACGAAAATATAATTTAAATTTATTAATGACGTCACGGTGTGGAGATACGACACTTTAATTTGAAAATTACAAAATCGAAGCCGTCTTTGGTTGCGATTTCGGCTTGGTGAGAAAATAAAATTGCTAAAATTCATTTTGTGTTTACAACTCCTTGATACTTTAAATAACTTCTCAAATAGCGGTAAAATCTATATATTTATGTGATAAGTGTTAGCCCTAGAACCGCTTTGGGAACAAGCTACTCAATTCGCAACTAAAATCAGGCGCCCTCGTTACTGATTAGCTTTGATTAATGTGGCGTTAACGTAAATTACATTTACTTTTAATCAGTATGTGCATAAGTTGCATAATATACTTAAGTATGACAGTAAGCAGCGTAATCTGAGGATTTGTAAAACGAAATTCGACAATGCTTATTGTTTTGTAGAATTATATATCAGCCAAAACATATTTAGATCTCAAATTCCAATATAAGTTCCGTCACAAACAAAATGAATGCATACAAAATATGCTTTTGAAAAGTTCAGTCCTTATTATATGATCATTGACCAAACAGATTTATCATTAATTAAATAATTAAGAGTTGGGAGAATAGGTAGTTTCGAACTTGTGTATATAATGTTACTTATGGTATATGTATATATGAAGTATAATTTAGGTTAAAGTTGATTAAGTATAGTGTTATTCTATTCTACAACACATTTCTGGCCCATTTTTAAATTTGTGTTCGCGATATGTATAAAAGCGTTTCGAAGCTCTTCAAATCGTTTCCGACCAAAGTGTGAACCTAGTTAAATCGCTTCAAACCGTTTCAAATCACTTAAGTGTGCTTATGGATGTGATTACTTAAATCAATTTTAGATTCCGTGATTCGAGTAGGATTCCAAGATTCTAAAAATTCATACATTTTATGTTGAATTCTCGAGATTCGTAAATTTTATGTTAGATTCTCGAGATTCGTAAATTTTATGTTAGATTCTCGAGATTCGTAAATTTTATGTTAGATTCTCGAGATTCGTAAATTTTATGTTAGATTCTCGAGATTCGTAAATTTTATGTTAGATTCTCGAGATTCGTAAATTTTATGTTAGATTCTCGAGATTCGTAAATTTTATGTTAGATTCTCGAGATTCGTAAATTTTATGTTAGATTCTCGAGATTCGTAAATTTTATGTTAGATTCTCGAGATTCGTAAATTTTATGTTAGATTCTCGAGATTCGTAAATTTTATGTTAGATTCTCGAGATTCGTAAATTTTATGTTAGATTCTCGAGATTCGTAAATTTTATGTTAGATTCTCGAGATTCGTAAATTTTATGTTAGATTCTCGAGATTCGTAAATTTTATGTTAGATTCTCGAGATTCGTAAATTTTATGTTAGATTCTCGAGATTCGTAAATTTTATGTTAGATTCTCGAGATTCGTAAATTTTATGTTAGATTCTCGAGATTCGTAAATTTTATGTTAGATTCTCGAGATTCGTAAATTTTATGTTAGATTCTCGAGATTCGTAAATTTTATGCTAGATTCTCGAGATTCGTAAATTTTATGTCAGATTCTCGAGATTCGTAAATTTTATGTTAGATTCTCGAGATTCGTAAATTTTATGTTAGATTCTCGAGATTCGTAAATTTTATGTTAGATTCTCGAGATTCGTAAATTTTATGTTAGATTCTCGAGATTCGTAAATTTTATGTTAGATTCTCGAGATTCGTAAATTTTATGTTAGATTCTCGAGATTCGTAAATTTTATGTTAGATTCTCGAGATTCGTAAATTTTATGTTAGATTCTCGAGATTCGTAAATTTTATGCTAGATTCTCGAGATTCGTAAATTTTATGTTAGATTCTCGAGATTCGTAAATTTTATGCTAGATTCTCGAGATTCGTAAATTTTATGTTAGATTCTCGAGATTCGTAAATTTTATGCTAGATTCTCGAGATTCGTAAATTTTATGTTAGATTCTCGAGATTCGTAAATTTTATGTTAGATTCTCGAGATTCGTAAATTTTATGTTAGATTCTCGAGATTCTCAAGTTTCCTGATTAGATTCCTGAGATTCGTAAACACAAAATCAAGGCCCGTACGAGATCCCTCGAAGTGACGGACCCCTCGATTTGGGCAGTTCTAAAAAATATTATTTTAGCCCCTGCTGCCATTTGTCTATTCCATTATTGACAACACTTTGATAAAAGTTTTCCGTAGCTACAAGAAGCGGAATTAAAGTCGAAAATAACAAACTGAGATTAATTTCTCGATCATCCTGTCAATCCCACTGTAAAAATTAAATACAAACTCACCATAATAACGAATACTTATTCGAGCCAAGAACAAACACCGGGCACTCTAAAACGCAAATTTCAACCAACCAAATTCGAAATTCCCCATAAGAGTATTTATATCATTAGCCAAATTGTACTAGAATTTTAACGAGTACAGCGTTTACCACCCGCAGCGTCGTTTACTAAAAGCGCTGACTTTGTAAAATTAGAGAAAAGATTTGCCTGTTAAAAATGCTATTGAGTTTCAAGGCGGCATTGACGGTTTCGAACAATTTATTCAAATAGATCTGGTCGCTGTCCTTTCGCGGTTTATTGAATGAAGATGTCGCTAGAGCGTCTACTTTTATCAGCGTCCCTGGTCACTGCCCCTGTCTGTTGGCTTCTGGTGTAGCGGAAACGCCACCTCTACAATGTAAAAGGCGGGCTGACGACGAGCAGAATAGAAGTCACAGACACCGTAGAAGACGCGCTTCAGAAACCAGAGATTGAAGAATACCACGATTACATTCTGGGATCAGGGGAATGTAAATTAATCTACATATTGCGCAATATTATGTTCTAATTTTGTTTTTTACCGCGTGGTATTTGCTTCGCTTTGGTAAAGTCAAAAACCAAGACTTAGCTCCAGTCAGAGATAAAAACCAACACTGCGAGCCCATTCACCGGGACAAGGAGGAGTAGTTCCGGCCGACGTCACGCGTGTTTTCTCGCTGTCTCGGCCTTCGTCGTGGAAAAACCGAGAAAATTATTCCTTAAAACTCTTAAAAATAGGCAACGAGAAAAATATTAACTTTTAGAAAAATTTGTTAAAATAAACGGGGTCATGTTATATAGACGACATTAAAACGTTCCGTATCAGCAGTTTAAGTACTTAATATTGAGGTTTTAATTAGAGGAAAAAAGCAACCATTAAATCAAAGCTTCAATAATATCCCCGTTTCACAATAACGTATATTAGTTTGTCGAAAGCTCAATTTTACATATCGTTAGTTTTCCATCGTGTTGTTTTGTACAAAGGTCAGTTTTCCATTTATCATTGAAAGCGACACTGTTTATACTAACCCAAGCGCTACTAGAGTAGCTATCCTAACCGCAGAGCAAGTTGAAACGACATTCTCTGAGCTGTGTTAGACTTCAACAACAAAGGAAATATCTATCCCAGATACCGCAGACAAGGTCATCACAACATCGACATGGAGTACTCTGTACTAGCCTACTTTGTTGCATACTCTCAAGTTAGTATTAGACGCTCATATGAGGAGCTGGTATTAACAATGAACTACGTATGGATGATTCTTCGCCGTCACCACTTGCAACCGTTCCGAGCGACGCTCCATGAAGCTCTTCATTATGGAGACATAGAACGTCGATTTGATTTTTGCAAATGGTTTACCATCATGTGTGACGGACACCCCAATTTTGTCAACTAGCTCTTAGTCAGACAAATAGAAATTCTCATAGCTCTTAGTCTTAGTGTTCCTTTTCTAGAGATGGCCCCTTCAACGACCACAACGTGGTAAGTTCATTAACCGCTGGATTTTCGTCTGTTAAACAAGCCATAAATCACACGGCAACCAAAATCCAGCACATTATGAACTTCTCACGTTTGCCGCTACTAAAAAGTTTAAGGTTTAAAAATTGTGGTAAGTTCAATATGCCGAATAGTATAAGTAAAAATAATGATTAACTTCGTTAAATTTGCATATTTAAAAAGATCTCTGAGGATGAAATGCGAAGCGTTTCGAAACCGGTTAGACACATCATTGTAAATAAACATTGATCTTTTTAAATATGCAAATTTAACGAAGTTAATCATTATTTTTACTTATAAAAAGGTTTAATGACAGTTTAAAGATGGAAAAGGTTTAAGAATCAAAATTAGCCCACGCTCAAATATTTAACACTTTCGGTAATTTGATAATCAAATTCTTAAGTTTAGAACAGGGTCGAGATCTTTGTTCTCACGATCAAGATCGGCATGTTTCTAGTAATTAAGGTTTATTACAAAAGATTGATTCTCTCAAATATATTTCGCATAAAAATTTACTTGAAACTTTCGAAGTACCGTATTTTCATGTAAATTATCACCTTAAATTAATTTTAAAATTTCCAAAAGGCTTAGGGTTGTATTTCTTAGTTTTGAAATAGCAGAATATGTTTCTTATTAAGAAGTATTTTACAATTTCAAATTTATTAGTCAAAACTTAAAAGGGCGAGTATTCTACAACTTTTAAATAGACGCGAAACCTTTTTTTTGTTATTTCCAGACTCGATAACTATCGCTAGAATTATCCATAAAGGTTTAAATTTTAGCAATACATCAATTGATGAAACTTTCTTTGCTGTTATTCTGCATCATACATTTTAATATTTACAAAATGTATGTGTAGATACCCCTGTAGCAATTCAGGGTCAAGCCGACGTCGACAAAAAGTGTCGAGCTGCATGGTCGGTCGACCGTTGGCCGACCCTCCTTTTTCTGGTCGAAATGTCCTAGCTGCATCGGGAGTGGCCGACGGTCGGCCGACAAATATTGTACGACTCTCAAATATTAATATTTTAGGCGAAATTGGATAGGCCGACCTTGACTGATTGACCCTACGCCGACTACCAAAAGGCACTGGACCAACTGCCTAACGGCATTGAGACAATTTCCTTTTTGATATTTTATCTGACTGAAACGTTACCACGTAAGGTCGTAAATATAGCTATATATATATATATAGTTGGTGCAGTCCCACGAACGGGAGTGAAACAATGAATAACTGATGGAGGCCGATTTTTCGGAGGCCACGGAAGTGGGTAATCACTTCACTACATAACCATCAATCGGAAAGCTCTCGAATCTAGGGTGCGGAGTTCTGTATTTTCCGGGGGTTTAGAAAAAGTAGCAAATAAATCTTCATTAATAATATCTCACCTAACATAATTAATTATACGAATGTAACTTACTCGAGTTGAGAGATTTTTAAAAAAGCCAACATTTGCAGATTGAATATGTGATCTTTTTGGAAAAATAGAGAACAGAAAAGAAGTTATTTAAAAAATATTTCCATTTGTTTTATTAAATCGCAAACTTTCAGTTTTGCGCGATTAATTGGCCAATAAAATGTCGGATATAAGTCGGCCGTTGATCGGGCTATAAATGTTTCACGTCTTTTTCAATTCACGACAGCTATTTAAGGTCGGCGTTCGGACTATAAATAGTTCCAATGATAAGACTTATTGAGTTGGCAAGTGGTAAAAAATGTTGGGTTGCCATACCGACTTTAAAAGCGACCAAAAACATACTTACGCGGAATTATCTCAAAAAACGTTTCGGATTTTTAGAGTCGGTATTTGTACCAGGACATAAAAGCGACTCTTTGTGCTACAGGGTAAGTTGGTCGTTGGTCGGGCTATAAATGTGTCATGTCTTATACACGTCACGACAACTATTACAATGTATGGTCGGGGTTCGGATGCTAAATAGTTCCAATGATAAGACTCATTCACTAGAAAAGTGGTCCAAAATGTTAGGTCGCCAAACAGACTTTAAAAGCGACCAAAATCGTACTTACGCGTAATTATCTAAAAAATGTTTAAGACTTTTAGAGTCGGCAAGTGGTCCACTACCCATTCGATTTGCCATGGAAACCGAAAATGTTTTTGACCACTTAAAAAAAACTCCATTTAAAAAAGCAAGAGAAACGGCGGAGAGGTCACAAGCGATTGAAATTCATAATCCAGGAACCTCGAAATGTACTCCGTCGGACAACAACAGGCGGAGACCATTGGACGACTCGGGTTGCGAGGTTTGTGGATTTTAGATAGTAGATAGAAACGTGATGTCCGGTGGTTGTCAACGATAAGGTATCACCATGGGTGGAAGATCTGTAGCCTCGATCATTTCATTGATTTCAGAAATAATATGTTTTTGATACTCGGATGTTGGATCAACTAGAAGCTCTTCGTAGAAATCGGTGTCGGAAAGTTTATTTATGGCTTGTTTAACAGACTGAAATCCAGCAGTTAATGAACTTCCCACGTTGTGGTGATTGAAGGGGGCCATCTCTAGAAAAGGAACACTGAGATTATGAATTAGTTGACAAAATTGGGGTGTCCGTCACACATGATGGTAAACCATTTGCAAAAATCAAATCGACGTTCTATGTCTCCATAATGAAGTGCTTCATGGAGCGTCGCTCGGAACGGTTGGAAGTGGTGACGGCGAAGAATCATCCATACGTAGTTCATTGTTGCGCGTCTAATGCTTACTTGAGAGTATGCAACAAAGTAGGCCAGTACAGAGTACTCCATGTCGATGTTGTGATGACCTTGTCTGCGGTATCTGGGATAGATATTTCCTTTGTTGCTGAAGTCTCACACAGCTCAGAGAATGTCGTTTCAACTTGCTCTGCGGTTAGGATAGCTACTCTAGTAGCGCTTGGGTTAGTATAAACAGTGTCGCTTTAAATGATAAATGGAAAACTGACCTTTGTACAAAACAACACGATGGAAAACTAACGTTATGTAAAAATGAGCTTTCGGCAAACTAATATACGTTATTGTGAAACGGGGATATTATTGAAGCTTTGATTTAATACGAAACTAATGAAATCTTTTATGCTGATAAGCTACAAATTAGGCACGCAACAGCGGAGGAACACTTTCGTTGTTGCAGAGACAGCCAGAAAACACGCGTGACGACGGCTGGATCTACTCCTCCTTGTCCTGGTGAATGTGCTCGCAGTGTTGGCTTTTCTCTCTGACTGGAGCTAAGTGTTGGTTTTTGACTTTCCCAAAGCATAGCAAATACCACCGTATAATTATAACATAATATTGCGCAATATGTAGATTACCTTACATTCACCTGATCCCAAAATGTAATCGTGGTATTCTTCAATCTCGGGTTTTTGAAGCGCGTTTTCTACGGGGTCTGTGATTTGTTTTCTGCTCGTCGTCTGCTCGCCCTTTATATTGTAGAGGTGAATAGGTGATGCTTCCGCTACACCAAAAGCCAACAGACAGGGGCAGTGACCAGGGTGTGCTTATAAAAGTAGACGCTCTAGCGACATCTACATTCAATGAACCACGAAAGGACAGCGACCAAATCTCTTTAAATAAATGGTTCGAAACAGGTAATGCCGCCTTGAAACTCAATAGCGGTTTTAACATTCAGATCTTTTATCAGCGCTTTTAGTAAACGACACAAAAGTAAGAAATAGCATTCAAATATTTTAACCCATCGAAATTTAATCTCCAACTAATAATACTATCTATTAGATATTGATTGCATTGAGGTTTTATGCGGTTGGCTGTTATCAGCGTGCAATTGGCCAAGACCTATTCATCGTAGTAAGTCAACCTACAGTTAGCCGGTGTGTTTCCCGGGTAAGTAAATCAATAGTAGCTCATTTTCTGCAAGAAGGGATAAAATTTCCGGTAACGGAAGATGAGGAAATGCGAATCAAGATTGGGTAAAAAAGCCAAAACCATTTCAAAACAATTCTTTAAAACTTATTTTTACTATTATTTAAGGTTTTCGCAAATTTCTGAATTTCCCGGCATCATTGGTACCATTTATGGTACACATATAAGAGAGAAGGTTACGGTTTGGTTAATGAGATTATCAGTCTGATATCTTATCTCATTAACCAAACCGCAACCAGTAGACTCTCTCTGCTTTCCCCCTTCCCTCCCCCCTCCCCATTCGCCATAATCTCTGATTCCCTACCCCCTTTCCGCTCCCATTAACCATATTCTCCAGAACGTTTTTTCCAGCACTGTTATCTTCGTTAACCAGACCTAACAGCAAGATTCTCCCCCTTCCCCATTAACCATAATCTCCAAAATCTGTACTACCAGTGCTACTATCTTCGTTAACCAGACTGTAACAGCAAGATTCTCCCCCTTTCACCCCTCCCCAATCGCCAGAATTTTTTTCATTCTCCAGAATCTGTATTCCCCAGCGCTACCTCATTAACCAGATTATAATTGCTATATTATCTCTGCTTCCTTCCCCCTTCCCAATCGCCGGAATATAATCGCCAAGATTTGTCTGCTTTTTCCCCTCCCCCAATCGCCGGAATATAATCGCCAAGATTTGTCTGCTTTTTCCCCTCCCCCAATCGCCGGAATATAATCGCCAAGATTTGTCTGCTTTTTCCCCTCCCCCAATCGCCGGAATATAATCGCCAAGATTTGTCTGCTTTTTCCCCTCCCCCAATCGCCGGAATATAATCGCCAAGATTTGTCTGCTTTTTCCCCTCCCCCAATCGCCGGAATATAATCGCCAAGATTTGTCTGCTTTTTCCCCTCCCCCAATCGCCGGAATATAATCGCCAAGATTTGTCTGCTTTTTCCCCTCCCCCAATCGCCGGAATATAATCGCCAAGATTTGTCTGCTTTTTCCCCTCCCCCAATCGCCGGAATATAATCGCCAAGATTTGTCTGCTTTTTCCCCTCCCCCAATCGCCGGAATATAATCGCCAAGATTTGTCTGCTTTTTCCCCTCCCCCAATCGCCGGAATATAATCGCCAAGATTTGTCTGCTTTTTCCCCTCCCCCAATCGCCGGAATATAATCGCCAAGATTTGTCTGCTTTTTCCCCTCCCCCAATCGCCGGAATATAATCGCCAAGATTTTTCTGCTTTTTCCCCTCCCCCAATCGCCGGAATATAATCGCCAAGATTTGTCTGCTTTTTCCCCTCCCCCAATCGCCGGAATATAATCGCCAAGATTTTTCTGCTTTTCCCCTTTCCCCCCTCCCCAATCGCCGGAATATAATCGCCAAGATTTGTCTGCTTTTTCCCCTCCCCCAATCGCCGGAATATAATCGCCAAGATTTGTCTGCTTTTTCCCCTCCCCCAATCGCCGGAATATAATCGCCAAGATTTGTCTGCTTTTTCCCCTCCCCCAATCGCCGGAATATAATCGCCAAGATTTGTCTGCTTTTTCCCCTCCCCCAATCGCCGGAATATAATCGCCAAGATTTGTCTGCTTTTTCCCCTCCCCCAATCGCCGGAATATAATCGCCAAGATTTGTCTGCTTTTTCCCCTCCCCCAATCGCCGGAATATAATCGCCAAGATTTGTCTGCTTTTTCCCCTCCCCCAATCGCCGGAATATAATCGCCAAGATTTGTCTGCTTTTTCCCCTCCCCCAATCGCCGGAATATAATCGCCAAGATTTGTCTGCTTTTTCCCCTCCCCCAATCGCCGGAATATAATCGCCAAGATTTGTCTGCTTTTTCCCCTCCCCCAATCGCCGGAATATAATCGCCAAGATTTGTCTGCTTTTTCCCCTCCCCCAATCGCCGGAATATAATCGCCAAGATTTGTCTGCTTTTTCCCCTCCCCCAATCGCCGGAATATAATCGCCAAGATTTGTCTGCTTTTTCCCCTCCCCCAATCGCCGGAATATAATCGCCAAGATTTGTCTGCTTTTTCCCCTCCCCCAATCGCCGGAATATAATCGCCAAGATTTGTCTGCTTTTTCCCCTCCCCCAATCGCCGGAATATAATCGCCAAGATTTGTCTGCTTTTTCCCCTCCCCCAATCGCCGGAATATAATCGCCAAGATTTTTCTGCTTTTCCCCTTTCCCCCCTCCCCAATCGCCGGAATATAATCGCCAAGATTTTTCTGCTTTTTCCCCCTCCCCCAATCGCCGGAATATAATCGCCAAGATTTTTCTGCTTTTTCCCCCTCCCCCAATCGCCGGAATATAATCGCCAAGATTTTTCTGCTTTTCCCCTTTCCCCCCTCCCCAATCGCCGAAATATAATATCCAAGATTTTCTCTCTGCTTCCTTCCCCCCTCCCCCATTAACCATAATTTCTAATCTCTAGCCAATAAAATCAAGTTATTTACATTTATCATTATCTAGAATTTCTCCCCCTGCCCTCTTTGTTCACCCCGTTTGCCAGAATTAGTTTTATCTCTCCGAAATAATTAATGTACCCAAAATTGGACGTACATCGTGTACAACGTGCAATAAATCGTTTAAATCGCAACTGAGTCGACATATTAGACGTTGCAGTCTAAGCCCTCACAAAGTAAACTTAGGCAAAGTAGAAGCGGAAATTGATAAACAACGAGTCCTCGCAGAAGCCGTTCCTCGATCTGGACTACCATCGCATCTCTTTGGTAATTTGACAAGTGCTTGGGTGGAACAAATGAAAACCCCTAAACGAATAAACAAAGATACAGAACTTAGACCATGTCAGAAAAGTTTATTGGAACATGTAATTCTCTCAGACCGAAAAATAATATTTGTAATAGGAAAAGATGGAAATGAAGGAAAATCGTGGATGTTAAATTACTTGAAATCCCGTAAGCCCAATTTTACACATTGTCAGCAAGTGACAGTTTCTGGGAGTGAAATGCTTTTTCAATTGAAAAAAGTTTGCTCTTGTGTGAACCACTTTTTCTTTGACACCTTGAGAAGTACAAAAATATGCGACGAACACTTGGCAGTATTTGAAAGTTTAAAAGATGGTGAAATAAATTGTTAGTACGAAATATAATTGTGTGAGTATAAATATTAGTACTCCAAATGTAATTTGTGTATTTGGAAATTATATGCCTGAATCTTCCGGTTGAAGTTCTGATAGAATTGTACGATTTTATATAAAAAATAATTATTTATGTAAATATTAATTATGAAATATGTATAGTAGAAATGTTAATATAAAATTTGCATAATTGAGGACGTGTGAATATAAAAATAGTAAACTTAAGGTTGTTTTTGTTTAATTCCCGATTTTTTTTGGGAAAATGTTCATATTATAGCCGTCCTCAGGTTATCTATATAAAAACAAATGGTTGTATAAAAAAATGATAAGAAATAATAATAAAATTGTTGATTTAAAACAGAAAAGGTATGTCTGTCGAAGGTTTGAGTTTTCTTAAATTTATATCATATACATTTCTACATGGTTTTATTTCATTGTAATAAAGTCTCTAACACTTATGAATAGATAATAGTATAATTGATTTACACATTGAGGACGTGTGAATATAAAAATAGTTAACTTAAGGTTGTTTTTGTTTAATTCCCTATTTTTTTCGGTATATGTTTATATTATAGCCGTCCTCAGGTTATCTATATAAAAACAAATGGTTGTATAAAAAAATGATAAGAAAGAATAATAAAATTGTTGATTTAAAACAGAAAAGGTATGTCTGTCGAATGTTTGAGTTTTCTTAAATTTATATCATATACATTTCTACATGGTTTTATTTCATTGTAATAAAGTCTCTAACACTTATGAATAGGTAATTGTATAATATGCAATTAAGTTAAAAATATAAACACAATGCATCTAATTTAATTATTTTTAACTGAATTGAAAACCTTGATATATTTTTTTTAAACTGTGTTTTTATGTTATACAATTTCAAATGCAGGTATTGTTTACAGTACAAATGCATAATTTAATGAAGCAATTCTAATTTTAATACTTATATTTAATAAAATATGAAAAATGTATTTCTAAAACCCTATTTTGTAACTCAAAAGGAACTTAAAGAAACTGAAAGAGTTTCACATGGAATTGGGACTAGTGGGTAGCATTATCACGTTACAATGTGGTTTTTGTTATGGAACCAATGACAATAAGCTATAAACTTGGCTTATCTTTGATAAAAAAAACGTCTCTTATTCCCCAAGAACATGTATATTTATCGAGAATGTTCTAGCTCTATTAGATATTTTGGAGGAAGGGCGAACTAAAATTTATGCTTGTTTACGAAGTTAATTAGCGTATTTAAAAAAAACATTTATTCTTAACAAATGCATTCATGTTAGGATATGATTTATGGAAAATGTACTTTCACGGGTTAGGCTTAGAAATTTAGGTTTTTAGGTCTAGCTTTAATTTTTTACGTATTGGAAAATGTATTTCAGCGTATTATTATAAGTAAAATTTTAGTCTTAACAAAGTCCACCAGTTAGGAAATGGTTTATGGATAGGAAAATATTTATAAATACTACAGACAGAAGCAGAACCTAGGAGATCAGAGGAAAAAGAACCAACGCGATCGAAAATAATAATACGTTTTGCGTTCTTTATTGCATACTATTATCATATTTTAGTTTGGGCTTACTGTATTTAGTACCATGGCGCCATCTAAACTTTGAAATAATCCTTAATTAAATATATTGATAAAAGGGCTCAAGTGATGACACTTCCAATATTTCCCGTGACGTACCGATTCTCACGTGACTTTCATTTTTCCGTGCGCGCGCACGTTTAATAAGATAACTGCACTTTGAGCAATTTTTTTTACACGTAGAATTTCATAGTACCAAAAACTCTCGATAGGGGCTCGTGACGTACCGATTCTCACGTGACTCGTTCATATTTCTGTGCGCGCGCACGTTTAATAAGATAACTGCACTTTGAGCAATGGGTTTTTTTCCACACGATAATAGGTTCAGAAAAGTCTCGTTAGAGGTCCTCCTCCTGGTAAACCGTCAGTGGGGGTTTTTTTCCACTGGTACTTAAGATATGACGTCAGTGTAGTCATGGGAATCAATTCTTAGATGCAGTTTTCAATATCTCAATAAAGAGTCTGTTCTACACGTCACATAGCGTTCTTTCTTTCAGTCCTAGGGAATTGTCATTGAAGGTCACGCAGTTTTTGCTCCGTTTTCAGCCGTTCGTCAGCTCTATTTTACGGCATAGGCTTAGGGTTTCCGACCGTCAAATAGAAAAAAAGTAAGTTTCTATTTTATTATATTTAAAATGAAATTTTTAGGCGTTCTTTTATATATTAGACAGAAAATTAGTCCTAAATTAGGCCGTGTAGGGGTAAGATTAGCGTAGTAAGTCACTATTTTTATTTTGTAGTAAACTATATATATATTTTAGACAATTTTCCAAACAATTTGCCTATTGAAAAAGCGTTTATATTGAGAATTTTAGCGTAGAAATTTAACCATATTGAGAAAATTTGGTTTAGTAGGCTTAGTGATAAATTTAGGCTTAGCATGTAGGCTTAGTGATAAATTTAGGCTTAGCATGTAGGCTTAGTGATAAATTTAGGCTTAGCATGTAGGCTTAGTGATAAATTTAGGCTTAGCATGTAGGCTTAGTGATAAATTTAGGCTTAGCATGTAGGCTTAGTGATAAATTTAGGCTTAGCATGTAGGCTTAGTGATAAATTTAGGCTTAGCATGTAGGCTTAGTGATAAATTTAGGCTTAGCATGTAGGCTTAGATAATGTATCATTTGAAACTATAGAACATATTGTGTCTAGATCAACTATGGAAAATGAAAGGTATCGACTTGAAACGTTTCGTCACTGGAAAAACCCACACGTCACTAAAGAGCGAAGGCTGGATTCTACTACATTCAACGTGGAGATGATGTACGATTTTTACAAGTGCCATGGAATCTTAGGAAACTGGGAATCAGGAGACGTACCAGAACTTGAACATGCCAGATGCTTTCCAAACTGTCCGTCGAGGGATAATTCACCCTCGGGAAAAAAGTACCTCTCGCAAGAATGGGACATTACACCTACGCCAAAAGCAACTACTGTCGTCGATAAAAGCTTCTCACCTGCATCTGAAGAAGACGACGTTTGTGACTGTCCCTCGTATGTCAGACGATACTGCTGTTAGACACTACAAATACGTGAGTTAGAACTTAATTAAATTATTTATACAAGTTGCTGAAGGTAGTTCGTTTCAACCCTTTAAATGAAATTGTATATATCCATTTCGAATTAATTACAGTTATATAGATAAATTACGATTTAAACGGATTATATATAATATCGGATTAGTCGTAGAACCAATTTTACGTAATCATGTACAAAACGTTCTAAAATAAAAATTAAATTTAAATAACTTGTTTTTATTGCCTATAGATTAGAAATTAAGGGGTTCGGAAGCGATAAAGAAATTATAGAGTTTCGGAATTATAGCGATAAATTCTAGCGATCCAGGGGGAGGGGTGAAAAAAATTACGGCTCTTCGTTTTTCCAACTGCAATTCTGATGTACCCAAAAATGGACCAAAATGGACCAAATGTACCCTAAAAACGACCAAAGTCACCATTTTCAGCCCTATGTACCCCATTTCGGACCACAAGTACCCCAAACTGGACCTATTAGTTTTATTGTAATGTTAAACGCTCGTAGAGATTCCCCTAAAAAGAATAAACTGGCGGTCCAATTTTCGGTACATTAATTATTTCGGAGAGATAAAACTAATTCTGGCAAACTGCTGCGATTTATAGCGAATGGGGGGAAAGCCGATTTCTAGCGATTGGGAGCGATAGTATGAGAGATAACAATTATGGTTAACGGGGTGAACAAAGATGGCAGGGGGAGAAATTCTAGATAATGATAAATGTAAATAACTTGTTTTTATTGGCTAGATATTAGAAATTATGGTTAATGGGGGAGGGGGGACGGAAGCAGAGAGAAAATCTTGGATATTATATTTCGGCGATTGGGGAGGGGAAAAAGCAGAAAAATCTTGGCGATTATATTCCGGCGATTGGGGAGGGGGGAAAGGGGAAAAGCAGAAAAATCTTGGCGATTATATTCTAGCGATTGGGGGAGGGGAAAAAGCAGACAAATCTTGGCGATTATATTCCGGCGATTGGGAAGGGGGAAGGAAGCAGAGATAATATAGCAATTATCATCTGGTTAATGAGGTAGCGCTGGGGAATACAGATTCTGGAGAATGAAAAAAATTCTGGCGATTGGGGAGGGGTGAAAGGGGGGAGAATCTTGCTGTTACAGTCTGGTTAACGAAGATAGTAGCACTGGTAGTACAGATTTTGGAGATTATGGTTAATGGGGAAGGGGGAGAATCTTGCTGTTACAGTCTGGTTAACGAAGATAGTAGCAGGGGTGGCGATATAGGGTACGCAGGGTACGCAACTGCGTGGGGGCGCAAGAGGTTTGGGGGCGCATTTTTTCGAGGAATTTAAAGTGAGTAAGTTTTATAGTTGGCGCCAAAAGTAGGTAAAGACTGGTTTAAATTTGATGTAGTTCAGTCTTTAAACATGAGTAGTTTATTTAAATGCATTACGAGTTTTACGCTACTTCATTTTAACTTACTCTTCGAAGAATTAGTTCATAACGCAGGGTACACACCGGAGACATTTTAGATTATCTAGTCGCGTTACGAGATTTACTCTACTTTACTTTAAGTTTTACTGCTTAGAATTAGCTCATAAAGCAGGATACACGATGGACACGTTTTACTATATGTTACATTTCTATGTTGGAGAGCTTAATAAGGAGACGGGTTGTTTAAATTTAAAAGTAACATATAATGTGATATTCGCAGTGGCGGCGCCAGGATATTACTATGGGTAGGCTACTTAATTCTTTAATTTGGGGGCTCCCCCTTTACATACACTAACTAAACAAAACTGTGACCAAACCGGTTTATTTTTAATAATTTACAAAAGAAATGTACATGACTGTTTAAATGCACTCGGAAGTTATTTTTTTTAGTCGATGAGCATAACAATGCACATATGGGCAACATCCTCCAACAGCATTCTCCATTTTCACTTACAATTGTTGCAAAAACACTTGCCAGTTGCCACGCTTTATTTTATCTTTATTCTTGAAATTGGGACCATAGATATAAGAAATGTATATAAAGGTCTAGATAAATTTCGGGGCGTCTAAGCCTAACATAAAATACGGAATTGACACCTAGCAGACACCGAGGAAGGCACGTGACCAAGAGCGCGAGCTCTCTTAGCATTTTAGTACTAAGTGCTTGACCTTTCCGCAGGCCTTAGTCTTTAGACACCATCTGTTGGTGACTTTTAGTATAAATTTTAAGCAGGAGACGATGGCTCTCGCGACGATAGCACGAGCTTTCTTACCGATAGATAGCGTCTTATAAGGATAGCCTGCAGAACTTACGCGTTTCTGCTAGCTGTCACCTCCGTATTCACTCCCTTTGAAATATTTTATCTAGACCTTTATATACGTTTCCTATATCTATGATTGGGACGCGGAGAGTCGGAGAACCTCGCAATTTATCATCTGTCTAATGATGCAGCACTTTTTGAAGTAGCTAGTTTAGCAACAACAACGAATCAAGGCTGCGTTCGAAAAAATATTAGAAATCACTGTTCAGTATTCGCAACTTAAAAACAGCAGGCTTTTAATTCGGATTTTTATATTTCTAGTTTCGCAAATCATTTTAGGGAGCTGTTCGGGGCCCCTTCATTAGGATTTGGGGCCTCTACAAGCGAAATAAAAGTAGTCTGTACCCTGCGTAGCCTACCCTTGGCGCCGCCACTGGATATTCGATGTAGTTTTGTCTAAGTACCGTCACGTACCCTACATCATTTTTGTTGAACAATGAAAAATGCTAGGAACCAGAACCGGAACCGACAAAGCGCAAATTTAAGAACCAGAACCGAGATATTCCGAAAACATGGAACCATTGCATCCCTAATATCTATATATATATCTATATATATATATATATAGAAAGGGGCGCAAATTCTTACGCGGCGTGGGGGCGCTAGTCACCCAAGCTCCGCCACTGGATAGTAGCACTGGTAGTACAGATTTTGGAGATTATGGTTAATGGGGAAGGGGGAGAATCTTGCTGTTACAGTCTGGTTAACGAAGATAGTAGCACTGGTAGTACAGATTTTGGAGATTATGGTTAATGGGGAAGGGGGAGAATCTTGCTGTTACAGTCTGGTTAACGAAGATAGTAGCACTGGTAGTACAGATTTTGGAGATTATGGTTAATGGGGAAGGGGGAGAATCTTGCTGTTACAGTCTGGTTAACGAAGATAACAGTGCTGGAAAAAACGTTCTGGAGAATATGGTTAATGGGGGCGGAAAGGGGGTAGGGAATCAGAGATTATGGCGAATGGGGATGGGGGAGGGAAGGGGGAAAGCAGAGAGAGTCTATAGGTTGCGGTTTGGTTAATGAGATAAGATATCAGACTGATAATCTCATTAACCAAACCGTAACCTTCTCTTTCATATGGCGCTAGTTGCACCGTCTGCTCAAGACGAAGAACACCGGGCATACACATACGTAAATAGAAAAGGGTTTCATTTGATTAATCTGAAATTGGTAAGAGCTCTAATTTACAATTTATTTAAATATTAACAAAACGACTTTTACATAAGGTACTACCGCTAGATTTGTGACCACAACCTACAAATTATGAATGTCAATGGAAAATTTCCTGGTTCATTTCATGATAGTCACATCTGATATATAAAATCAAAACTTTCAACAATAATCATTAAGAATAAACAAGTTGGCAAGCCAAAATATACCTCTCCTCGGAAGCATTGTCCCTAGTGGTATTAAATTCTCGAGACGTCCCTTAAAGATATCTCCGCAATTCAGAGTTATTTACTAAAAACGTAATCCCAGTTCAATCCCGCCCGGTATAAAATTTTAATTGTAAAATAATTGAGACGAAACAACCGAGTTTAATTTATTCAGAATAATATAAATTAAGTAGTTACAACAGCGAGTTAGACGTACTAAAACAATGCACAATTGAATTTAAACCTATTTACAGAACAAGATTAAATATTAAATATTAAAGATTAACAAAATTAAAAACAAGTTAAATATAATACGAAGCAAATTTTAATGAAAGAAATATATACAACGGGTATTTGTATTTTTCTCGCTTACGAAATACTTGCCGTATCTTTAACGCGCATTTTAATTCAACACTTGCCCTTGGTGAAGATACCGTAGAATAGCTATATTCGACATCTGGTAGTGGACGACTCGTAAACTTCCTGTTGACGTTGTGACACATACCGCGTGAAAAAGACCAATGCCGTCCAATTTCCAATATCATATAATGACTAGCACACTCAGGAAATCAATTATGTCCAAATATCCACACCAATAAAAATGAATTAACAAGAAACGAAAAACTTACCATTCACAAAGCACAGAAAGCCCCTTTACTAAATAATAAATGACCGTAAACGGAATAGTTAGGGCTCTTTATAAATAAAACAAACTAACAAGATTGATGAACTGCATTAAACATCTTAATCAGTCTAGAAAACGTTTAAAATAAATTACGAAGTAATGACGGACGACCCAGTTAAAAACCCAGACCACTATGTAAACAACTCAATATTTTCTTCATAAATGAACTATTACCATTGAAAACTAATACGCTAGATAAAAAAAGACAGAAAAACGAAATAAATTACAAAAAACTAACGGGTAATACCCTTTAACCTTTTTATCTGCTGATTTCACCTTTAAATTTTCAAACGTAAAATATTAAGACTTTAACAAGTTCACAAAAATTAAAAAACAAAGTTCAATAAACAATATATACAGATATTGTATTCATCCGTTAGTAAAAAAACCCGCCTTCTCATAATGGTTCCTTTACATTAAAAGTTTCCCTAAGGAAGTCAATGGCTCGGCGGTGAACTATCTGCATTGTAACAATGCGACCCAAGTTCAATTCGTGATCACGATCAAATTTTACATTAAAATACTTAAATATTTAATTAAGTATAAGATTAATATCATTTATAAATATTTAATTAAATATAAGATTAATATCATTTATAAATATTTAATTAAATATAAGATTAATATCATTTATAAATATTTAATTAAATATAAGATTAATATAATTTATAAATATTTAATTAAATATAAGATTAATATAATTTATAAATATTTAATTAAATATAAGATTAATATAATTTATAAATATTTAATTAAATATAAGATTAATATAATTTATAAATATTTAATTAAATATAAGATTAATATAATTTATAAATATTTAATTAAATATAAGATTAATATAATTTATAAATATTTAATTAAATATAAGATTAATATAATTTATAAATATTTAATTAAATATAAGATTAATATAATTTATAAATATTTAATTAAATATAAGATTAATATAATTTATAAATATTTAAAATGATGTAGAATAAATTATAGTACCTAACGTTATAACTTTGTAAAGGACATTCGCCAAAGCTGTTCTTTAGAAAAACACCGTAACTTAACAAGCGTTGGTGGCTGAGTGGTTAGAGTACATCTCTTGCACGAGGCAGACCCGGGTTCGATTCCCTGCCGGCGCCAATAAGTCGCAAATTGATACTAAGACGAATACCGTGTACAATTGGTGGAAACCCTGCCATTGGACGTTGAGAGGTAGCATTACACTCAGCACTTGGTCCGTCCCAAAGTCATTAAGAAAAGGTTGGAGAGGAAGCGCCCGTTCAAACACAACAGACGTAACATCCACAGCCATCATAACACAACAGACACAACAAAAACCACCATCACAACACGAACTCAACATTAACAACCATCACACGAAAAAACACCAACCAAGCCAAACCCAACCGCAAATCAATCCGTTAACGCTCACCGTCCCACGGTGGTTTTGCCAACCCTTCGAGAAACTGCGAACGCAGTGATTACCCTTTGCCCCGAAAATGCGAACGCGTTCGCAGGTCTGACAGACCCACAGACAGACACGGTGATTGTATAACCCCTCCTAGGGAACTTTGTCCCCTCGGAGAGGTAACAAGTTGGCAAGCCGAAATATACCTCTCCTCGGAAAAATGGTCCCTAATGGTATTAATTTCTCGACACGACCCCCAAAGATATCTCCGCAATTCAAAGTTATTTACGAAAAACGTATTCTCGGTTCAGACCCTGCCCGGTATAAAATTTTAATTTTAATTTAAATAATTGAGACGAAACAATCGAGTTTAATTTGTTCAGAATATTATAAATTAAGTAGTTACAACAGCGAGTTAGACTTACTAAAACAATGCACAATTGAATTTAACCCTTTTTACAGTACATGTTTATCAGTTGAATATAATACTAAGCAAATTTTAATGATAGAAATATCTACAGATGGTATTTGTATTTTTCTCGCTTACGAAATACTTGCCGCATCTTTAACGCTCATTTTATTTCAACGCTCGTAGACTTTCAGTTGACGTTGTGACACATACCACATGAAAAAGACCAATGCCGTCCAATTTCCAATATTATATAATGACTCGCACACCCAGGAAATCATTGACTGCGTTAGAAATCGTAGATATCCAAATATCCACACCAAATATATTTACAAGAAGCAAAAACCTTACCATCAACAAAGCACAGAGAGCCACTTGACTAACCGCCAGCTCTTAAAGCAATTAACGTTAAATTATCTCCTTTGAATTAACACAACTATATATAGGTCGTTAATAATACCCGTAAATAAATAACAAAAAACTAACAAAGTGGACCACCCACAGGGTCTACCCTTTAACCCTCTAATCTCGGCTGACTGCGCTAAAACAAGATTTAACCTTTAAAATTTCATTCGTAAAAAAACCAGATTAGGCCTTCATAAATTCATTAATAAAAAAAGAATTTATTACCTATTATGCTTACGATGCGTGTCTTAATTTCAGTGAACCTAAGTAGCTATCGGTGGTTCTGTGGTAGAGCGCTCGACTGCCAAGCCGAATGGCCTGGGTTCGAAACCTGGGTGGCGCATTTGTTTTTAATCAATAGAGAAACGCTAAATTAGAATTTCTTCGATGCAATAATTTCAATTCTATTTCAATTAAACCAAAATTTCGTACTCTATTAAATACGCTTCCGATAAAGCTGAAGGTCTAATTCTGTGGTAGAACGTCCTCCTGTCAAGCAGGAGGTCCCGGGTTCAAATCCCGCCCGATGCGATCGCAAATTGATACTAAGACGAATACCGTGTACAACTGGTGGAAACCCTGCCATTGGACGTTGAGAGGTAGCATTACACTCAGCACTCGGTCCGTCCCAAAGTCATTACACTTTGCACCGAAAATGCGAACGCGTTTGCAGGCCTGACAGACAGACAGACAGACCCACAGACAGACCCACAGACCCACAGACAGACAGACCCACAGACAGACCCACAGAAAGACCCACAGACAGACCCACAGACAGACCCACAGACAGACCCACAGACAGACCCACAGACAGACCCACAGACAGACCCACAGACAGACCCACAGACAGACCCACAGACAGACCCACAGACAGACCCACAGACAGACCCACAGACAGACCCACAGACAGACCCACAGACAGACCCACAGACAGACCCACAGACAGACACGGTGATTGTATAACCCCTCCTAGGGGACATAGTCCCCTCGGAGAGGTAAAAATCGAGCTAATAACACAGGAGTGAACAAAGCTGGGATCACAATCACCATGTTTATAGTATAGTTGGTTTTTATTGAAATATTTTAGTATATTTAGATATCACCTTTTTAAAGCTTAAAAAATTGTATAATTTACATCGGCCAATTCTTAGGAGATAAAATGTTCTTTCGTAGAAGATTTCGCGTCTTCCGGTTACAAGAGAACGCCAAGAAAACGTAAACTCCCTGCAAACCCGACAGGACAATGAACGGGTACCACAGCTCTTCGACATCAGCCAAGGCAGCCACAAACCCGAAAATCCAAGTCAGGCCGAGGATGGTGGCCAATTTTACGAACAGGACGAAACGCCTCCTATCGGACAAACCGTTCACCATTTGGGTCTGCTTCGCGCTACGGGTCACGTTCACAGCTGTCAAGGTCAAGAGGACCACGTTGACTATAACCATCGTCGCGACGGGTGCGACGAAAAATATAATCATGGGCAGTCTCCGATTAATCCAACACAGCGTTTCTCCGTATCTGGGACTGTAAGCGCCATCTGCTGACCAGAAATCGAGTAGCATGGCCGCCAGCACAATGGTGACAGGGCTACTCCAGGCGTACGAGCAAAATTTAAGGAACCGTTTACGTTGGTTCACTTTAACGCGGAAAGAGGCGAACGATCGTTGCAAATACCAGGCCTTGACATTGCTCCAGAAGAAAACAACCAGATAGAAATAATGTTGCAGGACACCAACGACCCGACAGGACAAAGAATTTCGCTCCAAATAAGGTCCAATTAAAAATAGCAAATCAGCAATCACTAAACTAGTTGAGAATGACATTAAAATCAACCCGGGGACATTCCGTAAGTGAGGTAATGACAAGTACACGATTAAATGTAAACACAAACAAATCACCGATATTATCAAACCAACGAAAGATATTATCTGTTGAACGGGATTAAAATTCATTAGATTTAAAGGAACCAAATGGTCAACGCAAACGAATATACTGCTCAGTCCATCGCTTTGGTACTTATCATACGCAAGTACTTCTCCGGAAGTTAACAGTACCGTGTCGTTATTCAAAATGGTGAAATCAGTAGCGTTTAACTCGACGTACTGGCAATTCAATGTAACGGCGGTACTGTTGGTCGTTAGTTCTTCAGGATCCACAGGTAGCTCTTCAAGATCCTCAGTTGGTATATCTGGATTAGTCTTAAAGTCGCTAGAAACGCAACTACCAACGCCTCCGAATTGAGCGCCACAACGGTATTGGAAACAACGACGGAAAGCTGGCAAATATATTTCTTCCTCGTTGCATATAGATGTCGCTACCTTCTCGTCATATGCGTTAAAATTCAACAATATAGACAAACTGGGAAACCCGCGGGGAATTTCTTGGGCGATGGACGGAGGTCGGCCGCAAAATAAGATTTCGTTTGCGTCAAGATGGCCACCGTTGCATTTGAAACAGTGATAGTTTCTGTAGCCCCAATAATGACCTATATCGCGGTTCTTCACCAAGTAAACCGGTGACAAGTAACTGGCGCAGTGCTTGGCGTCAGGGCCGTCTCTAATGGTACAAGTCGAGGCGTAGAGTTTGGGCAAATCGCAGCGTCGAGGCTTGTAGGTGGGGGCGAATTCAAACCATCTCCCGAATTCCTCGACCTGAAAGGAGCAAGTATTGTTTCCTCGTTGAGGGACTTGCCACGTACCAAAGACGTACTGAACCTCGCTGAAATCGTCAAGAACGCAAAAAGTATCCGATACAAATGTCCATTCAGTCAGATTGAAGTTATCGCGGTTACAGATGGCGCAGTAAACGTTCTTGTAGAAATAGTTGGTGTCTTTACTGTGGACTGGAATGGTGGACAGTAGCGCGTTTGAATCGGGATGGGACAGATCTTCAATGTCACTTTCGCAGGAGAGTTTCGCCGCGTCGTCTTCCCAGTCGCGTTCGCATCGAGCGATCATGAAAATGCCAAGGTCATCTTCGTATCCTGGTAATGGTAAGCATTTGTGGTCGTCAACGGTTACTTCCGGTAGCTTTTCGACTTCGAGAATGGCCTTGTCCAGGCAACAGTCGCCGTACCGATGGCAGTCGAGGTCACATTGGCAGAAGTGGTCGATAGAGTACTGGTACATCCTAAGGTGTCTGCACAAGAAACTCTCCGGATTGGTCCGCCATTTATCGTGGCAATCTCTTACGTTGGAGTAGTCAGACATTAAGGATGTCCATTTCTGACCTCGGCCCATGGGCACCCAAACAAGGATTATCAATAACGCCATCGTAGCTAGGTCATTAACAGAGGTCATTGTAACGTAGAGTAGCTGAGCGAAAGACCGACTTCCAAATGAAAATGAGGATTCAAGGAAAAATGTTCAACCAGGAAACGAAAACCTTTAACGCATCGCGGAAATCCGTTTGGGAGCTCTGAACGGGCAGAGAAGACCGGAAAACGTCTACAACAATATCTGTGGACTTTGACAGACGAGGCGTAGTGTCGTACAATGTACTAGCGAAAAACACCCTACGTAATGAGGTGAAAATAATACACGTACAAAGTCAATTATTAACAAAGAAATTGCGCCATATGCTTTTATAATAGTTAACTAAATGGAAGGGGTAAATAGTCGAGAACTTTTGAAACTTTTCACGTTTCAGGCTGACAGTTCTAGCTGTTGCACTATAAACTGTAAAAACCAAATGTCCCTTTAAAAAAGTACTTGTTTTGCTATGTGGAAACCACTGAGGGTGATAAATTAACTCTTTAGAAAATGTGTGGGGTGGTAGAGTGGTTAGCATTTTCACCTCGCAGTAAGTGGAGCCGGGTTCGTTCCCAGCTTGTGGCTTTGGCTGAAAACTTGGAACAACTGCTTCTGCGTTAAGTTTGCAAGTTCTCTCCCCACTGGTTTAAGGGGGTTTCCCCTTCCATAAAAACTTGTCGAGGTTAACGGTAATAGTTAATGTAGGGAGCTGTTGGCTCTCGTGGCATGAAGGGCTTGCCACCACCCTCCTACGCATTGTATCCCGGTCACCGGAATTAATGGGTTTAAAAAGTCGCTTGATGACTTAGGCCTAAGGTGCTGCCTTAATAATAATAGAGTACGTTGCAAATACAAGAAATAATCTAACATTTGATTGGCTCCAAAATTTAAATCCTGTAGGTGGTTGCCCCGTGACGACCCAGGGCCCCCAATCTATAAATCAAGACTATTTGGTCCCCGTGATGCTCAGAACAAAAGATCGCTCGCTCTCTCTCTCTCTCTTTGGGCCCTATTGGCGGAAAACGGAATTATTATCTTGATGTTTAAAGTAAATGGCGGCTCTATCATTATTATGAAAAGGCCCCTGTTATTAGAGATGGCCATGAATCTATCCATTCGGAAAACGCGACTTTACTGGAGAATGTGGCGCTATCTATTTATGGCCAAGGAAACTAAAATTTAAAATAACTAAATGGTAACGTCGTCAGAGAGCCTTTGTAGAGTATTATAATTAAACAATTTAAACTCTATTTAGTGGGCTTTAACCTAAATTTCCCATGTAAAAATTTTGTATATAATTTATGTTATTGACCAATTTACAAACGATCCAATCAACGCGAGGGGTACCTATAAGTAGTGCCTTTTTGATTTCGACGCTAGCGATATCTATTAAAAAAGAGCTAAGCACTTCATGTTGAGCCGCCACTTGCTTTAACGTCTCCTTTAGGTCATTCCACTTGGTGTAAAAAGTTCAAACATTTCAATTCACTGATGATCAAATATCTACTCTTTGTTGTTAAACCCGGGTTAATTCACTTATCAAATCAAAAATTCTTAATTGCTCAGTCAACTACTAAAATTGAAAAGATTGAAAATATTCTAAATTTTTTCATTTATTTATTTAGTTATAAAGGATTTTAAATGTAATAAATTCAAATATGATTACCAAATATATTTTAAAATTTTACGTTTAGACAAAATTCACCAAACTTCAGTCAAATGTGATTTTAAATTTATATACCATATTATCAACCACAAAATTAATTGTCCTGTTCTTGTACAATGTTAACATTTTAATTGAATTAGTAAAGTTAGCATAATTTTTAATTTTCTGAAGATTTTAAATATTTAAATATTTCTAAGTCATAAATTTTGAAAATCTTTGCATTAAACTTGATTTAAATCTGTGTTTTCCATTTATAAAGTGATTAGTTATAGATTCCGTGATGAATAAATTATACATGTGTTATGTCCGTCCAAACAAAATAGTGAATTTTTTACTTAAATAATAAACAATTACAATGACTACACTTCCAATGTTAGTTTATTCTTAAGTGGCAAATTTACAGAAAATATAAACCTTAACAAAAGTGAATGTCTACTAAATTAGACTCTTTAAGTATAGATGGAAATGCATCTATGTAAACCCGTACTTCGTTTTAAGAGTGTATTTATTATTTATTTATGACTTTATTAATCACGGTTGTTATCAACGCTTCGGCATAAGAACCCGGAGAAAGTGGAAAGAAAGCCCGTTCGGACTAGAATTACTTAACCAGCTGGGCAGGTGCAAGCTTCACGAATTGAGAAAGACCATTTTTCAGGTTGGTTCACACCGAAAAATCAGACAGGTTTCAAATCCCTAATCACCGATAAACACGTAATGTCCGTTGAAAAAAATCCCAACAGAGGTAGACAGATAAACATAATTTACGATGCTCAAACAGGTTTGAAGGAAATAATTCCAGCGAGCCATCGCGATGCTATAATTAACCTTGGAGTCAAGGCCATCGGGGTATCACACCACGTCTCTCCAAAACGAGCTATTTCAAAACATTCAGTCGGTCCTGACGCTGATGTAAAAATGGGACAAATAACGTTTATCGTGTGTCTCGCATTGGCTGAGTTTCCCGGAATATTTATGTCGGAACACGATGACGAAATTGAAATTCATTTGCTAGACTTGGCGAACGAAAGTGTACCGCTCCAAGACGGAAATATTAGCGATTATCAACAGAACTGGGAAACGTCAAACGTAAGCCTCGGTCAAAATATAACTAGTATAGCGATAAGTGACGAGGTTAAAGTATTTCGCGTCATCTATTACGTGTGCAAAGCGCTTTCAATCGTGTGTCTGTGCGTACATCTAACCGTGTATTGGCTACTGCCGTCACTGCGGAATTTACCCGGGAAAATGGTGATTTTCATTTCCGTTGGACTCCTAATTGGGGAAGTGTTCGAATTGGTATCCGACAACATTACGCATACAATTATAACTTGTTACGCTTTTGGCGTGGTGCTGCAGTACGTGTACATCGCGGTGTTTTCGTGGATCAACGTAATGGCCTTCGACATCCAACGCGCCTTCAGAAGTAGCGTCCACGACTCCAAGTCAAAGCGGCGATTCGTAGCCTATTCTTTCTACGCTTGGGGTTTTCCCGCCATTGTTGTCGTCGTTTCGGTGACGCTGTTTATAAATTACACTAAACAACCTTCCTGTTTGGTCGCGAGTAATTTGTTTTTGTTGATAACTGGCTTTACGGTCATCGCCATTTTACTGGCCAACGTGGTCATGTTCGTCATTACAGCAGTCAGCTTGTGCAAAACGGCCAAAGAGACTAAGATGGCCTCCCGGAAGAACCGCAAATGGTTCGCTTTGTACGCCAAATTGGCCACGGTGTTAGGGTTGACTTGGCTTCTTCTGGTTTTGACGTCCATGACGAGGATCAAAACTGCCGCGAATGTGTGCCAAATATTGGTGGAGTTGCAAGGAGTGTTTGTCTTCGCCATTTTTACCTGCAAGAAAACAGTTTGGCGGTTGTTGAAGCGACGATTGGGATACGAAAAGGATACGAACGAACACACGGCGACAGAATCCGTGGATTTGGACGAAACTACGAATTAGTTAAAGTATATTCTAAATCCGGGAACACGCGTTATACGTCTTACAATTAATTTTGGTTGGAACACGTTTAAAGTAAAACCGCAGCTTGTCTATTTGAAGCCATGCCTATAGCGAATATTATTCGTCGTTGACTTTGCTAATTTGTGACAAACTAAATAGCACTTCGCAGCTTTTGTTCAATATAAGGTGATTTCGTTTCGCTTGTTCCGGGATTTCGGAATAGTGTAAGAAGTAGTAAGGCTATGACATCATCTTACTCCGTTTCTGAGGTGGCGAATAGTTCTTTTTAGCAGATAAATTATGTATAGCAGACAACAGTATCCGATTTACTCCTTTACACCTCCTTTTCAGAAGGAGTAAACAGAGTAGCCCTAATACTCCGGAACAAGCGAATAGTAGGGCGGAGTAATTCTCATCCCCGGAACAGGCGAATAAAACTTTTTAGAGTAAAAATAGTACACTTTCAGTTCGAGAACAGGCGAAAAGAAACCACCAATTAGGATCGTGACGCATTCAAAGAGCAAGCCATTGCGTCACGTCTCGTTTTCAGTATTACAAGGCAACTGATGAGCCTAACCAATCCTAGCTAGTTTCAACGTATTTTTTATTATATAATATCATACAAATATTTTTTGGAAATTTGTGAATAAATAACCACTTATTGAATAAACGCATCTAAATTACGCACAAAATGTCTGGTGAAGGGTCTGTCGGGGCGTTTTGATATACAAATATCAATTTACTTAAGGCGGAAGTAAGTGGTTTTGTGGTTCTGGGAAAATATAAGAGATGGCGCTGAAACACGTCTCATGCTGGTGTTGTCAGAAAAAATATTTTTATTTCAATTTCACGTGATTTAGTTAAACTTATTGTACTGTTAAAGTTGAAAACAGCACGCGCATTTAAAAAACGTACTCGCGCTGAAATATTAGCTCGTGGAATAAAACGACACTTTAGCGCGTTACATTTGAATTTTGCTATTTTTTAAGAAAGTCGCTCACCAAGAACGTAGCGACTTCTCGCGTCAGCTAGACAAACTACTCAAAAATACGGTTCAATCGTTAAGAATTTTTCTAGGCCACTAGTTTCCAAATACTATAGTTTGTAAAACATTTAAATTTTAATATTTAAAATAAATTCGAATATAAATCTTCAATCATTGACTAGTTAAGTTTTCCATGGATAGTAGATTTTAGAGGATCGGTAAAAAGCCTGGTTTTTAGCCCCCGTAAGTAAACCAATCACACTAAGGGAGTCTTCCAAGGTTATTTGAAAAAAAAAAACAAGTATCGCTAAGAGTGGACGATACTGTTCAGATGAAAAAAGATAAACACGAAGTACATTTTTACGCCAAAGGTATTTTTTCACGTTTTTATAGATTAAATATGATTTACTAAATATCAGTTGATAGTTTTTATTGAATTAAAAAACCAAAATTAAAAATTACTAAAATATAAAGCGCAAAAAATTACGTAACAATTTCAACCGCGTTAGATTGCCATTTTGAAATTTTAAGATCACGTGGTACAAACGACCATAGAGAAAGAAGGAAGGGGAGAGAGGGTGAAGGCGAATTTCCATGTATTTCCCCTTTTCACGAATTGGCTCTTCGCGTCATATGGCTACCATGGTTACCGACTGAATCTTGTACAATAACGCGACTCGTTGTGCGCAACTACGACATAGTCAAGAGAGAGCTTTCTCTGTTCGTTTGCGTTTTTTGTGAATTTTAAAACCGTTTTAAGTCTCTTTTCATTAAATTGTTATTATATTTAATAAACATAACATATTTCATAAACATAATATATTTAATAAACATAACATATTTCATAAACATAATATATTTAATAAACATAATATATTTATTAAACATAATATATTTAATAAACATAATATATTTAATAAACATAATATATTTAATAAACCTAATATATTTAATAAACATAATATATTTAAAAAACATAATATATTTAATAAACATAATATATTTAAAAAACATAATATATTTAATAAACATAATATATTTAATAAACATAATATATTTAATAAACCTAATATATTTAATAAACATAATATATTTAATAAACATAATATATTTAATAAACATAATATATTTAATAAACCTAATATATTTAATAAACCTAATATATTTAATAAACATAATATATTTAATAAACCTAATATATTTAATAAACATAATATATTTAATAAACATAAAATATTTAAAAAACATAATATATTTAATAAACATAATATATTTAATAAACATAATATATTTAATAAACATAATATATTTAAAAAACATAATATATTTAATAAACATAACATATTTCATAAACATAATATATTTAATAAACATAATATATTTAATAAACCTAATATATTTAATAAACATAATATATTTAATAAACCTAATATATTTAAAAAACATAATATATTTAATAAACATAATATATTTAATAAACCTAATATATTTAATAAACCTAATATATTTAATAAACATAATATATTTAATAAACATAATATATTTAATAAACATAATATATTTAAAAAACATAATATATTTAATAAACATAATATATTTAATAAACCTAATATATTTAATAAACCTAATATATTTAATAAACATAATATATTTAAAAAAACATAATATATTTAATAAACATAATATATTTAATAAACAATAATAATTTAATAAACATAATATATTTAATAAACAATAATATATTTAAAAAACATAATATATTTAATAAACCTAATTTATTTAATAAACCTAATATATTTAATAAACATAATATATTTAATAAACATAATATATTTAATAAACCTAATATATTTAATAAACATAATATATTTAATAAACATAATATATTTAATAAACAATAATAATTTAATAAACATAATATATTTAATAAACAATAATAATTTAATAAACATAACATATTTAATATTTTTAAAATAAAAAACCCAATATAACCCGAAAAAACCCTAAAAAAACCCACTGGGCTGTGTATTTTTTTTAAACCCTGGTTCCAGGTACAAAGCTAATTTCACTAGGCTATATATACTAAATAGAGTTACAATTTAAAAATAAAGCTTTTTAGGGTTGAAAAATATTAATAATTTAACATATTACTTTACATTAGATTAGATTATATTACATTACGTTAGATTACATTACATTATATTATATTACATTACTTTATATTACATTACTTTACATTACATTACATTACTTTACATTACATTACGTTACGTTAGATTACGTTATATTACGTTACATTAGGTTACATTACGTTATATTACGTTACGTTAGATTACATTACATAAAATGACATTATATTACAATATATTACTATTTTAAAAACCTGGAAAATGTTCGGTATTTATAAAATATATATATATATATATATATATATAATTTTATTTAGTATTATCTTCACTAAATATAGATGGTGCTCCAATTACAATGGTTGGATTTAAAACAAGGGGGAAATATTATTGTATTTAGAAAAAAATATATAAAATTAATTATTGGTATCTTTACTAAGTACAGACGGCGCTCCAATAATCAAAAGATACCATTTCAAAACAAAGGTGAAATATTGGTAAATATTTATTAAAAAAAATTAATGACGTATAAATCAAATATTTTTTTTACTTATTTTCCAATGGTGTGCTACCCCCCCCCCCCCCGAACCAAAATCCAGGCTACGCCACTGATATAAATCACCATTAGTACCATTAAATCAGGAGGTAATATTGATGAAGGAAATTAAGTAAAATATTAATTTAATTAGTATTCTTCACTAAATATAGAATATGAAAGATCCATTTTTAAAATAGTGGTATTACAATAATAGTTTCAGATCACCAAAAGTAAAATAACAGAAAACCCCTTTTTTAAATTGGTGATTTGCATCTCTTTCTGTTAATGACGCGAAATATTATCTATCTTCGTCGGTACCACCCAAGAAATAACGGCTTAACCTTGACAAACGAAATCATACTAATTGTATATTTTCTTAAGACCCTCTACACATTCCTGCATTTCGTGTTTTGCCATCTGGAACTCAGTTTGCCCCAAGAGACAAAGACAAGGGTTGAGAAATCTTTAGCAACCAATTAAACCATCGAAGACGAGATTGCGAAAATACACTTTGTCCGCGAAATGGTGGATTGTAAGTTCAAAATCGAGTAACGGGATGTTGGAAAATAATATTGTCTCGTGGAAATGACAACGACTCGGATTAAAGGTAATCTTTGAATTCATTGTCTTAGAATATACGAAAAATTATTTCTGTTAGTATAGATAAGTGTTTTTAAATATGGGGCATATTGTTGTTAATTTTCCGGAAAAATAAAATGCGGAAAAATTTCCGCAAATCGAAAAAAAAAACAAAATTGAAACAAATTATTTTTAAGAGTTTTTTATTTTTTTAAACTTTTTATCGATATAAAATGTCTAATAACAGTAAACATACTACAAAAAAAATTAATAGTGTTACATTGTTAATCAGTTTAAACTAGTCTAGAGGTTTAGTTTTACTTTTAGATTCGAAAAATGACGCTAAAATTCCACTTTGTTTGAATTTGCAAACAGTATTAGACTAATCATGGAATAAAACGTTTTTTAATTTTTTCGGAAAAATACGGAAAATTTTCGGGATAAAAAAGCCTCGGTCATTTTCCAGAAAATTTTCCAAATTACAACACTAATTGGGAATATATTGACTGTCATTTGGTAAGACCAGAAGTACATAACATACATCTTACGAGAGAAGTATTCAACTACGTATCTTGGTAATGTTATTCGCTTGCAACATGCACCCGAGCAGGCTCCCACTGATTTAAAAAACCGTTTGGGGACGTTATATATTGATTTAATTTAACAATACTATTTCATCGGGAAAATATGCTTTATCAATAGTTAAATATCCCTACTCAGTGTAAAGGTTTGGGTACATTTGTTCGAATTTCATTCGTCCGAACGGTGGTACAAATGTCCGAATACCGGAAAACAGGATCGTATGTCCGAAAACGTATTTCATTTGCCCCAAAATTATATCACAACTTTTGTTGGTGATTTAGTCGTTCAATTTATGTTAACTTTACTGGCAAATTTCATTTGTTCGAATAATCGTTTGTCCGTTTTTTCGAACATTAGGAATTGTTTTTCTTTTAAATATTGTTAATATAAGAAAATAGTAACATTAACGTAAACCTAACCTAACCTAACCTAACCTAAAATATCGACAATATTCAACGCAATTCCCACTTACTATATCGGCCAAAGGAATAATATATAATTATATAATCTTCTGGTAAACCCCAGTGAAGAATATTTTTTTTTAAATTTCAGTTAATAATGAATTTATGGCTTAGAAATAATTTTACATTTGTAAAAATTTCAGTTACTAATTAGTTTATGGTTCAGAAATAATTTTACATTTGTAAAAATTTCAGTTAATAATTAGTTTATGGTTCAGAAATAATTTTACATTTGTAAAAATTTCAACAAAAAAATAATTTATTCATTAAATATAGGTACAATAATACCTGGGAATTACTGTTATATCTTGAAAAACCACGTCAAAACTCAGTATGTGCCAAATATATATTGTGTTAGCTTGCATGTATTCAATTCCCATGTTCAAACCTACTACGTGTAAAAACGTAACATAATCATGTGACTTTTAAAATGTTTAGTTTTGGCAAAACAATGTACATCCCACTTAAAATATTCTAGCTTCCACTATAACCAAACGTAGTAATTCTTAACTTAACCATGGGCCAATATTTTTTTGTATGTTATTGAAATGGAAAAATATTTTAATCCCATATTTTGACATTTGACTACTGCGTTTTCATGTTGTCAAAACTATATAATTGCCAACAAAATATTAGATTGTTTGACATTTTTGAAAACGTTTAATTTTATTTTACCAGATATTACTTAGAAAGTGTTTACATTTAAAATTTCAATTATTTTAAGCGATTAATTATTTAGTAAAAAAAACTTCAAATGCCTCAAAAGTTCACTTTGGTTGTTTGTCAGGTTTTTCGAAAAACCATAAATTCTATAAACTTAAGTAGACAAAAACCGAAATATCTTTTCAGAATTTTGAAAAAAAAAAATAATAAATAATAATCAGCTAGGCAAATACCCTTGGCACCACCCTAGACGCGAGTCATCGAGCGACTGTTAATGCCATTAACTCAGGTGGCCGGGTTACAATGCGTAGGAGGGTGGTGGCAAGCCCTTCATGCCACGCAAGCCAACAGCTCCCTACACTCACTCGGCAAGCTTTTATGGAAAGGGGAAAACTAAGAACTCAAGATGAAACTCATCTAAATAGAGCCTAACGCCGCCGATCCAACGCCGCCGCCGCCGATATTTTCTCTAGCAACGAGCCGCCGCCGCTAAATTTTGATCCCACAGCCGAAAATGTTTTGAGTTTTGTTACGTAACTTGTTTATTCCTTTCAAAAACATTTTGGATTTTTTTTTTATTTTGCAGGGTGATTTTCGCCAAACGCCGCCCATTATCAAATCGGCACTAAGCTCCACCTGAGCCAGTGTTGCCAATGTCTGGGATTTTTGGCGATTTATTCGGCTTTGTGAGACAAAGGGATTTTTAAGTGAAAATCATTGATTTAAAAAAAATTTTAAATTTTTTGAGAAAAAGCACTATTTCCGAAACAAAAATTTGAATTTTACCTATTTGTGTATTTTATTTAGCCTTCAGATTTTTGTATTTTATTATATTATATTTCGTTTAATTAATTTTTTATTCCGCGCTAGCCTATGAAAGTAGAAAATATTTGGTATGTCTTCCCGGTGAGATTTGGAAGGGGGCGTGGCTAAAAACGTTTTGGAGGTTTGGCTGATAATTTGGTAACCGATTAGCCCCTCTCCAGTATGTAGTAGTTCCTAGGATCGACCACGGCTCTTCTTGCTGCGCGGCGATAGTGCTAACCACTCCGTCATTCCACTTTCTTTGCGTAAATTTAATTTGCTACAATACGTTCAGCTCCCAAATTTACGCCTTCTCACTTAACGGGTAAAGGGTGAAACTAACCCATTTAAAGTGAGGTGTTGAAAAGATGGATTCCGGGCTTTAGATAAATGCCTACTTTAGCTAGCCAGGAGAGGCGCAACATCCATTCCTATCACCATAAGTGTATAATATTGTTACATAAGTGTAACACTTCCTATTCTCCACATGCAAAAGTTTTACTGAGAGCTATTCACAAGACAGACTGTATTACGGGCGTCGTCGCCGTTTTGCGTCCACTTGCTCCCGCGTCACATACGTAGCCTTTGACAGCACCTCGCTAGGGGGATATTTTCTTCTTGTGATGACGTCACCCCGTTACTAGCTCTCAGTAAAATATTCCTCAAAGTGACACACTTATGGAACAATATTATAGACTTATGCTATCACATTTCCAGCCATTCCCATTCCGTTTGCCACAGTTTCCTAATTCAAGTATTACGACTAAAGGGGGAAACCCATTCCCGAATCCAAAATTACCTTTCCATCCATTCCCAAAACAATTGATGTTATCCGGAGATTAGCATTTAAAATTTGTAAAATATGACAACGTACGTGACTATTGAATTAAATCTATTTTAAACGATGCGTTCTAAGATAAAGTGTATAATAGACCTCGAAATATTTTAGAAGAAGACCTTTAAAGGTCCAAACTTTATCTCTCGTCGCAGTCATAAAAGTTTTAAGCTTCCTCGTGTACTTGTTTCCAAAATACCACAATTCATGCACGCAGAATAAATTACGATAATCAAACAGGTTTGTCAGTCATAATTCCACCGACCCATCGCGATGCCATAAAATTAACCTTGAAGTCAAGGTCATTTCTGTTTTACAGCACGTTTCTCCAAGACGACCGATATAAAAACATTTATAGCGTTTTCCATTGGGAACCTCCGAGTGTGATCCGGATTTGTTGAATGACGTCACTGCTCTCTGTAGGAGGCACTCGGAGGATTCGCCCTGGTAGCTCCCAATGAAATACGAAACGTTTTCGGAGCACTCTTTGGTTTCCCTCCGACTCTTGAGATGGGGCAGCTGGGAGCACTCCGGGAGCACTCCGGGAGCACTCCGGGAGCACTCCGGGAGGGAGTACCTTGGTCAATGGAAGACGATCCTCCCTCTCGGAGTTGCCCCTTTTTTCCCAATGGAATACGATTTGGATTTTGGAGCACTCCGGGAGTGCTCGGAGGTTCCCAATAGAAAACGCTAATAGTCGAATCATGGACACTGTATCTCTGTAGAATGTTTTGTACTATGTCAATTTTCTCAAATATTGAATATTGTGAAAATCTAGTACATTTGGCGGAGAGATACTAGCACGAATTTCCGCTAAATCGGCTGCGGTTATTTCGAATTTCGCCTATTTTCTGTTGAATTCCGAAAGGTTCCTACGCGTGTTATATTAAACCGTTTTAGAAATGTCTGTTACGTAAATTTAAAAGTGATTAATAAATATTTAATGTAGATTATTATTTTTAAGTAGTTTGCTTCTAAATAATATTCGACTCGCACGTTTATGTACGTCAACGTGGTAATATTGGCATTATCTGATTTATACTTACCCTGGACTCGCCAAACGGAATTTACTTATAGGTATGCCTCGCTTGTATAGTTGTACCAAAAATAAATGATTACAACTGTCTATGTTAATTAATTAATTATCACTATGAAAAATAACCTAATAGATGGGATTTTACAAATTTATGAAACGCGCGCGGGTATACGAAATTCCCACCGACAATTTACATGTACATTTGTGTTAGTTTCTATCTGCCAAATGTAATAGATATTTTGCCTTTCTTAACTTGCAACTGAGTATACAGAAATTTTTTTATACATTTTCAAAAAGTAAAATCTTTGATAAGCAAATCTTAAAAGAAATGTAACGTTAAAAGGAACCACCTATGGACTGCATTGCAAAGGATGATAAAATTAGCGAATAAGTTGATTAGTCCATTATGAAGAGGGATAAAAAAGCTAAACCCTAAACAAATTTGGAGGTCTTCGAGCAAACAAAAAGACGCGAAACTCGGACCAAATAGATCTCCGAGAGAACTAAATAAATTAAATAAAATAGCCAGAAATTCCAACGGTAGACCGGTTTCCGCCATGTTTTGTCCTTGACGGAATCTAAAGACGGATTCTCTATCGCGCATGACCCACCGACGGCGCTGCCATTTTTCGTCCCTCGCCTCATATCCTTCTAACATATAGGATCCTTGGTCGTTCTAAGAAGACATTGTCAAATGAAAATTTGGGAAATTTGAAGTTTTAATTAACGCTTACGTGTAAATACTTTCTAGGTAATATCTGATAAAAAATACAGATGGCGCTATTAAAGCTTTGTAAGTTAATTAGGTAATTAACTCCCTTCATAATTATATTTCAACGTGGGAAATACGAATAAAATCAAATAGATCAATCTCGATTTATATCGGAAAATTTCAAACTTAATCACATCATTTTCCCGTTAAGGACACGAAACATTGTCTAACCTCAAAAAAGGCAACTTAGCCACGGCAAACGGAAACAAACTAATTGTTTATTTTCTTTAGGTCCTCTACATTATTTCTTCATACTGAAGATTACTCATTTCGGCTTTAGCCATCTGGAACTCGCTTAGTCCCTAGCAGAGACTTCGCTCGAGCCAGAGAGAAAAGTTATCTGTGCAGAAATCTGTAGCAGCCCATTAAAACGAGAATGTACTTTGCCCGCGTAATGTCGGATTGTGAAAAGTTCAAATCGACTAACGAAAAATAACAACTTACGAGGGAATGTCATCGATTCAGATTAAAGGTAATCTTGGAATAAATTTTCTGATAATGTACGAATTAGTTTTGAAATAGTGGGAGTTATGAAACCTAACTATATCGAGTTCCGAATCATTCCGAGGCCTTGGCAAGCCCTTCATGCCACGTGATCAACTATTACCTTTTCTGCTAGTTAATTTCTGCCCTTACAACAAAACGTAAAAGAAGTTTAAGGCTCTTATAAAGCAAGGTATTCAACAGTGTTATTCCTGAAACTTCCAAATTGTGGGCCCAAATGAGGTAGAATAAATACTTTAAATAGAGATCCAAACAAATCTGGGATTCGCGGGACACGTTTTATTTGAATAGGAGAATTAGGCTTAAGTTTCAACTTAATCGTGTTGGCGCCATCTGTTTCTATAAGCAGACACTTTTGCAAAATATGTTAAGGTTTAGTTTTCCAATAACACGATAGATGGCGCCAACACGAGTTGATTAAGTTCATTTACGAGGCCTAACTCTCCAACTCAACAAATTTTGTTCCGCGAAACGGTAGGTCCTGGAAAGCGGATTTGGATCTCTATTTATTGGTGGGCCCTAGACAATTGTCAGTAACAAGGCCATGAGTAATATCAGTAGTTTATTTTGGACTCCACATGTTAATGTGGGGCTTTGGCATTCATTAGTCTACGACCATAAGACAGTTGACGACAAATAGCTTGCGTGGCTTGAAGGGCTTGCCACCACCCTCCTACCATGGATTTATTAAACACAGGGATATACCACAGAAAAGATTGTTATAAACCCTCTATCAGAGGAAATCAGCGAATAAACGGAAATCCCCATTGCGTAAGCACGAAATGTTTGTCAAACTAGTAGCGCATCTTCACATTTTGAGCCAATGCATAGTGACAGAACTTTCTTTTGAATCATTTCACCTTAATAATTTCGTAAAATCTTCATTAATATACTCTCGGACTACAAATTTCAGTCATAAAGTTCTTACTATTGATTCGGTTGCTTATATTGCTTAGTTTTGATGGTATTAATACCTAGCAACTCAAATGTTGATCGCTAAACATTTTTAGTTTCAATTGCTCTGATAGAGAATCGCCATGCCTACGTTTACCTCTCCCCTTCCATAAAAACTTGTTGAGGTTAACGGTAATAGTTAGTGTATAGAGAGCTGTTGGCTCGCGTGGCATGAAGGGCTTGCCACCACCCTCCTACGCATTGTAACCCGGCCACCTGATTAAGGCATTATAAGTCGCTAGATGACTTAAGCCTTAATGACTTAAGCCTAATTTTGACGATTTTTATCCGCTACCAGCGAGCATGAAAATGGGCCTTAAGGTGGTGCCTTGGGTATTAGACTAGCTAATTATTATTATTATCTCTCCTTGATCCACTTACCGCGCATACGATTTAGTCATTTCCGATTTCACCAATAGAGGTTTCATAGCAATCGTTTCCGCGTTTTTGCTTATTTTTTAGTATATCCCTGTCTTTAATTAATCCAAGCTCCTACGCAATATAACTCGGCCACAGGCAATTGGCTTCACCAGTCACTAGTTGACTTAGGCCTGTGTGGTTCCTTGGGTATTAGTTTAGCTGATTATTATAATAATTAAACTCTCGCATAAGTACAAGAATTAAACCAATTTTTGTTTAATTTCGTAGCTAACCTTTGAAATATTCACAACTGAAAGTAATGCCTGATGAAAACGGCGAAAGTCTGAAATCTTGGGATATCTTCGATATAACAGCTAATGAGAGCATCAACAGTTACAATGCAACTTTTGAGATAGATGATGAAACCGACCGCGTATTTTCCGTGCTCTCTTACGCGTGCACGGCTCTATCCATTATCTGCCTGTGCGTTCACATTACCGTCTACTATCTGTTGCCACCGCTGCAAAATATCCCGGCGAAAATGGTCATTTTCATGTCCATTGGATGGATCATCGGCGAAGTACTGGAAATCGTCGACGAAAACATACAGACCCAACGTCTGTCCTGCTACGTCATAGGCGTCATCCAACAGTATGTCTATTTGTCCATCTTCGCGTGGACTAACATCATGGCGTACGATGTCCAACGCGCTTTCCGAAGCCACGTTCCAAGTACCGTGTCCAAGAGCAGATACGTCATTTACTCGTTGTACGCTTGGTGTTTACCGGCTCTGATTACCATAGCTTCACTTACCATCTACATCAAACTACCTCAAAACGCCAATAGAGTCTGTTATTACGGCAGTCCCTTGTACATGTTTATTACCTGCTTGATAGTGTTCCCGATGATGTTGGCCAATGTGGTCATGTTCGCTATAGCGGTGTGCTGTTTGTTCAAGACGGCCAGGGAAACGAAAATGGCGGCCGACTCGAAAACCAGAGAATATTTCTGGTTGTGCGTCAAATTGGCCGTCGTTTTGGGACTGCCCTGGATCCCGTTGCTCTTCTTCTCGCTGACTGAATCGAGGGTGGTTTCGGGGGTGGCCGAGATATTCGTGGGCTTACACGGCCTTTACGTATTTCTCATTTTTACTTGTAAGAAGAAGACGTGGCGGCTGTTGAAGAGACGCTTTGGCTCGAACACAGGGTCTGCTCAAAACACAACAGAGTCGAGCAGTTTCAAACAAAGTCATCACTGCGAAGTTGAAAAGAGAACTTCTACAACCACTTTTGACACTTAGGTTTCAAAACGAATGGCATTAGCGGCATAAAGATCCTTCTCTAAAACGCCACAACCACTTTTGACACTTAGTTTTCAAATCTAATGGCATTAGTGGCTTAAATATCCTTCTCTAAAACGTAACAGACACTTTTGTCACTTAGGTTTAATAAGCGAATGGAATTTGTGGCATAAAGATCCTTCTCTAAAACATCACAACCACTTTTGACACGTAGGTTTCATAAGCGAATGACATTAGCGGCATAAAGATCCTTCTCTAAAACTCCACAACCACTTTTGAAACTTAGGTTTCAAAACGAATGACATTAGCGACATAAAGATCCTTCTCTAAAACATCTATTACACGCTTCTGGTAAAACTTAGATAATTAAAATAACCAATTCGTCGAAAAGTATTTCTTGTAATCGACATGTATTCAATGTTTTTTTTATTTTTTGTGAATATGGTTGTTCGGTGTGTCTGTGATTGAGTTCTTTTAATTCTTACAGTATTATATTAAAGCAAGTGACAGCTCTAGCACTGCCACCTGTATTATGAAAAGGCCCCTGTTATTAGAGATGGCCATGAATCTATCCGATTCTTCGAAAAACGCGAATTTAGTGGAGAGCGTGGTGCCATCTATTTTATGACAAAGGAAGCTAAAATTTAAATCAGCCAAATTCAAACTTCGTCAGAGAGTCATTGTGGAGTATTATAGTTAGACAACTCATACTCTATTTAGTAGGCTTTAACCTAAATTATATTTCCCACCTAAAAATATTGTTTATAATTGCTGTAATTTATGTTATTGACCAATTTACAAACGATCCAATCAGCGCGAAGGGTACCTATAAGTACCGCCTTTTTCATTTCGACGGTAGTGACATCTATTGAAAACAAAGCCGTTTCACGTCGAGCCGTCATGGCTTTAACTCGCACACTGAAGCCGTTCTACTAGCTTAGAACAGTGCATTGGATCCTTAAGAAGCATGAACGTTTTACACTAGATCGATCCAAATGATCTAGTGAACTCTCTATATGTCGCAGAGTAATTCTTGGACAACCACCGTAATCCTGACATTTCAAACTTTCGCGCGATCAAGTAATATTCGGTTAATTTTTATTACTAAATCACTAAATTAAAAGAAATCGGATAATTTTGGCGACCGCCCGTAAAACTTGCGGTATAGCCAGAACCGTAGTTTATTAATAAAGGCAACGATTTAGTAGTAGCGGCTGCCAGAATGCTGCCAGAGGGAGTGAGATGAGATCATTTTTACGTTCGCCTGAAAAACGTTGGGGTCGCTAATCTATTCATACCACCATAAGCAACATAATACCAATAAATATATCCATAAGCAAAATTATCACCGAACTAATTTTCATAGCTATTGCACAATAAAGGTCTAGTTCTCAGCACAGAGCCCCCTAGTGTGCTAAAATATACTGCTACTCAATTCGATTGCAACTCCCAGTCGAACTGGGGGCTGGGCGAGAATGTCAGTGCCTGAGAAACTGTTCGGTCAGAAAATTAACTTTGACACTTCCTATTGTTTTATTGGTATTATGTTACTAACAGTAACAACACTTCAAAGCCTCGAATTTTCTTTTGAAACAAGGAATCAGCATTAAAAATCTTTATTTAAAAGATAGAATAAAATTGTTTTAATACAGTTCAGTATTGTAATTTGAATACAATCCAAAACAACGTTCAAACGCCTCTGGTCAATATTCGGTGAAGTGAGGTTTCAGTTTGAAAGATGTTTCGGGAACTTCTCTTTCAACTCAATAAACGGAGTTCTGGTAGACGAGAGTGTCCAGGTTGGGTCCTCTACTCCTGGTGCGGACGGAAGTGTCAGTGTCGGTGGAGGACAAACTGCCATGGTCGATGAGGAAACTGTTGGCCGCTTCTGACTGTCGACAACGCGTCAGCAGCGAATAACTGAGCTTGTCCACGAAGGCGGCCACGTAGCAGTTGCCGGCCACGTTGTTCACCGTTATAATGCGATCTCTAACATGGGAAAAAGAGTAACATTTCAATCGGTAATTCCTCAAATTCGCAAAATTAAAAATCAGCTTAAGAAAATCTTCGATTCATGAATTAGAATCAGCAATTTCCCTCAAGCGGCGGTTTAGGGAAGCTTGCGTGTGGAACCTTGGACGACTAATTACAGGACTCGAAACCTAAGCAAAACCCCCGGTTCCACATTTTGCATCGGCCGTCAGCGCTCCTACCGAGAGACTCGCGAAATATTGCAATCCAAATACAAAAACATGTCAGATGACCCGCAATTCCGTCGCCTGCTCTGCTGTTTTTAATAGAAGTGAGGCTTTTGGAATTATAATAGGCTTTGGATTATTCAGTAATAATTGTATTGGAATAAAAATAAAATGGTTACGATTAAATTAATTTAAATAGGAAGTTCACGCAAACTATATATGCAAAAAATTAAAGCGAAGGTTTCAATAGATTATAAATTTAAAAATGCCTAGTCAAAATGGAAATAAAGGTGTAAGCTTTGACGACAGTGACGAGCTAAGAACGCTAGGCCTAACGTCGTCCTCTAATATTGGGCACGTGTTTAGTATTTGGATATAAATCTTTCCAATACTTGACACTACGGCGCTACAAGCGGCGCTGCTGTAAAAGCATTAAGCGCGCCATTTGGTTTCGGGTCCAGTAATTATTCGTCCAAGGTGGAACACGGTGAGGCAAACGCAATTTAAACAGGGTTGCCAACTTGCCATGTATTTTTTAGTTCTAAATTATTTCAGAATTAAAACGGCAACCCAGTTTTCCTACTACTGATTAACATGGTTGCCATACATCTTCCATCTGAAATAAATAATTTACAACTAAAAAATACATGGCAACCCTGTTAAAATAGCGTATGCTTCAGCGTGTTCCACCTAGGAGCAACAAACACAACACCCCTCACAAGGAGAACTTAACCCGTCAAAAGTCGTGGATTTTCGTGTGTACGTTTTTCATTGGCTAGACGCTTTAGCGCCTGCTGCCGTAGGAAGGGGAAAATTCGGAAATTGTCTTCCCCCCCCCGCCCGTAAAACGTTCATCGTAAAGGCTCGTCCAATGAAATTTGTACCCAACACTGCGTTAGCGTGTTTAAAGGCTAGCTGTGTTCTCCTTGTGTTTGTTGCTCCTAGATAAAACTAAGCTTAAGGGCCTAGGTTTTCTTCTGCCTGTCACCCTTTAAATTTACTTTCCTTCCAAACAAATACCCTATTGGTAGGCCAACCGTGGAACACGTTAGCCTACCACCAGGGGATTTGCGCGGCGGGAAGTAAACTTATAGGGTAACAGGCAGAAAAAAACCTAGGCCTTTCAGTGGTTTTTTTCAACGCGGGTAAGCATTTTGTACTAAAAGAAAGGTTGAGTGGAAGTTTAGCTTTAGGATATTTTAGCGTCGACGTTCGCCGTCGCTGCGTATTTACCCTTTTCGAAAATTAAAAACAGCTTTAAGTGAGAGTTGCCTTGAGTATGGATTGTATCTAGCTTAATTGGCTAGCTAGCCTAATCTTAAACAGAGAAGGGTTTTTTTAAAGCTTGGAATCGAAAACTTTCTTAAACATTTATTTTCAAATACCCAAGAGAAAGTAATTTATGTATATTTCTATTTAAAACTTTATGACAAATAGACAAACTGTGTCGATACGACAACTATAGTTTTTTGTTGAGGGCGACTTCGTAAAGATGAAAATGTAGGTTTAAAATTAATCCTAACACATGCCTTCATTAGCACTATCAGGTAAATTGCCACCCGTCAATAGAATATAATTTTCTGATAAATTGATTGATAGAGAAGTTGCGAAACGTAAAACCACGTCTTGTTTCGACCTTTGACCTTCCCGTGAGCAATATGAACGTAAATGTGACTTTTAAAGGCTTACGCCACTTACAGAAACCATTCGACACTCAATACCAATCCGATGACGTAAGTTCTAACTATTCCGACGAAATATAAGAACCACAATGTAGTCATTCCATTCCCGGGAATACCTGGAAACGCCATCTGTAGGAGGACGTTGGAAACACTAAAATAAACAAAAAAAAACGGGCGATAAACAAGACATTTATTTCTTGGGAACAGCGCTTCAAGAATGAATTTATTTATACTTCTGGAAAATGAATTTTGAAAACTGTATTTATGTTATTTTTAAAGATAATGACTTTCAAAACTGTTTTTCTTAAGAGGATGACTTTCTAGAATGTGTTTATTTAAAGTTGAGGAGAAACCATAAACAGGGCTTCCATATTTGATATCTAAAATTTCCCTCTTACGATAATTTCATTAAATGAAAAATCCCGTTTTTCCCGTTTTTGACTTAGAAATTCCCATTTTTTATCCCTCGCTCTTAATACTATTTATATAGATACTAGTTGAGTAAATTCAGGTTTTGAAAACGGGAACAAAATGCACTTTACGTTAAATATGCAAATTAAATTATTTTTAAATAGTAAATAGGCATTTTTAAAATTTGCAAACGTTTAATAGTGCAGAATATTATATCTTTTAATATTAACATATATTTGATTTCTTTGATTAGTTTAAGATGTAATTATGATAAAACGTTTTTGTACACAATATTTTTAGTTTCTCCGTTTGGAGTAAGTATGTACAGGATATTTGCAGCTCCAACTCTTGAGCACGCCACATAAAGCATGGGTTTCCCGCAGTTTTAAGTGACTGTCCTTGCGCTTTATTAATTGTCATTGCGAAGCTAAGATTGATTGGAAATTGCAGGCGTTTAAAATCAAATGGCATATCAGTTGGTATTATGGTATGCGTGGAATAAATACGGCCCGGACAAAGGTGTCTACGTGACACAGATAGAGAGGGAGGGGGGGTGAGCTGAGCAAAGAGAACAAACGCGAGTGAAAAGGGTCGAAGGTCGTGCCATGCAGCAGCTAAGTGAGGCAATTAGAGCCAGTGAGATAAACTCCCGTGTCTCTTAATACAAGCCGTGGTCCAAAACTATGAAGGTTAGCAATCTCAAGACGCCCCTAAAACCTGACGGCAGGGGCCACAATGCCACAGGCCAAATTTCGTACGAATCGAACAATTATCTTGGGCGTGCATAGGAGGTAACAAACCAATATATATATATATTAGCCCCGAAGCCCGCCTTACCCAAGTACGCCCCCAACCCTTTTTCCCCATGGGATAATTTCCGTGCCACCCTTTTCCCCATAGTCAAACCACCGCAGTAAGGCACCCTCCCCCTTTTACCCATGCGATAATTTCCGTGGCACCCTTTTCCCCATAGTCAAGCCACCCCAGTAAGGCCCTTCCTCCCCTTTTTCCCTATGTGATAATTACCGGTGTACCCACCTCCCCTTTTTCCCGTGTGATAATTACCGGGGTAACCCCAGTAAGGCCCTTCCTCCCCCTTTTTCCCATGTGATAATTACCGTGGTACCCACCTCCCCCTTTTCCCCATGTGATAATTACCGTGGTACCCACCTCCCCCTTTTCCCCATGTGATAATTACCGTGGTACCCACCTCCCCCTTTTTCCCATGTGATAATTACCGTGGTACCTACCTCCCCCTTTTGCCCATGTGATAATTACCGTGGTACCCACCTTCCCCTTTTTCCCATGTGATAATTACCGTGGTACCCACCTCCCCCTTTTTCCCATGTGATAATTACCGTGTTACCCACCTCCCCCTTTGTCCCATGTGATAATTACCGTGGTACCCACCTCCCCCTTTTTCCCATTTGATAATTACCGTGGTACCCCCTCCCCCTTTTGATAATTACTGGGCTACCCCAGTAAGGCCCTTCCTCCCCCTTTTTCCCATGTGATAATTACTGTGATACCCACCTCCCCTTTTTTAAATGTGATAATTGCCGTGGTACCCACCTCCCCCTTTTTTAAATGCGATAATTACCGTGGTACCCATCTCCCCCTTTTTCTCATGTGATAATTACTGTGGTACCCACCTCCCCCTTTTTCTCATGTGATAATTACTGTGGTACCCACCTCCCCCTTTTTAAAATGTGATAATTACCGTGGTACACACCTCCCCCTTTTTTAAATGTGATAATTACCGTGGTACCCACCTCCCCCTTTTTACCATGTGATAATTACCGTGTTACCGACCCCCCCTTTTCCCCATTTGATAATTACCGTGGTACCCACCTTCCACTTTTTCCCATGTGAAAATTACCGTGGTACCCACCTCCCCCTTTTTACCATGTGATAATTACCGTGGTACCCACCTCCTCCTTTTCCCATGTGTTAATTACCTTGGTACACACCTTCCCCTTTTTCCCATGTGAAAATTACCGTGGTACCCACCTCCCCCTTTTCCCCATGTGATAATTACCGTGGTACCCACCTCCCCCTTTTTCCCATGTGATAATTACCGTGGTACCCTCTCCCCCTTTCCAATGCGAGAATTTCCGTCGTACCCTTTTCCCCGCGAAAATAACTCAAACTCGCAGTCGTACCAAACCCCCCATGAACCCCTTTAAACCCCCGGTACCCAATGGCTGATGCATAAAGGCCACGGGACTAACGTACGCCGAGAGAGCCACGGGCTGCGTTCAACAACTATCAACGGAGTAAAACTAAAAGTTGTTGTAACGAACAAAATATCGTCTGCTACCCCTCCTTTAACTTTGTCGAATGACGTCACTATACCCATAAGCAACGGAAAAACCATCTCGCTCAGCTGATGTTTCCGCTGAGTCTCCGAGGATCAACGTGACGTCAAAACCGGAAGTCAAAAAACCCGTTCAGCAAAAAACCGCTGATCGTTGATCTCAGCGCTGAGCTTCTTTAGAGTTGTTGAACGCAGCCACGGGACTTTCAAATCGGAACGACCCCGAAACCCCCCGCCCCCGCCTCCCACCTACTCGTTTCCACAACTCAAAGGCCTTCTGAAACGACCCCATACACCCCCCCCCCCCTCCGAAATTCGCGGTGGAAACAGAGAGAAAATTTCGGGTGTATTGCGTGTTGGGACAAACACGGCCCAACTCTCAGGGGCGACAGATTTTGAGAAAATAGATAGTCGAACCACCGCAGTAACGAAGCGCAAGGCAGTCTCGGTTTCCCTCTGTTCCTCAGCTAGTTGTGTGTTTCGAGGCACTCCACCCCAGTACGCACCCCCCCCCAACCCCTTTTAGCCATGCGAGAATTTCCGTGGCACTCTTTTCCCCATAGTCGAACCACCGCAGTAAGGCCCCCTCTCTTTTTTCCCATGCGATCATTTCCATGGTACCCTTTTCCCCAAAGTAGAACCACCCCAGTAAGGCCCTTTCTCCCCTTTCTCCCCATGTGATAATTACCGGGGTACCCCCAGTAAGTCCCTTCCTCCCCCTTTTCCCTATGTGATAATTACCGGGATACTCCCCAATTTTCCCATTTGATAATTACCATTCCTCCCCTTTTTTCTCATGTTATAATTACCGTGGTACCCTTTTCCCCATAGTAGAACCACCCCAGTAAGGCCCTTCCTCCCCCTTTTTCCCATGTGATAATTACCTGGGTACCCCTTCCCCTTTTGCCCATGTGATAATTACCGGGGTACCCCTCCCCCTTTTGCCCATGTGATAATTACCGTGGTACTCCCCATTTTTCCCATTTGATAATTACCGTTCCTCCCCTTTTTTCGTAGACTAGAACACGCAATGTTATCAGAAAAGCTAAAAAATCTCTCTTCCCATGCAAAGAATGCATTTCATTCATTTTCCCCCGCGTTTAGCGTTTTCCCTCTTAAATTGCATTATTCCATTTAAGCGTTTTGTAAGGTTGAAAAATCCCGCAAAAGGGAATAATTCCCCGCATGTGGAAGCACTGACCATGGAAGAAGTAGAGAGGGAACTTAGGCCAGAATAGGATGTCTTTCCCCTTTTCATCCCCCTTTCGGGTCAGCCAGTCGGTTTATGCGCATTATTCGGCGCCCAATACGTCACGGAGTCTAGTCGGTAAACATTTAAAATTCGAGACCGAGCTCAGGTATTTTTATATAAATATTGTGAGCTCAAGACGAGACCGATAAATTTGCACGTTAAAACCGAGCCCGTGGAACGAATATTGTAACTAGTGAGCTCGAGATTGAACCCATTTCATGATTCACATTATTTGCAGCTCGAGCCCGAGACCGTACTAAAAATTAACGTACTAAGAGCTCAACCTTGAGCTCGATATAATACTTAAGCCCAGGCTCGAGACTGATTTTGGTAGTTTTCATATCTGAGGTGAGCTTGAGCTCAACTCGCGATTACGATTGAGCCCGAGCCCGAGACAGAATTGAATACCGTTTTCTAATCTGAGAATGAGCTCGATCTCCTTCCAATTCACGATATTGTTTAGCCCTAAGCCCACGTTCGAAATTTATTTTGGCAAAAAAGCGTAAGAAACTAGCGCCACCTAGCGCCGTCTGGATTCCCGGGCTCAGGTCTTCCTGACCACCTCCGACTGTCTTCTAGGTGTTCCAGTGATGCCGGAATGGAGCTCGAAAACACTAATTGGGCTATTTGATAAATAAATTGTGCGACGAAAAATCGGGTTGAGCAACTTCAGCAACTCTGGAGTCCAGAGCTGTCGAAAGGGTTTAGTAATATTATGTTGAGCAGAGCCACAATATAGTGATCCCGAGCTCGAGCTTGTCTGAGTAACTATTACTATATTGAGCCTGAGCCCGCGATCACATGTCGAATTGTAATTGTAGAGAGGGCGAGCCCATGACTGCCCGTATATTTATAACTACTAAGAGTCCGAGCCCGAGACGGTTTGTAGGTTTTATATCTACTGAGCTCGAGACCTCACATCGGCGAGGAAATTTGGATTGCGAGCTCGTGCCCAACACACGGCCAATAGTTGGTGAGACCAAGGTGAGCCTGAGACCAGCCGTAAGCTCGTATACGAATTCAGTGAGGTTACCTCTCCCAAAGAAGAAATAAAAACATTCTTGATGGGCTAATCAAAAGTCATCTTGGCCTTGCTTGGCCGCATGACATTATAAAGCAAGAGGCGGCTCTATCATTGCCACCTGTATTATAAAAAGGCACATTTTATTAGAGATGGCCATGAATTTATCTGATTCTTCGAAAAACGTGACTTTACTGGAGAGCCTGGTGCCATCTATTAATGGCAAAGGAAGCTTAAATTCGAAATAGCCAAATTATAACGTGTTAAGAGAACCATTTTTGAGTATTATAGTTAGACAACTTATACTCTATTTAGTGGGCTTTAACCTAAATTACATATCCCATGTAAAAATATTGTTTATCATTGCTATAATATATCTTATTGACCAATTTACAAACGATCCAATCAACGCGAGGGGTACCTATAAGTACCGCCTTTTTTATTTCGACGCTGGCGACATCTATTGAAAAAAGAGCTACTTCCCGTCGAGCCGCCACCTGCTTTAAATAACTCTTAGCAAATCTGACCACTCACCCGAGCACTATGGTCTTGACCAAGCCGATCTTGACGCCTTGCAGACCAGCGATGAAGAAGACGGTCAACGGAGTGGCCAAAGTGGCGCCTTGTTTGTTAATCAGCGACCCCAATAGCAGGACGAATCTGGTCACAAAAGGGTGGCACTTCAAATCATCATCCATGATCTTAAGACTCAGAGGCAGACAGGCTTGACTAGTAAGTTGAAAACCATCACAGATTCTTGAAAATCATACGAGGATAATCCATAATAAGTAAGTAATACCTTGAGGAACTACCAAAGGCCATCCTAGAAAGAGGACAAATTTTCATCATGAAGGTCAGCGGATTTTTCCGGACGATTACCAAATACAAGAACGGTAAGACGACGAAATGGTAACCCAATTGGACCGATATGAAGACTGTTACGTAGAAACCCATCCTCGAAAAGACATCGACTATGGATTCGGTGATAATTCCTTGACAACACAACCAAAAGAACAGGCAAATAGGTAGCAATCTATTATCAGGAGTATACATGTATCTTAGAGAGAAGGATCAATATCTTTATACCGTTACATTATTCGCTTGAAACATGAACCTTCGCAGGCTCTCGTTGATTTTGCAAAAGACATTTTGGGGTAAAAAATTGTGCGAAGAAATAATATACAGGGTGTTTCAAAAGGTTATGCAAAATTTTGAAGGAGTTGTAGGGGGTGAGTGGAAAAGTATGCCTTTTTTCTCATTTTTCTACGATGAGTTAAAAGAGCGCCATAGAGCCTCAAAGTGTGGCATACTAGCCCCTGGAAATAGGCTGTAAAACCAAGCAGCAGGGACTTTAAATACTGTTTAAGTTTCCTTTTTTACGCTGGTTACCTCGATTTGTTTACGAAGTTCATTTTTACCTATCACACGAACCCAAACCTTTATGTTCGTATTTCCCTGCTGCTAGGTGTTGCGCTTGTTGTAGCCTACTTCCAGGGGCTAGTAGGCCACACTTTGAAGCTCTCTGGCGCTCTTTTGACTCATCGTAGGAAAATGGGGAAAAACAGGCATACTTCTCAACTCACCCCCTACAACTCCTTCAAATTTTTGCATAACCTTTTGTAACACCCTGTATGCATAGCGACTTTCTACAACTATTACAGTAGGGAAATTATTCTATAAAACAAGTAAATATCTCTCAGAAGTTAAACTTTACATAATTAGGTGTGAACTTCCGGTTTGTCGAAGAAATTCGCGCCCACTAAAAACTTCCTCGAGCCAGTTCGAAGGTACATGTGTCATTATTACGACCTAGATGGATCCTTCTCTCAACCTCTTATAGATTATGGAAATTTATCTTCCAGCAAACAGCGCCATATTGCGGCGCATTTTGTAACTAATATCGTTGTAATTATTCAAAAATGCTCACTTAACCAAAAATTGCAGTAGTTTCATAATGACTAGGTTGATTTCGTCTAAAACCATGTATAGCGTTTGAACTTTGTTGCCCAGTAAAGCCATGGTACTGCCGAAAACGATGCAAAAGAACACCAAACCTGGAACGCGGGAAGTAAAAACGTTACAGCCAGCCATCCGGCCAAAACGTATCGTTCTATAACTTTCGTTTACCGACGTAGTTGGTTTGATATTTGTATTCCGTGTATCGGTCGATGACCACGGTGCCATTTCCTTCCGGTGTCGTCATGTTAATAGTTCTAGTTATGATTTCTTTCTAAAACGGGAGGTTACGTAAATTGTGATGAAATGAGACTTTTGGTTGAGCCCATATTTACCTGTATGAAAGTGGCCATGATGATATTTTCCGGTACTGCGTTTCTAATAAAATGGTTTTCTTAAATGGTATGGTAAAAAACACGAAATGTAAGGGATGTTAAGGTCGCACAGTATGAATTATCTAGTTTTGGGGGTGCCGGATCTCAGTGTATTAAGGGCAAGAATTCTCGGGGTTCGAAGGGTTCGAGTTCTCAGAGTGCGATTTTTAAATATGTACTGGGTTCCAGGTTAAAAACTTTCAAGTTTGAAGAGTTAAAGGGGTCGAAGGGTTTAAAGCTTAGAATCCCCGAGGGGTTGATAGGTTAGAAATCTGAAGGGATTGAAGGTTAAACACTCTCACAAGACTAACAACTAAAAATGAAGTAAAATACAGAACAAACCGTACTGAAAGAAATCAACCATGGAGTTGATAACCGTTTCCGTATCATCTAAATCGGTGGAATTATCATCGCTAGACGCAAAACCTTTCACGTGGTGTCCCAACCTCAGCTCCTTTGCTAAAACGCAACTGAAAATGGACGTAGCGGCCATCATTAGAATGAAAAACATGGCGCTCAAGACTACTACCCGTTGGCAACTGGTACGGTGCAAAGACGCAACCCCTGAAACGCACCAGTGAAATAATTTTACCTTTATCAAAAACTCATGATAACTCGTAAAATGTTAAACCTTATAATTATACCCAATATGATTCCGCAAAAGAGAACGGGCACCAGCAACATGCTGTAGCAGTGAAGGATCATTTGACCCGGGATGTCGATGTAGCGGTTAACGTCCTCTGACCAGCCGGCGTGGCGGATGGCCTGTCCAGTCGCAAACCCGGATACAGCGCATACCAGGGTCAGAATCGTCAACGTGTGGCTTTTCAAGAACCCCGGTTGCTGTTGAGAAATTATTTTTTTACGGTTATATTCCAATTAAAGGTAGATTGACAACGCGGTCGCTATATAGAGAGGTTAGCGCACGGGCCTATGTCTGCTGTACAACGAATAGGAACGCATTCGTCAGTAGCTTAGTTTGCTCCTAGTGAGGGAGTACATATAGGCGGATATAACCCAGTACCTCGTAGCACAATCTAAAGAACAGAAGTGAAACTAATATGCTTTTAGCTCTAAGTCATGTAACGGTTCTTAACATTTTTTTAATTATATAATTTGTTTGCAAGAATTAACTGAGATCAAGGCAGGCGACTGTATAGCCTCTGCATTGGTGATTTACGGACGGCAGTCTACGCCTACCATTAAAGGGACTTTCAAGGGAGAGCTGTGGAGGGGTTGAAGTTCATTTAAAACACGTCATTCGGTCACCCTTCGTCACATTTGCAAAGTTACACTATGATGACCTTTTTTTAAATCGAATATAATATAATGCATGTAGAAAAGGGTATTATTATAAATAGCAAAAAAACAGCACAGTGAGATTTATTTCTTCCGGAAACTGACGACTTAGTTGCACAAAAATCCGGGTGTGCCCCAACCTTTCCATCGAAAGACCCTGTAGACACCAAACTTGAAAATTTCAGATCTATTTTTTTCCAACGTTACCCATGTAAAAAATTATTTATCACATTTGTTTATAGTGAAATTAAATTGACTAAGGTTTTGTGCGTAGTTTAAATTTTGATCAGAATTGTCGCCGCCTACTGGTCAAGTTTTAAATTTAATGTAGCAAATCCTCAATTCAATCAAAATTCTATTTGTATAGCACGAGGGGTCGGACATTTACCTAAATCCCGTACACTTTGTCTAAAATCGCAAATTCCTTTAACTCTCTCTATGGTAAATTAACATTGAAATCCCAAAATCACTTCAAAAAGTAATGATGAAATCGCCAAAATTTCTATGAAATCCCGAACAAAATAATGGCAAGTGTCCGACCCCTCGGTATAGCAGCTAAATTTTTGTTGCTATTTTCCCATCGTTCTGTTGAGATTATGTTATTTTTATTCACACGACACGACGCGTATAATATTTCCCAAAGCGCCAATAAAGTTTACTAATTTCCCAAAGCGCCAATAAAGTTTACTAATTTCCCAAAGCGCCAATAAATAATTGGCGCTTTGGAAAATTAGTTAACTTTATTGGCGCTTTACTAATTGCCCAAAGCGACAATAAAGTGTAATTTAAAAAACAAATTTAATTTCAAGAAGCGCAAATAAAATTGTCTAATTTCAAAAGAAAACAAGACGGTCAGGCCCGTAATACTACCTCTCCTCGGAGGGGAGTTAGTTCATTCCCCACGCGTCGTCCCACAGTATTATGACTACGCTTAATAAAAACTGTTATAACGAAGATACATTTTTTAAAAGAAATAAGAAAACGGGTCGAAAATTTAAAAATTGAATATGTTTTATACATTTTACTAATATATTCCAAAATTTACGAGATTTTAATCCCGTTGCTGGTACATCGAAAATGTATTTGGTACTAGGTTGTTAATTCTGTTTGTAAGGGTGAAAAAAAAAAGAAAACACAACACAAAATAGTTTATTGTTCTTTAGACCAGGTTTTTACAACGACTTAAATTTTATCAAATACTTACTTAAGCAATTATTAATTATCACAGCGATAATGTAAAATTATTTATAAATTACACAATTCTAAAGGTTTTACCGCTTTAGTAATTAAGGTGAACGAGAATAGGGTTGGTCTGGATCAATGCAAATAAAACATCGTACACAAATTTTCACTCACATTATCAACACATTCGGTACAGTATAAACGTATACGGAGAGGTAAAAAGTAACAAGACTATTTCCAAAGTGATTTGATAACAAACATTACTTCTAAATTCGACGTAGACATTCAATATGGTGGTAAAACAATATTGCAAGTTGATAAAAATACAAATTGGTACTAAAAATTGAGGGCTTATTTAAAAAAATTATATTATCGTTTAGTGTAGTCCAATAAATTTTTAATACGCGTGTACCCTACTTTACCAGAAAGATAGATATCGCGTAGGAAACGATCAAAACGTAATTACTGGAAATGAAATGACTTTTGAAATTAACTTAGTAATCATTTGCTAAAATCTGAATCCTAGATTACTAAGGAAATTAAGTAAAAAAACTGATGGGCTACTTTCTGCAATTACCAAAATTGTTAAAATTAAAACATTTACTTAAAGAATCAGTGCAGCACCACTATTGACAGAATCACCCATTTTTCAACTCCGAAAAGCCAATGCTAAATGACATTCATAGCTAACTTGTAAAGCTAACTAGGACTAACATCAGAATCGGGAAGCAACTCCTGCAAGTCGGTTCGCTTAGAATCGCTTTCCAAATGACAAGGCGGGGAAGTAAAATTGCTTGTATATATAAATATAATGGGAATAAAATTCTAATTAATGTCAAATAATATTACTGTTTCTATAGTAAACATGATTAACTAATTGTTTAGTATTTTCAAAATTCTGGTCATAATTTGAAATGACGTTAAGCCTTAGCTATAAGCGAACAGGGGTGAATCGATTTCGCACGTGTGAACCAAAAATTATCGTCGGCGGTCAAAACTGGCATTCCAACCGACCTAAACTGGGTTTTAGGCTGTGCGCCATCGTATTTTATGACCAAGTGGCTCTGAACCGATGTAAATTGGTCAATAGAAAAAACACACCAAAAACCAGGTAATAATTAAAAATGTTCAATGGCTAATTTAATTATTAACGGAAAAAATAATTTAAATTAAGCTCAGATTAGGACGGTTGACATCAATTTGGACAGTGGCGTAAATAGCGCCCCCGCAGACCCCGCGGCGCGGGGGGGTCCCCGAGAACTAGGGGGCCCCCAAACGTTTATGATTAAAATCGGTGCTATTTAAAAGGGCTCCGAGTCGGTTTTCGCGGGGGGGGCGGAGTTCCTAGTTACGCCACTGAATTTGGATCTAAACAATTCGGCACAGGCGGTAATATTAGTTCCACATCTGTGTATTCGGTTGGGCAAACCCATACATCCTTAGTAGACACAGGTAGGCAAACTAATACAAAAGCTGTTGAGGCTACGTGATTTCTTATCGTTTGATATATAAATTGCCATCCTAAGTGAAAGGGTGGATGCCGCCCACCATCAGGATATAAAAGCTGTTGAGCCCATGTGATTTCCTATTGTTTGATATATAATTTACCATCCTATGTTAAGGAGTGGCCACCTCCCACCCTCAGGAGACCCGGGTGGGCAAACAAATATAAAAGCTGTTGAGGCCATGTGATTTCCTATCGCTTGATATATAATTTACCATCCTATGTGAAGGAGTGGCAACCGCCCACCCTCAGGAGACCCGGGTGGGCAAACCAATACAAGAGCTGTTGAGGCCATGTGATTTCCTATTGTTTGATATATAATTTACCATCCTATGTTAAGGAGTGGCCACCGCCCACCCTCAGGAGACCCGGGTGGGCAAACCAATACAAAAGCTGTTGAGGCCATGTGATTTCCTATCGTTTGATATATAATTTACCATCCTATGTTAAGGAGTGGCCCCCACCCACCCTCAGGAGACCTGGGTGGGCAAACGAATAAAAAAACTGTTGAGGCCATGTGATTTCCTATCGTTTGATATATAATTTACCTTCCTATGTTAAGGAGTGGCCCCCGCCCACCCTCAGAAGACCTGGGTGGTATTTTCATGAAGCCAAAGGCGTAACTCGCTTGGTAAAGCCGTCGGTTTTGGAGATTACGCGGCCAGAAATCTGGGTTCGAATGCCAATGTCGCCAATAAAATAAATTACATGAATTATTTTTCGGCGCTCCATCTACTGTGTAGTCGCTTTCCACGCTGACAAACAAACAACACTTTCGTCCATAGCAATAGTGTTCGGTCAGAAAATTAACTTTAACACTTCCTATTGTTTTATGGGTATTATGTTACTGATGATGCGACGAAAATTAATTATTTAATTTATATTTCTCAACTTAATATAAATTTTTCAGTTTCAAAAATGTATTCTTTTCTTACAAACAACACTTCAAAGCCTCGAATTTTCTTTGAAACAACGAATCAGCATTAAAAATCTTTATTTAAAAGATAGAATAAAATAGTTTTAATACAATTCAGTATTGTAATTTGAATACAATTCAAAACAACGTTCAAACGCCTCTGATCAAAATTGGGTGAAGTGAGGTTTCAGTTTGAAAGATGTTTCAGGAACTTCTCTTTCAACTCAATAAACGGAGTTCTGGTAGACGAGAGTGTCCAGGCTGGGTCCTCTACTCCTGGTGCGGACGGAAGTGTCAGTGGCGATGGAAGACAAACTGCCAGTGTCGATGAGGAAACTGTTGGCCGCTTCGGACTGTCGACAACGCGTCAGCAGCGAATAACAGAGCTTGTCCACGAAGGCGGCCACGTAGCAATTGCCGGCCACGTTGTTCACCGTTATAATGCGATCTCTAACGTGGGAAAAAGAGTTACATTTCAATCGGCAATTCCTCAAATTCGCAAAATTAAAAATAAGCTTAAGAAAATCTTCGATTCATGAATTAGAATCAGCAATGGGCGTTATCTCAATTTCCCCCAAGCGGCAGTTTAGGGAAGCTTGCGTGTGGAACCTTGGACGAATAATTACCAAGCCAAATCCCCGGTTCCACATTTTGCATCACCCGTCAGCGCTCCGACCGAGAGAATCGCGAAATATTTATCCAAATACAAAACAATGTCAGATGACCCACGTTCCGTCGTCTGCACTGCTGTTTTTAATAGAAGTGAGGCTTTTAGAATTTAAATAGGCTTTAGATTATTCAGTAATAATTGTATTGTGATAAAAATAAAAGGGTAATGATTTAATTAATTTAAATATAAAGTTCGCTTTAATGTTTTTGCGTATATAGTTTGCGTGAAGGTTTAAATAGATTATCAAATTAAAAATGCCTAGTCAAAATGGAAATAAAGGTGTAAGCTTTGACGACAGTGACGAGCTAAGAACGCTAGGCCTAACGTCGTCCGCTAATATTGGGCACGTGTTTAGTATTTGGATAGAAATCTTTCCAATACTTGACACTACGGCGCTGCTGTAAAAGCATTAAGCGCGCCATTTGGTTTCGGGTCCAGTAATTATTCGTCCATCTGAAATAAATAATTTACAACTAAAAAATACATGGCAAACCTGTTAAAATAGCGTCTGCTTTAACCAGTTAGATAGCCCTATAAAAACTAAAATTTATGGCGAAAACCGCACCAAAAAATATTAGGTGGTTAATTTTTAATAAAATAAAGAAATTTCGAGAAATCGAAAAGCACGCGTCCGCCACGACACCTGGTGAGAAACCGGTGAGACACTCCCGGCTCCATTAAAATGTATTAAAAAAACAGCGCGCCCTGCTGTAGACGCGAAAGATTTTTTTAATTTGCACGCGCGGCGCTTTCCAGTTATAAGAGAACTAAGCCTAAATCGAGCTATTTCAAAAGTTACACTAGTTCGCAAATCGCTCGTACGGGGCAAAGATAATTTGAACTCGTACCCTAGATTCGAAATCACTCTCTCGCGCGTTGCCGATAGCGTTTACCCACTTCCCGCTGGAACTCAGAAAAAATTCGCCCCATGGTTTGCGCCTTACCGCAACCGATCGAGCCCGATTTTTCTGAGGTCAGGTGCCGAAAAAGGGTAAACGCTTCGTAACAAAACCGTCAATGAAAAAGCTCTCAGTATTCGAATCTAGGGTAAGAGTTTAAATTATCTTTGTACGGGGTTAGGGACGCTGGCGGCAGCCCCTAAGATGGAGGTGAAAATTCAAACGCAAGCAGTTGGCGTTATTTTGCGTTTCAACTTTTTGGGCCAAAAGCTATTTTTTCAAGACAAAAAAGGTACGTGTTAGTATATAGACGGTAAAATAAATTCCAACGGCTTCCTAGCCTCTGAAGGGTTTTTGAATTTCGGGGTAGGAAAAAAGGGGAAACGTTTCGTCACAGCATGGCTGCCAGCCTCCCCACTGAAGTCATTTCAATCGTTTTTCTCGTCTATTACGATTGATCTCAATTAATAATTTGTATTTTAATTTAAAGAATTCAAGTTATAGGTAAATTTACAGTTAAACAACCATTTGGTCTAGCTTTTATTCCCGAAATATAATGGTCAGTTTACTTAGATGGCGCCACGTGCTCTACGAAGAATCATGATTTAAATATTTGTTACTCGGCGACAGTTAAAAATTGGTCTCTGCGCATGCTCCAATACCAACCAATCCGGTGTTCCCTCCCTGGCTAGTGTCCAGTTTTTAAGTGGCAATGACGGTTTGAAATTCCACCCCCATTTATTTTACCGTCTATTGAACGTCTTGTTGATCTTTTGATACGGAAATAAGGCCACATTTGGAAAAGCTTAGCTGTTCCCCTTTAAGCGTGTTCCACAATCCACACGCAAGTTCCCGAAAACAGCCGCTCGTGGGAAATAGGAATTACACCCATTCGTTAGTAGTGAGAGTAGGGAGCTGTTGGCTCGCGTGGCATGAAGGGCTTGCATTGTAACCCGGCCACCTGAATTAATGACTTTAAAAGTCGCTTGATGACTTAAAGGCGGGTTTATAAGCGAGCGGAAAGCCGAAGCTTTTGTCCGTGTCATTTTAGTAAAGCACGTACAAAGGCAGGGCCTTCTATTCCTGTGGTAGTTTCTATGCTGTATCAGACAGCTTACGCCGAATTCCGACGCTGGCGGCATCAAACTCCGTTTGATATTAACGCGTGTTTTCTGGAGTCTCGGCTCTCGCTTGAAATAACGTAGTCGTATTTAACCAATAATAAGGCAACCCTTTCTATGACCTTCGTGGATTTCTTGCCTTTTTTTATTTAATTTATTTATCTTTGTTTAAAATTAGCAATTTTCGTTTTTGAAGCAATTATAAAAAAATTGCATTCAGCACGACAATATTTCGACCTTCTTTGGTAGCCGCCATTTATACTAAACAAACCACGTGATAACGTCCAGTTGAGCAACGGGCTCAGAACGACCAGCGCTTTTGTAAACAGTAGCTTACTGCGCAGAGGCAGATTCCGAAAGCTTTTTTCCGATAGCGTCGATCAGCTTCCGGCTTCATGCACAAGCTTCTTTGGATCTTAGGCCTAAGGTGGTGTCTTGGGTATTAGTTTAGCTGATTATTTATTTATATCTGCTAGATTAGCGACATAAAACTTGGACGTGCCAATCCCATGGGGGCGGCGGGGCCGAAGCTCCCATTGGGAAAAATCAATGGGGGCCATTTACTTTTAAGCATCCGTAGCAAGAAAGTGTTGCCAGCAGCCTCATTCCAAGTTTATTAGTGAGCTTCGGCCCCCATTGGGAAAAAAAGCGATCGGTGCCACTGGTGCCATTCCTTAAAATGGTCCTTGCTGCTTCGGATTAAAGCGGCTCGTGAAATAAGAGATTTATTTCGATAGGGCAAAAACGACGAACGTTTACGCAAAAAAAATGTGTTATGATACACTTCCTATTCTTCACATGCAAAAGTTTTACTGAGAGCTATTCACAAGACAGACTGCATTACGGGCTTCGTAATGATGAAAATGTAGGTTTAAAACTAATCCTAACTCATGCCTTCATTAACACTATCAGGTAAATTGCCACCCGTCAATAGAATATAATTTTTCTGATAAATTGATTGATAGAGAAGTTGCGAAACGTAAAACCACGTCTTGTTTCGACCTTTGACCTTCCCCGTGAGCAATATGAACGTAAATGTGATGTTTGAAGGCTTACGCCACTTACAGAAACCATTCGACACTCAATACCAATCCGATGACGTAAGGTTTTACTATTCCGATGAAATATAAGAACCACAATGTAGTCATTCCATTCCCGGGAATACCTGGAAACGCCATCTGTAGGAGAACGTTGGAAACACTAAAATAAACAAAAAAAAGGCGATAAATAAAACATTTATTTCTTGGGAAAAGCGCTTCAAGAATGTATTTATTTATACTTAGGGAGAATGAATTTTGAAAACTGTATTTATGTTATTTTAAAGATAAAGATTTTAAGATTATTTATGTTTTTCTTAAGAGGATGACTTTCTAGAAAGTGTTTATTTAAAGTTGAGACTATAAACAGGGCTTCCACATTTGATTTCTAAAATTTTCCTCTTACGATAATTTTATTATATGAAAAATCCCGTTTTTCCGGTTATTGACTTAGAAATTCCTTTTCTTTATCCCTAGCTCTTAATAATAATTAATATAGATATCCAGCTTAATTCTGAAAATGATTCCAAATTTAGGGTTTTACTTATTACAAAATTACTGACATTTGAATAATTTGCAAAAATATATCCTCAAAAGTCGCAAATGGATATTTAGATCCTGACTTCAATTATTATTTAAACGGCAAGCATTTTAGGAACGTATTACAAATATTTTTTACATCTGTGACTCATAACATATATCCATGAATCCATGAACTAAATATACTATTAGAGTAGACAAGAAAAGGCAATGCTATCAGAAAAGCTAAAAAATTTCCCATCCCGGGCAAAGAATACTTTTCCCTCATTTTCCCCCGCGGAGAGTTTTCCCTCACTTTTCCTTCTTAAATTGCATTATTCCTTTTTAGAGTTTTGAAGTTGAAAAATCCCGGAAAAGGAAAAAATTCCCCGCATGTGGAAGCACTGACCATGGAAGAAGTAGAGGGAACTTCGGCAAGAATAGAATGTCTTCCCCTTTTCAACCCCCTTTCGGGTCGAGCACTCTGTTAACGCCCAAGACGTCACGGGGTCTAGTCTGTTAACATTCCAGTAGTTTTCTCCTATTTCTAGGAGAAAGATAGGAACGTTGGAAGAATAACAGGAGTTAGGCTCTCATAAGAGGTTTCGATAGTTGGAAGCCACCTATAAATTGACATTTTTTAACCTTCACGCCGCCGCCGAAAAAAAAAAACGCCGCGGAGGTTTTTTTGAAAAATTGGCGGGACCGCCGCCGCCGCCGACCGAAATTAAATCTGTGCTATGCTCTAGATCATCACCGTGACAAAAACACCCTTGGCTTTCCATTACCGGTAACACCAGACGATCACCAGATAATTTAAAAACTGATGTGGAGTGCTGACTTACTTACAACAAGAATATTACAATAATATTTATTTATACATTAGGGAGAATGATTATCAGCGGGTATTATGGTCGAATTTACCCTTGGCAGGAGAAGGGGTCAAGTAAAAACGTCACCAGGGTGCGCATTCATCGCGTCGGAAGAACCAGACTGAGTGAGTAACAGGCCGATCTGAGTTTCAGGGCCCCCACTCAATTTTTCTATAGGAAAAAATAGGATTATATTTCTAAAAATATAGGACTTTATAGGACTATTTTTACAAAATTATAGAGGACTATATATAGTATTTAATTTACTAGCTTTACGCATTTAAAAACAAAATCTATATTTAGAGAAATACATCTTTGATTTTCACTTAAAAAATAGAAACTATTTAACCATTTTATCACAAAAATATACTAGTAGCTAACCATGTTAACAATAACTAGTATAGACTAGAATGACTTGGTATAGGAATTTGTCCTATAGCTAAATCTAACAATTTAACTGAGTGGCGGGATTTGAAATGGGCAAAATATCAAAATTATAGGATTTTATAGGACTTTTGAGGCATTTTGCTAAAAATATAGGATGTTATAGGACATTTTTGAAAATATAGGATTTTATAGAAATTATAGGATTTTATAGAAATTATAGGATTTTATAGAAATTATAGGATTTTATAGAAATTATAGGATTTTATAGAAATTATAGGATTTTATAGAAATTATAGGATTTTATAGAAATTATAGGACCTCTGGGGAACTGGAGGTTTTAGGTGGAAGGAGTTTACTGCTAGAACGTGAGAGTGACCAAGTCTTCTCGCAACAGTGTCAACCCCCCCTCCCCCCCTTGGGTGTTTTGGGTATACTAAAATTTAACCCCCTTCTAGACCCCTCTAAGGTATTTCAAATAGTTTGAACCCCTCCCTGGAGAGATTTCTGGCTACGCCACTGACTCACAACAAAGTCACTCTCCCTCATAAGTCAACGGGCTCTTGCTCGGGCTCACAGCTCCGGTATTTTAAATGAATATTGTGAGCTCGAGACGAGACCGATAAGTTTTCACGTTAAAGCCGAGCCCGAGCTGAGGTATTGTGGAACGCATATTGTAACTAGTGAGACCGATCTTGAGCCCTTGTTAAAATACAAATTCCTTCGAGATCGAGCCCGAGCCCGTATTAAAAATTAACATACTAAGAGCTCAACCTTGAGCTCGACATAATACTTGAGTGCGAGCTCGAGACTGATTTTGGTAGTTTTCATATCTGAGGTGAGCCCGAGCTCAACTCACGATTACGATTGAGCCCGAACCCGAGACCGATTTGAAGCCTGTTTTCGTATCTGAGGATGAGCTTTACCTCCTTCCAATTCGCGATATTGCTTAGCCCTAAGCCCAGTTCGAAATTTATTTTGGCAAAAAAAGCCCAGCCTAGCTGGATTCCCGGCCTCAGGGCTGCCTGACCGCCTCCGACTGTCTTCCAGGTGTGCCAGTGCTGCCGGAATGGAGCTCGAAAACACTAATTGGGCTATTTGATAAATAAATTGTGCGACGAAAAATCGGGTTGAGCAACTTGAGTCCAGAGCTGTCGAAAGGGTTTTCATTATATCGTGTTGAGCAGAGCCACAATATAGTGATTCCGGAGCTTGAGCTTATCTGAGTATTTTGAGCCTTTAGCAGTTTTAAAACATAGCGAGACCAAGCTCGAGGCCACCATTTTATTTTTAAGTAACTATTACTATATTGAGCCTGAGCCCTAGATCACCCGTCAATTTGTAAATGTAGTGAGGGCGAGCCCGAGACCCAGCCAATATAATTGGTGAGACCAAGGCGAGCCAGAGACCAGCCGTAAGCTCATATACGAATTCAGTGAGGTTAGCTAGAGCTCAGCTCTTGGCGTTGACCTATGTTCTCCAAAAGTAGAAATAAAACATTCTTGATGGGCTAATCAAAAGTCATCTACTCATCTTGATGGCCGTATGACATTTTTAAGCAAGTGGCGGCTCAATCATTGCCACCTCTGTTATGAAAAGGCCCCTGTTACTAGAGATGGCCATGAGTCTATCCATTTCTTCGAAAAACGCGTGGTGCAATCTATTAACGGCAAAGGAAGCTAAAATTCAAAATAACCAAATGATAACATCGTCAGAGAGCCATTGTAGATAATTATATTTAGACAACTTATACTGTATTTAGTGGGCTTTAACCTAAATTATATATTCCATGTAAAAATATTGTAATTGCTGTAATTTATGTTATTGGCCAAATAACGAACGATCCAATCAAAGCGAGGGGTACCTATAAGTACCGCCTTTTTTATTTCGACGCTAGCAACATCTATTGAAAATAGAGCTACTTCACGTCAAGCCGCCACTTGCTTTAAATAACTTTTACCAAATTGAACCACTCACCCGAGCACTATGGTCTTGACCAAGCCGATCTTGACACCTTGCAGACCAGCGATGAAGAAGACGGTCAACGGAGTGGCCAAAGTGGCGCCTTGTTTGTTAATCAGCGACCCCAATGGCAGGACAAATCTGGTCACCAAAGGGTGGCACTTCAAACCATCCTCCATGATCTTAAGACTCAGAGGCAGACAGGCTTGACTAGTAAGTCGAAACCATCACAGATTGGTGAAAATCGAACGATAATAATCCATAATAAGTAAGTAATACCTTGAGGAACTTCCAAACGCCATCATAGAAAGTGGGCAAATTTTCATCATGAATGTCAGCGGATTTTTCCGGACGATTACCAAATACAAGAAAGGTAACACGACGAAATGGTAACCCAATTGAACCGATATGAAGACTGTTACGTAGAAACCCATCCTCGAAAAGACATCGACTATGGATTCGGTGATAATTCCTTGACAACACAACCAAAAGAACAGGCCAATAGGTAGCAATCTATTATCAGGAGTATACATGTATCTTAGAGAGAAGAATCAATATCTTTATACCGTTACATTATTCGCTTGAAACATGCACCTTCGCAGGCCCTCGTTGATTTTGCAGAAGACATTTTGGGGTAAACAATTGTGCGTAGAAATCATATACAGGGTGTTTCAAAAGGGTATGCAAACATTTGAAGGAGTTGTAGGGGGTGAGTTGAGAAGTATGCCTTTTTTTTCCCATTTTCCTACGATGAGTTAAAAGAGCGTCAGAGAGCCTCAAAGTGTGGCATACTAGCCCCTGGAAGTAGGCTGTAAAACCAAGCAGCATGGACTTAAAATACTGTTTAAGTTTCCTTTTGTACGCCGCGCTGGTTACCTCGATTTGTTTACGAAGTTCATTTTTACCTATCACATGAACCCAAACCTTAATGTTCGTATTTCCCAGCTGCTTGGTTTTGCGCTTGTTGCAGCCTACTTCCAGGGGCTAGTAGGCCACACTTTTAAGCTCTCTGGTGCTCTTTTAACTCCTCGTAAGAAAATTGGGGGTGGGGGGACAGGTATTCTTCTCAACCCACCCCCTACAACTCCTCAAATTTTTGCACAACCTTTTGAAACATCTTGTATGCATAGCGACTTTCTACAACTATTACAGTAGGGAAATTATTCTATAAAACAAGTAAATATTTCTAAGAAGTTGAATTTTACATAATTAGATGTGAACTTCCGGTTTGTCGAAGAAATTCGCGCCCACTAAAAACTGCCTTGGGCCAGTTCGAAGGTACATGTGTCATTATTACGACCTAGATGGATCCTTCTCTCAACCTCTTATAGATTATGGAAATTTATCTTCCAGCAAACAGCGCCATATTGCGGCGCATTTTGTAACTAATATCGTTGTAGTTATTCAAAAATGCTCACTTAACCAAAAATTGCAGTAGTTTCATAATGACTAGGTTGATTTCGTCTAAAACCATGTATAGCGTTTGAACTTTGTTGCCCAATAAAGCCATAGTACTGCCGAACACGATGCAAAAGAACACCAAACCTGAAACGCGGGAAGTAAAAACGTTACAGCGAGCCGTCCGTCCGGCCAAAACGTATCGTTCTATAACTTTCGTTTACCGACGTAGTTGGTTTGATATTTGTATTCCGTGTATCGGTCGATGACCACGGTGCCATTTCCTTCCGCTGTCGTCATGTTAATAGATCTAGTTATGGTTTCTTTCTAAAACGGAAGGTTATTTAAATTATGATGAAATAGACTTTTGGTTGAGCCCATATTTACCTGTATGAAAGTGGCCATAATGATATTTTCCGGTACTGCGTTTCTAATAAAATGGTTTTCTTAAATGGTATGGTAAAAAATGTCCTGGTGGACGGGTTAGGGAATTTAAGGTCGCACAGTAAGAGTTATCTAGTTTTGGGGGGTGCCAGATCTCACGGTTGGAAAGGTAGGAATTCTCAGGGTTCCAAGGGTTCCAGTCCTCGGAATGCGATTTTTAAATCTGTCCTGGTTCAAGGTTTAAAATTATCGAGGTTGACGGGTTAGAATTCTGGAGGGATTGAAGGGGTTGACGGGTTAGAATTCTGGAGGGATTGAAGGGGTTGACGGGTTAGAATTCTGGAGGGATTGAAGGGGTGGACGGGTTAGAATTCTGGAGAGATTGAAGGGGTTGACGGGTTAGAATTCTGGAGGGATTGAAGGGGTTGACGGGTTAGAATTCTGGAGGGATTGAAGGGGTTGACGGGTTAGAATTCTGGAGGGATTGAAGGGGTTGACGGGTTAGAATTCTGGAGGGATTGAAGGGGTTGACGGGTTAGAATTCTGGAGGGATTGAAGGGGTTGACGGGTTAGAATTCTGGAGGGATTGAAGGGGTTGACGGGTTAGAATTCTGGAGGGATTGAAGGGGTTGACGGGTTAGAATTCTGGAGGGATTGAAGGGGTTGACGGGTTAGAATTCTGGAGGGATTGAAGGGGTTGACGGGTTAGAATTCTGGAGGGATTGAAGGGGTTGACGGGTTAGAATTCTGGAGGGATTGAAGGGGTTGACGGGTTAGAATTCTGGAGGGATTGAAGGGGTTGACGGGTTAGAATTCTGGAGGGATTGAAGGGGTTGACGGGTTAGAATTCTGGAGGGATTGAAGGGGTTGACGGGTTAGAATTCTGGAGGGATTGAAGGGGTTGACGGGTTAGAATTCTGGAGGGATTGAAGGGGTTGACGGGTTAGAATTCTGGAGGGATTGAAGGGGTTGACGGGTTAGAATTCTGGAGGGATTGAAGGGGTTGACGGGTTTGAATTCTGGAGGGATTGAAGGGGTTGACGGGTTTGAATTCTGGAGGGATTGAAGGGGTTGACGGGTTTGAATTCTGGAGGGATTGAAGGGGTTGACGGGTTTGAATTCTGGAGGGATTGAAGGGGTTGACGGGTTAGAATTCTGGAGGGATTGAAGGGGTTGACGGGTTTAAATTCTGGAGGGATTGAAGGGGTTGACGGGTTTGATTTCTGGAGGGATTGAAGGGGTTGATGGGTTAGAATTCTGGAGGGATTGAAGGGGTTGATGGGTTAGAATTCTGGAGGGATTGAAGGGGCTGGAAGGATTGAAAGCTTGGAATTCCCGAGGGGTTGAAGGATTGAAGGGTTAAAACTCCCAAGGGGTTGAAGGATTGAAGGGTTAAAGGATTAAAACTCCCCGAGCGGTTGATGGGTTGAAAGGTTAAAACTCCCAAGGGGTTTATGGGTTGAAGGGTTAAAAATATGAAGGGATTGAAGGGTACTGAAGTATTCCCCGGATTAGAAGGCTAAGAACTAGTTAAATTGAAGGTAAAATTCCGAACAAACCGTACTTAAAGAAATCAACCATGGAGTTGATAACCGTTTCCGAATCATCTAAATCGGTGGAATTATCATCGCTAGACGCAAAGCCTTTCACGTGGTGTCCCAACCTGAGCTCCTTTGCTAAAACGCAACTGAAAATGGACGTAGCGGCCATCATTAGAATGAAAAACATGGCGCTGAAGACTACTACCCGTTGGCAACTGGTACGGTGCAAAGACGCAACCCCTGAAACGCACCAGTGAAATAATTTTACCTTTATCAAAAACTCATGATAACTCGTAAAATGTTAAACCTTATAATTATACCCAATATGATTCCGCAAAAGAGAACGGGCACCAGCAACATGCTGTAGCAGTGAAGGATCATTTGACCCGGGATGTCGATGTAGCGGTTAACGTCCTCTGACCAGCCGGCGTGGCGGATGGCCTGTCCAGTCGCAAAGCCGGATACAGCGCATACCAGGGTCAGAATCGTCAACGTGTGGCTTTTCAAGAACCCCGGTTGCTGTTGAGAAATTATTTTTTTTACGGTTGTATGCCAATTAAAGGTAGATTGACAACCGGATGTCGTGGTGACCACTAACCAAAAAAATATAACGGAAAAACGTTTTTCTTTTTAAATTTCAAATATCTATGAAACATTCTTCGTGCGGGGGGACATTTATTAGTGTAAAATTTAATGACCTTTAAACATGTCAAGGTCATTCAAAAACTACCTCGAGAAGCGTTTGGTTTACGGATTAGGTTCCAATTCGAAAGTTGTTGCTCGCCATAGAACTTTGATTTGACCAAATTTTACAAATCAGAAGTCGCGTAATTGAAGTTTAATTAATTGAACCTGATTTCTGTAAGATTGAATGTCATGACAACAAGAAAGAATAATTAATGGCTTCCGTGACATTTCAATTGAAATGTTGAACAACACTATGAACTCCCGTCGTCAAACGAGCTCTAGCATGTACCGTAGCCGACTGTGGAATAACTGAATCGTTGCAAACTATTCAGTATTTATTTTATTTATTCACATTAAAACTAATCAGATTATTTTATTATCAAACACTAAATTCATAAACCTTCAATTTATCGGCTTCTGATTGGTCAAATTTGTCCAAATCCAAGTTATTTGACATAAGAATATGGCGAGCAACAACTTTCTAATGGGAACTAAATCCGTTAACACAACAGTTCTCGACCTTGCATGACCTTGAAGACATGGTTCAAGGTCATTCAATTTTACACTAGTAAATGTCCCCCTGCACGAGGAATGTTCCAAAGAAATTCAAATTTTTCAAAAAAAAACTCATTTATTATGTTTTGGTTTTTTTACACCCTGTGTAGAAAGGTTAGCGCACGAGCCTATCTCTGCTGTACAACGAATAGGAACTCATTCGTCAGAAGCTTAGTTTGCTCCGAGTGAGGCAATACATATAGGCGGAAATAACACAGCAGCTCGTAGCGCCATCTAAAAACCAGCATTGGAACTACTATGCTTTTTAGCTCTAAGTTATGTAATGAATCTTAACACTAATTTCATTATATAATTTGTTGGCAAGAATGTCAATGTTAATTTATTATTAGTAATAGATTTAATTTATTGGAAAATAAATTAATTAGTTTCTAAAAATATCCTGATATTATTAGAAATAATTAAATACACAAAATAATTATATTGGTACCATAAAATAATTAGTTATGTAATTTCTAATATAATTTATGTAGCTTAGGGTACTATTAAAAATGGCAAAAAACCAGCACTGTGAGATCAATTTCTTCCAGAATCTGACGAGTTAGTTGCACAGAAAACCGTGTTTGCACTAAACTCTCCATCCTGTAGACACTTTGGTCTTCCCCAAATTTGTGAATTTTGGATGATCAATACAACCGCCCAATAATAAATTCAAAAAAAGACTAAAAGTTAAATAATTCTTTTTCAACCGTGTATATAATATATAAATTTATCTTTTCAAAGGCGTATCTTATATTACATCTATGTAAAAAATTATTTATCACATTTGGTTATAGTTAAATTAAATGGACTTAAGTTTCGTGAGTAGTTGAAACTTTAATCAGAAGTGTCGCCGCCTACTGGTCAAGTTTTAAATTGAACGTAGCAAGTCTTCTGTTCAATCAAAATTCTATTTGTATAGCGGTTAAATGTTTGTTGTCTGCTATTTTCTGATCGTTGAGTTGAAGAGTATGAAAGTAGATGGCGTTATTTTTATTCACACTAATTTTATAAAAAATGCCTTAATTTTGAGAAACTTAAATAAAATTGTTAAATTTGAAGAAGCACAAATAAAATTTGTAATTTCAAGAGATGCAAATAAAATTGTCTAATTTCAGAAGTTCAAAGTAACTCGACTATTTCCTAACTGATTTGATAACAAACATTACTTCTAAATTCGACGTAGACATTCAATATTGGGGAAAACCAATATTGCAAAAAAACTTAAATAGCCGTGCAGGTTGGTCAAAATAGAAATTGGTACTATTTTCGCTCACATTATCAACACATTCGGTACAGTATAAACGTATACGGAGAGGTAAAAAGTAACAAGACTATTTCCAAACTGATTTGATAACAAACATTACTTCTAAATTCGACGTAGACATTCAATATTGTGGTAAAACAATATTGCAAGTTGGTCAGAATACAAATAGGTACTAAAAATTGAGGGCTTATTTAAAAAATTATATTATCGTTTAGTATAGTCCAATAAATTTTGAATATGCGTGTACACTACTTTACCAGAAAGATAGATATCGCGTAAGAAACGATCAAAACGTGTCACGCTAATTATTTGAAAATACTAACCTTTGGGTTTCCCTCTAGCATGTACAAAAATGTGGATCTCGGAGCTCCTGAAGGCTTAAAAGCTAGGGGTATGATTTTAAATGATCGAAACAGATACCGTGCCAATGGTCCTTTTAATATATAGTAAAAACATAAACGACCTAGTGATTCCACAAACTAAACAGTTATATTAATTCCCCGACAATCCCGTCCCACGTCAAAGTAGCAACATCTTTCCCCAAATCAAATTTAAACCCCGACACTCTTACGATATACAAGTTTATAAACATTTATTTACAAAACCCCAAATATTAAAACTAAAACGCCAAGCCAAAGCCATGTAATTGTTTGAATTGTACTTATCCCAAGTGTTGTCGGTACTGACTGCCGAGATGTCACCTCCGGAAACGGAAATTGAAGACTTAGTGAAGTTGGCCACAGAGGAAGACTAGGAGTTTGGAGATGACAGTGTCGTAAGACGATTCCAACCTCGAGAAGACTTTGATTCACACATATAGCTCACACATATAGCTTGAACCGCGTAGAACGATAGCGAGTTAACTTTCTTTTTTTAAAACGAAGAGTTCGTATTTTAATCGGGAAACCCCGTTTTCTTTTATTTGAACTCTCACCCTCGGACCCCGTCCGTATCACAACTCTCTCTTTTTTCTGAGTTTCTGGGTTTTGATCTCTCAGGACATCCGGGATCTTCGGGGTCACGTGTAGGTACCTTGGGAGAGACCCAATCGCTGACCCTGGGTGGAGTTATCCATACCCAATCCAAATATTTCGGCAAACACGAGTCTATGTGACAATTAGTTGAGATTTATGATGGACTCTACGAATATTTTGAAAGTTTTTCACGGCAATGGTTTTATGGCTTTTATGGCTTATATTTCATGGCCTGACACTTGGCTTGGCAACTATCCCTTAATTGTTTTCTAACCCACCAAAATACAATAATACCCCCAAAATATTTCCCGCCAAAATGTTTCGAAACAAGGTCACCAATTCTTAAATAGCAATCGGGGTCTTTTTACGACCATCGGCACGGTATTTTTAAGATAAGAGCTCAAAAGGGTAAAATGCAATAAGGAAGAGGAGCCCCGACATGACCTCCGCTACAGTGATGGGCAGGTCTTGTGAGCGGCTTAGCTATTTTGAGCGGAGATGAGCGGTTAAATGCTTTTTTTTACATTAGCGCTCAAATAACTCTCAAAAATGCCCAACACTGCTCCGCTATAGAGGAGAAACTACTTAGGGAACCCCGCTTCCCATCCTCTGGGATCTAGGGACCCAATTCACTTTTTCTGGGAAACGGAACCCTTTGAAGAAAGTCGGAAAGAAACTATTTGGATCCGTAGATAATTTCAACGTAACACGCGTAATTACTGGAAACGACTTTTGAAATTAACTTAGTAATCATTTGCTAAAATCTGACTCCAAGATTACTAAGGAAATAAAAAAAACTGAAACTTTCTACAATTACCGAAATTGAGAAAATCAAAACATTTACTTACAGAATCAGTTGCAGCACCATTATTGACAGAATCACCCATTTTCAACTCCGTAAAGCCAATGCTAAATAACATTCATAGTTAACTTGTAATACTAACTAGGACTAACATCAGAATGTAACCAGCGCAGACGAGAAAGGAATTTTATCTAAGCGATAAAATAATCAAAGATTTTATCATAATTAACGCCCCATTCTGATTTGAAACGTTAACAGATATAACTCTTTATGACATACTTATAATCATCGCAGCTGTGCGTGTGGGTCATGAACATAAAACAAAGGCTGTCTGTATACGCTGTTTGTAAATTAAGCTTATCTTTAACGGGTGACGTCACTGGTACCCGAAAAAATGTACTTTATTCGGTGTCTAGGAAAAAAAAATTAAAAAATTTTCAGATCGCATGGCACGCACAGGGGGGTTAATAGATAGATGATACAAAACTCAATGACCTTGAACCATGTACTCAAGGTCATTCAAAATATATCTAGAGAACCGTTAGAGACTCGGTTCCAATTAGAAAGCTGTCCAAGTGGCTCTGAACCGATGTAAATTTGCCAATAGACAAAAAAATGAACATAAAAAACAAGGTCATAATTAAAAATGCTCAATGACTTATTTAATTATTAACGTAAAACATTTATTTAAAAACTCAGATTAGGTCGGTTGCAATCAACTGTTTTCGAGATACATTTTGAATGACCTTGAAGACATGGTACAATGTCAACCGAATTTTAATAGTCTAAAATACCTTAAAAGAGTGAATTTTTCCTAAAAATGTCGATGTTCTAGCACAAGTACTTCCTAAATTATTAACAACTAAGCTTGATCTCTTGGACATTTACAATTATGACTTTTGTTTGGTGTTTATATTCTTGGCGGTTTCCTATTGAGGACATGCTTTAAGGTCATCGACTTTTGTATCATCTAATTACCCCCAGCGCGTTCTACGAAAAATAATTTTTTAGTGGACACCCTCTTCTAGGTTATCCCTCTGTAACATAATTCCCTGACTGTTTTACTTGCTCTTAAAATTCCCCGACTGTTTTACTTGCTCTTAAAATTCCCCGACTTTTCCCGACTGTTATACTTGCTCCTAAAATTCCCCGACTTTTCCCGACTGTTATTCTCGCTCTTAAAATTCCCCGACTGTTATACTTGCTCTTAAAATTCCCCGACTGTTATTCTGGCTATTAAAATTATCCGACTGTTATTCTGGCTCTTAAAATTCCCCAACTGTTATACTTGCTCTTAAAATTCTCTGACTGTTATACTTGCTCTTAAAATTCCCCGACTTTTCCCGACTGTTATACTTGCTCTTAAAATTCCCCGACTGTTTTACTTGCTCTTAAAATTCCCCGACTTTTCCCGACTGTTATACTTGCTCCTAAAATTCCCCGACTTTTCCCGACTGTTATTCTCGCTCTTAAAATTCCCCGACTGTTATACTTGCTCTTAAAATTCCCCGACTGTTATTCTGGCTCTTAAAATTACCCGACTGTTATACTTGCTCTTAAAATCCCCCGACTTTTCCCGACTGTTATACTTGCTCCTAAAATTCCCCGACTTTTCCCGACTGTTATTCTCGCTCTTAAAAATCCCCGACTGTTATACTTGCTCTTAAAATTCCCCGACTGTTATTCTGGCTCTTAAAATTCCCCGACTGTTATTCTGGCTCTTAAAATTCTCCGACTGTTATACTTGCTCTTAAAATTCCCCGACTTTTCCCGATTGTTATACTTGCTCTTAAATTTCACCGACTTTTCCCGACTGTTATTCTGGCTCTTAAAATTCCCCGACTGTTATACTTGCTCTTAAAATTCCCCCACTTTTCCCGACTGTTACACTTGCTCTTAAATTTCCCCGACTTTTATTCTGGCTCTTAAAATTCTCCGACTGTTATACTTGCTCTTAAAATTCCCCCACTTTTCCCGACTGTTACACTTGCTCTTAAATTTCCCCGACGTTTCCCGACTGTTATTCTGGCTCTTAAAATTCCCCGACTATTATATTTGCTCTTTAAATTCCCCGACTGTTATTCTGGCTCTTAAAATTCCCCGACTGTTTTACTTGCTCTTAAAATTCCCCGACTTTTCCCGACTGTTATACTTGCTCCTAAAATTCCCCGACTTTTCCCGACTGTTATTCTCGCTCTTAAAATTCCCCGACTGTTATACTTGATCTTAAAATTCCCCGACTGTTATTCTGGCTCTTAAAATTACCCGACTGTTATACTTGCTCTTAAAATCCCCCGACTTTTCCCGACTGTAATACTTGCTCCTAAAATTCCCTGACTTTTCCCGACTGTTATTCTCGCTCTTAAAAATCCCCGACTGTTATACTTGCTCTTAAAATTCCCCGACTGTTATTCTGGCTCTTAAAATTCCCCGACTGTTTTACTTGCTCTTAAAATTCCCCGACTGTTTTACTTGCTCTTAAAATTCCCCGACTTTTCCCGACTGTTATACTTGCTCCTAAAATTCCCCGACTTTTCCCGACTGTTATTCTCGCTCTTAAAATTCCCCGACTGTTATACTTGCTCTTAAAATTCCCCGACTGTTATTCTGGCTCTTAAAATTATCCGACTGTTATTCTGGCTCTTAAAATTCCCCAACTGTTATACTTGCTCTTAAAATTCTCTGACTGTTATACATGCTCTTAAAATTCCCCGACTTTTCCCGACTGTTATACTTGCTCTTAAAATTCCCCGACTGTTTTACTTGCTCTTAAAATTCCCCGACTTTTCCCGACTGTTATACTTGCTCCTAAAATTCCCCGACTTTTCCCGACTGTTACACTTGCTCTTAAATTTCCCCGACTTTTATTCTGGCTCTTAAAATTCTCCGACTGTTATACTTGCTCTTAAAATTCCCCCACTTTTCCCGACTGTTACACTTGCTCTTAAATTTCCCCGACTTTTCCCGACTGTTATTCTGGCTCTTAAAATTCCCCGACTATTATATTTACTCTTTAAATTCCCCGACTGTTATTCTGGCTCTTAAAATTCCCCGACTGTTTTACTTGCTCTTAAAATTCCCCGACTTTTCCCGACTGTTATACTTGCTCCTAAAATTCCCCGACTTTTCCCGACTGTTATTCTCGCTCTTAAAATTCCCCGACTGTTATACTTGCTCTTAAAATTCCCCGACTGTTATTCTGGCTCTTAAAATTACCCGACTGTTATACTTGCTCTTAAAATCCCCCGACTTTTCCCGCCTGTTATACTTGCTCCTAAAATTCCCCGACTTTTCCCGACTGTTATTCTCGCTCTTAAAAATCCCCGACTGTTATACTTGCTCTTAAAATTCCCCGACTGTTATTCTGGCTCTTAAAATTCCCCGACTGTTTTACTTGCTCTTAAAATTCCCCGACTGTTTTACTTGCTCTTAAAATTCCCCGACTTTTCCCGACTGTTATACTTGCTCTTAAAATTCCCCGACTGTTTTACTTGCTCTTAAAATTCCCCGACTTTTCCCGACTGTTATACTTGCTCCTAAAATTCCCCGACTTTTCCCGACTGTTATTCTCGCTCTTAAAATTCCCCGACTGTTATACTTGCTCTTAAAATTCCCCGACTGTTATTCTGGCTCTTAAAATTACCCGACTGTTATACTTGCTCTTAAAATCCCCCGACTTTTCCCGACTGTTATACTTGCTCCTAAAATTCCCCGACTTTTCCCGACTGTTATTCTCGCTCTTAAAAATCCCCGACTGTTATACTTGCTCTTAAAATTCCCCGACTGTTATTCTGGCTCTTAAAATTCCCCGACTGTTATTCTGGCTCTTAAAATTCTCCGACTGTTATACTTGCTCTTAAAATTCCCCGACTTTTCCCGATTGTTATACTTGCTCTTAAATTTCACCGACTTTTCCCGACTGTTATTCTGGCTCTTAAAATTCCCCGACTGTTATACTTGCTCTTAAAATTCCCCGACTGTTATTCTGGCTCTTAAAATTATCCGACTGTTATTCTGGCTCTTAAAATTCCCCAACTGTTATACTTGCTCTTAAAATTCTCTGACTATTATACTTGCTCTTAAAATTCCCCGACTTTTCCCGACTGTTATACTTGCTCTTAAAATTCCCCGACTTTTCCCGACTGTTATACTTGCTCTTAAAATTCCCCGACTGTTTTACTTGCTCTTAAAATTCCCCGACTTTTCCCGACTGTTATACTTGCTCTTAAATTTCACCGACTTTTCCCGACTGTTATTCTGGCTCTTAAAATTCCCCGACTGTTATACTTGCTCTTAAAATTCCCCCACTTTTCCCGACTGTTACACTTGCTCTTAAATTTCCCCGACTTTTCCCGACTGTTATTCTCGCTCTTAAAATTCCCCGACTATTATATTTGCTCTTTAAATTCCCCGACTGTTATTCTGGCTCTTAAAATTCCCCGACTGTTATTCTGGCTCTTAAAATTCCCCGACTGTTTTACTTGCTCTTAAAATTCCCCGACTTTTCCCGACTGTTATACTTGCTCCTAAAATTCCCCGACTTTTCCCGACTGTTATTCTCGCTCTTAAAATTCCCCGACTGTTATACTTGCTCTTAAAATTCCCCGACTGTTATTCTGGCTCTTAAAATTACCCGACTGTTATACTTGCTCTTAAAATCCCCCGACTTTTCCCGACTGTTATACTTGCTCCTAAAATTCCCCGACTTTTCCCGACTGTTATTCTCGCTCTTAAAAATCCCCGACTGTTATACTTGCTCTTAAAATTCCCCGACTGTTATTCTGGCTCTTAAAATTCCCCGACTGTTTTACTTGCTCTTAAAATTCCCCGACTTTTCCCGACTGTTATACTTGCTCCTAAAATTCCCCGACTTTTCCCGACTGTTATTCTCGCTCTTAAAATTCCCCGACTGTTATACTTGCTCTTAAAATTCCCCGACTGTTATTCTGGCTCTTAAAATTATCCGACTGTTATTCTGGCTCTTAAAATTCCCCAACTGTTATACTTGCTCTTAAAATTCTCTGACTGTTATACTTGCTCTTAAAATTCCCCGACTTTTCCCGACTGTTATACTTGCTCTTAAAATTCCCCGACTGTTTTACTTGCTCTTAAAATTCCCCGACTTTTCCCGACTGTTATACTTGCTCCTAAAATTCCCCGACTTTTCCCGACTGTTATTCTCGCTCTTAAAATTCCCCGACTGTTATACTTGCTCTTAAAATTCCCCGACTGTTATTCTGGCTCTTAAAATTACCCGACTGTTATACTTGCTCTTAAAATCCCCCGACTTTTCCCGACTGTTATACTTGCTCCTAAAATTCCCCGACTTTTCCCGACTGTTATTCTCGCTCTTAAAAATCCCCGACTGTTATACTTGCTCTTAAAATTCCCCGACTGTTATTCTGGCTCTTAAAATTCCCCGACTGTTATTCTGGCTCTTAAAATTCTCCGACTGTTATACTTGCTCTTAAAATTCCCCGACTTTTCCCGATTGTTATACTTGCTCTTAAATTTCACCGACTTTTCCCGACTGTTATTCTGGCTATTAAAATTCCCCGACTGTTATACTTGCTCTTAAAATTCCCCCACTTTTCCCGACTGTTACACTTGCTCTTAAATTTCCCCGACTTTTATTCTGGCTCTTAAAATTCCCCGACTGTTTTACTTGCTCTTAAAATTCCCCGACTGTTTTACTTGCTCTTAAAATTCCCCGACTTTTCCCGACTGTTATACTTGCTCCTAAAATTCCCCGACTTTTCCCGACTGTTATTCTCGCTCTTAAAATTCCCCGACTGTTATACTTGCTCTTAAAATTCCCCGACTGTTATTCTAGCTCTTAAAATTATCCGACTGTTATTCTGGCTCTTAAAATTCCCCAACTGTTATACTTGCTCTTAAAATTCTCTGACTGTTATACTTGCTCTTAAAATTCCCCGACTTTTCCCGACTGTTATACTTGCTCTTAAAATTCCCCGACTGTTTTACTTGCTCTTAAAATTCCCCGACTTTTCCCGACTGTTATACTTGCTCCTAAAATTCCCCGACTTTTCCCGACTGTTATTCTCGCTCTTAAAATTCCCCGACTGTTATACTTGCTCTTAAAATTCCCCGACTGTTATTCTGGCTCTTAAAATTACCCGACTGTTATACTTGCTCTTAAAATCCCCCGACTTTTCCCGACTGTTATACTTGCTCCTAAAATTCCCCGACTTTTCCCGACTGTTATTCTCGCTCTTAAAAATCCCCGACTGTTATACTTGCTCTTAAAATTCCCCGACTGTTATTCTGGCTCTTAAAATTCCCCGACTGTTATTCTGGCTCTTAAAATTCTCCGACTGTTATACTTGCTCTTAAAATTCCCCGACTTTTCCCGATTGTTATACTTGCTCTTAAATTTCACCGACTTTTCCCGACTGTTATTCTGGCTCTTAAAATTCCCCGACTGTTATACTTGCTCTTAAAATTCCCCCACTTTTCCCGACTGTTACACTTGCTCTTAAATTTCCCCGACTTTTATTCTGGCTCTTAAAATTCTCCGACTGTTATACTTGCTCTTAAAATTCCCCGACTTTTCCCGACTGTTATACTTGCTCCTAAAATTCCCCGACTTTTCCCGACTGTTATTCTCGCTCTTAAAATTCCCCGACTGTTATACTTGCTCTTAAAATTCCCCGACTGTTATTCTGGCTCTTAAAATTACCCGACTGTTATACTTGCTCTTAAAATCCCCCGACTTTTCCCGACTGTTATACTTGCTCCTAAAATTCCCCGACTTTTCCCGACTGTTATTCTCGCTCTTAAAAATCCCCGACTGTTATACTTGCTCTTAAAATTCCCCGACTGTTATTCTGGCTCTTAAAATTCCCCGACTGTTATTCTGGCTCTTAAAATTCTCCGACTGTTATACTTGCTCTTAAAATTCCCCGACTTTTCCCGATTGTTATACTTGCTCTTAAATTTCACCGACTTTTCCCGACTGTTATTCTGGCTCTTAAAATTCCCCGACTGTTAAACTTGCTCTTAAAATTCCCCCACTTTTCCCGACTGTTACACTTGCTCTTAAATTTCCCCGACTTTTATTCTGGCTCTTAAAATTCTCCGACTGTTATACTTGCTCTTAAAATTCCCCCACTTTTCCCGACTGTTACACTTGCTCTTAAATTTCCCCGACTTTTCCCGACTGTTATTCTGGCTCTTAAAATTCCCCGACTATTATATTTGCTCTTAAAATTTACTGACATTTTTACTTGTTCTTTAAATTCCCTGAAATTTTCACTTGGTGTCTAAATTCCCCAACTTTCCCGGACTGTTATAAATGCTCTTAAAATTCCCTGATATTTTATTTGGCCTTTAAATTCCCTGAAATTTTCACTTGATGTTTAAATTCCCCAACTTTTCCGGACTGTTATAAATGCTCTTAAAATTCCCTGACATTTTTACTTGGTCTTTAAATTCCCCGACTTTTCCGACTGTTATACTTGCTCTTAAAATTCCCTGACATTTTATTTGGTCTTTAAATTCCCTGAAATTTTCACTTGGTGTTTAAATTCCCCGACTTTTCCGGACTGTTATAAATGCTCTTAAAATTCCCTGACATTTTTACTTGGTCTTTAAATTCCCCGACTTTCCCGACTGTTATACTTGCTCTTAAAATTCCTTGACTTTTCAAGAATTAGCAGGTAATGTGGAGAACCTGTTTAATGTTTATTTCGTTTTATTTTATACTTTTTAAAACAAGGAATATAGGAATGAAAACAGCCAATTTGAAAAAAAAAATTCCATTAATATTTATTGCGTTTTATTTTGTACTTTTCAAAGTAACGAATTTGTATATAAAAATAGCAAAATGTTTTAACAGTAATATAGACGTCGATCATGATAGTTAGTAGATGTAATCTAGGATTTGGTAAAATTGGGGTTGCGTTTCTCCACAAATGCTGCCATGCCCTCCTTACGATCACTCTGAAAATAAATTAATTAACATTAACTAATGCTAAATTTTAACACATTTATCCATAAAAGACCAATTAACAAATCGATTACACAGAAACAAAACATTTATAGCGAAGTCATTGGAGGTTCAATTTTAACACTTATTTAAACCAGATGGCGCCAAATTAAACATATTGGCGGGAAGGGAATAAAATATTTAACTAAAAAAATACTTTTAACACTATTTTGAGTTATGTTTAATGTAAAACTGTAAGCGAAAGATCATTGGATGAAAAATTCAGACGAGAAATCGAGAAATCCGTCAAGAAATCTGGTCCAGCGTAAAATCCCGGACACATTTTTGCTGAATGTCCGACCACTCGAAATAAATACATTCGGGATAGTCATAAATAAGTGCCTTAGTTAACTTGGTTAAATTTTAGGACTTTATAATTTTCTTAAAAATGTCCTTATTGCAAGGAAATTGAATTGGTTTTTGAAGAAAAGTAATCTCTAGCTTCAAAGTGGTGCGGGGAAAACTACGTGGTAGAACTTACACAAACTGCACTGTGACACAAGCTAGTACCTTCGGCGTTGTACAGTAGCGCCACCGGTGGACTGCGTTAGAACTCGAGCCACAGTTTCACAGTATCAATGTGCAGTTTGAGCAGATTCTGCTAATTAGTTTTCCCAACGCCACTTTTAAATAGTATGAAATCTTACCGTTGCGAAAGTCGAGTGGAAAATATGTTTTTCAACAGCCAAACCTTCTTCTAAAGTCGTATTGTAGGCTATTAAAAATACAGAGATCAGTAATTCTACTGCAAAAAAACTATTTCTTTTTAAAAAGACACGTACCATGAAGAACTGCCTTCTTGCAAAGAACGGTAATCAGTTTCGAGTTAGAGGAAATTTTTTCTGCCAGTTTGATGGCTTCACCTACAACTTTGTCCGTGGGGAAAACCCTGCTTACAAGACCTACATTAACGAGCCTAATGTCAAAGGTTAAATCAACCTATAAAGCAAGAACGCATTCCGGTACCTACGAATATGTGACTGCAGTGATTCAGGACCACATATACCAAATGCGACTGGTAATGTTATTATACGCTTGCATAGAGAAATTCACCTCATAGAAACGCGTATAAACTTTTAAAAGCCGATTGATGCGACATCTGTTGCCAGTTTCTGTAAGCGCTTAAGGTACTTCGTAAATTAGCATTTTGTTGGAATAGAAAGCGAATTTAAAGGGATTTTTGGAAATAAAAACTCTTAAAAGATAATCAAGTGTGCGCGCAAAACGTTAAGTGGGTTTTAGGTTAAGCCCCATCCGGAATTGAAATCCTGGGTTAAAATATTCAATTATCTTAATACATTTTATACTTGGTTAAAATATTGAACGAGTTATTTGGAATTAAATAGCATTTTAAAAGTTTACAATAATGGACAAATGATGGCGACACTAAATTTATCCGTTGTCGTAAGGTTCCAATATTTTTAGTGAGGCGTTATGATTGTGGGATGCACGTCGTCTGATATCTACACAGCTCGAATGTTCGTCTGCTTTACACTACGCTATGATATTGGTCCATATTCTAAGGTACCCAAATGCATTCTTGTCAACATTAATTTAAAGTGGTTTTTACCCCATTTATCAGCTTCGGCGGCTGTAATCATATTTCCACTCAAAACTATTTCCATGGCTCGAGATTTCCCGACCAATTTGGGTAACCTTTGGGTTCCTCCGGCACCTTCATTCGAAATTTAGACGTGTTAGTATTAAAAAATATCCACGACCAAGAACGCATAGACGTAACTATGAAAATATTACATACCGGCACCATGAAGTTCTACTTCTTAAATTAAGGGAATTAACTGGCGACCTCTAGACTACATTTTTCATATAGTCAAGGCAAGAATTGATCTATTTATATAAACATTCTCTATAAAATAGATCAATTCTTGGTCAAGGATAATGAAGTATATCAATTATTATTTATTTTTAATTTATAAATATAATACTTCAATTAGCAAATGAAAATTTAAAAACTATTTTAAAATTTTCAAACTTTAATATCCTACTTTTTATTTTCCAGATGGCGCTACACGCAGTTTTTTTGGGCGTTTCCATTTGGATAAGTATGAGATCATGGCCGCAGGGTACAATATTATAGTTACAAGTTCTTAGTTACTTCTACGAGTTTTCCAAGGACAAAATAACTAGACCTGGAATAGTTCCAATGATAATTTCGGGTTGTCCAAATTTGGCATTTTCTCCGGCGTAGATGATGTCACACATCATGGCTAATTCGCAACCTCCACCCAACTAATTTGTCATACAACATTACTGTCAGATTTATCGTTTAAATATGAAATTAGACCGAGCCAGAAGAGATCCAAGGTTATTCAAGGTCGGGGCATTTTAAAAAAATTTAATCTCAAGGTTGATTTCGGAAATCCGAAATTGTTTGAGATTTTGGAACATATTTTGGGATTTCCAAGTTAATACAAGATTTAAGAACCCTTTTTATGCAGTGTCCTGTTTTGAATACTTCCATTCAAAAATTACCGCATGATAATCAAGATTAGCACAAATTGCCAGGGCCGCCAAGAGCGGTCCCAGGCCCCGGTAAAACAATACTTTCGGGCCCCAAGAGCTACCAATTCGCACTAGGAAGTCGGTTTCACGTAGGGGGTGAGTTTACCCCGCCAAGTGAGTTCCGACTAGCGCGAACCGAACGATAGTCGGGAGTGACCAAAGACTATTTAAGCTATCGCTACATAGACTGGACTCTCAGGCCTTCAAAAAGGTTGACAACTTTAACCCCCAGTGCCACCTAGTATCAAAGCAAAGAACTAAAAATCCTGACATCTGTTGGTTGCTATTGACAATTTTAAAACGCCAGCGCCACGTAGTTTCGAGGTAAGAAACTAAAATAAAAATTTCTGACACCATTCCGGCAAATTATAATATTATCATAAGTTTCTTTTTTTAAATGAATATTTCTTTGCCTCAATACTTGATGGCGCTGATGCTTGAAAAAAAGCCATCAACTTATACTCCATAGACCACGCCAGTCTATGTAAGCGTAGCTTTATATAGTCTTTGGGAGTGACGGAGTCGGAGATAGGATCGAGCGTCCTTGGACCTCCGTTTCTCTCCACGGGGTAACTCCCGTTGTCAATTTTTTAGGTGCGAACAATAGTCGGAGAGGGAATCTCCGTTTCCATATGTAATATCGCGAGCCGCTTTTGTTCCGATAAATGATTTTTCATTTTTATTATTTAAATACAATGGGTGTTTTAATAACTATAGAATTGGAATTATAATTATTTGATTAAATAACATTTGTGTTTTAATAACAAAATTAGATAGAATTTAAACTGAGGAAAAAAACCTTGTGCGAACGGTAGTTGTAAGAGTGCGAATGGAAATCCGTCTCACTTCCCCCCTGTCTTGTCAGGCCTGCAAATTGCACACTACAATCAGCGTTGCCAGACGCCCTATAATTATAGGGAAAATCTATAATTTTGTCAAAAAAAAAATTCGGTGCCCTATAATTTGAACAGTATACTATATAGGGCATTTTTTTTCGATTTTTCGATATTGATGAACTATAAATCCTATAATTTCACAATTTCCTAGTCAGGTTCGGGAATTTGATATAATTATTATAAAAATGAATAAATGTGTTTTTATTATTTTTAATATTTCAGTTTTTTTCATTTAAAATTTCATAAAAATTGAAATTACCGCCAAATGCAATGTGTCCTATAATTTGGACTGGAAATCTATAATTTTAGTCCTTGGTTCTATAAACAATGAAGAAACATAACAAGGAATGATATGACTAGAGCCCAGCGTTGCCAGTTGTACCATAATTATGGTACACTTCAATAATTTTACTTCGAAATCTTGGTCGTACCATAATTTTAGCCGTGTACCATATGGTACGCTTTCATGCAATAAATTCCTAAAGATGTCCCATATTTTCAATAATTTTTACATAAATCGAATATTATGATTTTTATTCATGTTCAGCCCCATACAAACAAAATTGTCTGGAGCTTTAACCACGGACTTTACTATAAGGTGTAACCAAAGATAATCTAGACTACTCAGAACTAAAGTTACTAAACTCAGTTTGCGGCAGTTTGACAGATCTGTTCTACTCAGCTCCAGCACGATAGCGCCATCTCTTATTTTTCCCCGAAACCCAAAACCACCGACTTCCACCTTAATATCTCTAAATTAGGTGGTTTTGACTCATGTTTCATAAAGAAAATAATATTAAAATTTTAAATAACTACAAATTCTTTGAATAAGAGGAAATTCAATAATTTTTCCAAGAATTCAATAATTCTCGATCAGGGGTGCAACAATTTTCAGTATTTGACCTGGCAACGCTGCTAGAGCCTAGCCAGACCCGACGAGAGAGGGGGGAACCCGGTACAAATTACCGGAGCCCGTGCAGCCTAGGGGCCCGGGATTGAATCGATTGAATAAACAAGGTATACTTATCCCAGAAATGTATAGCTATCTCTAGTAGTAACGGCGGCTCTCTTGGGGCTTGAAATTAATATTTTACCGGGGCCCGGTCCCGCTCTCGACGGCCCTGAGCCTAACGCCGCCGCCGCCGATATTTTCTTGGGTGCCGAACCGCCGCCGAGTCATTTACTTTTTGGCACGCCGCCGACGATAGATTTTGAATTATTATTATTATTCTTTTTTTTAGATTTTCTGCATAACTTTTAATTTTTTTTCCTTCAAAAACAATTTGGAATTTGGTTTCCCAAATTTTCAAAAGGGGGGATAATCTTTGCCCCTTCACGCCGCCGACATAATCTGGTAGCTTAAGCTAAAGTTAATTTTAAATAATAAGTGCTTTTCAAACTGTTAAAAACAATAAATAATAATCTGGTTTATAAGTAGCGGGTGGATAGTGTGCGATTTGTTTGCGAAGGCTCGAAAGCCATTGAATCCCCTGATTAAGAGCCCAGCATCTCTCTGACAGAGATGGAATCATACCTAAAGCGGTTCTGTATATAGACTGAATATATTCATTGTTAATAAAGGTCAGACTAAAGTGGGAATGAAATGATATTAATGAAAGTCTACGTTGTTTAAAACGTGATTAACAAACATGCAAAAGCAAATCACACCATGATAAAGATCGTGTAATTGAAATGTTTTCTTTAAAGATTCTTAGAAAACAATAGGGAATCTCTATCTATTATTAAAATTCCGTCATAACCTCTAACAATGATCTCATACTGGCTCTTGGTATTTGAGAAATACATACAGCGTAACCCTGTACAGCTGCAATAAGTGGCTTAGAAGCATTTGAAACTGCATTCCATTCGCTCAGAAAATTAGAAGTAACGCACTGAGCAAAAGTACTGTCTTTCATTTCTTTAATGTCAGCACCAGCTAGATTTTAAGAAACACACGGTAAACTTAAAACATTAGTTTTAGTTTAAGCAAGTTTTAACAATACCTGCAAATGCTTTCTCGCTTCCAGTTAATACAATAGCACCAATCTCATCATTCGAATCAAACCTTCTAAGTGCATCGGCTAACTCTGACATTAACGGACTACACAATGCATTCAAAGCTTTTGGTCGGTTCAATTGTATGAAACCAACATCGTTTTTCTCACCCTTAACTTCAACCAATATATTCTGATAAGATGTACCTAAGACATTTGAAGACCAAATATATCACTTTGAGAATAACTTTAATGCTAAATTTATAAAGTCTGCATTTAGAATTTAACTTCCCCGCCATTATTTTAAAGACGAAGGCTTAGGAACTAAAATTCTAGGGAAAATTAATGTTTAAGTAACTGTTTTACCTGAAGACATCAGCCGTATGTTTTTACTTAATGCACAGCCAACGATTTTCTTTGATATTTGGACATTACTGCCACTAATTAACACTTTACGTAAAATAGAAGAAGCCATTAGGAATTTAAACCTATTAAAATAAAATTATAGACGGTCAGGAATAGCAGCAGGCAATTGTCCTTGAAAGGAACGCAATCAGCTGGTAAGAAATGTACGCACACGATTTTTGATTGCTGGGGAAAAAATAACGAGAGTGGCGGCATCTATCAATGAAATTGGAAACTCAATTATACTTTCAAAATTGATACGAAGTAATCCACTTTCCTCACTCAAAATGACAAATGAAACCGAAAAATACGACCATTTATTATTTCAAATTATTGAAAATGAAGGCCAGCTGGTTCCTTTTCTTGACGTAGTATTTAGTTTCTTGTATAGAAGGTAAATATATCAATAAATTTTGTAATAATTGCAATTTGACTAAGGCTTAAAGTGTTTTGTCGTCTGCTATAGGACCGATTTTTATAAAATCCAACATGACAAGACAGAAAACATGGGTTTCCCTATTGGAGTTGCCGAACAGTTTGTTAAAGAGGTAAATATTGCCATTTCACACTTTTTGATATGCGATATTTTACGCTATTATAACGACGTTTACTATAGGCATTCTTACGTTACCACCGTCTCTCAATGCAAGATGAGGAGCATTATCAAAATCAGCTAGCATTAGTGAAACAAACTGGTAAAATATTTAATTTGAGAATACTGTAATATCTATTAACTTTAACATTTCTTTTAGGTGATGTACCACCAGCTGTCAATACTGTTGAAATTACGAATACTGTTGTAATTACGGATGAGACAAAAAAAATGACTACGCTTAAATCTAAGAAAAATTCTAGGTTAATATTTGGTATTTCAATCAAAATTTAATTTAACAATAATGACATATTTAAATATAGTTTTGGCAATAATAGTGAAAGCTATAACGGGGCAGTACAGGAAAACTACGCGTGGTCACAAACGATTACAGATATTGACGTACATGTCAAGGTAACGTGATTTTTAAAATAAATATATTTTGAACTGAAAAATGTCAATATTTTAGGTTCCAGAACATATCAACTCGGGGCGTGCTGTTTCAGTAGCTATTTCAAATGCGCATTTGAAAGTTTCATATTTAAATCAAGATGGAAACGGGGCTGAACCATGGAAAACTGTTATAGACGACGATTTCATATTTAAGGTGCAGGGAGACGAAGCTTGTTGGAATCTCATTCCAGGAGAAGAAATATTTGTACGTGATTTAAGTTGCATTAAATTTATTTGGCTACAATTAACAACTAAATCTTTTAAATTAAAATGCAGATTAGTTTAGAAAAGAGTGAAGAGCGTTGGTGGGACTCGTTACTAAAGAGCGAACCTAAAATTGACACTAAAAAGATCGACAACAGTCGGCCTTATGAAACACTGGACCAAGAAAACCGAGCCAAAATTGACGAATTAATGTATAATGAAAGATGTAAAGCTGAAGGCAAATTAACAACTGAACAAATGGTAAATTTTTTTATCAAAAATCAGGATGTAAATAGATAGTAAAATTTGAAATAACTTTCCCAGAAAGTGGAAAAAGCATTACAAGAGGCGTGGGATGTTGAAGGATCACCGTTCAAAGGACAAAGTTACGATTCTACTTTGGTTTCGCAAGTTGTGGGAAATTTGCAGAATTAAAATTTTATATTGTAGTTTATTTGGGGCAAAATAATGTAAATAAATTTGACTTATTTTAAATATGGATGATGTTTACTTTGAGAGAAACTTTAAAATGGAGCTCTGCGTGTTATGAAAAATCAGTGGTGTAGCCCAAAATTAAGTGTTATTATTATTATTATTATTGAAAGGGGTAGAAAGCCGTACACTAAGATGTCGGGATGTTGAAGAAGTCTTGCGTCTCCAACCACATACTAGCAGGGCCCCCAGAAGTCTGGTCCTATAATTCCTACAAAATCCTATATTTTCAAGAATGTCCTATAACATCCTATATTTTTAGCAAAATCCCCCAAAAGTCCTATAAAATCCTATAATTTTCATATTTCGCCCATTTCAAATCCCGCCACTCACGTCGTCAGTGAAATTGCTAGATTTAGCTATAGGACAAATTCCTATACCGTCATTCTAGTCTGTACTTTTCTTATTGTTAACATGGTTAGCTACTAGTATATTTTTGTGACAAAATGGTTGAATAGTTTCTAGTTTTTAAGTGAAAATTGCACATTTATTTCTCTAAATATAGATATTTTGTTTTTAAATGCATAAAGTTAGTAAATTAAATAGCATATATAGTCCTATAAAATCCCTTAATTGTGTAAAAATAGTCCTATATTTTTAGAAATATAATCCTATTTTTCCTATATAAAAGTTGAAGATTCTAGTTGGGGCCCTGTACTAGTTACAGCTACAAAGAATGTGAGAGGCAGTTTCCTCCTCAGCCAGACAAGCGCTGCAAATTGGGTCATCACTGACTCCAATAAGGTTTTAGTGTCGGTTAAGTAAGTCGATGTTGGTCCATATCGTAATTTAACCGATTTTGAGAATTTACCGATATTCAAACCGATTTTTACTGATATTTTACAATAAATTAAAAAAGCCAAAGGTCAAGGTTACCGCAGTAGCAAAATGTGGTCGGGCTGACGTCGTCGAAAATGGGTGGGCCAACTTAGTCGGTGTGTGGTCGGCTCAAAGGTCCAAATGTCGCAGTCGGCCGACGTTATGTTTTGTGGTAAATAGCGAGTCACTATTTCGATGTCCGCCCAACTTATTTGCCGAATAATAATCCGACCACAAAAGTCTTGTCTGCTAGCCTCTTGCGCCTGATTATTAGTTGGTCCGACCAATATGCGTTCCTTTTGCATATTCACATAATTATTTTTTAATAATCAGCTAGGCTAATACCCAAGGAACCACCATAGGCCTAAGTCATCAAGCGACTTTTAAAGCCATTAAATTCAGGTGGCCAGGTTATTCTAAAACTATACTTCAGTCGGAATCTGGTCGGCATCAAGAGTACAAGCCGACACTGACCCGACACAAAAGCGGACTTCATGTGCCACTGGGGGAAAGGCATGTTGTTCCGTACAAAAATATATTTGGTAGGTAATAATATTGGATTTTATCAGCTTAACATTTGTACCGAACAGCAGGCCTGTTGCTCTCAATGGCGGATACAGAAAAAACTCAAGGGGGGGGGGGCGCTAAAAGACATCTTGAGCTATGGGTGTAATTACAAAGTATAGTACTAGCTACTATACTTAGCTACATTGTCCAAATGCGGAGAAAAAATGATATAATAAGTACGATAATTAAGAAAAAATAATTAAATTATATAAAAATAGCTCAACGGCACTTACGAAATTTATCTAATCGACAATTGAAGGCCGAACCGGAGGATTAGATTTACAGCTAGGAGCAACAAACACAAGGAGAACTAGCCTTTAAACACGCTACAAATTTCATTGAGCGTTTTACGGGCGGGAGGAAGACCATTTCCGAATTTTCCCCTTCCGACGGCAGCAGGCGCTATAGCGTCTAACCAATGAAAACTGTACGCGAGACAATGCACGACGTTTGACGGGTTGCGTTCTCCTTGTGTGGGCAGTGCTGTGTTTGTTGCTCCTAGTTTACAGCGAGGGGTAAGACACTCTGCGAACTCGGTGTACACTGTCGTACCTTTCACAGTGCTAAATGGAACTCTTGAAAATATGTACCTTTAACAGTGCTAAATGCACGAACTCGGTGTACAGATTTTCTGGGACTTTCTTACCCCTCGGTTTACAGTAGCATAGCCAGGATTTTTTCGTGAGTAGGCACTTAAGAAGCTCCCCTTCAAGAACTTCTTGGTAATTTTCGTTGATATTTAACTGGCCAAATTATTGTATTGCATTATATCAACTACTAATTGAGGCTTGTCTCCCCCATTGCGGACGTGTTATAATTATGTTGAGAGAATTGAAACTCCTTTCGGATATTATTTGCCACTGTAACGCGTAAAATCCTCAAAGTCATATTGCATTGCGATTAAATAATTAAAGCAGTCAGGCAGTGACACTACTCGAGTTTTTTTATGCCATTAATGCTTTGAAAAGGCCAGTGTTTTCTAAGAGTCTAGTTTCCATTTCTGATAAATTAATAGATTATTTAGAAGTCGAAGTAAGTGGTTCTCATCCGCTCAATTAGCGTATTTGCTTCTGTCGTTCCGCTTTCAGTAATAGAAGTAATGTATCATTATCCTGTTGGGTATTATCTTCCGTTTTCCTAAACTTGAAGGTTCGCTGCTACGAACCTGTACCCAGGGCCGCATTATCCATAAGGCTGACTAGGCTGTCAATTAGCGTATTTGCTTCTGCCTAAGGGCCCACCAAGAGCAGGGGCCAAGCAGAGACCCACGTATCTCAAGCGAGAGGGGGATGTTGAGGGACCCAAAGAAGATCGAAGCCTAGGGGCCCTGCCGGTGTCGGAATATGGGAAGATTCCAGGGGCGGATCTAGGCATGGTCTTTATGGGCTGCAGCCTGGGGTCCCGTTCAATCAAAGGGCCCCCTTCGCACATAAAATGTTTAATTTACCCTGCAAATAGCAACGGTTTCCGTTAAAACGACTTTAATTGAGAAACATACCTGCGACATTCAGCAGGGCGTTTAACCCTCCAGTGGGCCTTAGAAATAATTAGAAATCTCATTTACCGTCATTTTGGACCTTCGTAGGCCTTTTATATGGAATCGTAGGTCCTAATTTATCTAAAAAAATTCGTCGGCCCCAGGCACTTTGCCTTGATTCGTATAAGGTTGGCCCAGTAGCTGTAAGTAGTATAGAAAAATATTGAGGATATAGAGTTGCATTGTGCCACCGTCACTTGATCAAACTGTCCGACGTAAGTCAGTAAGATATGTCGCTAGATAATCTTTCCTCTGACACTTATAAACCACCTTTCGGTAAACCTCTCCAAGAATTTTTAATAATTGAATAACTATCATAGTATGATAATTAGGAAAAATTTTAACCAAGCTCATTTTCAGAGTTTTTTTGGGTACGGTTTTTACACACAATCCTAAGGATTTTTGTGTATTAGTCTCACGTACAGTGTAGCCGATGCCGATGCCGATGCCGCTGCCGCCGTGTCGCGCATATCTCTTCAACGTTTAGGCCAAGAAGAGTCTATGATATCTCGTTCGAATGTACAAACATCGCCATTGATAGCGTTTCATAAAGTTTTCAAATCGGAGCCCTAGAAGTTGGGCATTTGCCAAATTTACTATTTTCAGTGGTTTCGCTTTATGTGGTAGATATTTTATTTAAAATTAAGTCCGATAACGTTAAAAAAATATTATTGGATAGGTAAGGATTTAGCGGACCTACAACTTCGGTTATATCAGTAAATATTAAATTTAAGTATAGTTTTCAGGGTAATTTTCGTGTGTTTATATTTTCGCCTAAAAATCTACATAACGTTCCTTAATTTAAGTCCGACTTTCATGAAAGTTTTATTTTTGAATAGCTGTGGTTTCCATATAACCTAGAATAGCAATTACGTTGCTTAATTTTAATTCTAAGTAAGGTTTTTTGGACAGCGTATACGTACCCCCCTGAACTTCGAACATTGGAAATACGCGTGGTTATAGAGCCTATACGCGAATTTATCTCTGGCATTTTTGAAGGCCGTTCTAATATGACCCAAAGTAACAAATACGTCTGACACTTATCGGAGTAATACGCGATGCTTACAACGTATGACCTGAAGTAACAAAGAAGTGTGACAATTATCGGAGTAATACACGATGACCTGAAGTAACAAATAAGTAGGGCACTTATCGGAGGCCGTTCTAATATGACCCGAAGTAACAAATAAGTGTGACACTTATCGGAGTAATACGCGATGCTTACAACGTATGACCTGAAGTAACAAAGAAGTGTGACACTTATCGGAGTAATACACGATGACCTGAAGTAACAAATAAGTAGGGCACTTATCGGAGGCCGTTCTAATATGACCATAAGATACAAATAAGTGTCACACTTATCGGAGCAGTACGTGATGCTTGCAACGTATGACCTGAAGTAACAAAGTAGTGTGACACTTATCGGAGTAATACACGATGACCTGAAGTAACAAATAAGTAGGGCACTTATCGGAGGCCGTTCTAATATGACCCGAAGTAACAAATAAGTGTGACACTTATCGGAGTAATACGCGATGCTTACAACGTATGACCTGAAGTAACAAAGAAGTGTGACACTTATCGGAGTAATACACGATGACCTGAAGTAACAAATAAGTAGGGCACTTATCGGAGGCCGTTCTAATATGACCATAAGATTCAAATAAGTGTCACACTTATCGGACCAGTACGTGATGCTTGCAACGTATGACCAGAAGTAACAAATAAGTGTGATCAGAAGTAAAAAATAAGAAAGACACTAATCGAAGGAATCTTCTATGCTTTCAAAGTATGACTAAAAGTAACAAATAAGTGTAAATACAATTATGTGTGGCCGTGTGATACCGGCGTTGCAGGCTGCTGTGAATAGTTCAAACAAACTTAACACATTAGAAGGATTGTGTGGATTCTGACCGTTGTACGTCTTGTTTTATTTCGAACCCTGCTTTAATGACGTAAAATTGGGTGACGTGAAAGCTCTCGCGTTTCATTCGTTATTGAAAATATACAGCTTTTTGTTAGTCGTCTGCTAGTTTTCATCATCGGTGAAAAATGACAAAACCCATCGGCGGATCAAGTAACTATGCCTCATAGTTCCTTGATATAGATATTTTTCCGGTATTAGAATCCATGATAGTTGGTTACCAAGCTTCCAAGAAAAGATCGATAATAATGGTCCGTAAAGATGAAGTCTATTTTCCTCTAAATCCTGAACAAAGGCCTAACAGCTCAGATTTAGAAGCATGGAGTTAATCAAATTGCTATCAAAATCCTGTGAGAGTTATCATACCATCCTACAAATTAAAGGCAATCCTATGATTCCTATCATGATAGGATTTCAAACAACGTATTCCATAGTGCTTGGCACAAAGTGTTAAAACCATTGGGTCTTTTCCTTGCATGAACTCAATACAGTCTTTAAAACGGCGCGGAGGGAATATTAAAAATGCTGTTCTCTAAAAATATGTTGATTTCCGAAACCACTGCTTTCAACCTTTTTTTGAGTTCTTTTGTAACATTATTCTTATTCATATTTCGGTCTATCAGAACTTAATTATTCTCAACTCCACAAAATACCCTAATTAGCAAGCAGACGACAGAGCAAACGACACATAATTTAGTTATAAGCTCCTCGTACTATATTCCGCCACAATTGAATCAAAGCCGTTATTCATTCCAAGTAGCGTTATGGATTCCTGATGGAATGTAAAATAACATGATCAGGAGGGGGTCCCAATTTTGGATTCCCTTTAGAAGGATTTTGGGCCTCTTTTTTTTATCAAGCAAACTATTGTGACTTATGCTAAAAAAATCAATTTCCAATTTCCATGTAAGAACTTTTTGTAGAATATTTAGGAATTTTAACGCACTCTCGCCAGCTGAATTTTCTCACATAGTTAGCTTTTAGTTGTTTTATGAAAAAGAGATGGCGATGGAGTCTATCGCGACGCGTGCTACGAGCTATTCCAATCTCACTTCAATCTTTATTGTGAAAGTCGAACCTTAGAGTCAAAGTATATGTGTGGAAGGAATGAACTATATGCCCCAAAGAGTTAGAAATCAGCCACTCCAGGGGACTGAAAATCCTATCTCCGCTACCTTTGGCTGTACGGCGTAGCTAGAGAAACCTCCGCTACTCTCATAGCCGCTACTATCTAATGGAAAAAAATGAAAGAAAATAAGTAGTCCCGAACTCGACGCTAACACAAATTTTGAGCTTGCCAGAGTGCGTTTAAGACACCACCTTCAAAGGGTGTCTCTTATTTAAAATATTTGTAGAACCCTTGGTATTATTTGGGCGGCCCCTTTAATATGTCATGGTACGCCATATAGCATACATATATTTATTTATCCCTTTTGAATTCGGGGGGACCCAGATACAGAGTCGCATTAGTAGTGTTATTAATAAACTCAACAATCAAAATCAAAATAAACACATTAATAAGAACTTAAAGCAAGTGACGGCTCTATCATTTCCACTTGTAATCCTGTATTATGAAAAAGGCCCCTGTTATTAGAGATGACACTGAATCTAATTATCTATCCGATTCTTCGAAAAACGCGACTTTACTGCAGAGCGTGGTGCCATCTATTTATGCCAAAGGAAGCTAAAATTTAAATAGCCAAATGATAACGTCGTCAGAGAGTCATTGTAGAGTATTATAGTTAAACAACTTATACTCTATTTAGTGGACTTTCACCTAAATTATATATATTCCATGTAAAAATAGTGTTTATAATTGCTGTAATTTATGTTTTTGACCAATTTACAAACGATCCAATCAACGCTAGGGGTACCTATAAGTAACGCCTTTTTTTATTTCGACGCTAGCGACATCTATTGCAAAAAGAGCTACTTCACGTCGAGCCGCCACTTTCTTTAAGCAAATTAATGAAAGTAAAGCGTAAAAATGCAACTGAATTTAAACGTTAACAAAATATGTCCTAATTAAATTAAAGTTAAAATTAAAATTATATTAGTGTGCAAAATGCAATAGAGCAGCATGTGATAATAATGGTTAACTAGGGCGGAAACACATATTATAATGCACTCAAAAAAGCAAGCTTTACGCACCCCCAATGCGAGGCAACCTCCAAGGTATAGCCTAGCTATGGAGGAACTTATGCGTGAACTTGGAGTAAATTACATAGGATTGCTCTAATGCAACTTTATACACCAACTTCTGCCAGGGAACACCTAACCACAAATATCCAACGAATATTGTCTACTCCCTGCCACCGCCACTGACAATTGTAAAGCTTGTATTTTGAAATATTCTTAACGAAATAATTAATTTCCCAAGTCTTTTCTTGATAACTTGACGCACCCTTGTATTACTTTCCATTTGAAAAAAATTAAAAAGCAATGGTTCAATTACAAGCACAATAAATAAAGGCAATGTAACAAATATTTATCTTTCAGTCGGAACTTATACGGGATAGAAACTAACCTATTCTTTAAATTTTTATAAGGATTCCTTGGGGTCTGACGATCTGTCTAACCACTTGGAATATTTTTCCATCAACAACTTCCAAATTTCGCCTTTGCAGGTCAGCGTCACGAAAAGGAAGACTCCCTGGAGTTCGGTGACCATCACGAACGGATGGAAGATCTCCCGCAACTCGCTGACGACGGCCACGAACCCGAAGACCCAACTGAGCCCAAGAATGGCCGCCAACTTGACGCTCAAAGTAAAGAAGCGTTGGAAGGACTCCTTGTTGACCATCCTCGTCTCTTTGGCCGACGAGTACCAGTTTCTGTTGGTCACCACGAAGAGAACGGCGTTGCAGAACAAGAGCGCCGCGATGGGCCCGCTGGAAAATAAGATTCTGGGCCATTTCTGGCTGATGAAACACAATTCTTGACCGTAGTTAGGTTTGAATTGATCTTTTTCTTCCATCAAAGTGTCCATGAGGATGGCAATCAGGACGATGACCACCGGAGTGACCCAGCCGTAGAGAGAATATTTGAAGTATTTGTTTCCGGAATCTACTAGTCGGCGAGCACCGTTGGCCTTGTCGAAAGTGCGGGTGACGATAATGGCGAGGACGTTGGACCAGAAGAAAACGGTCAAGTAGGCGTAGTGTTGGAAGACGCCGAAGAAATAACACAGGCCGCGAGTGTGGTTCAGATAGTAGGAGACGACGAAGACCAAATTGCCGCTGGCCAGGCTGGCCGAAATGGACATGACGATCTTTCCAGGCAGATTCCTCAAGGAAGGCAGAAGGCAGTAGACGGCCAACTGCAAACACAAGCAGACGACGGATAGAGTGTGACAGGCAATATGAATGGTCGTAATGATATCGTAGTCGGAGTTGATGTAAGTGGCTTCAACCCAATCTTTGTTCGCCCAGTTCAAGATCAATTTACCTTCGGCGTCAACGTAAAGCTCGTATTGTTCCGGGTTGAGCTTTTTGCCCCAAGGTGACACTACCAGGGTTCTGTTGAAAAGCAACCGCGATTCTTGGCCACCAACTAATTTTTTGATTTGCGAACGTGGAAATGTAGTCGAATTTACGCTCGTGGTAAAGTAGTTGTTGGTTAAGCGAAAGTTAAGTAGCTCAATTTCTTTGTTTTTATTAGGAAAAGTATTGGGATCGTACTGAATGGGGGTCTTCTGACGCGTTACAACCTTCGTTCGCTTATCACGGATACCGTCGGACTGAGCCCTGTTTAAGATGGCCCATATTTGATCCTGATAATCTCCATCTTTACGACAGTCTCGACACCATCCGGTGGCGTGGTCACATTCCCAAGACGGAGGTTCTCTAACGAGTGAGCTCAAGTAATCCATGGGATGCGTGTCGGAAAAGCAATCCAACGAGTGATTTTCATCGATCCCGTTGCACTTGGCGCACTCTAAGTTTCGATAATTTCGTGGCCCTGTCGGTGTTTTAAAAATGACCGGGGTGTAGTATTGGGGGCAACTTTTTAAGATGTTCCCAGTGACGCAAGTGGAAATGGTATTGGCGACGCAAGGTCGCGGCCACAACCCGTGGAAGAACTTATAGAAATTGTTGAAGTCACGCACCTGCCAAGCGCAGTTTTCTATGGTGTCTCCCAAGTCGGAATTAAAGTCTGAAGATATGCTCAAACATTCGACGCTCTCCAAAGTCCACCTGGTCAAATTGCGGGCGTCGTTGCAGATGGCGCAATAGACGTTCTTGTAAAACCTCGAGGTGTTTTCTTTGTTAACCGGGATAGCTTGGAATATGTTCTGGCCATCTGTCAGTTGGCTTTCGCAGAGTTCCTTGACAGTATCATTGGGCCAAGTCTTGTCGCATTTGGCGATCATGAAAATTCCAATTTCTCCCGCTAAGAACGTGGGAAGCGGTAGACAAGACAACTTTTCGTAGTCGTCTCCGAAGTAGTCTTCTTTGAGTGGGTTTCCTTGGTAGAACTGTCCTTTGTTGATGCAACAGTCTCCGAAATTGTAACACAGCTCGTCGCAGCGGCAGTATTTAGTGCTTAGCGATTCCTTAACGCTACGGACTGAGTTTAAATAATAACCCACGCATGAGTAGCGATTTACGGACCCGCATTCTTTGAACCATGGCGAAGTGATTAAATTACCCCAATGGTAAATATAGTCGTCGTATCCGTAAACTTTAATCGAAATTAAAATGACGGTAGAAAGTAAAGTATTCATGGTCGCCGATAAAAATGTTGTTTATGTCTAGTGAAGGTGAAACAATTGTAATGACGAAATGTTTCAGTATTAATATTAAAAAAAATAATACAGTCGTATCTGTCTTGGGATAAAGGATATCCTGTGTCTATATCATCTCGTATACTCAGGGTGCTGAGGAACTGATAACAACCGCTACATTATTCTTCACGCTTTTGTGTGTCTTAGTTTCTCCATAAGTGGATAATAAACATAAGTATGGCACAGAACGATTTTGTTTAATGATAGTCTGTCGTGGATTGATTGCGAAATAGGAATTTTCCGAACCGGAAACTCGTCCCTTCCTACTCTTTCCGTTGGCAAAATAGTTGGTTAGTTTGATAGCAAGAAATACGAGCGTACACGCGTTTAGCCAGTGTTTATAATAGTTATTTCTATCTTCCGATTCAATTATTCATTATTATTTTCCAAAAGTAAGCGTTATTTACACTTTTGAAAGCATTTCAATTTTCAATTTTTCCGTCGAAAAGGCTGCCGGCGGACCGTCGCCGATTTTCCGGGCATCCTCCAAATATTAGGAACAGTTCGCGGAGAGTTGTCAGTCCGTCGGTACGTAATGGTTTACGTTGTCATTAAAAAATTTGCATTGGGTGAATTGGAAACTTGTGTCATACTTAAATTTATTATCCACCTTTGGTTTCACGTATTGTGTAGGCGATGAACTTACGATTACTTTCGAACCGTTTGTGGTAAAATGCTGAATGATACATCAATCAATAGGAAATAACCAATCCTCGAATGGTGTAAATAGATTTTTGGAATCGGAGAACAAAACGTTAGTCATTGGCCCATATCGAGGGGGTGATCACTCCCCGCAATCGGTGTACAAACCTGTAGCCCTAGGGCGGTGCGAACGGTGCGACCGCACCGGGCGCCGTCATGGGTAAGGGCGCCGAAACGGGATCGGGACGACGGGACCAATACCTTTTGACCACAAGACCGAAACGCCTGAAAATATAATTTTGCACCCTAAAAAAATATCAAAGTAAACAAAATCAATAAAATATATTCTATTAACATATTATATTTAGTCATGCCCAACTATACAAACTATATTATTTCCATTCGTGTGTTTTGCTTTACTATATTATTTCCCTTTGAAGTTCCACGTGCACGAAGTAATCTCGATTCGATTACGTTGGGAAATTATTCGGTATATAATATCAAATTCTCGATAGAGCAGAACCAACGACGTAGTAAAGAAGAACAAACCGGAATTCGTTGTATTTGAAGCAAATTATTTGTTGTGAAATTAGTTAAAATTGTCAATTTAGAACGGTAGTCTAGAACTCTAGACGAAAGGCCCTTATGATAGTTTCTAGTTGTGTAACGAACTTTCACAGAAGCAGTCAAGTTTTCGGCTCCATTAAGTTGCCCCCCCCTCTCTACAATTTTAAAAACTTTCATTTGCGATCGAATGCGACCCCGATGCGACCATATGCGAAACTAAAAAAAAAGATGCGACATAATTGTTAAGTTGGAATAATTAAAATAAAAGGGGGGGCTAACTTAATGACAGCCCCCCCCCCCCACTTTCAACTATCAACCCGGAAACACAACCAATAGAATGCGACCTCAATGCGACGTTATGCGACACCCTTACTTTCGAATGCGACATCTTAGTTAACGAGATAATCGCTATCGTAAGTGGGGGGGCTAAGTTAACGCGAGCCCCCCTATATCAGTTGAGGTCTTCAAACACCCTTATTCGAATGCGACAGGTCAAGAATGTATTTATTTATATTTAGGAAGAATGATAATGTTGCGACAATCGCCGGGCACGTTGAACGCACGTCACCGGCGCGGCGTTTGATTTCCATCGCGTTAGGTGACGTAAATTTTAAGCAGCCAATGAAATACCGGGACTATTCGTTTTATAGTACTGGGGGGGCCAACGGGTGGATTGAGAGAAAGGCTAAAAACCGTCTCGACATAGACATTCTCCCTAGGTATAAATAAATACATTCTTGGTCAGGAAAAGAAAGTTATATACACTTATTGAGCCCTGAAACACGAAATAATAATAACAATATGAACGAAAGTGACATACAATATGGGTATACAGTGTGTCAGAATTTATAGCCCGGCGTACCTAGTAACAAAGACCATACCACCGGAGGTCTATCATCATAGTGCCCTACGCCAGCGTCCACCTAGCCCGGACAGGTGACAAATCCAGCATGGGTAGCCGAACCCTGCTACTGATGGTCGCACCTTTGACGCAAGCCACTCAACCCAGCAGAAGGTACAGCAATGGGCGGACCAATTCCCACTTTGCACACAGCAGTGGGATTAAGAGTGGATGCTGTAGCAACTCCAGCCGACATCCTACCTAGTAAACAGAAGGGGCGCATAAAACGAGCAGCTGCAGCACGACTATGAGTAGCTCCAAACATACGGCCACAATGAGATCTCGCACCACCAGAAAAACTTGCTGGGGCCGCTACTGCCTGTAGCTTTGACTGCACTAAAATTATTACGTAAGTGAGTACAGATTTAGCACTACCAAAGGCTGTACTCATTTTCATTTTTATGTAATCGGTGTACAGATTTTCAGAGAGTGGTTAGCCCCAAGGTTGGTAAAATACTGCGTATGGGTTAGCCCCTCGGCCCATATTAGTGCTTTTTGTCGAATTTCAACTAGAAATCTACATACATGGCTTAAATTAATTTCGATTTGCTTGAAATTTATAGTTTAAGCCCTCGAACCAGATGAATGGGGATTCCACCCCCTCGTATCTTAAACACTAAAGGTCGTATCATAAGTAACATAATAACAATAAGTATGGCAATTAACGAGATTTACAACCAAACTGATTTTCATAGTTATTGCGTAATCAAGATGTTTTCTCCCTCTAGTGTCTAAAATATGCGAGACTTCCGCTAAGCCGAAATATCTGGTTTCCCATAGATAGGCGGAATTAAAAAAAAAATATATTAAAATACAAAATGCATTCTGAAAATTGGTTTTTCTAAATGTAAAATGTAAAATGGTTTTTGCAGCTCAAAATAAAAATAAAAAATGCATTTTGAAAACGGTTTTTCAAAATGTAAAATGTGTTTACAAATGCACTCTGTTTACTTTTAATTATTTATATTTTAATAATTAATTACTAAGAAATTATTACTAAAGTAATTATTAATAATTTCCAAACCATCCTCGCATCCATCCTGGGAAATCAACCGGTGGCACTGTATGAAAATTTGTCTGCTTCTGAGTAAGTGAGTATCGCCATCTATGATTACTTGGGAGTAAATAGCAGACGAACTTTCTCTACAAGAGCAGCTGCGATGATGGTACCATAGAAAAACATTTTGAAAATGTTTTTCCACATATCAAACCCACAAAATGCAAAATAGTTTCCTAGCAACTCAAAATGCAAAATGCAAAATAGTTTCCTAGAAGCTCAAAATGCAAAATGCGAAATAGTTTCGTAGAAACTCAAAATGCAAAATGCAAAATAGTTTCCTAGAAGCTCAAAATGCAAAATGCGAAATAGTTTCGTAGAAACTCAAAAAGCAAAATGCAAAATAGTTTCGTAGAAACTCAAAATGCAAAATGCAAAATAGTTTCCAAGCAACTCAAAATGCAAAATGCAAAATAGTTTCGTAGAAACTCAAAATGCAAAATGCAAAATAGTTTCCTAGAAACTCAAAATGCAATATGCGAAATAGTTTCCAAGCAACTCAAAATGCAAAATGCAAAATAGTTTCGTAGAAACTCAAAATGCAAAATGCAAAATAGTTTCCAAGCAACTCAAAATGCAAAATAGTTTCGTAGAAACTCAAAATGCAAAATCCAAAATAGTTTCGTAGAAACTCAAAATGCAAACAGCAAAATAGTTTCGTAGAAACTCAAAATGCAAAATCCAAAATAGTTTCGTAGAAACTCAAAATGCAAAATGCAAAATAGTTTCGTAGAAACTCAAAATGCAAAATGCAAAATAGTTTCCTAGCAACTCAAAATGCAAAATGCAAAATAGTTTCCTAGAAGCTCAAAATGCAAAATGCGAAATAGTTTCGTAGAAACTCAAAATGCAAAATTCAAAATAGTTTCCTAGAAGCTCAAAATGCAAAATGCGAAATAGTTTCGTAGAAACTCGAAAAGCAAAATGCAAAATAGTTTCCTAGAAACTCAAAATGCAAAATGCAAAATAGTTTCCAAGCAACTCAAAATGCAAAATGCAAAATAGTTTCGTAGAAACTCAAAATGCAAAATGCAAAATAGTTTCCAAGCAACTCAAAATGCAAAATAGTTTCGTAGAAACTCAAAATGCAAAATCCAAAATAGTTTCGTAGAAACTCAAAATGCAAACAGCAAAATAGTTTCGTAGAAACTCAAAATGCAAAATCCAAAATAGTTTCGTAGAAACTCAAAATGCAAAATGCAAAATAGTTTCGTAGAAACTCAAAATGCAAAATGCAAAATAGTTTCCAAGCAACTCAAAATGCAAAATGCAAAATAGTTTCCTAGAAGCTCAAAATGCAAAATGCGAAATAGTTTCGTAGAAACTCAAAATGCAAAATGCAAAATAGTTTCGTAAAAACTCAAAATGCAAAATGCAAAATAGTTTCCAAGCAACTCAAAATGCAAAATGCAAAATAGTTTCGTAGAAACTCAAAATGCAAAATGCAAAATAGTTTCCTAGAAACTCAAAATGCAATATGCGAAATAGTTTCCAAGCAACTCAAAATGCAAAATGCAAAATAGTTTCGTAGAAACTCAAAATGCAAAATGCAAAATAGTTTCCAAGCAACTCAAAATGCAAAATAGTTTCGTAGAAACTCAAAATGCAAAATCCAAAATAGTTTCGTAGAAACTCAAAATGCAAACAGCAAAATAGTTTCCAAGCAACTCAAAATGCAAAATTCCAAATAGTTTCGTAGAAACTCAAAATGCAAAATGCAAAATAGTTTCGTAGAAACTCAAAATGCAAAATGCAAAATAGTTTCGTAGAAACTCAAAATGCAAAATGCAAACTAGTTTCGTAGAAACTCAAAATGCAAAATGCAAAATAGTTTCCTAGAAACTGAAAATGCAGTGGAACCTGCCAAGGTAGATGTTTCATTCAAATAAAATCAACTTTTTGTAAAATTTATGTTACCATTTTAACATTATGGTGTAAGTTGTTAGTACAAACAGTATCTAGAAATCAAATATGTTTATCACAGCGCAAAATTCCTCCAACGGCATTAACCTCAAATTACCAAATCGGCGTTTCGTCAATGCAGGGGAAATACTCGTCAAAGGAACAACCCCCAAAGTTTAAAAACACTTTCTCAACAGCTGTGTTCGAATTTCAAATTGAGAAAAGATGCTTTGAGAACGATACGCATTAATTTTTTTTCCCTAAATGTAAACGTATAACATTCGTAGCTGCGACTTTTTGCTGTGAGAGATTACGCAGTGCGTGTTTTTGCCACAGCTTCGTTTCATATTTTTAACCCTTTCGAATTCCAAGAACTCAGTGCTCTGGTAAAGAGTTAAAAACAATTTTCTCATAAGACTTGGCCGTCGTTGTAAAACTACATTCAGAAACGTCAAATTCGAGTCAAGTTGTAATTTAATACTATCGACAGACGGTTATAAATAACTCTTATCCATCTACAGCCATTTGAGGAACTGCTCAAACTTGGGTCGCGAAATGCATTATGGATACTAATGACTTTATCAAACTATTTAAAAATGAATTAAAATACTTAATGTATTATTAAAATAAATTAAAATATTTATTATTTTAATAAAATAAATTAAAATATTTATTATATTATTAAAATCAATTAAAATATTTTACTATATTATTAAAATAAATTAAAATACTTAATGTATTATTAAAATAAATTAAAATATTTATTATTTTAATAAAATAAATTAAAATATTTATTATATTATTAAAATCAATTAAAATATTTTACTATATTATTAAAATAAATTAAAATACTTAATGTATTAAAATAAATTAAAATATTTATTATACTAATAAAATAAATTAAAATATGTATTATATTATTAAAACAAATTAATTAATTTGCTAAAAATATAGGATGTTATAGGACATTTTTGAAAATATAGGATGTTATAGGACATTTTTGAAAATATAGGATGTTATTGGACAATTTTGAAAATATAGGATGTTATAGGACAATTTTGAAAATATAGGATGTTATAGGACATTTGTGAAAATATAGGATGTTATAGGACATTTTTGAAAATATAGGATGTTATAGGACAATTTAGAAAATATAGGATGTTATAGGACATTTTTGAAAATATAGGATTTTATAGGAATTATAGGACATCTTGGGGCCCTGCTATTATAAACACTGGCTTCATTTCAGAAATTAGTTTTTGTTCGAATTTCAAACCTTAACGCGTGTACGCTCGTATTTCTCGCCGTCAACCTAACCAACTATTTTGACAACGGAAACAGTATTAAGAGACGGGTTTCCTGTGCGGAAACTTATTATTTCGCAATCACTCCACGACAGACTATCATTAACCGAACTCGTTCTGTGCCATACTTAAGTTTATTATCCACTTATGGTAGTTTCCAAGTAGTGCTCGGAATTGTTTATTCATTATCCACAAATTTTTCCGATTTAATTAAAAAACGTTGGTAAAAAGAATATTATAACTTATTTAATTATGTTTTTTACGCAACCAAGCATTTATTTGAATAAAAGTGGCATTTATTTAAATAATTGTTTGTTTTATTTAAATAATTGTTTGTTTTATTTAAATAATCGTTTGTTTTATTTAAATAATAGGCTTATTCACTTTCGATTATTTAAACATTTAAATAAATATTATTTAAATATCGCCGAGCTGATTTTATTTGTGGATAAAAATTAATCGACTGCAGAGCACTATTTCCAAGTCTGGGATGGGTGTTTTTCATAGGGGTCTTGCGCGACTTGTTTGTCTAAAGTATTACTTCCAGTTCATGGAATCGATAAACGCGTGTTTGAGAAAGGACTCGGAATTGCTCCGGCTTTTGTGAAGGTATTTTGTAAACACGATCCGGGTTATTTTGAAAATAAGGAGGTACACGACGGGGCTTATAATACTGCTACAGTGAAAAATATGTTTTGCCTAGAAATGGATTAGTAACGGGTCAAATAATTTTATAGCCCTGCTTGCTTCAATATTTTTATATTCAGTTGAGTTTGGACAGAGAATTGAAGAAAATTTGATGTCTAGAATCTTTCCGAATTTTAAGAAAATTTGATGTCTAGAATCTGACCAGATTTTAAGAAAATTTGATGTCTAGAATCTGGCCAGATTTTAAGAAAATTTGATGTCTAGAGTCTGGCCGGATTTTAAGAAAATTTGATGTCTAGAATCTTTCCGAATTTTAAGAAAATTTGATGTCTAGAATCTGACCAGATTTTAAGAAAATTTGATGTCTAGAATCTGGCCAGATTTTAAGAAAATTTGATGTCTAGAGTCTGGCCGGATTTTAAGAAAATTTGATGTCTAGAATCTGGCCAGATTTTAAGAAAATTTGATGTCTAGAGTCTGGCCGGATTTTAAGAAAATTTGATGTCTAGAATCTTTCCGAATTTTAAGAAAATTTGATGTCTAGAATCTGACCAGATTTTAAGAAAATTTGATGTCTAGAATCTGGCCAGATTTTAAGAAAATTTGATGTCTAGAATCTGGCCGGATTTTAAGAAAATTCGATGTCTAGAATCTGGCCGGACTTTAAGAAAATTCGATGTCTAGAATCTGGCCGGTTAAGAAAATTTGATGTCTAGAAGATACGTTTTTCACCATAATTAGCGTTAATTTTAATCAAATTGAACGTCTGTAGATTTTCGTATTTACCAATAGTTTAGTTAATTTTAATCGCGCTTTAAATTTAATTTAAAAAATTCCAAAGCTAGTTTGTACCTTCGCGTATCCCGCTTTACCCCAATTGTATTTTCATAATTCCACAGTCCACGTCTAGAAAGCGAGCGGAAGATTTTAAGAAAGTTTGATGCACGCCGGGAGTAGTGGCTCACTCCTGTAATCCCAGGCGTCCGGGAGGCAGAGTTTGTGGATGGCCGTGTGAGGACGACCACTAATCCCCCAACGGGTGGTCGGAATACTTCCGCCACGGGTGTCCCCACCCCTGTCCCCACGTATCCCCCCGTTGGCGTGGCCGTTACACATATCTCGCCGTAGATATAAGAAATGTATATAAAGGTCTAGATAAATTTCGGGGCGTCTAAGCCTAACATAAAATACGGAATTGACACCTAGCAGACGCCGAGGAAGGCACGTGACCAAGAGCGCGAGCTCTCTTAGCATTTTAGTACTAAGTGCTTGACCTTTCCGCAGGCCGTAGTCTTTAGACACCATCTGTTGGTGACTTTTAGTATAATTTTAAAGCAGGAGACAATGGCTCTCGCGACGATAGCACGAGCTTTCTTACCGATAGATAGCGCCTTATAAGGATAGCCTGCAGAAATTACGCGTTTCTGCTAGCTGTCACCTCCGTATTCACTCCCTTTGAAATATTTTATCTAGACCTTTATATACGTTTAATATATCTATGTATCTCGCCCTGATTAATCAGATGGTGTCTTCGCCGGGCTCGCGGTCTTCTCAGACTCACATCAGCCCTTTCTTCTTTGAATAAAAAAAAAGTTTGATGCAAAATTATTAGCGTTAATTTTAATTAAATTGAAAGTGTTAAGTTGATTTAAATAAAATAACGGCTTTTTAATCGCAATTTAAAATAAGTCGTTGAATCAAAACTAAAGCTTGTTTTGCACCTTCGTGTACAACACTTTAGCACAACATTTTCCTCATAATTTCGTAGTTAGAATGGTTGTAGGAATATTCCCTAAACTTTTAACAATTATTTAACTTTGCGAATAAATACATTTTTGATTAAACTCACTATTATAATTAATGCTTGTTTCTGAAGGTGTTTATTTGGGAATATTGAGACATAATAAAATGAGTTTTTAATCATTTTAAGGCACTAGACATCCGGGGGATATACCTGTACTACCTCTTGCCATCCGGTAGCATGCATTAGGGGATTTGTGCATAAGTTGGATTGGTCAGTCATTTGTTTAACGTTAAAATCCCATTCGTTTCATACTTAGGAGGCCCTTGATAGTCTTATGTTTTAATGTAAAGAATTGCTAAAATAATAGCAATTTTCACATAACATTTAAACCTCGATATAAAAGTAGAAGAGTAGTATTATCTGAAAAAATGTTGTTTAATATCTTCTGTCACTTACCTACTGATTTATTTATTATACACGTTTTAACAAAACGGAAAATTAACATTTATGAATGCCCTAGAATTCAGATCCAGTTAATTTTTTATGAAATCCGATCTAAAGTTGTATCTGATACATTATCCCAAATATCCGATCTGAACTGATCTGTTATAATTCATGTGATCAGATTCATCATTAGACGTATGCATAATCTTGTGGAAAGCAAATTAAAATAAACAATAATTAAAATGTATTTGATAAAGTAAGTGGCGGCTCGACGTGAAGTAGCTCTTTTTTCAATAGATGTCGCTAGCGTCAAAATAAAAAGGGCGGTACTTATAGGTACCCCTCGAGTTGATTGGATCGTTTGTAAATTGGTCAATAACATAAATTACTGCAATTATAAACAATATTTTTAAATGGATGAATATAATTTAGGTTAAAGTCCACTAAATAGAGTAAAAGTTGTCTAAGTATAATACTCCACAATGGCTCTCTGACGACGTTATCATTTGGCTATTTTGAATTTTAGCTTCCTTTGCCATAAATAGATGGCACCATGCTCTCCAGTAAAGTCGCGTTTTTCAAAGAATCGGGCCTTTTCATAATACAGGTGGCAATGATAGAGCTGCCACTTGCTATAATGTACAGCGTTAATTTCAATATAGTTCAGAACAGGGTGCTTGAGAAAACTTAGTTGGCATTATTAACTTTTTTAGAATGGTTTGATGCTCTGGTGAAAGTTCAAAAGGGCTTAGTGTAAGCACCCCCAAAACTTGAAAACCTACCGACGACTCTGTTTAATTAACAATTTACACCATAATGATAAAAATGGTAACGTACATTTTACCAGAAGTATATAAAACACCTCTGACGTGAGAAGTATAATATTATTATTATCATATTAAATAAAATGCGGAATAATTTTCAGAAAAAATTGCGGAAAAATAAAAAATTTAAACCAAAATTAGTTTAATAATAATAATAATGTTTTTATCGATATAAAATGTCTCATATCAGTAAAAATACTACAAAACATAATAAACATTAATAATTTTACATTGTTAATCAGTTTAAAATAATCTAGAGGTTTAGTTTTACTTAAAGATTCGAAAAAATGAGGCGAAAATTCCGCTTTATTTAAATTTGCAAATAATATTAGACTAATTATGGAATTAATTTTTTTTTATTTATTTCGGAAAAATACGGAAAATTTTCCGGAAAAAAGGGACTCGGTCATTTTCCGACTTACAACACTACTTTTGATCTTGCCAAGTGTCCCTGTAGCGCCTAAATTGTTTAGAAAATCAGAACATTTACAGAACTATAATCATGTGACAAATTAAATGTTCAACTATTATCAAGAAGATGGCGCCACGATCTCACGGAAGTGTTGGCTTTAAATCATTCAACGGCGTGCCTCGCTGATAGCCTTGTTATCGTCAGATGCTCTGGCGTTGCTAGACATATTTATTTACATCGAGAAACCCAAACGAAGTAATTCGACCCACATGGGAATGTCGACCAACTTACTGCGCCACGCGCTCCGACAAACTCACCCCCTCAAGTACGCGAAAAAAAACTACGTAAAAAAATACCCCCAGAATCGAATATCCATTTTTAAAAACCTATCCAAGCAGAATAGTTCCAGAACTTATCGGTAGATGGCGGTAGTGTATCCGAGTAGTGAGCCTACGACGAGTAGACCATCGACAAATAACTTATTTGTCGATGAGTAGACTGAGATTGAAGAGGCGTTGGCCGTACGCTAGAATCATAAAGGAACTATCCCTCTATGCTAGAATGTTAGACTATTTTTTTCCTACAAACGTTTATATAAAGAGTGTTTCAAAAGGTGATGCAAAATTTTGAAGGAGTTGTAAGGGGTGAATTGAGAAGTATGCATGTTTTTCCCCATTTTCCTACGATGAACTAAAAGAGCGCCAGAGAGCTTCCAAGTGTTCGCTACTAGCCCCTGGAAGCGCCAAACCAACAGCAGGGACTTTAAATACTGTTTAGTTTACTTCTTTACGCTGGTTACCTCGATTTGTTTACAAAGTCCTTTTTTACCTATCACACGAACCCAAACCTTAATGTTCGCGTTTCCCTGCTGCTTGGTTTTGCGCTTGTTGCAGCCTACTTCCAGGGGCTAATAGGCCACACTTTGAAGCTCTCTGGCTCTCTTACTCAATATAGGAAAATGGGGAAAAACAGGCATACTCTGACTGTGTTATATGTAACATTTTACCATTTTTTATATATTTTTATATACAGGGTGTCTCAATTTGCTCGATCAGGCCATTTTTCTCAAAATTTATTTATGCTAGGGTTCTGAAATTTTCAGGGTTTATTTGTTAGGTATGGAAGGCTTTGGTTACTAAATTTCAGAAAAATCGAACGATTTTGTGCCGTTTTGGAAAATTTATTTTTTCACCGGTAGGTGTCACGCAAAATGTTTCAATAGAAAGTTGTAGGGCATAGTCGAAAGTGTAAAAATAATTTTGGTTCGGTTGAAAAAGACCTATTTTTCACTGAGTTTGGAGGTCGGGGGAAAAACAAGTTATTGTTTATCTGTTTCCATATTCTCATTATGTACCCGCGAGCCTTTGCTCCTCCCTGATTTCAAATGGATCTTTTGCGGAAATAAAAATTAATTCATTCTTTCTCCTTCAAACTTTTGCATATCCTTTTGAATTAACGTTGACGTATTTTTGAACATGAAATTGTCTCTTTTGAGCGAGGGGCAGGTCACTTCCATTTTGGGTGCGTCTTAATCATAGTAAAATGATTAAATCAGGGTAATCAAGATTAAAAAATCTAATCACGATTTAAACGATATTTAATCATTCTAATCATGATCTAAACTTTTTAACCAGGATTTAATCATTTAAACGAGATTTAATCATTCTAATCATGATCTAATCTTTTTAATTAGATTTAATCATTTTAATCACGATTTAATCAATATAATCGGTCGAATCGAGAATTTATCATTAAAATCAAAACTAAAGTACGATTTAATAATACTAATCACGATATAATTTTTTAATCAGGATTTAATCATTTTAAACAGATTTAATCATTTTAATCAGATTTAATCATGATTAAATCAGATTTAAACATTCTAATTATTATTAAACGTGATTTAATCAACTTAATCGTGATTAAATCGGATTTAATCTTTTGAGGGGTGCGTCGTTAATCAAGGAAGTGACCTGCCCCTCGCTTTTGAGGTATTGAAAGTAGTAGAATTTAATTCTAATTTGCGTACGTTAGGTATTACGATATCGATTCCTCACTTGTGAAAGGGCCAGTTTGAATTTGGAGGGCGGGGGCCTCATCTTCAGGTGTTTTGTCAAACGGAAAATGCCCGATACGTCACGTGACGTAAGCTACATGGATTTTAACCCCAATTTGTCAAACCATTTTATCGACTTTTAAAATTACAACCGTAATAAAAGCCAAAACGTAGCGGCAATTTTCCAAGATGGCGGACAATATAACATGAATTTGAGCAAGACTAAGTGCCCAAATTGTTTCTAATGAACCTTTAATATCCCAGAATAAAGACTTGGCAGCGTGACGTATATAATACGTCACGCATGCTTTTTCCAATTGGAAAAAAAATTACCAGCATGGCGGCTATAAGGTACGGCGTGACGTCATGCTGCAAAGTCCCTATATTGAAGCGATATAGAAGTACTGATGGGACTAAAGCTAGCCACAATTCGGAGTTTACGACCGTCATCTTGAATGCAAGATGGCGGATATGAAAGTTATCCAACCATACGTATATTGACCAATAACCCGTGAGGGCATTTTGATGAACACATTACGTAAGAAATAAATTCCTTTACAATTTGTTCTTGGTCAAACCCGAAATCGGCTGGACATGGCATTCTCAGATCAAATTAGAACAAATTGTTGACCGATGTTTACCCTTCAACGCTTGTAGGCATTTTAGAACCTCAACCGAACAAAAACCGAACGAATTATAATTTCAAAGCCTATTTTTGGTCTACGGGGGGTTTGGGAAAGGTCACCTTTTGAAATCGAAGGTCACATTCCAATGATATACAAATGACCTCTATAATGTCATTCGAAAACAGGGGAACCAACGAAAATTCCGAAACAATTTTTTAGCAAAAATAAGAAATTTGTAGTTGATTTATAAGATATTACAGGAGATGTTTGACAAAATAATGAATAATATAAGATAAATTCCATTAAAATTACAGGAAAAGAAAGGATTCACGTATTTATGAAATGAAAATCCAGTGTTTTTAAATGGAATTCGGCTTAAAGTTAATATTTGTTTCCTGTATTTCTAAAATTATTTCTAACTTTGTAGATTTTGTTATCAAAAGACAATTGCAATCGGTGAAGCCCGAACAATTCCACAAATATAGGAAAAATTAGAAAATATTGTATTTATAGGAACACATTGAAAATAAAGAAAAATAATAAAATATAGTCAATCTGCGAATAAATACACTTAATATTCTAAATTAGTATCAACAAATTCTTAAAATATCTCCAACGCCACGACGCAAAACAACAAAATTCCGTAAAAAATAAACAATATTAGTTCCGAAAGTCGACGATAGATGGCGGTACTGCGGTCGGAATTTTCTCTAACGAAAATAAAGGGGCGTGGCCTGGAAAGAAATCCCTGGGAACTGACTGTGCAGAGAAAACCCACGAGCCGCCGCGCACGAGCCAGACAGACAGCCGCACTTGTTGCGACTTGACGCGTTCAGCTGCCGCTTATTTCGAAAAAGAAACACTCCTTTTTTCGCCAGTCTCGGTAACTATTTGAAACCATCCGCTAACTATCAATATCCTGGTTATACCGTTGCCGCTAACGAATAACCGGCGGATAGTGACATTCGTCGTCAATTTACGATCCAAGGAGCGTTTTAATTCTCGCGTTTTCGTGATAAAAATTGAATATTTCACTTCTCAATCTTGGCAGTCGTCGGTACTGCCCCCTCGCAGCGAGAGTGGAAATAGAAGCGACGCGTTTCGGAAATGCGTCGGAGTAGTTCGCCGGCGAGGATCAAAGTCCGTTTGGGATTCGTGAGAAATTGATTTTCGCGTGTTTGTCTCGTTCGGGACTCGGGTGGTGGTTATTGGCGCGCCGACCATGGGACTTAGAAGTCGGGGAAATATACGTTTTGTGATGCTAGTTTTCGTTGTGTTCTGTTTAAGTATTTGGAATGTCTCAGCCCATCGGGATTCTTGCAATTGGAGTGGAAGGTATGTATTTGCTACAGTTTCATCTTTTCCCCAAATCTAGTTTGTAGGGGTTTTAAAAGAATTGGATTTGGCGCTGGTTCTATATGGCTATTAGAGTAGTTTTTTAGGATATAAGTTTTTGCTACATTTTCATCCTTTAAAAATGTAGTTTGTAATGGTTAATATGGGTTGTCTTGAAGCTTTTAGAATATGGGTTGTCATGAAGCTTTTAGAATATGGGTTTGTTTTGAAGCTTTTAGAATATGGGTTGTCTTGAACATGGACTAATTAATTGTTAATTAGTCCATGGGTTAGGTTAGGTTAGGCTAGTTCAGGTTGGGTTGGGTTGGGTTGGGTTAGGTTAGGTTAGGTTAGGTTGGGTTAGGTTAGATATGGTAGGCAACTATTTCACGTCGGGTCTTATCAAAGTTATTTTCCAAAATTAAACCCGGAAAATATCAAATTTCAAGGGAAAAAGGTCTAAAAATACACGTCGGTACGAAATAATAAATATTTAAGACATAGTTTAGTCCAAATTAGATATACTATCGTCACGGAACCTACGATATATAAATATGTATCACTAACGGTATATTGAATGAAAACCGCGCAAAACGCGGTTTTCGGTCGATTGGAATTCGGTTTGACATTCGGACGAATGGGATTTCGGTCCAATGGTCTACAATCTTTTTAGCTTTTCGGTTGAGATAATTTCTTAGTTATGCAAATTAATATAAAATTTACTCTAATAAAAAATCAAAATATTTATTTTTAAGTTTGAACCCCTTCAATTTCCGAAATAATTTAAAAAAAAAAACTAAAAATAACTTGTTAAAAAGTCCAAAATCCACCCTTTAAAAATTTCCTAAAACAAATCATTTCCCAATGAGATAAACGTATGAAGAGATATAAATATCAACTTCTGATTAAACGGATATTAAACCCCCTCAATGAGAACTTTGTACTCTGTACAATTTTATCTAGGATTACTTATTTCCCAAACGTACTAAACGCAAGCACGTCAAAATACTTTTTTTTTTCTAAATTCTCAATTTTTATCGCTCGCGGTACAAAGTGCTCGGAGCTCAGCAACAACACTTCAAGTGGAGGGAAAATCGACTTTTATCAGTACTTCGTGGGCCCAATATTCGAGAAAACGACCGCCGCAAATTTTTACTCTTATCTAAAAAATGTCCATTTCACGCCCAAGGCACGCTGATTAAATTCACGAGTGTCATTTTTGGTTTATTGCTTTAAAAAACGGTTTTAGAATTTGAAACCAAATACGTGGGTTTAGAATTTAATCATTAATTTTGAAATTAAAACCTTTTATTTAATTAAATATCGGATATTTAATTTTACTAATTTTTATTTTTTTAAAACCGACTAATTTTTTTTATATTATGCTTGTCACTAACTCAATCTAAAATTTAAGTTACTCTCCGTTACTATCTTTGAAAATCCGTTAATTATCTTTAAAAATAAATTAATTATCTTTAAAAATAAATTAATTATCTTTAAAAATAAATTAATTATCTTTAAAAATAAATTAATTATCTTTGAAAATCGATGATATCTGATTGAAAATCGATGATATCTGATTGAAAATCGATGATATCTGATTGAAAATCGATGATATCTGATTGAAAATCGATGATATCTGATTGAAAATCGATGATATCTGATTGAAAATCGATGATATCTGATTTGAAAATCGATGATATCTGATTTGAAAATCGATGACTTCTGATTGAAAATCGATGATTTCTGATTGAAAATCGATGATTTCTGATTGAAAATCGATGATTTCTGATTGAAAATCGATGATTTCTGATTGAAAATCGATGATTTCTGATTGAAAATCGATGATTTCTGATTGAAAATCGATGATTTCTGATTGAAAATCGATGATTTCTGATTGAAAATCGATGATTTCTGATTGAAAATCGATGATTTCTGATTGAAAATCGATGATTTCTGATTGAAAATCGATGATTTCTGATTGAAAATCGATGATTTCTGATTGAAAATCGATGATTTCTGATTGAAAATCGATGATTTCTGATTGAAAATCGATGATTTCTGATTGAAAATCGATGATTTCTGATTGAAAATCGATGATTTCTGATTGAAAATCGATGATTTCTGATTGAAAATCGATGATTTCTGATTGAAAATCGATGATTTCTGATTGAAAATCGATGATTTCTGATTGAAAATCGATGATTTCTGATTGAAAATCGATGATTTCTGATTGAAAATCGATGATTTCTGATTGAAAATCGATGATTTCTGATTGAAAATCGATGATTTCTGATTGAAAATCGATGATTTCTGATTGAAAATCGATGATTTCTGATTGAAAATCGATGATTTCTGATTGAAAATCGATGATTTCTGATTGAAAATCGATGATTTCTGATTGAAAATCGATGATTTCTGATTGAAAATCGATGATTTCTGATTGAAAATCGATGATTTCTGATTGAAAATCGATGATTTCTGATTGAAAATCGATGATTTCTGATTGAAAATCGATGATTTCTGATTGAAAATCGATGATTTCTGATTGAAAATCGATGATTTCTGATTGAAAATCGATGATTTCTGATTGAAAATCGATGATTTCTGATTGAAAATCGATGATTTCTGATTGAAAATCGATGATTTCTGATTGAAAATCGATGATTTCTGATTGAAAATCGATGATTTCTGATTGAAAATCGATGATTTCTGATTGAAAATCGATGATTTCTGATTGAAAATCGATGATTTCTGATTGAAAATCGATGATTTCTGATTGAAAATCGATGATTTCTGATTGAAAATCGATGATTTCTGATTGAAAATCGATGATTTCTGATTGAAAATCGATGATTTCTGATTGAAAATCGATGATTTCTGATTGAAAATCGATGATTTCTGATTGAAAATCGATGATTTCTGATTGAAAATCGATGATTTCTGATTGAAAATCGATGATTTCTGATTGAAAATCGATGATTTCTGATTGAAAATCGATGATTTCTGATTGAAAATCGATGATTTCTGATTGAAAATCGATGATTTCTGATTGAAAATCGATGATTTCTGATTGAAAATCGATGATTTCTGATTGAAAATCGATGATTTCTGATTGAAAATCGATGATTTCTGATTGAAAATCGATGATTTCTGATTGAAAATCGATGATTTCTGATTGAAAATCGATGATTTCTGATTGAAAATCGATGATTTCTGATTGAAAATCGATGATTTCTGATTGAAAATCGATGATTTCTGATTGAAAATCGATGATTTCTGATTGAAAATCGATGATTTCTGATTGAAAATCGATGATTTCTGATTGAAAATCGATGATTTCTGATTGAAAATCGATGATTTCTGATTGAAAATCGATGATTTCTGATTGAAAATCGATGATTTCTGATTGAAAATCGATGATTTCTGATTGAAAATCGATGATTTCTGATTGAAAATCGATGATTTCTGATTGAAAATCGATGATTTCTGATTAGAAAATAACTGTTTTATCTGAAAATAATCAAATCCGGTTATTTAAATCAAATTGTATTAAATAAGACTTTGGAAAAACAAATCTTAAATTTCCAAGCAGAAACTGAATAAACCATAATATAAAAAATGTATAACCTTCGAAAGGTCGTGGCAAATTAGTCACTTTCCAACAACGTATCTCCATAAACACCTTTTCAATTACCCGACTCTTCGCAATAATTGAACATGCAACATGCGATGCAACGATTAAACCAAAAAAATGCATACTAAATGACATAAATTAAGATCTTGGTTATTTCTATGGCTCTGGTCGTAATTATAACTAGCAAGGTGTCAATCGTCACCTCCCATCAACTATCAAGGTGTGAAAAGTAGAATAGTTAATCTTTTTCGCCTTTAAACCTTACCGACGTAATTATAGGTGCCTATTTTTGGTGCTGCCGACATCGGGACGAAAAAATCCAGGTGTCAAATTCGGAATTTTGACAATTTCTTCGAGTCGTCCTTTTCTTTTGGCCAGTTTGGAAATTCGTTTTCTTAATTAAATATGATCCGCTGTACCTATAAATTTGGTGATCCTACCACACCTGCGAATTTTTAGCAATTTTTGGGAAACATAAATTAAGGTGTGGTTTTAGCTCGGTTGTAATTTTGGAAATAAAATTCATTGCGATAGTTTCACTGATTTAAATCAAGTAATTTTCTTATATCATTAAATCAAGTAATTTTCTTATATCATTAAATCAAGTAATTTTCTTATATCATTAAATCAAGTAATTTTCTTATATCATTAAATCAAGTAATTTATTTCAGGTAATTTTTTAAATCAAGGAATTTTTTCTAATTCATTAAATCAAGGAATTTTTTAATCAAGTAATTTTTTAAATCAAGTAATTTATTTCAGATAATTTTTCAAATCAAGTAATTTTTTAAATCAAGGAATTTATTTCAAGTAATTTTTTAAATAATTAATTTAATGTATTACAATGGACGAATTAAAAATGTAAAAAAAAGGAATCTAAAACAGCTCCAACAATTCCCTTTAATAAGGAATTAAAAAACTTGCATATTCCCTTTAATAACAAATTCAAATGCTTCATATTCCCTTTAATAACAATTTCAAATGCTTCATATTCCATTTAATGGGAGATTGAAAACATTCACATTCCCTTTAATGAGAAATTGAAAACATTAATATTCCCTTTAATGAGAAATTGAAAACATTAATATTCCCTTTAATGGGAAGTAAAATTGGTTTATATTCTTTTTAATTAGAAATTTAAAGGATAATTCCAAAATTTGCCCAAACGGAAGCGTTAATTACCACTTAAGTCAATAAACATTTTTAAAATAATTTCCAAATAAATTCCAAAGCAAATAACAACGTGTTAAAATCCAACAGATGTTTTCCCACGAAATCTTCCCCAGAGAAATAATTCCCACCAATTTTTGAATACACAAAACAACTTCTAAAACTATTTAAGAACACGAGAAAATTCCTAATAATAAGAAAAAAATATATATATTGGAAATTTTTTAAGAAATAAAAAATGGTATTTGAAAACCTCCCCATGAAATATCCGGCTCTTTTTGAGGTGATTTCTGTGATTAAATCGCTCCGCTCGGGGGCGTTGAGATCGCTCGCCATTTGATTTGGGTAGCGCGTGCATCCCCAAGGGCTCATGGTGGGGAATCTTCTCCATTCTCCGCCAGGGGGAGCTAGCCGTGGTCAAATGAAAATGATTTGATTGAAATCGCCTGCCTCAAAAGCCCGGAAGTCTGGGACCTTTGAGGCATTGTACTGTCGCTGAGCCTGAGGTCGTGTTGTGTCGGAGAGGACAATTGGTTCGATGTGGGGGGCGGCTAATTATTGTACGCATTGTTGGCTTGGGGAATTTGTTAAATTATATTTCAGAAATAAGAAAGTTGCTGAAAAACGAATTCAGAAATTTCCAAAGAATTTATAGACCTTACTTAATGATTCTTAATTATCAAAAGCGACACACTAACTAATCTTTTAGAAATAGATTGCAAACTTATCTAATTTAATGTTAAAACGTTTACCAAAAATATTTCTACCACAGTTTTTAAATAAAATATTTGAATTATCTAACTTAACTAAGAAATACTCGTTTAGAAATAATTTCCCAGCGATTACAAGGTATCAATCCACTAATAATTAATCGTTTAGAAATCGATTGCCAGCTTATCCCCAAGAAATTTGTCCACTAACTAATAATCGATTAGAAATCGATTGCCAACTCATACCCAATAAATGCGATCACTAACAATTAATCGATTAGAAATCAATTGCCAACTCATCTGAAAGAAAACTGAGCACTAACAATTAATCGATTAAAAATCGATTACCAACTCATCTCCATTAAATCCGATCACTAACAATTAATCGATTAGGTGAAACTATCGCAACTAAGAACTAATCGAGTAAACCCTGTTGGTTATTTACCGAATCGAATAGAAATACATAAAAATTAAATATTATATGAACCACGTCGTCATAACATTCAATTTAGCGTTCAATACTAATTTAACAATCAATTTAGCGTTCAATACTAATTTAACATTCAATTTAAGGTTAAATATAATTAAATTGAATTTAATGAGCGTTTTGATTATTTGCAGTGGTCTGGACAGTCCGGACGTGGTGGACCAGCATTTGGCCTCTTCGCGCGTGGTGCGTCCGTTGACATTGATGTGCTCCAAAGGTCGCGTCAAGTGGGCGTATCCCAGAGGAGGACTCAAGATCCACTTCCGCCCGCGTCCCAGCGGCCACAGAGCGGGGTCAGAGTTCAAAGTGTGCGTGCGCGTGGATCCGGACTTCGCGGGAGCCCGCGTCTACCTCGAAGGACACCGGAAGTTGCACTTGTTGCACGCCGGAAGCGCGGACAGCCGGCCGCACCAGCTGATTCGCTGCTTCGTGTCGGTCAAGGGCGGGGCCTCGCTGTACGTGGAGGCGGTCCAAGTCGAGGGGGAGGGCCATTGGTCAGTTGACAACACGAACAATGTCATTCAAGGTCAACTGGCGCGCAAGATCGCCACTTTCAGCTACGACGTGCGACCCCTCAGTTCGAAAGAATACGATGATGACTTTGAAGGTAATTTACAACTATTAAGTTATCAGATTATTTAGTACCAGAAGTAAATGAACCGTAGTTTTCAGACTGCTATACTCTCCATGTTGGAGGCGTTTACCTTATGAAGTTTCATTTTGACCTCGAATTTGAAATTTTGCGCGTTCCTAGGCCATAAAAAAACGATTATTTAAAATAATTTCAGGGCCCCCAGAGGTCCTATAATTCCTATAAAATCCTATATTTTCCAAAATGTCCTATAACATCCTATATTTTTTGCAAAATCCCCCAAAAGTCCTATAAAATCCTATATTTCGCCCATTTTAAATCCCGCCACTCAGTTAAATTGCTAGATTTAGCTATAGGATAAATTCCTATACCAAGTCATTCTAGTCAATACTTTTGTTATTGTTAACATGGATAGCTACTAGTATATTTTTGTGATAAAATGGTGAAATAGTTTCTATTTTTTAAAAGAAAATCAAAGATTTCTCTAAATATGGAGTTTGTTTTTAAATGCATAAAGTTAGTAAATGAAATAGCTTATTTTGTCCTATAAAATCCTATAATTTTGTAAAAATAGTCCTATAAAATCCTATATTTTTTTAAAAGTAATCCTTTTTATCCTATAAAAAAATTGAAGATTTTAGTGGAGGCTCTGTAATTTATTCAATAGCAAAACGTAGTACCAGAAGTAAATGAACCGAAGTTTTCAGACTACTATACTCTCCATGTTGGAGGCGTTTTCCTTATCAAGTTACATTTTGACCTCGAATTTGAAATTTTGCGCGCTCCTAGGCCGAAAAAAAGTTTATGTTTTTATGAAACCATTTTTTATACATAGAAATGGTTGTATCCACAACTCCCAAGTGCCATTTATCGCGTTAAAAGACGAGGATGGAAATTAGCTTTTATTTGATTCGATTTTCTCATCATTTTCATAAAGAAAACGCCCTCCGATTCTGAGCGCTATTTCGAAAACTTCGGTTCATTTACTTCTGGTAAATGACCTGACTTCCTACATTTTCACCTATTTTCCTATAATTTAACGGCTTTTTGAAAACATTGAAAGAATTTTTTTGTACACTGCTACTTTCGAACAATTTTGTGAAATGTACGGGCTTTGTATACAAAAAAATATCAATACTCTTAAGTTATTCGAGTCAAAGTATACCGATATGCAATAATTTTTTTATTATTGTTTCCTATATTTTCCTATTTTTTCAAACACTATCCACAAAGAGTAGCTCTAGTGTTACACCAGACCAGTGTAGTCAATTCTGCGTAACACTTTGTCTCCAATATTTCGTTCTGGTGCAAACACTATCCATAAAGAGTAGCTCTAGTGCTAATATTTCGTTCTGGTGCAAACACTATCCATAAAGAGTAGCTCTAGTGCGTAATATTTCGTTCTGGTGCAAACACTATCCATAAAGAGTAGCTCCAGTGCTTAATACTTCGTTCTGGTGCAAACACTATCCCCAAAAAGTCGCTCTATATAAAAACCACAAGTTTCCACGGATAAACTATTTAGCAAAAGAAACTCGAATTTTTTTATTTCATCCAAGTGACATTTAAATGAATGTCATATATATAAGTCCTACTAAGACGTCTGACAGCCACATGTGGGTTGAATTAAAGTGTGGGGGGAGGAATCGGGGAAGTTCGCGAGGACATTCTGACACAGTGCAGATGAAATCAGACGTTTTTCTTGACTCTAGCGCATTCCCCTTGAAAGGTTTCTGGAATTTCGGCTCTGTACTCAGCCTAGCGTAAATTCGAGTGCAAAGAGGTCAAGTTTCCCCTTCATTCTGCTGAAACGGAACCGACCGGGGAAGAGTAGTGGTTCGTGTGGTTCGGATTACAGTCTGAGGTGCCGTGGTAGCGTCGAGAGTCTCGGATCTACCACTGAGCTTTTTACTCGGATGGGGCTCCGAAAAAATGAATGAATTCTAAGTACCATATTGTTTAAGTGGGGGTTGATATTGTACGGCTGGTACTTATACCACAACAAAAAGAATCGGCTAGGCTAATCACCCGAGGCACCACCTTAGGCCTAAGTCATCAAGCGACTTTTAAAGCCATTAATTCAGTTGGCCGGGTTTCGATGCGTAGGAGGGTGGTGGCAAGCCCTGCATGCCACGCGAGCCAACAGCTCTCTACTCTTAACTATTATTATTATACGAGGGTACTTAGGATTTATAAATGTAATTGATTCGTTGTAAATAAGGTATTTGTCTAGGATTGAACACTCGATGTAGTTTAGAGTAGTGGTTTGGTTGTGATCAGCTTATTTTCAATGTGAACCATATCCAAATTAAATCTAAACTTTGCACTTAAGAACATTTACAAGCTCCAAAATTTAGTATTACCATAAGTGTATAATATACTTGCGGATGAAGTATTCGGCTACTTATATGGCTTTAAAATCCTATATTTTCAATTATGTCCTATAACATCCTAAATTTTCGCTTGATGACTTGGGTATTAGCCTAGCTGATTATTATTATTATTATTATTATTATTATTATTATTTTGAATGAAATTCTGAACGGTCGATTTGGTATGATCGAATCTAAAAAATGTAATTTCTAAGGATCGAAACTTGAAAAATAAAACCTAAAGGCAGCTAAAAAAATCGTTAGTCTCATTACGTAATCAGAAACTATAATTAGGCAATTCATTATCGAAAAAGATGGGCGTAAAAACGGCTAATTAACGCTCATCAATTAACCAACAAATTAAATCTGCTTCGAACACGTTAACGAAAGAAAAAACATGTCAATTAAATACCCAGCTACTGTGCCGATCTCCAAAACAAACAAATAACCGAAAATTTCGATAAATAAAATAACACTTTAATAACAGTAATTAAATATTATTTATCCGTAACCAAATCTTAATTTGAAATTTATTCCAATTTTTTTTTCGTTACAGAATGCCGTCCATGCAGTGAATCTGAAATTCTGCAATTATTTTGCCAAAGCGAATATGGTAAGTTCAAAATACAAAAAAAATACTATTTTCGTCAAGAATATATATAAAATAACAGAAAAAATAACCTTTATAACTATCATTATGAGGGAACCAACCTAAAACCTCTAATATCCATAAATTTGCGAAACAAGCCAGCTAAAGTATTAACGATGTAGCTGACCTCAATTTGCACAGATTCGGCTAAAAAAAATCTAAAATTCAAATTTTTCCTCAAGTTTTTTCGGTGTGGTTTTTCGCCGCTAGGGGGACTAGATCTTTCTAGTTGGGATGAACTCTCTCTAATAAGAGGACAAGTTCTTATCTGTTTAATTTTTGTTGTTCCGCTTAAACATTTTGGGATGGGTTAATTATAGGACTTACGGGTCGTTAATCTGTTTTTATTGTTTGTAATTAGGAGTTTATGTCAGGGGCGCCTGGTTGGGTGGGGTTGAAACCCCGTCTTCACCAATTTCTAGGCGCGACGTGTTCTAGGTCCGGGTGTATTTTCAATTTGACTTTTTAATTATTAAGAATTTCTTTTTACTAAAATAAATAATTTGTGGAATTTTATTCTGAAGTAAGCATTTAGTAATTTAATTTTCTAAAATAATGAAAATTAATGTTACAGATTTTAAAATAACTAAAATTAGTTATATACTATATTCTAAAATAGCGAAAATGAATTTATTTAGATTCTAATATAATAAAAATTAATTTATTTAGATTGTAATATAATAAAAATGAATTTATTTAGATTGTAATATAATAAAAATGAATTTATTTAGATTGTAATATAATAAAAATGAATTTATTTAGATTGTAATATAATAAAAATGAATTTATTTAGATTGTTATATAATAAAAATTAATTTATTTAAATTGTTATATAATAAAAATTAATTTATTTAGATTGTTATATAATAAAAATTAATTTATTTAGATTCTAATGTAATAAAAATGAATTTATTTAGATTCTAATATAATAAAAATGATTTTATTTAGATTGTAATATAATAAAAATTAATTTATTTAGATTGTAATATAATAAAAATGAATTTATTTAGATTCAAAATAAAGGAAATTAATCATTTTAGATTCTAAAATAACGGAAATCAACTTATATAGATTCTAAAATAATGAAAATTAATTTATTTAGATTCTAAAATAACAAAAATCAAGAATTTAACAATTTAGATTCTAAAATAACGAAAATAAAAAAAATTAATTTATATTCCGTGAAAAATTAAAATTGAATTTATATTCCGTGAAAAATTAAAATAATTTAAAAACGACGGGAATAAATTATTCGAAAAAAACTCGATTTGGAAAAAAAAACCCCCTCGCAATAAAACTTAATTCAAGCATAAATCTGAATTTCAAATATCAAAGCGGAATAATTCTAATAATCAAAGTCGCGAAGAAGTTTCAAATAATAAATATTCAGAACTAGTAAAAATCGTCCATTTCTCATTTTCAAAGAAACATTCTAGCTTCGTCTGAAACACTTGTACATTCGCAGAATGTGAAACTAGGAGAAAAAATATGCCCTGGGGGTGACAAACGGGGGGGAAAGATGATAAAAAAATGAGCCTAGGGCCAAATAACCGCATAGCGTACAGGTTTCTCGCTTAGCAGCATTATTCTAAAGATATCTCTCCCATTTCTTCTTGCTTATATATAATTTATCTGAGGGTGTTCCGTTCCGTGATCGAATTGCCAGCGCTAAAGATACCCTCGGCGCGTTCATTCTACGCTGTGTTTTAACCCTGTCCTTGTTGGCCGCTGATTACGGGTTTTGCCCGTTTCAGTCGGCAGTTAAAGCGTAGGTAGACGGATAATTCCCCAGTCTGACAAGTTCACCTTGGATTTTATGGGATAATAAAATGTTAGTTGGTAGTGTTGTTTAAAACTAGAATGTTACGGTTTTTTCACTGACGATAGTGTCAGGTGGATTCGAGGACTTTTGGAATTGAGTGGTTTCAATGTTGAAAATTACAGTGTCTACTAAGATTTAGTTGAATCTTCGATTTAATTATTGTGTATATATCGTATAGATCGATACAATTTTAATGGTTATTCATGTTTATCAGCATGCTTAAAGATATTACAATTTGATCTTAGCCAAATTAATTTTATTAAAAAAATTAAGAAATATATATTTGTTTATTAAATTTAAAAAATATTTTTTATTAAATTTAAAAAATATATTTTTTATTAAATTTAAAAAATATATTTTTTTATTAAATTTAAAAATATATTGTTTTATTAAATTTAAAAAATATATTTTATTTAAGTTATCTATTTAAATACCCAATTTCGAGTCTACTAATGAATTGACGAGTCGCTTTATAATTGCTGCAATTTATGTGATTGACCAATTTACAATCGATCCAATCAACGCGAGGGGTACCTATAAGTACCGCCTTTTTTATTTCGACGCTAGCGACATCTATTTAAAAAAGAACTACTTCACATCGAGCCACACTTGCTTTAATAAAACTATCTCAATTTTGAGAAAATCTGAACATACGCGAACAAAAAATGTTCATATCAGTTCCAAAAGCACAGTCAATTTAAATCGTCTCGGCCTAGGCGATACCAGCGCATTCGACAAGCTCACTTGTCCGTTGGCGTCAAAGCATATCTTGGTCGTTTTAGTGTCCGGCACAAACAATACGAGGTGTGGTGTGAACTATGCCGGATAAACGGCACCAAAAAAAGGATGGGCTTTTTTTGCTCTTTTCAGGGGAAGATGATGATGATCCGAAGAGGAACAGGGTGGTCCCTCCCGTAATGCTCTTTTCGTGGGGTACTTATGACGCGCCGTTTGCAAATCAACGGGTCGTTTTCCCCCGACGTATATGGTATCCACACCGACCACAATCCTCGATTTAAATCACCTCTTATATACTTCCATATTTTTAGGAAAATAATCAAACTATACGATCTTAGGTACTCTAGCAATGTCAAATACAGAGAAATCTAAATTAAATTTAATTTTAATAATTATTGAATTAATATTTAATTTTTAATAATTATTGAAATAATATTTAATTTTTAATAATTATTGAAATAATATTTAATTTTTAATAATTATTGAATTAATATTAATTTTTAATAATTATTTAATTAATATTTAATTTTTAATCAATATTTAATTTTTAATTAATATTTAATTTTTAATTAATATTTAATTTGTAATTAATATTTAATTTTTAATTAATATTTAATTTGTAATTAATATTTAATTTTTAATTAATATTTAATTTTTAATTAATATTTAATTTTTAATTAATATTTAATTTTTAATTCATATTTAATTTTTAATTCATATTTAATTTTTAATTCATATTTAATTTTTAATTCATATTTAATTTTTAATTCATATTTAATTTTTAATTCATATTTAATTTTTAATTCATATTTAATTTTTAATTAATATTTAATTTTTAATTAATATTTAATTTTTAATTAATATTTAATTTTTAATTAATATTTAATTTGTAATTAATATTTAATTTGTAATTAATATTTAATTTTTAATTAATATTTAATTTTTAATTAATATTTAATTTTTAATTAATATTTAATTCATATTTAATTTTTAATTCATATTTAATTTTTAATTCATATTTAATTTTTAATTCATATTTAATTTTTAATTCATATTTAATTTTTAATTCATATTTAATTTTTAATTCATATTTAATTTTTAATTAATATTTAATTTTTAATTAATATTTAATTTTTAATTACGCCTTCTCATTGATAAAATTAACTCTCACTAATGAGTAAAATACAAAAAAATTAGAACAATTAAAATTTGAATGCAAATTAAAAAAATTTCACAACGAAACAGTTTAAAGTCCCAATCAACGTTTTAGTTTACTTAAAGAGGAACATAAAAATCTCAAAATTTAAACAAAGGGCAAATCTCAAAGGTAATACCACAATTATCCTAAATTAATCAAAGTCGAATTCTTAAGTTCAGTTACCTAAAACGAAGCTCAAATCAAAGCCAGTGTATCATTTTTCTGAAATTTTAAAAAATCAAAAAAACCAATCTCAAAAACCAAAAAAAACAATCTCAAAAACCAAAAAAAAACAATCTCAAAAACCAAATAAACCAATCTCAAAATTTAAATGAAAACCTCAAAGTTAAATAAAAATCTTAAAAATTAAAAAATCTCAAAAAAATCGTTAAAATTAAAAAAAACTCAAATGTTAAATAAAAATTTTAAAAATTAAAAAAATCTCAAAATGTTAACAAACTCCAAATCAAACTATCTACACCGTTAAGAATCAAACCGAACTCGTTCGCGTACGCAACCCCTCCCGACTTTAAAGCACCCCATTTAAATCATCATTTGATAACAAGGCATCCGAACGACGCATTCTGTAAAAATACCCCAATTACAAACACACCCAAACGTCGAATCACACGTCACACGAACTAAATCAGCGCCTCTGGTGTTCGATCTGGGCAGCACGCTTCCGACACCCGCCTCGCTGCCAGACACCGAAAGAAATAAAATACCTATTATCAAGAAAGACAAAAAATTATCCCATTAAATTACAAAGTTAAATAAACTTTGAAAAAAAATTGAATATAAGTTTCGTTTATAATGAAACTATACGCGTAAAATACACAACTGTAATTGCCATTTGTTAACCTTTTAACCTCTTCGTAAAAATCGGGACAAAAAACCGTACTTAGATCGTCTTCCAAACCGGTTTCCTAATAGTTCTTGCCAAAACTACTTATCAAAATAATCACTCTTTGAATACTAAGAAGATTTCAAAAACGATTTTGGTTTTTCTGAAGAAGTAAGTGATTAATTCGGTTGGCGTCCCGCTAGCCAGATGTCGCTCGTTTCGTAATCGGCCCGCGCGCGCGCTCTTAACATTGCGCCCGGGAAAAAAACGCACGTGCTATTTATAGGGTCCACTATTACTATTACCTAATTACTATTTTTGTTAAACCCGCCCGTTTTAAGCGCCACCACGGGGCGGTATTTAGAACTAATTCTGGGATATTTTCAAGGACGTTGTTAATTAGTATAAGAAATATATATTGGTTTACATTTAGTGTAAGGCTAATTTTTCCTTTATTCCTATTTTTCGGTGTAATTTTTTTACGGTTTTTACTTTTACTAGGAATTTACTATTTTATGTCCTATATTTTAAAACTATCCTATAATATCCTTCAATTTCTTGAAATGTCCTATAAAGTCCTGTAAGTGGGGAGTTAATATCATAATTGTTTTGAACCATTAAATTTTAACCTGAAATTTGCATATTTAATATATTTGAGAAATATTTGTCCGATATTATAATAATATTATATTATATAATACATTTTTGTGTATTTAAAAATCCTATAAATTCACAAAAATAATAGTCCTGTATTATAATGTATAAGATATTTTTGTGTACTTAATAATCCTATAAATTCACTAAAATAATAGTCCTGTATTATAATGTATAAGATATTTTTGTGTACTTAATAATCCTATAAATTCACAAAAATAATAGACCTATATTATAATTAATAATACATTTTTGTGTCCTTAATAATCCTATAAATTCACTAAAATAATAGACCTATATTATAATATATAAAACATTTTTGTGTACTTAATAATCCTATAAATTCACAAAAATAATAGTCCTATATTATAATGTATAAAACATTTTTGTGTGCTTAATAATCCTATAAATTCACAAAAATAATAGTCGTATATTATAATATATAAAACATTTTTGTGTCCTTAATAATCCTATAAATTCACGAAAATAATAGTCCTATATTATAATATATAAAACATTTTTGTGTGCTCAATAATCCTATAAATTCACAAAAATAATAGTCGTATATTATAATATATAAAACATTTTTGTGTCCTTAATAATCCTATAAATTCACAAAAATAATAGTCCTATATTATAATATATAATACATTTTGGTGTATTTTATAATCCTATAAATTCACAAAAATAATAGTCCTATATTATTATGTATAAGACATTTTTGTGTATTTTAAAATCCTATAAATTCACAAACAAAAATATTTTTCTGTATAAAATGAGGCTCTGCGTTAAGAAATTTAAACTTTTGGTATTAATTCGTTTAAGAATGCAAGTTATAAAGTTTTACTTTTAAAACACAGCTTCAGTTTGAAAAAATTCTCGAGTCAATTTAAAACATGTAGGCGTATGTGGACTTAATTAGTTTTAATAGGGTCTTTTTAGAGGCGCCACATACGTTTGTTTAAAAAGTTCTTTTCATGGTCAAATTTTAATTGGATGGAATAATTATTGAGTAAAAACTTTCTAAGATAGGATCTCTTTGGCACAATAATTATAATTTTTTTGTAGTATGACGAAACCAAGGTTATTTGCTTGTTAAGTTATTGTAGGCTTAATTAACGAAATTTGATATAAACTAAGCTAGGTCTTGTCAAATATATTAATATCATAAGTTTTAATATTAAATCTCGATTTAAATTAAGTGATTTTTTAAATCATTGATTAATTAGTAATTGAATTGAATGAAGAATTATATTAAACTAAGCTAGGTCTTGGCAAATATAATAATATTATATTAAGTTTACTTAACCACTGCAGTCAAATCATTAATCAAATTGGAAGGCTCTTCAGCAATGTCAGTTCATAGCGAACTAAATTTAATTTAGTTTTTAATAAGTAATTAATTTTAATAAAAATTTTAATTTACATTATCATCGCACTCAAATACTAATCAAATTGTCCAGGGAAAGAGACATGAAACTTTTAAACAATGAATTAAAATCAATTATTAATATTGACAATAAATTAACTTACTTTTAACCATTTTCAACTATTTTGAATTTATTTAAACAATTTTTTTTTAATTTAATTTCAACCATTTTAAAATTTATTTTAACCATTTTCAAATTTATTTTAATTTAACCATTTTCAAATTTATTTTATTTTCAACAATTTTTTTAAATTTTTTTTAACCATTTTCAAATTTAATTTCAACAATTTTTCATTAACTTTTAACCATTTTCAAATTTATTTTTTAATTATCGTTATGGCACCATAATTAAATCAATAACGTTATTAACTATATTATTTTTCTTTAACAGTGATCCGTGGTCGTATGACCTCCATAAAACACAACCAGCCAATGGAAACCAGCGAATTGGGAGTCAAGGTGACCAAAGTAATACGTAACAGCGCGGCGACCAATCAGAAGGAAGGCGGCTTCGCGATTGGCCAGACGGTGACGCTCCACCGACCAATCAAATGCGGCAGCAAGCTAGGGGAAGGAGAGTTTCTCTTCCTGGGACGATCGCGATTGGGCGACTCGGCCGTGACGTGCGCCCCCAGGTGGAAAGATTGGCAACGAATCCGTCGCCAAGCCTTGCTTCAGGATTCGTATCCTTGCCTTTTGGACTGATCCTTCCAATTGTTCATCAATTGTTCAAGTTTCTATTTTTAAATGTGCCAAAGATGTGCCTTATTTTTGTTAATCCTAGTCCAAATGATACAAATCCCAAAATAAAGCAAAAAAGTTTAAGTTAAACTTGTACATATGAAGAAAACATAAAGTATATATTTTTGAGACGCGCGGTTTTTTTTTGACTATCATGTGTTATGAAAAATAATGATTAACGAAGCTTCAAAATCAAAGATCTCAAGTTGCTGATCAAAATTTGTAAATTATGTAAATTAAACAAAAATACGTTTATATCGCTTTTAAATTTCTGTCTCTTTTGTTAAATTATTTATTGATGTGTTACAAACTTAGACAAATTCATCTTAATTAGACATCTGCAGGAGCTATTTTTACTCATACCATAAGTTACAATAAGAATCATAAGTAAACGTCTATAGGAGCCACTCTTACTCGTATCATAAGTAACAATAAGATTTGTAAGTAGACATCTCATGATACGATTAAAAAGGACCGAATGAGATGTCTACTTACAATTAGAATTGTTACTTATGATACGAGTAAAAAGGACCGAATGAGATATCTACTTACAATTAGAATTGTTACTTATGATACGAGTAAACAGGTTACATTGTGATTACCGCGCGATTATTGAAATCACTTCAGCCAGAAAGCAGGGTTCATACAAACATGGAAATCAGTGAAAACCTGGAAATATCAGTGACATTTATTTAAAGCAAAAAAGTCGGGGAAAATAATTATGAGAACTCCAAATTATGTGCAATTTGTTTTTTTGAAATTATGACTTAGTATTGAATTCATACGTTCAATCTTGACTATATTAGAAAGTGTAACAGTAATGCTTTTAACATTTTAGAAACAACTATTGTTTTAAAAAGTACACCTGGAAAATATTCAAAACTACTCTGGAAAACCTGGAAATATCAAGGAAAATGGTTTTTGAAATATTGTATGAACCCTGGAAAGTAAGTAAGTAGTCATCTCCTGGGAATAAGGCTGTTGGATAGAATCGAGGGGTCGGACATTTGCCTGTTTTGTGTACGGGATTTTGGATTTTTTTAAAAATCCAGGTTTTTTTATTGTGGATTTGTCATACAAAGTCTATGGGAACAAAATTCTTGGATTTTGGATTTGTGGATTTGTTTTCCAAATTTTGTACGGCTAAATGACCGACCCCTCGGATAGAATCCTATTGGGTCGAATTCCCAATAGATCGAATCAAAAAATATACTTTCCCAATTGATCGAATTCTAATTTTTCAATCCCATTGGGTCGAATCCCATTATTCGGAAAAGTTTATAGAATATTTTTACCAATCCAAATCGAAGTAAAAAACAATAGGATGATAAAATTGGCGAATCATCCTTTATCATCCTTTACAATGCAGTCCATAGGTGGTTCCTTTTAACTTAAAAAACAATTCCCGAACTGAGAGAAAATAATAATAAAAAAATATTTTTAACATATAAATTAACTCGTATTCCTAACTTGTAAGGTATTTGGTTAGGTAAGATTAGTTTAGGTTAGAATAGGTTAGATTTTATGATTCACTTGTTAACAAACAAAATGTCGGTTGAATGAAAATCAATCCAATGGGACAAAAGCGGTCGAAATTCAGTTTCTTTCGGGCCGTGCCCAATTAACTAAATGAAATCTCAGATTCTCAGTACCGGTCACATTGATCAATCAGTATCGGATCTAGGTAGTAGACTAGGTGGGCAGCCCGTGGGCTAACGCCTACCCGTAATTTTGGAGCCTACGAATTATCCACTCGCAAAGGTATAAGACTAATTTCCTGGCCATAAGGGCAGTGGCGGCGCTAGGGGGTATGCCAGGTAGGCCACTGCCTACCTTCAAATTTTGAGGGGCCACAAAATCACCCTATAAGGGGCCTTAAATTGATCTAGAAAGGGTCTCAAAATTGTCCCAAGAGATAAAATTATTTATAAATAACCATGATACAAATGTCGATAATGTATTTAGAAATTTTTGAGGTATCTCCTAGTAAATAAAACCAGTTCTGTTATATTTGGACTCGTTTTACTGTTGTTAGAACTTTTTTGTTCGTCATGTACATCACTACCTTATTTTACTGAAGCATTTCGTTGAGAAAAGGGGGGTCCCGGGTTGGGGGCCCATTTATTGGGTTTGCCTACCCTCGCGAAAATTCCTGGCGCCGCCACTGAATAGGGGAGGGAATTACCATTTTATCATTTTTCTTTTGGTCACGTCAACTATTACTACTTCCGATCGGAATTAACTTATCCAGTTAACATAGATCCCCAGCATCAAGGCCCTACAAGAGAGGGGGAAGCCGGTACAATTTCCCGGGGCCCGTGTAACAAACGAGCTATAATTGTACAGGGTTTCTCCCCTAAAAAGTATAGCTATCTCCAGTGGTAACGACTCTCTCGGGGCCCGCTCTCGGTGGCCCTGTAGATCCCCTAGCGGTCAAGCCAAAATACTCGCTTCACTGCTAAGCAGACAATTTGTGTTATAAAATGGGAAATCCTTAACTTCGTGGCTAATCGTAGCTTGCTCGTGGGTGTGGTTTGTGTTCGTTGCCATGGTAACACGGCCATGACATTATGACGCTTATGGTGGTAACGTGATTATTTCGCGGAATCGTGTGGCGTTTTGCCTCGTGATCTGTGACGTCAACTTACTGTCATGGCCGCCGTTTGAAGTTGGGGATTAGCTATGAGCAAGCACCCAATACGTAAACTGAAAAAGCTACACCAAAAAAGTACACCCAAAAAAAGCTACACCAAAAAAAGTACACCCAAAAAAACTACACCAAAAAAGTACACCCAAAAAAAGCTACACCAAAAAAAAGCTATACCAAAAAAGCTACACCAAAAAAAAGCTATACCAAAGAAACTACGCCAAAAAAAGCTATACCCAAAAAAGTACACCCAAAAAGCTACACCAAAACAACTACGCCAAAAAAAGCTATACCAAAAAAAGCTACATCAAAAAAGTACACCCAAAAAGCTACACCAAAAAAACTACACCAAAAAAGCTACATCAAAAAAGTACACCCAAAAAAAGCTACACCAAAAAAAGCTATACCAAAAAAAGTTACACCCAAAAAAAGCTACACCAAAAAAAGCTATACCAAAAAAAGTTACACCCAAAAAAAGCTACACCAAAAAAAATAGCTACACCAAAAAAAGCTACACAAAATGCCCCAAAATGGCAAAGAAAATATCAATTAGACACCGATTAAAAAAATCGTAAGAATTGGAAAAAGTGTACTCTCTTAATTTCCGGTTATAAAAAACACCTACACTTGATCACGACGAACTTTGTAATAACAATAAACGTTTTCGAGTTGGATGCGTCATCGAATCTACAAAACTAATTCCGAGACACGAACCCAAAACAATAGGTGTTTTTACAAAAGATCGGTGGTCACGTGTTTTCAGTAAGTTTGCGTCACTACGGTCAAAATGAAATCTCGAAGTTGGCCGATAATTTAGTGTCGTCCGCTATTTAAGACCAGGCTTACCTGTCGTTTAGTTTAACAGTAAAGTGAAAGTTCTAACTGCTATAAAAGATTATTTATTTTTGCTGAGTATTTTATATCTTTCAAGGTTAGTAGATAAGAAATAACTAAAACCAGACTACCTTATAATATACATAACACATAAAAAGATACTTTTAATACAACCCTAGCCTTATCTATTTATCTATTTGTAACGCTGTTAATATTTAAAACTAAAATTGTCTATACGCGGGCCTTAGTATCAGCAGCCGGATCTTAGCAGACGATGCCTTGCTCAAACATACTGAATTCCCATGAGCCTCTATAGCGAAAATCTTTTGTAGAACCACCTATTATCATTATTTTTACTTGCAAGTAATAATGGATTTATTTGTACTTAGGAGAATGACTTCATGTTGAGTCTATATACAGCGTTGCTCCCAATTACTCTCACGCTCCAACAGTAAGCTCCTCCTCCCTCAAAATAAATCAAATTAGAGCAGTATGATTGGTTCCTTACAACTGACGTCTTGCAGCGCGATTGAAGAGCACCCTGGTGACGTTACTTTACCCCTTCTCGTGCCAGTGGTAAATTCGAGCATGGTACCCGCGAATAGACCATTCTATAAAATACTACTTATGTCGTTATTTACTTTTGTGTATAGAGAGGCAGAAGGTTTGGCCCGATTTATAATGAACCAGGGAGGCTCAAGAAAGGATTATCTGGCAAATCTGCCCACCTAGTTTTCTGGATAAATAGTGGATTTTTGATCTAAATCCTACTCATTTAACGGTTATAGTTTTATACAAACCATTATAAATAGTCAATTAACTATATCACATTAATTTTGTAAATAGTTCAGTTAAGGACTTACTATATTTTGAAATATACTATCTTCATTTAGGCTACCTTAGCTATCACTTTAAACCTTTCTTGTTTCATATCTAGCATTTATTAGTTAAATGCACCCTTGATTAACATATAAACAACAATATCCGAACTATAAATTAATTTTTTTCATTATAGTTTGGATATGTAATCAAAACTAATTTCTTAATAATGAGGTACCTGATTTTAGATTAATGAAAGGCGTTCTCTTGTAGATATGAGAAAATAAAGTACTCTCAAAACGGGGATACCTTTAGCGGGATAACTCCTCAAAAACCATTGTATTTCAAATTACGTATAACACGTGGTTAGAAAAATGAGGGCAGGGAATTGGCTCATATAGCCGAATTACGGTTTCATTTGTCCGAAAATTATTTTGTATAATGTTTTGGCAATTTAACCGTTCTATCCGTTTGTCAAATGTCCGAAATGTCATTTGTCCCAACGTGATACATTGGCTTTAGTCAAATTCGAAATAATCACATTTAACCGAATCCGTAAAAATAGAGTCCCAAACGTGCGGTTTTTTTAACTTAACATGAATAATTGTGGAACTTCAATCTAAGCTAAATTCCAATGAAAACAGACACCTAACCTAACCTAACCTGACCTAACCTAACCTAACCTATTTAACCTAACCTAACCTAACGGAATCCAAGCCAGAAAACTTCGGACATAATGCATATACGAAACACTATTTTTGCGATGGAAATTCGAACAAATGCTATACTACTCGATCACACAAACGACACTAAAGGTCATTAAATTCGTACAAATGGAACAATTTCGGTTTCGAGTTCGGACAAATGAGTATTCGGACGAATGAAATTCGCGCAAATGCTACTACCCCGGGAATAATGTACTGCCCCAAATTCGTGAAAAGGTTTTACTCCTTTTAATATATATCCTTGTTGTAAGTAAGTCAACACTTCGCAGCAGTTTGTGATGCATCTGGTGATCGTCTCGTATTACTGGCAATTGCGCAAAGGGTGTTTTCGTCTGGTCACGTGACTCAACGCAGCGAGACGCAGTTTCCGGTGACGAGGCGACATTCCGCTCTCATTAAGGACACTTTAATGCAAAAGCTACTGGCGCGAGCCTTTTTTCGCCGTCCGTAATTGGAACGAGTGGGAAGAAACGCGCTGGCGACAGTTAGGCCTCCCACAGACAACACCATTCCATAAGTGTGTCACTTAGTTCCAAATAATTAAAGACAGCTAATTGTGGAGTGACGTTGAAGTTACGCCATACCAGTGCCGGATTTAGGACTAGACCTACTATGCGCTGGGCCTATGGGCCCCCATCAACAGAAGGGCCCACCACTGATGAAAACAATGGATTTTTCTTCGGGACACGCGAGTTTTGCGTTTTGGTGCTTTCCTTCGTTTATTCCCTTCGACCGAAATCCCATTCGACCGAAATCCCATTCGACCGAAATCCCAATCGACCGAATCCCATTCGACCGAAATAATTTTAAAATGTAGCCCAATTGGCGGGGTGATTTGGTATTTTATTTATAAGGTATGTACTATCGAAGATCCATGTTTAGGTTAGGTTAGGTTAGGTTAGAGTTGGTTAAGTTTACTATTTCAGTTTTGGTTCAGTTACTTTTCTTGACTAGGTGCAGATAAAAATATAATTCATGCTCATTCCATTTTATTTTCCAATTTATATAGCAGCGTTCGGTCGAATGGGACACATAAAAGCGTTCGGTCGAATGGGACACATAAAAAACCGCACGTTTCGGCAGAATTCGGTCGAATGGGACACCTCAAAAACCGCCTTCGGTCGAATGGGATTTCGGTCGAATGGGACTAAAGCCTTTCCTTACATAGGCCCCCACCAACTGACGAGGAGACTACCCGAGGTGATAATCACCGATTTTGTTGAAACTAAGTGGGTATGTAGACCTTATGGTAACATGATATTTCACCAAGGGAAAAGTTGCATTAGTTTTGCCATGGCAACCGAAAATGTTTTTGACAACACAGTCAAAATGCCATGTTATTTTCAATGGGAAAATTTCCATTTGTTGTTGTCGAAAAGATTTTTCGTTGCCATGGCAAAACGGTTGCCCATTGAATAAAATCCTTTTAGGATTTTTCAAGTTACACGAAGGTCTACCAATCCCCCGAGTTTAAACAAAATCGGTGTGTAACACCTCGGGTAGTCTCCTTGTGAGTAGAGCAGTGGCGTAGGAGCGGTGGGATGTTATATTGAAGCGTCTATTACTCACCGATGTTTTTGGTGAGCGTTGCTGAACGTACTCCTGATAAAATCGTCCACTTATCCAGAATGTATCTGGTAAAATGACCCCATGTAGCCATTTTAAGGAAAGTAAGACGACTCCAGCAATTCTACACCACAGAATCGGAGTAAAATGACGTCATAGAGTTACTATTCTTATAATTATAAATTTTAAAATTACGTTCCATAGTTACTTTGCAATAATTAAAAGTTTTATAAAAGACTGATACTTCATGGAATTAAAAACATTTTATTCTTACCCTACTCCTAAATCCTGGAACAAGCCAAAAACAGGGCTTGCCACCACCCTCCTACGCGTTGTAACCCGGCCACCTGAATTAAAGGCTTCAAACGTCGCCTGATGACTTAGGCCTAAGGTGGTGCCAAGGGTATTAGCCTAGCTGATTATTATATTATTAACTAGCTGATTATTATTATATTATTAACTAGTTGATTATTATTATATTATTAACTAGCTGATTATTATTATATTATTATTTAACCACCTAAAACTATCCGTAATCGGTGTACACGTCAGTAGCTTTGACTGTACTAAAGTGATTCCGAAATCGATTACAGATTTAGCACTACCAAAGGCAGTACTCGCTGTAATCGGTGTACAGAATTTTAATAAGTGGCTAGCCCCTCGCTGTAAGCTCTCCCTAAGTTTTTATTGCCTTAACTCTAAAAAGTTTAAATTGGCGCCATCTATTATAAATAACAGCCTTAAAATAGAACCTATAATGGTTTCGCTCTAGATGTTTGTTTCCCTGTATATAATTTGCGAATCGCGGGGCTGGAATGACCAGTAAACGAGATAAGCCATTCCCAAACTTACATAGTTAAAATTTAAGAAAAAAAGATTCGTTGAAAAGCAAAATAAATTTGTCACTTTTGCAAAAAAAACTTACAAATCAAGGTTAGTGATCGCCCAAAAAGTACGCTGGGAGGGCATACTACAGCCAACTATTTAAATATGCATTACTAATATCTCTGCTATTTAATTTTTTATTTCCAATCGGCCATAAATCGCATTCGAATAAACGTGTTTTTATCGACGATTAAAATTATCAGAAAGGTTTAAAATTGAGACTAGTTAGGCTTACGAAAAACATTTAAAAACCATTAATAAGCTCCACGTGTACCCTTGTAGAATTTTGTCGACTTAAACTCTTTAATAGCTCACTCTTGATAATCGAATCGACAAAAAATGGGTCCCATTAAGATAATCCGGTATGCAAATTAGAGAATCATTTATGGGTGCAGGAACCTTGATACATATTGATATATGCTAATAGGGTTACTATTTTACAAACGAATGGTATAAGCTCTTTAAAGATTAATATTCAATATGATCTAAGCGGATCTGGTGTCGTGATTGAAATCAGACGATATTAAATGAATATATTTCAAAATTAATCTACATACTGTCGGGTAGATTTGGTGTTTCTGTCTTATGGAAAGTTAATTTAGTAGCGTATGTTATAAATAATTGGCGACACCGAGCTTAATTAAGGAAGGTAATATCACAAGTAGATAAAATATATCTTGCAACCGAACTAGTCATCTTACTATCAGTGCCGTATTTCCGCCTAGGCCAACCTAGGCCCATCCTTGAAAGGGGCCCTCCAGTGACCGTAATTACTGTATTCGAAGGCATAAATCTATAATAGCAATCGTAATTTATATTGGAGAAATTCCTAGGTAGAAGATTTTGTTTTAAAATTACCAAATTTCTGCCTGGCAGTTTACGGACGCAGCCTTAAATCTCAATGTTGCATAATTATCGCGTATTTAGCGACGATTGTTAAGAGTTTTTATTTAGTAATATAACCGTAGAGCTCAGACTTCTACGCTGAATCAGGGAAATTCAGGCACAGCCTAGTTCCAGGGATAAGAGTAAATGCAGCGCGTGAAAAGGGGGCCCAGACTCCTTATCTGCCTATGGGCCCAGGATCTCTAAGTCCGGCCCTGCTTACTATTGTTATTCGCAGGTTCCCCGTTGATTTCTCAAAATACGTTTGAGAAGAAAAAATAGTACAAGGCGAAGACCACCATATTTAAATTGTTTAATACTATCAGAAGTAAATTAACCAAAGTTAGCGAAATAGCGCTCGGAATCGGAGGGTGTTTTCCTGATGAAAATGATGAGAAAATCGAGTCAAATAAAAGCTTATTTGCATCCCCGTCTTTTGACGCGATAAATTGCGCTTGGTAATTGTGGGTATAGCTATTTCTATGTCTAAAAAATGGTTTCATAACAACAAAAACGTTTTGGCCTAGCAGCGCGCTAAATTTCAAATTCGAGGTCAAAATGTAACTTCATAAGGAAAACGCCTCCAACTTGGGGAGTATACGAGGGGCTGATCACTCCGCGTAATCGGTGTACAGAGCCGTACCTTTGACTGTACTAATGGGATTACGGGTAATCTTTGAAGTCCCTGCCTTTGGCAGTGCTAATCTAAGCGTAATCCGGTGTACAGACTTTCTAAGAGTGGTTAACCCCTCGGGAGTATAGCAGTCTGATAACTTTGGTTCATTTACTTTTGATACTATTTAATCGGTAAAATATGCTTTATAAATAGGTAAACATCCCAACATAGTGTAATTCTTACATTTTAAATCTTTAATCGAAGTAATAATTATTAATTTAAGGCTTAGCTTTTTAGATAGTAGCTTTGTTAATATTTGAAAATTTATTTCCCCCATCACTTCTACTCTACCCTAAAAATGTTATATTTTTAGTTTTATAGTTTAGAGATAAAATATGATCGTGCAAACGTAGAGACACTTTAAAAAGTCACGCGACGTATATTAAAAAAAAACCTGCAATCTCCTTGAAGAGTCTAAAATTAAGCGCCCACACAGGAGATACGGTTAAAAATTCGTATCCTAGCAATCAGTGCCGCGCTAATCAAGCCTGAAGGAGAGTCAGCCCAATCGGCGAATAAAATCTTCAATCAGCGCGTTTAAAACAACTGTAACACTTTCCGCTCTGGGGAGATGGAAACGACCTCGACATTCTTTAATTCCCTCTTTCTAACCTAGCATTAGGGAGATTAAGCACAGACGTTTGGACAAGGTCGAGACTCGAGAGTACCTAGAAGTTGTTTAAAATCGGTTAAGCAAGCCTTTGGTTCAACGGATACAGAGAATGACTACGGTTAGAAAATAATTTTAACACGTGTTAGACATTTTGCTAAATCGGGGTACACGACGTAGATAAAACAGTGTTTGAGCAATACTAAATCGCGCCTTATTCAATTATACAGCTTAACAAATCGAGATGAAGTTATGGTAAAATGTATTTATGCGTACATGTTAAATATCATAAACACTAGTTTAAATTTAAAACTAGGTAAGCTTTGTATACTTGTAATCGGTATGAGCATAAATTTTTATATTAGACAATATTCACAGCCCAGTATAAGGCAAGTTTTGGTATTTTTCAAACACTTTTTTTATTTCGTCGTGTACCCTAGTTTAGAATAATATCTAAGATTTGTTAAAATTTTAATCAAATCATACTAATTTCCTTGAGCAAAATGTATGTTTCGTGTACCCTGGTTTACCGCAAATATCAATCCTCGTTTACTCGTACCGATTTCGCTCGAATTATACAAGGCTTAGCTGTTTTTAAATGTAAACTAGTATTTACTCTTTTCAACATATACGCTGCTACAAAATAACATTTAACCATAACTTCACATCGATTTGTTGAGCTGTATAATCATAAAAATCAGTACTTTTATTTATACTGTATAAATATTATACATAAATGTAACATAAGGGCAACAAAAATATGACGCGAAAATTATTACGTGGTTCTCGACCAAAAAATTCTCTAGGAACCTTGGTTCTCGACATTGTCGTTCAAAGTTTTGGAGAGAAGTTTGCTTAGTCTCTCTTACTCTACAGACACGCAGCAATCTTATTGGAGGGGGACTCGCGATATTAAGCAGATAGAAGCAGTTAACCTAGATTCGATGTCAAATAATTGCTAGGGGGGTGTCCGCATCCCACAAATTACACCTAACTTATAAAAGCTGGTTCTTTTTTCTCTTAACGTTGACTCGAGGTTTTATTTTTTTTCCATCATTGTGTAATTATCTCGTAATTCATTAGAAGAGCTGGCGCTTGCTTAGCGGCGTCGATTCAAACTGGAACGGAAGCGAAACCCGATTGCATTTATTATCACCGTTAGATGGGGACACGCTCGTTTACGAAAGGGAACCCGTAATTATCTACTTTTTATAAGTAGTTTTTTCGCTTAACTACGCCTGGTTTTCTTATCTAATTTTCATTTTTCTTTCAAGTATGATATTGCGTGATCTCTTAGATTATATTTAAATATATTTTTATGAGGGGGAATCGAAATGTGGGAATAATAAAATTTCCGGTAGATGGGGTTTGACGTTAGGGGGCGTGTTTTGAAAGGGAAAGTTGATAATTGTTTTGAAATCCTGCAGCGTTCTTAGTATGATGTGGGAATACTAAAATTTCCGGTAGATGGGGTATAACGTTATGGGGCGTGTTTTGAAAAGGGAAAGTGGTTCATTTTATAAGAATATTTCAGAATATAAGCAATCGATGCAAAAATTATATTAAAATGCAAGTATCTTTATGGTGTTGGTCCATTTGATCGAAAAATATGTGATCGACAGTCGATCATTATACGTTGCAATTGATCGAAATTCCATTTGATCGAATCCCATTTGTCATTTGTTTCATAAGATCGAACCTTCAAATGATCGAATACTATTTGCTCGAATTCAAAAGTATTTATAGTACCAGTTGGTATGTTTTTATTTTACCGAATGTCAATATGAAGTGCAGAAGGAATAATGATGGAATCATTCATTGCTTAAGTGCAGAAGGAATAATGATGGAATCATTCATTGCTTAAGTGCAGAAGGAATAATGATGGAATAATTCATTGCTTTAACTGTATTAAGCCACAAAGATGAAGAGATTTTTACTTTATACACTATATGATGGAATTTTTTATGACATCGACGATAACGGCCCTTTGTTTTTGATATATATAAATAGGGTCAGGTTAGGTTAGGTTAGGTTAGATTAGGTTGATGTACGCGCGCCATAGGCGCGTATGCACCGTTGTATACGAGGGGTCTGACCACGTTCACGGCCCTTCTATTGCTAAAAATTAGGTACAGAGTTCGTTTTTTAATAGGTCGTTCTATTAATTATGTCCGAGATAATATTTTGTTTTCTACGTCACTGCGCTCAGGCATATTTCTGTTGTCTGTTTTAGTTTCTTATTGTGGAGAAGTACTATGGTTATTTTTCTTTAGTACAGTTTAAAGAAATAATTATTATTCATAGAGTCTACTGTATCTCATTCTGACTAGATGTTGCCTTTTCGATTTACTCCCAAAAACTAGTAGTTTTACCCTACAGTAGCTTTCGATCAAATTTCGATCGATCAAATGCAATTCGATCAAATGGAAATTCGATCAAATGCGACCCGTTCGATCATTTGGGAATCGATCAAATAGACTCAAACCATCTTTATATATAAAGTCAAATTTACGAATAACGATGAGGAAAAACTAATCTAGGTTTCAATGGCAAACCAAAGGGGGCGTAGCGATAGTTTTCGGTCGCGAATACACGCATTATTGAAAACAACAAAATAATATGAATGAATTAATACGCTATATATTATTTTTACAAAAGGTAACGTATTTTTTAAATAATATATGACTAAAAATCAATTAATATAATAATACTTAAGAATAATGTTTCGTATTCGATTCAAGAGATGGCACTCTAGAGCTAAAATCAAAATGGAGCCTTAAAAGGGGCGGGGTGTCGGTATAACCACATAATACCGAAGCTATAAACTGCAGTTAAAGGTTCTTCTGTACGTAAAGAAATTAATGCGGATTATGTTTTCGCGCCTTGGCGGGAAATTCACACCTACCTCGAAGCTGCTTGAAATATTTTAATTATTTTCAAGAATTACTCCACTTCGCACTTAAAGTTGCTACTAAATCCAACTTCAAAAAAGCACAAAATTATGTTAACAGATCAGTTTCAAAGAATTTTAAATGCTATCACTAGGTAAGGATTTTCAGCTCTATTTTGAAAACGTCTATGTGGCCCTTTAAGGAACAAAATAATGGGATTCGATTTGGATCACAAGCACACGGGCTCATAGGCTTGAGCTTTATTCGGGGACTCGTGACTTTGCTGGTGCCTCGTATCGGGTCTGTCCACCATTTGGAAAGTTACGGGCCCTTAGGATTAAACCTACTCAGCCTATTGGTTAAGGCGCTACTGATTACGGAATTATTACGGAGCAATTACAGCGATAACGATATGATTACCGAGTACTTACGGAATGATTACTGAGTCATTACAGAGTTATTACAGCGATCACAATATGATTACCGAGTGATTACGGAGCGATTACAATATGGTTACAGAGTTATTAGGGGTGGGTAACGGAATGATTATGAATTGATTACTGTGATTACAATATGGTTAGAGTAATTACGGAGCGATTACTGGGATTGAAACATGGCTACAGAGTAATTACGGAGCGATTACAGCGATTACAATTTGGCTACAGAGTAATTACAGAGCGATTACAATTTGGCTACAGAGTGATTACGGAGCGATTACAATATGGTTACAGAGTGATTACGGAGCGATTACAATTTGGCTACAGAGTGATTACGGAGCGATTACAGCGATTGAAATATGGCTACAGAGTAATTACGGAGTGATTACAATATGGCTACAGAGTGATTACGGAATGACTATGGAGCGATTGCAATACGATTACAGAGTGATTAGGGTTGGGTAACGGAATGATTATGGATCGATTATAGCGATTACAATATGATTACAGAGTGGTTACGGAGCGATGACTGTAATAACTTTAACCACCGGGTACCCAAGCAAGTGGTCTGCGGGCCGTCGACAAGATCTAATAAACCTAGAATAAACGTACATTTATGGATTCTTGGCGGTACTTAGTTAGCATTAAGTTCTTTTCAATCCTCAACATGTATTGGAAATCCAAGAAAATAAACGGTTCTCGAAAGTAAGAGATAATTTATGCTAACTACAGTCGGCGAGTAGAAACCATTAAGCCATCCTTTGAAATTCGTAGATTAAACAAGCAATCCCCAAAACGCGCCTTCCGACAGGCAGCTGAAACCGCAACTACCGTCCATTACAGCCAAGGAAATAAATACGAACATTAAAAAATAGCGTTTAAGAAAACGAAACGTTCCCCTAAAAAATTCTCGATAAAAAATAAGCAGATATTTATCTTTACGGAAAAATTGATTTAAGCGAAAGAACGACGTACCTATTTCGTCTTAGCGATATTCGCCTCGTTTTCGAGTCGTAACGCGCTATGAGCCTCGTTTCGGACCCAGCTTCGGTAGCGTATTTAAGCCTAATTCGAATCGCGTCGGCGGAGCGTCTATAAAAAAAAGGGGCGGGCAGGTGGTGCACGCGATGCGTTGAGGCACGCTTCTTAAATCAAACTTAACTAACGCCCTCCAGCGGAAAATGGCGGTACTAGAATAGAAAACGCCCGTCGAAATGGGTCATGGCTTCGGCGCACGGAAGTTTTCGCGTCTGATTGAGTTTTGAATTTTGATACGACGCGTCTATTCTTTGTATGGTAATGATAACGGGATATCCTTGAAGACATCGTCTGGGGACAAATTAGCGAAGAGTACCCTTAGGCCCATTTAATCGCGGTGGGTTTTAAAAGTTTTATTAGCTTTGCGACAAGTGTATTTCGGAAGTTGGGACGTATCGATAACAGTGACATCTGGCGGGGAGTGAACAAGTTCGTATTATTCGAGATATTAAAAAATTAAAGAAATAGATAAACGTGAAAGTCGCCATTTTGGTCAAAACACGACGGCAGCAGTGTATCATCTAGGAGCAAAAAACACAAAGAGAACGCAGCTAGCCTTTAAACACGCCAACGCAGTGTTGTGTACGATTTTGTTTGGACGAACCATTACGCTCAACGTTTTACGGAAAGGGGGAAGACAATTTCCGAATTTTCCCCTTCCGACGGCAGCAGGCGCTAAAGCATCTAACCAATGAAAAATGTACTCAAGAAAATGCACGTCTTTTGACGGGTTGCGTTCTCCTTGTGTGGGGTGCTGTGTTTGTTGCTCCTAGGTATCATGAGAGTTTTGTTAGTAGATAGTATAAATAATCACATACCACCTACCCTAAGACGGACTTGCATCAACTTCGAAATTAAGGTGTCTCAAACAAAGAATATAAAGCCCCAGGAATGGAAGGATTGTTATTATTGGCCGCGTGTTTCGGCTGAGCCTGAAACTTCCGGCAAAGCAAAACAGAGTAACCGGAAACGGTTACCGCAACCCGGTCTCTATTTAAAAACGAGAGGCGCAAAAGTTCCACTGGGGTTTATATTCTTTGTCTCAATCCATTAATTCAGGTGGCCGGGTTACAATGCGTAAGAGGGTGGTGGCAAGCCCTGCATGCCACGCGAGCCAACAGCACCCTACACTAACCAACGCTGAGCGCTATAATAACTGTCTGTTAATCATGTGACCTTACGTCAAGTCGACTCGTTTGACGGGATGACTTCAATGTCTTCGCATGTTTGCCAGAAATTCTAAGGAAGGAATTCCGAATGTGGTTACTTGCCGCATTTTTATACAGAAGTGAACGTTAAAAAATTGATATCGGCTCTTCGGCCACTAAATTATCGATTTATAGTACGCCGATAACGAATTATCTAAAAAAGAGTACTATAATATAGCACGCCCTTTAAATTAAAGTATTGCACAAAAATTCCCCCGAAATTATTGAAAAGTCCCTTAATTATAGAGTATTGACACTACCCCTTAGCTCCGCCTCCGTTGCCATAGCAACGGAGCGGCGTCTGTTTCTAAACCCGAGATTTGAAATTTTGGAGGGCAAGCAGATTTTGGCAAACGTGAAATAGCATAAGAGTACCTATAAGTAACGTGTTTAAAGAGTTTATCTGTAATGTTTTAAAGAACCACTATCATGAGTGACTATTTTAAAGAATTGTTGAAGTCTAATAAAGACGCTGCCAATCGGTATAAAGAGAAAATTAAGATTATTAATGGCATCGATCCATATTTATTTAAGCCTAAGGAAAGTGTTGAGCTTAGGCTATGGCCAGAAATCTCGTATCCTGATGTATTTACTTATCTAATCCACAATATAAGTACCTACACTTTGGGCGAATTGAAGGCATATAAAAGCCTTGAGTCATATAAATTCTATATATCTGGTTTTGTTCGTCAACTAATTGTGAAAGAAGTTGACCAATATTTTGTATTCCTGGGAAAAGTAAGTGTTTCTTTTTTGCTAGAGCTTGAATCTAAATTTAAATTAATGAAACAAACATTATTAGGTTAAGCATTCTCAATGTTTTGATGTTGCACCCACTCAACCGTGGATTATCTCAGACAGAATGGGCACTATTGTTTGTGGACATTGCACGTGTGTTGCAGGGCTAGGCGAAGTATGCTCGCATGTTGGAGCTATTTTGTTTTTCATTGAATATGCCATTAGACAACGTGAAGGGCCAATGACTTGCACTGAGCTGTTATGCCAGTGGAAAGCTCCAAGTGATCGTGAAGTAAAGTATGCCAGAGTTAGAGATATTGATCTTTCCTCTTCAAAGAGAAAATGCCAGGCTTTGGAAAATGGAGAAACTCCTAAAGAAGGAAAGAAGAGACGTAAGATACCTCTTCCATCTGAATCAGAGAAAGCAGATATCTACGCACTGTTAAATTCCTTAAATCCAAAACCAGTTGTGCTAGCCTCTACATCATCATACTCCAACCATTTTGTTCCAAAGCCTCTCCCGACTAATTGCCTCAAGGGTCTTTTCTCAGAAGATAATACTAAGCTAAATTATAATCAACTTGTTGAACTAAGTAACAATACAGCTCTCAGTATTACGGAAGAAGTTGCCTCTGAAATTGAAAAGAACACCAGAAATCAAGCAAAATCACAACTTTGGTTTGATTTCAGAGCTGGGAGGATAACTGCGTCCAAGTTTAAAGCAGCGTGCAATACAAAATCCGCTCTATCTAGTCCAAGCCTTATCAAGTCAATTTGCTATCCTGAAAAATGCAAATTTAAAAGTAAAGCTACTGAATGGGGGTGCAGCCACGAAAATGTAGCTTTAAAAGCATACAAGAAAAAATTAAAGTGTGATCATGATTCTTGTGACCTAAAAATTTCACGGGCAGGTTTGGTAATCAACCCTAAATATCCGCATTTGGGGGCTTCCCCTGATGCATTAGTCAGTTGCAATTGTGATGGAGAAGGTTGCGTAGAGCTGAAATGCCCTTATTGCATCAAAGGAGAATCTGTGGCAGACCTAGCCATGAAAAAAAATTGCCTAGTCAAAAGTGGAGACGAGTTAGTACTAAATAAACAACACACATACTATTATCAATGCCAAGCTCAAATATTCATTTGCAGTAAACAATACTGTGATTTTGTTGTGTGGGCTGAAAACGGAGAAATATTTTTACAAAGAATTCATCCTGATCATGAGTTCTGGGAGAAAAATTTGGCCAAGGCAACTTGTTTCTTCAAGAATGCAGTCATGGTGGAATTATTGGCAAGGTATTTCACAAATGGCAATCACAAGAATACATCTTTGCCATCATCAGTAACTGAAGAGCCTGCAGCTAACAAAAACCCTTCACCCGCCGATGACCCAAATTCAAAAACTTGGTGCATTTGCCACGGTAAAGTTAGTAACGAAGAAAGAATGATTTTTTGCGAAGCTCCTGGCTGTGATATTATATGGTACCATACTAAATGCATTGGGCTAAAGAGAATACCAAAAGGATCCTGGGTCTGTAAAACCTGTCGCACAATATAATTGTTCCTATTTTCAACAAAAGCAATATTTTTAAGTACAAAATGTGGCGAGTTATTCCTATTTTGAAATAAAAATTTCTACGATTTTACAGTTTTAAAAGCGTTGAGTTTATTCATTAATAATTGATGGACACACATTAAATAATGCACAACAAACTTGGGCAATTTTGTCAATAGTAGCTAATTTTTCGTTATTATCAGAGACATCATTTAGCATTTCAATCGGGACAGGCCCTTCGAGAATAGTGTATTTTTGTCGTACACACCCAATTACCCTTTCCACATGAATTCTTACACTAGCTAATTTACGGGTGTCTTCAATTTCATAAGGAGATAGCTGCTTTTTGTCTTTTTTAAATGCTGGTAGTTTGACTTCAGCACAATGAAATCCAACTGAATCAGCTATATTAAAGCCTCTATCAGCCAGTATCATGTCTCCGGGTAAAAGTTTATCTAATAATCCACAATTTTCTGTAATATGTTTATCCGATACTCTCCCACCCCAAGCCTCAGAAAGGAAAGAAACTGAACACTGCGGAGTTACACCGATTAAAAATTTCACTGTGTGATGGTGTTTATATTGAGACCACAGCTGGCCTCTTGCTAATAGGTTAGAAGGTTTTTCAGTAAAAACCTCAAAGCAGTCGATAATCACAGTTACTTTCCTCCCAAAAACTTGTTCAAAAGATCTAGGCATAGTTTTATATAAATTGTCCCGAGAGGGCCACACAACTAAATGACCGAGTCTAGAAAAAAATACATCCAAGCATGAATAAAATACACGTGATGCTGTTCTGTTAGATACATTAAACCTGTAGCCTAAATCTAAAAAATCTACATTAAGCCTTATTTTCATTAAAAACATTATCATTTGCTGAAACTTGGTGAGTGAAGAAAGCTGATTAACAACTAAAAAAGGTTTAACTATGTTAAATATAACCATTAATGATTCGAAAGAGTTTAAACCTGTGTAGTATTTTACTTTCGCATTATCTTCAAAGCTGTCCTCGCAAATGATACTAGATTTTAATTGATTCTGCATTTTTTTTAACTCTAAACGAGCTTGAACTAAATCACTTTCTAGTTCGCCTAATTTTTCACCCGTTAAATCAGTCTGGCACTCTTTTGTTTGAGTGCATACTGAAGTTTGAATACATTTGTGAGATGTAAAGGAGTAATTATAATGATTAAGAAGTGATCTTGCACGAGATAAGTCTTTTAACTCTTCATGACAGCGTATTGTTGAATTACTATTTTCAATTTCATTTCTACCTTCATTTAACTCATTTCCATCATCACTAATATTCGAATCAACTTCACCATCACTAATGTTTACATCGACTTCAGAATGTGAGGGAATCATCTTTAATGTAGGGAATTTGTTTTGAGCTCTTTTCAATGCACGTTCTTTTCTTTGCAGTGAAACTTTATCCTCTTTTAGCTTTTTCCCATAACCTAGGTTTAAACTAGGAACCCAATCTGGATTTCTATCATCTTTCAAAGAAGCTGGTTTTCCTGTAATAACATATACTTTAAAATCTACCCAAAAGCAATTACATATAATTATTATTAAAAGTTACTAATATCTCACCTGTAGTAAAATGTAAGGAGCATACTCTGGCATATTTAATCTTCTCCATCGTTAAATCTTTCCTATTTATTGCATTAATCCATTTTTTCCGCCTTAAATGTGCTAGGTTAACCAAGGCCCGGTTTTTACTATTTTCTTTCAGGCCAGGAAACCGATAAAATAATAAATTAGAACCGTCTCTGTTTGCCCGTTTTGAACATCCATAAACAGCACAAAAACTAACCATTTTGATTAAAAAACTTATTTAAAATCACTTAAAAAAGGTAGTGAAAATTACCAAACCCCTAGCCAAATTGCCTCCAAATTTTCTGTTTGCCCTCCAAAAACCGATTTTGAATTACGGATATGACGCGTTAGTCATGTGACTTTTCTTAGCCCCGCCTAACGTCAATGCTCTATAGAACGTCTGGCAACGCTGCCGCAGAGTCACTCGGAGGAAAACGCAAAAACCAAAAGCACGTGCTACTTCACTCGGCGGCCGAGTCGCCATGGTTACGTTTGGGATTCGCCGGACGCTATTTAATATTCATCAAAGTTTCAGTAGAGGTCGCTACCGTCGTCAAGAAATTAAAGAAAACCAAACTTAAGAAATTTGTAAAAAAACAATTAGAGATGCACCGATATGGGTACAGCCGATACATTGGATATTCGTGGCCGATAATATCGGCTGATATATCGGTGGTAATAACAGTAGTGTATATGATAAAGTAATCATTATAAAAGACGGTTCAGTACACAATGACTGTCATGCCATTTTATTATAATTTTTCATGAAAAAAAGGTTTGCAAGAGCATATCCGAATATGTTTCTTTTCATTTTACGTGATACATATTTTCTATCACAAATCGAATATCGTTTTTTTTATTTGTGTACACTCGTAACCCCCTATCTATAAAAAGTATGATCTAGATTCTGAAATCTGGCGTACGTGGCGCTGCCAATCAAAGAAAATATTATCATTAGTTAATCGATAATTTTCTTATTTTTAAAGGTTTTTCAGAAAAAACATTTTCATTGCCAACTCCAAGCTAATTTTTTCGAATGATTTAGTACAGGAATCCATACCTTTACTTGGAATGCTTATCGCGGCAGATTTTAAAATACAGTTTGAAAGATCCGCCACTGAATCCAAACTTGGAATGCTTATCCCGGCAGATTTTCGTCTCGATGTGGCTGACAGTTTTTTATGACGTAGCTATGTTAACTTAACAAACAACAACGTGAGAGGGGAGCACGCGCAGAGGGGTTTTTTTATCTCGTAGGCGGGGCCAAAGCCGTCAGAGTGATCTAACCATACGCGATACGCCAGGATAAGCATTCCTGTTTAGCGAAATATTTCTGGGAATTTTTCTCTAAACAAATTGTTAATTTTAGCAACAGGATAAAAGTGTTCATTATTTTGTGTAGGTTGCACTCGCATTGTCAGTCGGGAAATTAATTCCACATATCCTTTTCGAAATCACACTATCAGAAATCCGGCTTGCGGAAGAATATCTACAAGTACGTATGTAGGTTGTTGAGAACATTTAGAGAATCTAGGTTGCACATCTCAAAGTGACTTAAACTAAGGCTTGTATATTGAAATATACTTCAAAACCATAGTCTTAAAAATAAGATTTTTTGACATCTTGACGCACCCTTCCATTTCTATCCACATAAAACAATAGGTCCTTCAATAAAACATCTTCAAGGAAATCACCAAGAAAAATATGTTTCCGAAAGCCAGGACCTGCAAGACACTGTTTATATAGTGCTGGTTGAAACAATTTAAGTGTCCCCTTTTAACCAGGTAGCTTTTTTTGACATACTAAGGCTTAGAAAAACACAACCTTCTGTTTGAAGGTGAAAAGTTTCCATTATTTCAAAAAGTACTAAATAATCAGTAACTTGCAGGTCCTGGCTCTTGGATATATTACTTCTTGGTGATTTCCTTGAAGATGTTTCATTGAAGTGCCTATGGTTCCATCGGAAGCACCAGTGGCGTAGCCAGAAATTCGTCAAGGGGCGGCTCGAAGTACGTGAATGTTAAGAGGGAGGTCAAGGAGGGGGTGGAAATTTAGTACAGTCAAAGGTAGGCCCAACGAGGGGTCTGGACCCGGAAACGCCCCCCCCCCCTTGTCTACGTCACTGCGAAACATGACCTCGATTTGAGACCAAGCTTAAGGTGAGCCCGAGACCAAGCCTAGGTGTGCAGTTATGAATGGGATTGAATTTTTCTATTGCCTCCGCAAGTTTCTATGGAAAGGGGTGTAAAACTCTTAATTTTCTGTCTAAAATTTTGATTAATCGAGTAATTTCCCAAACAAAATAAATCAAAAGTGTCCCTTACGACACATTCGCGCTAAAACACGCCACTCGTTAGTTAACCACAGACCACCTACCCCAAGAAGGACTTGCATCGACCTCGAAAAAAAGGTGTGTCAAAAGTGACGCGACTTTTGTTATACAGCAAACTGAAAATAGCGCGTCAAAATTCTTTATTTTACGAAATAATAATAAAAAAAAGCTTCTACAACGCATCATAAAGGTGGGGTGGTGGAGTCGTTAGCGCTTTCGCCTCGAGGCAATAGGACCCGGGTTCGATACCAGCTTGTGACACTGGGCAAAAAACTCGTAACTACTCCTTCTGCGTTGAGTTTGCAAGTTCTCTCCCCATTGGTTAAAATGGCTTTACCCATTTCCATAAAAACGTTTTGAGGCTAACGGTAATAGTGAGTGTATTGAGCTGTTGGCTCGCGTGGTATAAAGGGCTTTCCACCACCCTCCTACGCATTGTAACCCGGCCACCTTAATTAATGGCTTTAAAAGTCGCTTGATGACTTAGGCCTAAGGTGGTGCCTCGGGTGATTAGCCTAGCCGATTGTTTTTTGTTGTGGTATAAGTACCAGCCGTACAATATCAACCCCCACTTAAACAATATGGTACTTAGAATTCATTCATTTTTTCGGAGCCCCATCCAAGTAAAAAGCTCAGAGGTAGATCCGAGACTCTCGACGCTACCACGGCACCTCAGACTGTAATCCGAACCACACGAACCACTACTCTTCCCCGGCCGGTTCCATTTTATTAATTAATTAATGCCTTTAAAAGTCGCTCGATGACTTGGCCCTAAGATGGTGCCTTGGGTATTAGCTATAGCTGATTATTATTTATTATTATTACTACTTTGTACCTTTAAAACTGCCTTTACACGCCGTGAGATGGCGTGCTCTTAAAAAAGACTTATCACATTCTAGACATAAAACAAAGGAAATTACTACTAAATACACGTCCCTCTTGGGGTAAGTGGTCCGTGGTTTAACGCGAAAGGAAGCGAGCGGAATTTCCGCACGAAAATAAAATACGGCGAACAAAACAGAAAGCGATATTGCACACGGACTTGAGATAATTACATGGCGATGTATACAACAGGAAAAGAGCTGGTTTGCCAAACACTTGACTTATACACAGGGAGAAGACTGATTAGTGCTCTATGAAAGTCGCGCGTTGACCCTCGATCAAACGAAACTAGAGCTCCCCCAAACTTCGATTATAAGAGAGCCTTATCATCGTTGATAACGTTAAGTAAGACAACAATTTGTTCATTTGTCGATTGTACACAATACTATAGTCGCGACAGAGATCGAAGATTGGCGAATTTTATTATCTCTCTCATTTTACGATCAGCATTTTGTTCCTTTTGGTACGGGGGCGATGAAATCGAATTAGGCTTAACGGGCGTCGAGGCTTTCGTTGATTATTGAAATTTGAGACGACGATGGAAGTGCCAGCGCTGTTGTGTTTGTTTCTGGCGGGAAAGGTCGCGGGTGACGTCATCGTGTTACCCAACGTGCCCGATTGGTTTTGGAGACAGTTGGAGAAAGTGTATCTGCGGAACGCGACCATCCCAGCCCAGACTAACAGTTTCAACCAACGATTGTACAAAAGTGATTCGCTAAGTTTGGATCTACAGGAGGATTCCCGTGGTAAGCGTTTTCTCGTTTTCAGGCGTTGTTACACTTAAACGCACTCTCGCAAGCTCAAAATTTGTGTTAGCGTCGAGTTCGGGACTACTTATTTCCTTTCAATTTTTTCCATTAGATAGTAGCGGCTATGAGAGTAGCGGATGTTTCTCTAGCTACGCCGTACAGCCAAAGGTAGCGGAGAGAGGATTTTCCGCCCCTGGAGTGGCTGATTTCTAACTCTTTGGGGCATATAGTTCATTCCTTCCACACATATACTTTGACTCTAAGGTTCGACTCTCACAATAAAGATTGAAGTGAGAGTGGAATAGCTCGTAGCACGCGTCGCGATAGACACCAACGCCATCTCTTTTTCATAAAACAACTAAAAGCTACCTATGTGAGGAAATTCAGCTGGTGAGAGTGCGTTTAAGGTTATGACTTCAATCAGGAATCCATACCTCTACTTGGAACGCGTGTGTATCGCGTATCGTAAGAAGCGTTACGTAGAAAATAAAATTCCTTTTTATTTGCGCAGGACGAGTGGATTTCGAGGACAAGGACAGTCTGTCGGCAACGATCGTCGTCTGGTGCATCGCGTCCTTCATGATTCTCACTTCCTTGGCCGCTATTGCCTTCTTCTTCATTAGCCGGTATTCCGTTTGGTATTCACTGAATCAGAGCCATCTGTGAGCCAAAGCTGAAAGCTCTACATACCACTCCCACGAAAATAAATATAAAAAATAATTTTAGGGAAAAATAGGAAACAAATTGGGATTGAACTATTTATTTATTTTTAATTTATTTATTATTCGATCTAAATTATCGAAAAATAACTTACGTCGTTAGAGGGAATATAACCTCAGGTATTTGATGTGGAACACCAACGTTTGCAGCTCTGGCCGCTCTTGCCTTTGGCTCTAGAAATGTTGGCGCCACTGTACAGGGATATTTTAAAAATGTAAGGGGTCTTGCTTTGCAGGTTATATTATCTTATAATATCGGATCCCAAAAACCAACGGGTTTTAAATATCGGATCCCAAAAATGTATACAGTTTTTAATTAACCCAAAAACCAACTTGGGTTTTAAATAACGGATCCCAAAAATGTATACAGTTTTTAATTAACCCAAAAACCAACTTGGGTTTTAAATAACGGATCCCAAAAATGTATACAGTTTTTAATTAACCCAAAAACCAACTTGGGTTTTAATTATCGGATCCCAAAAATGTATACATTTTTTAATTAACCCAAAAACCAACTTGGGTTTTAAATAACGGATCCCAAAAATGTATACAGTTTTTAATTAACCCAAAAACCAACTTGGGTTTTAAATAACGGATCCCAAAAATGTATACAGTTTTTAATTAACCCAAAAACCAACTTGGGTTTTAAATAACGGATCCCAAAAATGTATACAGTTTTTAATTAACCCAAAAACCAACTTGGGTTTTAATTATCGGATCCCAAAAATGTATACATTTTTTAATTAACCCAAAAACCAACTTGGGTTTTAAATAACGGATCCCAAAAATGTATACAGTTTTTAATTAACCCAAAAACCAACTTGGGTTTTAAATAACGGATCCCAAAAATGTATACAGTTTTTAATTAACCCAAAAACCAACTTGGGTTTTAATTATCGGATCCCAAAAATGTATACATTTTTTAATTAACCCAAAAACCAACTTGGGTTTTAAATAACGGATCCCAAAAATGTATACAGTTTTTAATTAACCCAAAAACCAACTTGGGTTTTAAATAACGGATCCCAAAAATGTATACAGTTTTTAATTAACCCAAAAACCAACTTGGGTTTTAAATAACGGATCCCAAAAATGTATACAGTTTTTAATTAACCCAAAAACCAACTTGGGTTTTAATTATCGGATCCCAAAAATGTATACATTTTTTAATTAACCCAAAAACCAACTTGGGTTTTAAATAACGGATCCCAAAAATGTATACAGTTTTTAATTAACCCAAAAACCAACTTGGGTTTTAAATAACGGATCCCAAAAATGTATACAGTTTTTAATTAACCCAAAAACCAACTTGGGTTTTAAATAACGGATCCCAAAAATGTATACAGTTTTTAATTAACCCAAAAACCAACTTGGGTTTTAATTATCGGATCCCAAAAATGTATACATTTTTTAATTAACCCAAAAACCAACTTGGGTTTTAAATAACGGATCCCAAAAATGTATACAGTTTTTAATTAACCCAAAAACCAACTTGGGTTTTAAATAACGGATCCCAAAAATGTATACAGTTTTTAATTAACCCAAAAACCAACTTGGGTTTTAAATAACGGATCCCAAAAATGTATACAGTTTTTAATTAACCCAAAAACCAACTTGGGTTTTAAATAACGGATCCCAAAAATGTATACAGTTTTTAATTAACCCAAAAACCAACTTGGGTTTTAAATAACGGATCCCAAAAATGTATACAGTTTTTAATTAACCCAAAAACCAACTTGGGTTTTAAATAACGGATCCCAAAAATGTATACAGTTTTTAATTAACCCAAAAACCAACTTGGGTTTTAATTATCGGATCCCAAAAATGTATACATTTTTTAATTAACCCAAAAACCAACTTGGGTTTTAAATAACGGATCCCAAAAATGTATACAGTTTTTAATTAACCCAAAAACCAACTTGGGTTTTAATTATCGGATCCCAAAAATGTATACATTTTTTAATTAACCCAAAAACCAACTTGGGTTTTAAATAACGGATCCCAAAAATGTATACAGTTTTTAATTAACCCAAAAACCAACTTGGGTTTTAAATAACGGATCCCAAAAATGTATACAGTTTTTAATTAACCCAAAAACCAACTTGGGTTTTAAATAACGGATCCCAAAAATGTATACAGTTTTTAATTAACCCAAAAACCAACTTGGGTTTTAATTATCGGATCCCAAAAATGTATACATTTTTTAATTAACCCAAAAACCAACTTGGGTTTTAAATAACGGATCCCAAAAATGTATACAGTTTTTAATTAACCCAAAAACCAACTTGGGTTTTAAATAACGGATCCCAAAAATGTATACAGTTTTTAATTAACCCAAAAACCAACTTGGGTTTTAAATAACGGATCCCAAAAATGTATACAGTTTTTAATTAACCCAAAAACCAACTTGGGTTTTAAATAACGGATCCCAAAAATGTATACAGTTTTTAATTAACCCAAAAACCAACTTGGGTTTTAAATAACGGATCCCAAAAATGTATACAGTTTTTAATTAACCCAAAAACCAACTTGGGTTTTAAATAACGGATCCCAAAAATGTATACAGTTTTTAATTAACCCAAAAACCAACTTGGGTTTTAATTATCGGATCCCAAAAATGTATACATTTTTTAATTAACCCAAAAACCAACTTGGGTTTTAAATAACGGATCCCAAAAATGTATACAGTTTTTAATTAACCCAAAAACCAACTTGGGTTTTAAATAACGGATCCCAAAAATGTATACAGTTTTTAATTAACCCAAAAACCAACTTGGGTTTTAAATAACGGATCCCAAAAATGTATACAGTTTTTAATTAACCCAAAAACCAACTTGGGTTTTAAATAACGGATCCCAAAAATGTATACAGTTTTTAATTAACCCAAAAACCAACTTGGGTTTTAAATAACGGATCCCAAAAATGTATACAGTTTTTAATTAACCCAAAAACCAACTTGGGTTTTAAATAACGGATCCCAAAAATGTATACAGTTTTTAATTAACCCAAAAACCAACTTGGGTTTTAAATAACGGATCCCAAAAATGTATACAGTTTTTAATTAACCCAAAACCAACTTGGGTTTTAATTATCGGATCCCAAAAATGTATACAGTTTTTAATTAACCCAAAAACCAACTTGGGTTTTAAATAACGGATCCCAAAAATGTATACAGTTTTTAATTAACCCAAAAACCAACTTGGGTTTTAAATAACGGATCCCAAAAATGTATACAGTTTTTAATTAACCCAAAAACCAACTTGGGTTTTAATTATCGGATCCCAAAAATGTATACATTTTTTAATTAACCCAAAAACCAACTTGGGTTTTAAATAACGGATCCCAAAAATGTATACAGTTTTTAATTAACCCAAAAACCAACTTGGGTTTTAAATAACGGATCCCAAAAATGTATACAGTTTTTAATTAACCCAAAAACCAACTTGGGTTTTAATTATCGGATCCCAAAAATGTATACATTTTTTAATTAACCCAAAAACCAACTTGGGTTTTAAATAACGGATCCCAAAAATGTATACAGTTTTTAATTAACCCAAAAACCAACTTGGGTTTTAAATAACGGATCCCAAAAATGTATACAGTTTTTAATTAACCCAAAAACCAACTTGGGTTTTAAATAACGGATCCCAAAAATGTATACAGTTTTTAATTAACCCAAAAACCAACTTGGGTTTTAATTATCGGATCCCAAAAATGTATACATTTTTTAATTAACCCAAAAACCAACTTGGGTTTTAAATAACGGATCCCAAAAATGTATACAGTTTTTAATTAACCCAAAAACCAACTTGGGTTTTAAATAACGGATCCCAAAAATGTATACAGTTTTTAATTAACCCAAAAACCAACTTGGGTTTTAAATAACGGATCCCAAAAATGTATACAGTTTTTAATTAACCCAAAAACCAACTTGGGTTTTAAATAACGGATCCCAAAAATGTATACAGTTTTTAATTAACCCAAAAACCAACTTGGGTTTTAAATAACGGATCCCAAAAATGTATACAGTTTTTAATTAACCCAAAAACCAACTTGGGTTTTAATTATCGGATCCCAAAAATGTATACATTTTTTAATTAACCCAAAAACCAACTTGGGTTTTAAATAACGGATCCCAAAAATGTATACAGTTTTTAATTAACCCAAAAACCAACTTGGGTTTTAAATAACGGATCCCAAAAATGTATACAGTTTTTAATTAACCCAAAAACCAACTTGGGTTTTAAATAACGGATCCCAAAAATGTATACAGTTTTTAATTAACCCAAAAACCAACTTGGGTTTTAAATAACGGATCCCAAAAATGTATACAGTTTTTAATTAACCCAAAAACCAACTTGGGTTTTAAATAACGGATCCCAAAAATGTATACAGTTTTTAATTAACCCCAAAACCAACTTGGGTTTTAAATAACGGATCCCAAAAATGTATACAGTTTTTAATTAACCCAAAAACCAACTTGGGTTTTAAATAACGGATCCCAAAAATGTATACAGTTTTTAATTAACCCCAAAACCAACTTGGGTTTTAAATAACGGATCCCAAAAATGTATACAGTTTTTAATTAACCCAAAAACCAACTTGGGTTTTAAATAACGGATCCCAAAAATGTATACAGTTTTTAATTAACCCAAAAACCAACTTGGGTTTTAAATAACGGATCCCAAAAATTTATACAGTTTTTAATTAACCCAAAAACCAACTTGGGTTTTAATTATCGGATCCCAAAAATGTATACATTTTTTAATTAACCCAAAAACCAACTTGGGTTTTAAATAACGGATCCCAAAAATGTATACAGTTTTTAATTAACCCAAAAACCAACTTGGGTTTTAATTATCGGATCCCAAAAATGTATACATTTTTTAATTAACCCAAAAACCAACTTGGGTTTTAAATAACGGATCCCAAAAATGTATACAGTTTTTAATTAACCCCAAAACCAACTTGGGTTTTAAATAACGGATCTAAAAAATGTATACAGTTTTTAATTAACCCAAAAACCAACTTGGGTTTTAAATAACGGATCCCAAAAATGTATACAGTTTTTAATTAACCCAAAAACCAACTTGGGTTTTAAATAACGGATCCCAAAAATGTATACAGTTTTTAATTAACCCCAAAACCAACTTGGGTTTTAAATAACGGATCCCAAAAATGTATACAGTTTTTAATTAACCCAAAAACCAACTTGGGTTTTAAATAACGGATCCCAAAAATGTATACAGTTTTTAATTAACCCAAAAACCAACTTGGGTTTTAATTATCGGATCCCAAAAATGTATACATTTTTTAATTAACCCAAAAACCAACTTGGGTTTTAAATAACGGATCCCAAAAATGTATACAGTTTTTAATTAACCCCAAAACCAACTTGGGTTTTAAATAACGGATCCCAAAAATGTATACAGTTTTTAATTAACCCAAAAACCAACTTGGGTTTTAAATAACGGATCCCAAAAATGTATACAGTTTTTAATTAACCCCAAAACCAACTTGGGTTTTAAATAACGGATCCCAAAAATGTATACAGTTTTTAATTAACCCAAAAACCAACTTGGGTTTTAAATAACGGATCCCAAAAATGTATACAGTTTTTAATTAACCCAAAAACCAACTTGGGTTTTAAATAACGGATCCCAAAAATGTATACAGTTTTTAATTAACCCAAAAACCAACTTGGGTTTTAATTATCGGATCCCAAAAATGTATACATTTTTTAATTAACCCAAAAACCAACTTGGGTTTTAAATAACGGATCCCAAAAATGTATACAGTTTTTAATTAACCCAAAAACCAACTTGGGTTTTAATTATCGGATCCCAAAAATGTATACATTTTTTAATTAACCCAAAAACCAACTTGGGTTTTAAATAACGGATCCCAAAAATGTATACAGTTTTTAATTAACCCCAAAACCAACTTGGGTTTTAAATAACGGATCTAAAAAATGTATACAGTTTTTAATTAACCCAAAAACCAACTTGGGTTTTAAATAACGGATCCCAAAAATGTATACAGTTTTTAATTAACCCAAAAACCAACTTGGGTTTTAAATAACGGATCCCAAAAATGTATACAGTTTTTAATTAACCCCAAAACCAACTTGGGTTTTAAATAACGGATCCCAAAAATGTATACAGTTTTTAATTAACCCAAAAACCAACTTGGGTTTTAAATAACGGATCCCAAAAATGTATACAGTTTTTAATTAACCCAAAAACCAACTTGGGTTTTAATTATCGGATCCCAAAAATGTATACATTTTTTAATTAACCCAAAAACCAACTTGGGTTTTAAATAACGGATCCCAAAAATGTATACATTTTTTAATTAACCCAAAAACCAACTTGGGTTTTAATTATCGGATCCCAAAAATGTATACAGTTTTTAATTAACCCCAAAACCAACTTGGGTTTTAAATAACGGATCCCAAAAATGTATACAGTTTTTAATTAACCCAAAAACCAACTTGGGTTTTAAATAACGGATCCCAAAAATGTATACAGTTTTTAATTAACCCCAAAACCAACTTGGGTTTTAAATAACGGATCCCAAAAATGTATACAGTTTTTAATTAACCCAAAAACCAACTTGGGTTTTAAATAACGGATCCCAAAAATGTATACAGTTTTTAATTAACCCCAAAACCAACTTGGGTTTTAAATAACGGATCCCAAAAATGTATACAGTTTTTAATTAACCCAAAAACCAACTTGGGTTTTAAATAACGGATCCCAAAAATGTATACAGTTTTTAATTAACCCAAAAACCAACTTGGGTTTTAAATAACGGATCCCAAAAATGTATACAGTTTTTAATTAACCCAAAAACCAACTTGGGTTTTAATTATCGGATCCCAAAAATGTATACATTTTTTAATTAACCCAAAAACCAACTTGGGTTTTAAATAACGGATCCCAAAAATGTATACAGTTTTTAATTAACCCAAAAACCAACTTGGGTTTTAAATAACGGATCCCAAAAATGTATACAGTTTTTAATTAACCCAAAAACCAACTTGGGTTTTAATTATCGGATCCCAAAAATGTATACATTTTTTAATTAACCCAAAAACCAACTTGGGTTTTAAATAACGGATCCCAAAAATGTATACAGTTTTTAATTAACCCAAAAACCAACTTGGGTTTTAATTATCGGATCCCAAAAATGTATACATTTTTTAATTAACCCAAAAACCAACTTGGGTTTTAAATAACGGATCCCAAAAATGTATTCAGTTTTTAATTAACCCAAAAACCAACTTGGGTTTTAATTATCGGATCCCAAAAATGTATACATTTTTTAATTAACCCAAAAACCAACTTGGGTTTTAATTATCGGATCCCAAAAATGTATACATTTTTTAATTAACCCAAAAACCAACTTGGGTTTTAAATAACGGATCCCAAAAATGTATACAGTTTTTAATTAACCCAAAAACCAACTTGGGTTTTAATTATCGGATCCCAAAAATGTATACATTTTTTAATTAACCCAAAAACCAACTTGGGTTTTAAATAACGGATCCCAAAAATGTATACAGTTTTTAATTAACCCAAAAACCAACTTGGGTTTTAATTATCGGATCCCAAAAATGTATACATTTTTTAATTAACCCAAAAACCAACTTGGGTTTTAAATAACGGATCCCAAAAATGTATTCAGTTTTTAATTAACCCAAAAACCAACTTGGGTTTTAATTATCGGATCCCAAAAATGTATACATTTTTTAATTAACCCAAAAACCAACTTGGGTTTTAATTATCGGATCCCAAAAATGTATACATTTTTTAATTAACCCAAAAACCAACTTGGGTTTTAAATAACGGATCCCAAAAATGTATACAGTTTTTAATTAACCCAAAAACCAACTTGGGTTTTAATTATCGGATCCCAAAAATGTATACATTTTTTAATTAACCCAAAAACCAACTTGGGTTTTAATTATCGGATCCCAAAAATGTATACATTTTTTAATTAACCCAAAAACCAACTTGGGTTTTAAATAACGGATCCCAAAAATGTATACAGTTTTTAATTAACCCAAAAACCAACTTGGGTTTTAATTATTGGATCCCAAAAATGTATACATTTTTTAATTAACCCAAAAACCAACTTGGGTTTTAATTATCGGATCCCAAAAATGTATACATTTTTTAATTAACCCAAAAACCAACTTGGGTTTTAAATAACGGATCCCAAAAATGTATTCAGTTTTTAATTAACCCCAAAACCAACTTGGGTTTTAAATAACGGATCCCAAAAATGTATACAGTTTTTAATTAACCCAAAAACCAACTTGGGTTTTAAATAACGGATCCCAAAAATGTATACAGTTTTTAATTAACCCAAAAACCAACTTGGGTTTTAATTATCGGATCCCAAAAATGTATACATTTTTTAATTAACCCAAAAACCAACTTGGGTTTTAAATAACGGATCCCAAAAATGTATACATTTTTTAATTAACCCAAAAACCAACTTGGGTTTTAATTATCGGATCCCAAAAATGTATACAGTTTTTAATTAACCCCAAAACCAACTTGGGTTTTAAATAACGGATCCCAAAAATGTATACAGTTTTTAATTAACCCAAAAACCAACTTGGGTTTTAAATAACGGATCCCAAAAATGTATACAGTTTTTAATTAACCCCAAAACCAACTTGGGTTTTAAATAACGGATCCCAAAAATGTATACAGTTTTTAATTAACCCAAAAACCAACTTGGGTTTTAAATAACGGATCCCAAAAATGTATACAGTTTTTAATTAACCCCAAAACCAACTTGGGTTTTAAATAACGGATCCCAAAAATGTATACAGTTTTTAATTAACCCAAAAACCAACTTGGGTTTTAAATAACGGATCCCAAAAATGTATACAGTTTTTAATTAACCCCAAAACCAACTTGGGTTTTAAATAACGGATCCCAAAAATGTATACAGTTTTTAATTAACCCAAAAACCAACTTGGGTTTTAATTATCGGATCCCAAAAATGTATACATTTTTTAATTAACCCAAAAACCAACTTGGGTTTTAAATAACGGATCCCAAAAATGTATACAGTTTTTAATTAACCCCAAAACCAACTTGGGTTTTAAATAACGGATCCCAAAAATGTATACAGTTTTTAATTAACCCAAAAACCAACTTGGGTTTTAAATAACGGATCCCAAAAATGTATACAGTTTTTAATTAACCCAAAAACCAACTTGGGTTTTAAATAACGGATCCCAAAAATGTATACAGTTTTTAATTAACCCAAAAACCAACTTGGGTTTTAATTATCGGATCCCAAAAATGTATACATTTTTTAATTAACCCAAAAACCAACTTGGGTTTTAAATAACGGATCCCAAAAATGTATACAGTTTTTAATTAACCCAAAAACCAACTTGGGTTTTAAATAACGGATCCCAAAAATGTATACAGTTTTTAATTAACCCAAAAACCAACTTGGGTTTTAATTATCGGATCCCAAAAATGTATACATTTTTTAATTAACCCAAAAACCAACTTGGGTTTTAAATAACGGATCCCAAAAATGTATACAGTTTTTAATTAACCCAAAAACCAACTTGGGTTTTAAATAACGGATCCCAAAAATGTATACAGTTTTTAATTAACCCAAAAACCAACTTGGGTTTTAATTATCGGATCCCAAAAATGTATACATTTTTTAATTAACCCAAAAACCAACTTGGGTTTTAAATAACGGATCCCAAAAATGTATACAGTTTTTAATTAACCCAAAAACCAACTTGGGTTTTAATTATCGGATCCCAAAAATGTATACATTTTTTAATTAACCCAAAAACCAACTTGGGTTTTAAATAACGGATCCCAAAAATGTATACAGTTTTTAATTAACCCAAAAACCAACTTGGGTTTTAAATAACGGATCCCAAAAATGTATACAGTTTTTAATTAACCCAAAAACCAACTTGGGTTTTAATTATCGGATCCCAAAAATGTATACATTTTTTAATTAACCCAAAAACCAACTTGGGTTTTAAATAACGGATCCCAAAAATGTATACAGTTTTTAATTAACCCAAAAACCAACTTGGGTTTTAATTATCGGATCCCAAAAATGTATACATTTTTTAATTAACCCAAAAACCAACTTGGGTTTTAAATAACGGATCCCAAAAATGTATTCAGTTTTTAATTAACCCAAAAACCAACTTGGGTTTTAATTATCGGATCCCAAAAATGTATACATTTTTTAATTAACCCAAAAACCAACTTGGGTTTTAATTATCGGATCCCAAAAATGTATACATTTTTTAATTAACCCAAAAACCAACTTGGGTTTTAAATAACGGATCCCAAAAATGTATACAGTTTTTAATTAACCCAAAAACCAACTTGGGTTTTAATTATCGGATCCCAAAAATGTATACATTTTTTAATTAACCCAAAAACCAACTTGGGTTTTAAATAACGGATCCCAAAAATGTATTCAGTTTTTAATTAACCCAAAAACCAACTTGGGTTTTAATTATCGGATCCCAAAAATGTATACATTTTTTAATTAACCCAAAAACCAACTTGGGTTTTAATTATCGGATCCCAAAAATGTATACATTTTTTAATTAACCCAAAAACCAACTTGGGTTTTAAATAACGGATCCCAAAAATGTATACATTTTTTAATTAACCCAAAAACCAACTTGGGTTTTAATTATCGGATCCCAAAAATGTATACATTTTTTAATTAACCCAAAAACCAACTTGGGTTTTAAATAACGGATCCCAAAAATGTATACAGTTTTTAATTAACCCAAAAACCAACTTGGGTTTTAATTATCGGATCCCAAAAATGTATACATTTTTTAATTAACCCAAAAACCAACTTGGGTTTTAAATAACGGATCCCAAAAATGTATTCAGTTTTTAATTAACCCAAAAACCAACTTGGGTTTTAATTATCGGATCCCAAAAATGTATACATTTTTTAATTAACCCAAAAACCAACTTGGGTTTTAATTATCGGATCCCAAAAATGTATACATTTTTTAATTAACCCAAAAACCAACTTGGGTTTTAAATAACGGATCCCAAAAATGTATACAGTTTTTAATTAACCCAAAAACCAACTTGGGTTTTAATTATCGGATCCCAAAAATGTATACATTTTTTAATTAACCCAAAAACCAACTTGGGTTTTAATTATCGGATCCCAAAAATGTATACATTTTTTAATTAACCCAAAAACCAACTTGGGTTTTAAATAACGGATCCCAAAAATGTATACAGTTTTTAATTAACCCAAAAACCAACTTGGGTTTTAATTATTGGATCCCAAAAATGTATACATTTTTTAATTAACCCAAAAACCAACTTGGGTTTTAATTATCGGATCCCAAAAATGTATACATTTTTTAATTAACCCAAAAACCAACTTGGGTTTTAAATAACGGATCCCAAAAATGTATTCAGTTTTTAATTAACCCAAAAACCAACTTGGGTTTTAATTATCGGATCCCAAAAATGTATACATTTTTTAATTAACCCAAAAACCAACTTGGGTTTTAAATAACGGATCCCAAAAATGTATTCAGTTTTTAATTAACCCAAAAACCAACTTGGGTTTTAATTATCGGATCCCAAAAATGTATACATTTTTTAATTAACCCAAAAACCAACTTGGGTTTTAATTATCGGATCCCAAAAATGTATACATTTTTTAATTAACCCAAAAACCAACTTGGGTTTTAAATAACGGATCCCAAAAATGTATACAGTTTTTAATTAACCCAAAAACCAACTTGGGTTTTAATTATCGGATCCCAAAAATGTATACATTTTTTAATTAACCCAAAAACCAACTTGGGTTTTAAATAACGGATCCCAAAAATGTATTCAGTTTTTAATTAACCCAAAAACCAACTTGGGTTTTAATTATCGGATCCCAAAAATGTATACATTTTTTAATTAACGCAAAAACCAACTTGGGTTTTAATTATCGGATCCCAAAAATGTATACATTTTTTAATTAACCCAAAAACCAACTTGGGTTTTAAATAACGGATCCCAAAAATGTATACAGTTTTTAATTAACCCAAAAACCAACTTGGGTTTTAATTATCGGATCCCAAAAATGTATACATTTTTTAATTAACCCAAAAACCAACTTGGGTTTTAAATAACGGATCCCAAAAATGTATTCAGTTTTTAATTAACCCAAAAACCAACTTGGGTTTTAATTATCGGATCCCAAAAATGTATACATTTTTTAATTAACCCAAAAACCAACTTGGGTTTTAATTATCGGATCCCAAAAATGTATACATTTTTTAATTAACCCAAAAACCAACTTGGGTTTTAAATAACGGATCCCAAAAATGTATACAGTTTTTAATTAACCCAAAAACCAACTTGGGTTTTAATTATCGGATCCCAAAAATGTATACATTTTTTAATTAACCCAAAAACCAACTTGGGTTTTAATTATCGGATCCCAAAAATGTATACATTTTTTAATTAACCCAAAAACCAACTTGGGTTTTAATTATCGGATCCCAAAAATGTATACATTTTTTAATTAACCCAAAAACCAACTTGGGTTTTAAATAACGGATCCCAAAAATGTATACAGTTTTTAATTAACCCAAAAACCAACTTGGGTTTTAATTATCGGATCCCAAAAATGTATACATTTTTTAATTAACCCAAAAACCAACTTGGGTTTTAAATAACGGATCCCAAAAATGTATTCAGTTTTTAATTAACCCAAAAACCAACTTGGGTTTTAATTATCGGATCCCAAAAATGTATACATTTTTTAATTAACCCAAAAACCAACTTGGGTTTTAATTATCGGATCCCAAAAATGTATACATTTTTTAATTAACCCAAAAACCAACTTGGGTTTTAAATAACGGATCCCAAAAATGTATACAGTTTTTAATTAACCCAAAAACCAACTTGGGTTTTAATTATCGGATCCCAAAAATGTATACATTTTTTAATTAACCCAAAAACCAACTTGGGTTTTAATTATCGGATCCCAAAAATGTATACATTTTTTAATTAACCCAAAAACCAACTTGGGTTTTAAATAACGGATCCCAAAAATGTATACAGTTTTTAATTAACCCAAAAACCAACTTGGGTTTTAATTATTGGATCCCAAAAATGTATACATTTTTTAATTAACCCAAAAACCAACTTGGGTTTTAATTATCGGATCCCAAAAATGTATACATTTTTTAATTAACCCAAAAACCAACTTGGGTTTTAAATAACGGATCCCAAAAATGTATTCAGTTTTTAATTAACCCAAAAACCAACTTGGGTTTTAATTATCGGATCCCAAAAATGTATACATTTTTTAATTAACCCAAAAACCAACTTGGGTTTTAAATAACGGATCCCAAAAATGTATTCAGTTTTTAATTAACCCAAAAACCAACTTGGGTTTTAATTATCGGATCCCAAAAATGTATACATTTTTTAATTAACCCAAAAACCAACTTGGGTTTTAATTATCGGATCCCAAAAATGTATACATTTTTTAATTAACCCAAAAACCAACTTGGGTTTTAAATAACGGATCCCAAAAATGTATACAGTTTTTAATTAACCCAAAAACCAACTTGGGTTTTAATTATCGGATCCCAAAAATGTATACATTTTTTAATTAACCCAAAAACCAACTTGGGTTTTAAATAACGGATCCCAAAAATGTATTCAGTTTTTAATTAACCCAAAAACCAACTTGGGTTTTAATTATCGGATCCCAAAAATGTATACATTTTTTAATTAACCCAAAAACCAACTTGGGTTTTAATTATCGGATCCCAAAAATGTATACATTTTTTAATTAACCCAAAAACCAACTTGGGTTTTAAATAACGGATCCCAAAAATGTATACAGTTTTTAATTAACCCAAAAACCAACTTGGGTTTTAATTATCGGATCCCAAAAATGTATACATTTTTTAATTAACCCAAAAACCAACTTGGGTTTTAAATAACGGATCCCAAAAATGTATTCAGTTTTTAATTAACCCAAAAACCAACTTGGGTTTTAATTATCGGATCCCAAAAATGTATACATTTTTTAATTAACCCAAAAACCAACTTGGGTTTTAATTATCGGATCCCAAAAATGTATACATTTTTTAATTAACCCAAAAACCAACTTGGGTTTTAAATAACGGATCCCAAAAATGTATTCAGTTTTTAATTAACCCAAAAACCAACTTGGGTTTTAATTATCGGATCCCAAAAATGTATACATTTTTTAATTAACCCAAAAACCAACTTGGGTTTTAAATAACGGATCCCAAAAATGTATACATTTTTTAATTAACCCAAAAACCAACTTGGGTTTTAAATAACGGATCCCAAAAATGTATACAGTTTTTAATTAACCCAAAAACCAACTTGGGTTTTAATTATCGGATCCCAAAAATGTATACATTTTTTAATTAACCCAAAAACCAACTTGGGTTTTAATTATCGGATCCCAAAAATGTATACATTTTTTAATTAACCCAAAAACCAACTTGGGTTTTAATTATCGGATCCCAAAAATGTATACATTTTTTAATTAACCCAAAAACCAACTTGGGTTTTAAATAACGGATCCCAAAAATGTATACAGTTTTTAATTAACCCAAAAACCAACTTGGGTTTTAATTATCGGATCCCAAAAATGTATACATTTTTTAATTAACCCAAAAACCAACTTGGGTTTTAAATAACGGATCCCAAAAATGTATTCAGTTTTTAATTAACCCAAAAACCAACTTGGGTTTTAATTATCGGATCCCAAAAATGTATACATTTTTTAATTAACCCAAAAACCAACTTGGGTTTTAATTATCGGATCCCAAAAATGTATACATTTTTTAATTAACCCAAAAACCAACTTGGGTTTTAAATAACGGATCCCAAAAATGTATTCAGTTTTTAATTAACCCAAAAACCAACTTGGGTTTTAATTATCGGATCCCAAAAATGTATACATTTTTTAATTAACCCAAAAACCAACTTGGGTTTTAATTATCGGATCCCAAAAATGTATACATTTTTTAATTAACCCAAAAACCAACTTGGGTTTTAAATAACGGATCCCAAAAATGTATACAGTTTTTAATTAACCCAAAAACCAACTTGGGTTTTAATTATCGGATCCCAAAAATGTATACATTTTTTAATTAACCCAAAAACCAACTTGGGTTTTAAATAACGGATCCCAAAAATGTATACAGTTTTTAATTAACCCAAAAACCAACTTGGGTTTTAATTATCGGATCCCAAAAATGTATACATTTTTTAATTAACCCAAAAACCAACTTGGGTTTTAAATAACGGATCCCAAAAATGTATACATTTTTTAATTAACCCAAAAACCAACTTGGGTTTTAAATAACGGATCCCAAAAATGTATACAGTTTTTAATTAACCCCAAAACCAACTTGGGTTTTAAATATCGGATCCTAAATATTTATACAGTTTTTAATTAACCCCCAAACCAACTTGGGTTTTAAATATCGGATCCCAAATATTTATAAATTTTGTAATTAACCCAAAAACAACTTGGGTTTTAAATATCGGATCCCAAACACTTTATTTATCCTATAATGCTAATTTTGAAACCATGCAAAATAAGACGTTTCAATTTTGGACAGCAGATGTCTCTGATATTAATCAAGTTCCATTTCCTACTAAACAATATTACGTCATTTCATTCGCAGAAGAAGGTATCAGAAATTCGTAAAAGTAGATGACGTTCAAACGACCTCCAAAGCATAGATAATTATTTACGAAATTTTTAATGGTTTAAGTAATATTTCATTTTATATAAACTACGATTTTAATATAATATTATTTACTTATTGAAATAAAACATTTTGAATACATTTAAATGTCGCTCTTTCCAACGAGTTCCCATATTACCCGCTGCCTCCTTTGGCCTTTGATATTTTTGGCGCTGCATAGTGGTTTGTTGCGGAAATTGTATTAATATATTCTAAATCGAAAAATCGTCTGCTACCACTTGGTAACTAACGCCATAAGTCTATAATATTATTTTATAAGTTTGTCACTTTGCGGAATATTTTACCGAGAGCTAGTAACGGAGTGACGTCATCACAATAAGAAAATCTCCCCCTAGCGAGGCGCTGTCAAAGGCTACGTGTGACACGTTAGCGAGCGGACGCGAAACTGCGACGAAGCCCGTAATGTAGTCTGTCTTGTGAATAGCTCTCAGTAAAACTTTTGCATGTGAAGAATAGGAAGTGTCACACTTATGTATTAATATTATACACTTATGCTAGCGCCAATCACCATTAACTTCCGTTAAAGATGGTGCTAGAAATTCAACAGAAGCCAGATTTGATATATCGAGATTCACAATTATGAATAAAATATGTATTTAATAAAATATAAAAGTAATAAATATTATGCAACGAACCAATTTCGCCACAATATAAAGCTTGCAAATTGTATGGTATTTCAAATTTAAAGTTGTCTAGACAGAATTAGTGAATTAAAATTCCACGACCCAAGCTTCTTCCATTAATTTTTTGCTTCAACGGAAATTTATAGAACAGCAATTCTTACAAATTTCTTCTTCCAAACCGGATACATGAACATAGACTATCACAAAATCCATATTTTCCATAAAGTTGTGAATTTTCAAGAAAATACGAACGCAGATCATAAACAGCCAAATATTTAACATTATACAGGTTAAGCCATCCCTGGAAAACTTGAAGGGATAACTTGTACACTTCTAGAAGCTTCATCTACACGTTATCGAGGAGAGGCTTAAGGGGGATAGAATTCAGTAAAAGCCTCTTTTTCGTTCAAGCTGAACGTTTCTGTTTTAACAATTACAGAATTTAATTATATTTTTCTTATTAGGCGGAACCTTCCTCTAGTGCTTAAAATAATTTTTATAATTCTAATATTAATAGTTAACGAGATATAAGGTCCTAACTAAAGGGTAGGTTGGGCGCTTGCCCAACTTGTTTAGCTCCGGGGTCCGAATTAAAACGTAATAACTTTTAAATTTAAATTTGTCAAAATTATGTTAGTCACTAAACAAGAGGCTGTTGTACACTTAAATATGAATTTTATAAGTTAAAATACAAAATTAAAAGAGTTCAGCTTGAAATAGCGCGAAAGTAGACAATGGCCACTGTAGTCTTCCCCCTTAAGTTATTCTAAACGTGTACAAATATAGCTTTACTCAATACTTAAGTTAAGCCTAACTGAAAAATACCTCACCGATTGAAGCTAATAATATTCCACGCGTTTTTCCTTACACTTAAACTCCTTACAAACGTCCATAACGAATTTATAAATGTACAATAACCACCTAACACTAACGCAAAAGCCATATACCCAAGTACAGTCTGGCTTACTTTCATCGCATCCTTTCAAACCGAAATAACGACCAGCTCTAGAAATATCGTACGATAAAATTCTGACAACCAAATAAAAATGATTTTTTTTATTCGCTCAATAAAAATGGGCAAACACGGTGCGACCCCTGGCGTGCTTTAGTGGAACTAAGAATCCGGGTACATTCTGGCATCTTACGTCTGCGTGCATCCGAAAGTAATGCTCGCCTTTGCATCGCATTTCACAGACTTCAATGTCTCGGCAGTATTTTAGCGCCCCCTATGATTCTCGGATTTCATTTCAAATTCTTTCGAGTTTTCAATTTTTTTTTCTCCATCTTTTTTTATATATATAAGGCTACGAAGGCGTTTGATGTTTTTGGTGCTCAGTATGAATTTCAAGAAATTTAGCCAGGTGTGATGGGTAGCTCATAATTCCAAATGTAAATTCCATTGGGTGTTCTCCGATGGGGGGTAATCGGGGTTTGTACCATTGTTCGATCAATTTTTTTCCTGTGGATAAGAAATTGTTGAGAGCAAGGGTGCGTCAAACTGTCGAAATAAATATTATTTTAGGGCCGTAGTTTAGTAAAAATAATATTAATATATATTATCAAGAATAAGCAAGGTATGCTATGACCCACTTTTGTGGGTTAACTTTTAAATTCGTTATATATCTATAAAATATTATAACAGGGAGAGTAGATATTGAAATTTTCAGTATGAATCACCATGTTGTCATCATTGCAAACCTGAGCAAATCCATTTAAGATATATAGAAATTAAATTCAATTAAACTTTAGATTACACAACAGATAAATTAGACAAGAAAATTAACATTCATTAATTCATAAAAATTTGTAAAATTAATTCAAAAATAAAAAACAGTTTAAAAAAATTTATTTAATTTAAATTATGATTTTTTATTTATTTTTAATATTCGGAAATGCTTAACTTTGAATAGGTATAACAACAACTATAAAATGGGACCGAAAATCGTTGATTTTTCTATATAATTTAAACGTCAATTTTTTCCTCACAAGCTCGAGTGAACAAAATGTAAATTGTGAGGTCGTTGTTAGAAACAAAATGAAAATTTTGAGGTCGTTGTTAAAACCAAAATGAAAATTTTGAGGTCGTTGTTAAAAACAAAATGAAAATTTTGAGGTCGTAGTTAAAACCAAAAATGAAAATTTTGAGGTCGTTGTTAAAAACAAAATGAAAATTTTGAGATCGTTGTTAAAACCAAAAATGGAAATTTGGAGATCGTTGTTAAAAACAAAATGAAAATGTTGAGATAACCAAAGCTGCTTCGACCATAGGTATTGCATAGCGCCATCTACTTTAATACCCGTCAACTAAATGTCTGAAGAAATAGCAGACGATATTTGGATTTAAATGTTTCTAGGCTATAACACAATTTTGAGCGAGCAGAAAGCTTCCATACGTTCAATTTAAAACTGGGTCGGTAAGCGGAGACACTCGTGGCCAATATTTAAACTACTTATAAAATCCATAAGAGTGAAAGCTCTATAAACATGACGAAGCCACCTCCTTTATAAAAAGCGTGTTTACCAAAATAGTAGCCAGCAATCCGTGTCGTAAGCGCATGATACGGTGTCACTTCAACTTAACGCAGACTTCATATTCGTGTTCACGCGCGTATTAAATTACCCGTCGTTCCTCGCGCGTGGAAAACCGGGCCCAACAGACTCGCCTTTCCGTCGATAGAAGGCGCTGGCTGTATCAATCTTTTTATTTTCATTTCTCAGCCATGATAGCGAAGCCTGTGATATTGAGTTTCAATTTTCGCCTCGGGCCTAACGAAGACAGCGTGTAGTTGATTTTTTATCCACCAGGGTTCGTTTTGAGTGACTTGTGACAAATCAGCGGCACGTGTTCCGAACGAAGGCGAGTCACACCGAGAGACCCGGACCACGGCGGGTCAAAGGTCGACTCTTTTACCCACAGACATTTAGATACGCCAAATTAGGTTAAGCCTTCGTTATAGTCTGTCTGCTTTTGCTTTTTTAACAAACTTGTAACTTGTAATTTTTTTCTACCGCATCTTTAATTTAGTGCAGAGATGGGCATTTCTGATTAACAGTAGCTCGCTCGTTTTTGAGCGGCGACATTTGCGCTCTTCTCTTTTGGCTCTTTTTTAAGCGGTAAAATTTTCGCACCTCAATTTTACACTATTTTTGGAGTGGTGAAGTTTTCACTCCTCAAATTTTCACTATTTTCTGGGTGGTTAAATTTTCGCTCCTCAATTTTTCACTATTTTTGAAGCCGTTAAATTTTATCTCCTCAATTTTACACTATTTTTGGAGCGGTTAAATTTTATCCTCAATTTTACACTATTTTTGGAGCGGTTAAATTTTATCCTCAATTATTCACTATTTTTGAAGCGGTTAAATTTTTGTTCCTTATTTTCAACGTCGAAATTTGCTGTCCTCTCTTTTTCGTTTTGCGCTCAATTTCGCTCAAAATGAGCAAACCCGCTTATTCAGTGGGGGAATTGAAAAGCATGAACTGAACAGCGCCATCTTGATTTCAAAACTCGAACATACCTGATTAGGAGTTTCTACTCGGATTCGCAATGTCCCTTTAACAAGCGGCTTTCACAATTCTTAAAGTTCTTAATCCAATAACATTCCCTAGCGGCTAACGCGAGAAACTGCTGGATTATCGTTAGACAAGCAGACGCAATTTTTATTTATTTTCTGATTAACAGACGAAAATTCCGGCAGTTTATGATCTATGTGGCTACAAAGGCTGTTTGTTTTCTTCACTTGAAACAATAGGCAAAACTATAAAGTCCAGGGGAGCTGAAAAGATGGTAGTCACGTGACTTTTTGAAGAACTGCAGCGCCATCTATCCTAAGAAATACGAACTATTATTAATTTTATTTTGCTAATGGTGGTTTAAATTTTAATCGTTTCAGCTAAATTATCTAATTATTATTATTATTTAAAACATCTTGTAATAGAAAAGTGTAAGTTAATTAGCTGTCTGCAGCATCTGGAAGGAATAACTATGAGCACAAGTTACCGAATCGAAGTTGGCTGTGAAATGGTTGTCACGTGATTTTGTTTTCCCATTTTAACAAGTTGGTTAAGATCATATTTTCTCTATAGTTTCGCCAATTGGGAGGTTAAGCCAGAGCCCGAAAACACGTTGATGGAACTTTAAGGAGTGTAGACGTTCCTTTGTGTGTACAGCCTTCACCTCCTACACGTGTTCGATTTTATTAAGTTAAGAAAAAATATATTTTCACTTAAAAATCACAAAAAAGAGGGGACCAAAATAAAATACTAAGTTTATATAAAAAAGTGGCAAAAAATGTGAAATATGATGCTATTCCGATCCAGACACAAAAGGGAGCGGTTGGAAAACGTCGGGAATAAAGAGGCATTCAAAATTAAACCCGCTTCGCCACGTGAGGGACACACTCCACAAGCGACCCCTCCCCCTTAAGAGGCACCTACCACGCCGGCTCCCCAAAATGTCCAGAGATCGCCGGCGCAGATAAAGTGCATTATCACTGATAGTAAGGATTTTCTGATATTTTTCGTACTTGTTGTCGACTATAGAAAGTGGAAAAATATATTTTCCTTTCCTACTTTGACCCGGGTGACAGGTAGGGGGCGCTGATTCAATCACGCGCTGATAGTTTAGCGCGGTGTTGCCAGGTTGATCGTTTCTAGCCCACTTGGGCGTGTTTTCCTGGAATATTGCTATTAATAATTGCGAAGGATTTTTGACCCCGGGCCAAATTATGTCAAATTTCCAAGAGAGGCGATGGGTCCCTAAAAACCCTTCTGCACTGCAACCAAACGGAAAGCCTAAAGGTCATTGAGTTCATGCTGAAGTATGACCTTCAAGTACCAAATAAAACATAATATACTTTTAAACGAAAATTTGCAAAAAAATCCTTATTAAAAAATGTGGTAATTTAAACTTAATTTTAATTAAGTTTAAATTACCACATTTTTTAATAATGATATTTCCCCTATATGGGATGTAGAAAACAGTATCATCGTCTCTCCAATTATATCTACGGTATCGACATGTTGCTCCCCGTTATATATATACCGTGAAAAAACATGACGTCATTATACTATGCTCGACGTAAAATTGTTACAATTGACAAAGAGTCTAGTTAGACTCGAAACGTTGTGTCCAGCTTTGTTGTAATGTATTAAGTTGTAAATAATGTATTATCTTTGTTGATTTTATTAAATCTTAATTAAATACACTCATGTGTATTCCGTAATATATAATAAGTTCTATTACGGTTACCACCATGACAAAAATCAGTGCTTCTAAAACATAATATTTTTAACCGAAAAATTGACTATTAAGCACTACAATTTATTTTATAATATAGATAAATTAATGTATAAAAGTCAGGAGCGTATCTAAGGGTTCGAATTGGGGGGCGTCAATATGGCCAACTCTAAGCTAATTTTTCCGAGTGATTTAGCGAAATATTTCTGGTAATTTCTCTCCAAACAAATTGTTCCAAATATTTTATTTTAGCAACTGGACATAAATTTACCAACCCCAAAGGGGCGTCACGAATAAAAGTATTCATTATTTTGTGTACCACAAACTTATTTTAACAGATCTAAGGAACCGTATCCGCTCAGTGGTGTAGCCAGGAGGGGGCACAGAAAGTGGGTACACCGTACGCAGGTTTTTTTAAATTACTCTTGTCAATGGAAAATAAAAAACACCTTTGAATTTTGCTTATGCATATGGATGACGTCACTAAAACCCTGAAAGTATGTGTTTTCAGCACGCCTCACACTTCCAACAGTGATTACATGTCTACAGTGACGTCACAGATATTGTACCATAAAACGAACATAAATTCCATACCACATAGTTATCTTTTAAACCGATAGATGTCGTTACTAATATCTTAGAGTTCATTTTATTTATATTTATTCCCGCAAATATTTATTTTTAATTCTATTAACAAATAAATTATTCTTTCAACGTATATTAAGCGTTTTTAGAAGTAAGTGCAAAATTGGGCGTTTTCGGTCAAGATTTGGGCTAAAAAAGCGCGCGGGGCAAACATCTTGAAGTTCACTTTCCCCCGTCACGAGGGGGCGCTGTGGAGTGGGCGAGGGCGTCCGCGCTTTAAATCTCTCGGCTGACATGTCACCGAAGGTCCCTAAGAAAAATAAACTTTGAGCCGCCTATACATACCTAGATTTTTTTGATTTTTTTTGTCCCGTTTCGCCAAAACACATGAATTATTCAAGATATTTTTTTTATTTATTTTCGAGAAGACGAAATTTTTTCAAGAACGCGGTATAGACATTTTTTAAGGGATTAGGGTTGAAAGTGGGCAGATGTCTTCGGCGAAATGTTCAATTTTATTGGTAGTCCGCTTGATAAGAGGTTCAGGGTGCTTTATGGCGTCGCCGATGAACTTTTTAAGTGACAAGAAAATTTATGGTCGCCCTCTGTCGTGTGGGTTTGAAATTTAAGACGATGATCCGTGTAATAAAGACACTTGGACAAATTTGGTTCTCTTCGAGTTCTCTTGTTTTTGTGGCCGAAGTAACCTAACACCCTAAAAAGTAATTTATTCTTCTAATCGAACACTGCTAAGAAATTTATTTCGAGATTATCTCAATAGATAAATTATTACTTTGGTTCAGTTGAAAAATAGAGGTGCAGTTGGTATAATTAATTTGACACCTTGTTTTGAGCCTTTCAACATCAAGTATTTCATGTGTCCATTCCCCCCCCCCCTATACGACCTTTTTGGTACGACCATGACCTTTTACCAGATGGTACAATAAGGTAAGGTTGACTATTACTAATATTGCTGGAGATAAGGATAAAGAAGTGGATTTTGTTTTCATAATTTAATTGCAGAAATTTAAGAAATTCGTTGCAAACATTTCAAAATTCAATTGCAGAAATTTAAGAAATTAGTGGAAAACATTTCAAAATTCAATTGCAGAAATTTAAGAAATTAGTGGAAAACATTTCAGAATTTCATTACAGAAATTTAAGAATTTCGTTGCAAACATTTCAAAATTTCATTGCAGAAATTTAAGAAATTCGTGGAAAATATTTTAAAATTTAATTGCAGAAATTTAAGAAATTCGTGGAAAACATTTCAGAATTTCGTTGCAAACATTTCAAAATTTCATTGCAGAAATTTAAGAAATTCTTGGAAAATATTTCAAAATTTAATTGCAGAAATTTAAGAAATTCTTGGAAAACATTTCAAAATTTAATTGCAGAAATTTAAGAAATTCGGGGAAAATATTTCAAAATTTAATTGCAGAAATTTAAGAAATTCGTGGAAAACATTTCAGAATTTCATTACAGAAATTTAAGAAATTCGTGGAAAACATTTAAAAATTTCATTGCAGAAATTTAAGAATTTCGTTGCAATCATTTCAAAATTTACTTGCAGAAATTTAAGAAATTCGTTGCAATCATTTCAAAATTTAATTGCAGAAATTTAAGAAATTCGTGGAAACATTTCAAAATGTCATTGCAGAAATTGAATAATTTCGTTGCAAACATTTCAAAATTTCATTATAGAAATTTAAGAAGTTCGTTGCAAACATTTCAAAATTTCATTACAGAAATTTAAGAATTTCGTTGCAAACATTTTAGAATTTCATTACAGAAATTTAAGTAATTAGTGGAAAACATTTCAGAATTTCATTACAGAAATTTAAGAAATTCGTGGAAAATATTTCAAAATTTAATTGCAGAAATTTAAGAAATTCGTGGAAAACATTTAAAAATTTCATTGCAGAAATTTAAGAATTTCGTTGCAATCATTTAAAAATTTCATTGCAGAAATTTAAGAATTTCGTTGCAATCATTTAAAAATTTACTTGCAGAAATTTAAGAAATTCGTTGCAATCATTTCAAAATTTAATTGCAGAAATTTAAGAAATTCGTGGAAACATTTCAAAATGTCATTGCAGAAATTGAATAATTTCGTTGCAAACATTTCAAAATTTACTTGCAGAAATTTAAGAAATTCGTTGCAATCATTTCAAAATTTAATTGCAGAAATTTAAGAAATTCGTGGAAACATTTCAAAATGTCATTGCAGAAATTTAAGAATTTCGTTGCAATCATTTCAAAATTTACTTGCAGAAATTTAAGAAATTCGTTGCAATCATTTCAAAATTTAATTGCAGAAATTTAAGAAATTCGTGGAAACATTTCAAAATGTCATTGCAGAAATTGAATAATTTCGTTGCAAACATTTCAAAATTTCATTATAGAAATTTAAGAAGTTCGTTGCAAACATTTCAAAATTTCATTGCAGAAATTGAAGAAATTCGTTGCAAACATTTCAAAATTTCATTACAGAAATTTAAGAATTTCGTTGCAAACATTTTAGAATTTCATTACAGAAATTTAAGTAATTAGTGGAAAACATTTCAGAATTTCATTACAGAAATTTAAGAAATTCGTGGAAAATATTTCAAAATTTAATTGCAGAAATTTAAGAAATTCGTGGAAAACATTTCAGAATTTCATTACAGAAATTTAAGAAATTCGTGGAAAACATTTAAAAATTTCATTGCAGAAATTTAAGAATTTCGTTGCAATCATTTAAAAATTTACTTGCAGAAATTTAAGAATTTCGTTGCAGAAATTTAAGAATTTCGTTGCAATCATTTCAAAATTTCATTGCAGAAATTTAAGAATTTCGTTGCAATCATTTCAAAATTTCATTGCAGAAATTTAAGAATTTCGTTGCAATCATTTCAAAATTTAATTGCAGAAATTTAAGAAATTCGTGGAAACATTTCAAAATGTCATTGCAGAAATTGAATAATTTCGTTGCAAACATTTCAAAATTTCATTATAGAAATTTAAGAAGTTCGTTGCAAACATTTCAAAATTTCATTGCAGAAATTGAAGAAATTCGTTGCAAACATTTCAAAATTTCATTACAGAAATTTAAGAATTTCGTTGCAAACATTTTAGAATTTCATTACAGAAATTTAAGTAATTAGTGGAAAACATTTCAGAATTTCATTACAGAAATTTAAGAAATTCGTGGAAAACATTTCAAAATTTAATTGCAAAAATTTAAGAAATTCTTAGAAACATTTCAAAATTTAATTGCAGAAATTTAAGAAATTCGTTGCAAACATTTCAAAATTTAATTGCAGAAATTCGTGGAAAACATTTCAAAATTTCATTGCAGAAATTTAAGAAGTTCGTGGAAAACTTTTAAGAATTTCATCGCAGACGTTGCGTTGCAGTAACACAAATATTTCGGTACCAATTTAATTGTTATGGAAATTGCACATTTTTTGAACAAAAACTGCATAACTGACGGTAATTCGCCAAAATTTAATTTCCAATATATCAGTTCGGAAAATTAAAATGAATTTCGCTTCGAAATATGTCTGGAAATATTTCAAAATTATATTTCCGAAATTCGCCAACAAACATTACGCCATAAAGATAATAAAATAAGATAAAAACCAATCGACCAAAAAAGGCATGTACAAGAATTTAATCGAAAAACCAGCAAAGACTTAAATCCGAAATCACATTTTGCCCAAAAAACAGGACATTATCAAAAGATCAAAGAATTCGAAGATAGTTAAATTCAATGGACAACCAGTTTTCAATGAAGAAAATTCTTTCAAAGACCTCGAAATTCATCGAAAAGTCTTCAATAAATTATCGAAGCGAACGAAATGATGGAAGACCGAAAGGGAAAAATAAAATACTTTCTTGGGCCTTTGTGGTAGAAATTTGGGAATTAGGTAATTACGTAGTCATGGAAAATAACTCAACCAAAAACTAGAGAGGCTTAAAAGAATTTCGGGCATAAAATGGGATACAAGAAAAAATAACTCGGCAAGAACAACAAAGAAAACCGTTTGTGTTTAAAAAAAAGTGGAAAATCATAAGCTCTCTATTTCTTCAAAACCGAAAGAGCAACGTCTTACCGAAAGTTTTTAACCTGATCCCGCTACACCTATTTTGTGTAAGCAACTTTTACAATTAGCCAATAAATATGTTGTAGAGCTTTAAATAACGATTGAGATATTCGATCATAGCGCCATCTAGATTTATTTATCGGGCAATGTTAATGAGATATTTAAAATAATATAAAAGTTAAACCACTCCTTGACAACGTGTTGAGTAAACGTTAAGCTTTTTGGGGTGACGGAGTGGTTAGCACGAACGCCTCGCAGCAAGAGGAGCCGGGTGGCACTCTGTGAAAACTCGGAACCACTCCTCCTGCGTTGAGTTGGCAAGTTCTCACTCGTTTAAGGGGTTTTCCCCTGAGCTCTTCGGTTTCCCCTTTCATAAAAACTTGTAGAGGTTAACGGTAATAGTTAGTGTAGGGAGCTGTTGGCTTGCCACCACCCTCCTACGCGTCGTAACCGGCCACCTGAATTAATGGCTTCAAAAGTCGCTTGATGACTTAGGCCTAAGATGGTGCCTTGGGTATTAGCCTAGCTGAGTATTATTTATTAATATTATCTTCTAGTAGTTCCCCTTACCTGACTATTAACAGGGAATATTTTCTTAATTCGTGTTTAATATTAATTTGTTATGGGTGCGGCGCACCGGAGATGGTGCAACACCGGGGCTACACGTAGTGGCAAGCCACAATAACGTCACCTAAACTCAAAAATAAAATTAATACCAATAGACTCGATAAACCCGGAACAGATATTAAGCTAATCAGAACAGATTCTAAAATCGATCTTAGCCAAAAGGCCGAGAAGCAGTGTTGCCAATGTTCGAAAGTTGAAATTCCCATTGCTGGATAGTAAATTTCACACTCCTATTTAGCCCCGGAAAACATGCCAAAATTAAATTTTCCAAATTTTGGAAAATGAACTTTTTAAAATGAAATTTTATTTTAAATTACAGTTTTAAACATTTTGGTTGTTAGGCCTATACATTGATTGATTGAAGTATTAGGAGGCGCCTCCTTTACATTATTTACAGAGTCCCAAGATTCACAAAAATACACTGCGCTATTAATAGTCAAATTAATAAAAAACATAGAAAAAATCCCTACGAAATCAAGGTTTTTGAAAAATATTATCTTTTTCCCCAGAGCCAAAATGGACCACAAAATTTTTTATAATATGGGTTATATCTTTAAATTTGGCAACACTGCTGAGAATCTATAATAATGGTGGATCTCCTTTAAGTACCTTTGTGGAGAAAACTGACTTGTGTTTACATTATAAAATACTCCATGATTTAAACTATAATTAACTCGTTGCAGCTACTGCCTCATCAAGCACACCTTAGACAAGATACCCTTAAAAACATAATCAGTTAATTATTTAGAAAACTGATCGAAAATATCAAAACGTCGCAGCTCAGAACGGATGAGAGGTGAAGCTCGCGTCATCATAGCTTGGCCGCCTTGTCCCGGAATAATTCCGTCGTCCATAATCACTCTTCGTACGAGAAGAACATTTCGCGAGCCCGGGGAAATGGGAGTGGAGAGATGAGCCAATCAGCAGCGCGCGGATTAATATTAAAAACGAGCGCGAGAGGGCGTCCGGACCGTTGAGGGCTAGGGCACTTTTCCCCGCCAGAGGTCGCGGCAACGATCTCCCACGCAAATTGCAACGCTCGGCTAAAAACTCATAATGTGAAGGCGCGAGTTTCGCGTTTTATGTATCGCTTTTTTTATTTTTTCAAGTCTTAAGAATTATTCGCCCACTAGTCTGTAAAAAAATATCTGGAATTATACGTTTTATTTTTTTAAATGGTTTGGGTGCTTTTGGAGTGTTTTATGCGGTTTTTGGATGTCTTTAGTTTTTCGCTGACTGATTTAAGAATAATAGAATTATTTATTTTAAAAAAAATTTAAAATATTTGCCAATCCCCAAAATACGTTGTCTGCTGCGAAATTTATTACGCAAAGAAAAAAAGATAAGAATTATACTAAATTTTGCACAAAATTGCTAAAAAATAAATATGTTTTAAGAACAAATTTACAACATTTGAAATTAAAAAAAAAAAGTTCTTCACGTACCTGTGGATTTAAAATGAATAAATTAGAAATGAATACTGTACAATGTAAAAACTCAGGTTGGCGCGTAATATTGGTGAAAAAATTGTTTCAAATATGATAAAACTAAACTTAATTAATATTAATTAATTTATTAATTAGTCATTAATTTATATTAATTATAATGGCATGGATTTAATAAATTCTGTAAAAAATATTTAGATTTTTGTTTAATAGTAAAAGTTATTATTTTATCACTTTTTCAAAATAGTTTTAACGTCTTTAAGAAAACTAATTTTATCTCCCTATCCTGCTGTAAATACGCATCTTCAATTACGTCAGTAATAAAAAATATTGCATCTTTAATAATCATTAATAATATTTTTATAAAAAAACCGGAAAATTTATAATTTTCTCATTTGTTAAAACTATACATATCTTCAAGTTACCAGCATTAGCCCAAACTAATAATCACCCTCGAAATCAAGAACCACTAAAAAATGTTTAAACCAGTTAACCAAAGCCTATTTATTATATTTACATCAAACAACAACTTTCAAAAGCATAACCCAGTCTAATTACTAACATAATCAACAAAATAATTAAAAGCTTGTACTAATTTAATAAAATTATTAACTCAAACCGTGGGTATCATACTTCAATAGACCTTTCTATAAATGCCTAGCTAAACAGGTCAAACACTTTCACTCAGACCACATAGCGCTACTTCAGCAGGACTAGCAAACTTATTTATTCTCTGGTTTAAGAACATCTGCTTATGCTCATTCCTATTTAATTGGTGCTTTCTGTAGCGTCACCCATAAAGTCCATTTTCAAAATAGAGCTAAGGTAGTCTACGTGAAGATAGTATATTTCAAAATATAGTAATTACATAACTGAACTATTTATAAAATCAATGAGATATAGTTAATTAGCTATTTATAATGGTTTGTATAAAACTATAACCGTTAAATGAGTAGGACTTGTATCAAAAATCCACTATTCTTCCAGACAACTAGGTTGGCAGGTTTGCCAGATAATCCTTTTATGAGCCTCCCTGGTTCGTGAAAAATCGGGCCAAACCTTCTGCCTCTCTATACACAAAAGTAAATAAGCACTAAGTATTATTTTATTGAATGGTCTATTATCCCCGGGCATTAGAGGGGGGAGGAAAAACGTCACAGGGTGCGCTCCAGTCGCCTCGGAAGACGTCACTGAAAGGGAACCAATGAGAAAGCGTTCTGATTCGATTTACCTTACTCTTTAGCCGCGTTCACACTCACCCCTTAAATCACTTCGTTTAGATAACTAGTTTTCGAAACCAGCGTGAGAAATCGCTTCGTGTTGGTTCGGGAAGCAAGTTGTCCAAGTCCGCTCGCTTAGAATCGTTTACAAAACGACAAGGCGGGGAAGTCAAATTGCTCGTATTTTCGAAAACCATGGGAATAAAATTCTAAATAATGTCCAATAATATTACTGTATGTATAGTAAACTTGATTAACTAATTGCTTTGGGATACATTTTAGTATTTTCAAAATTCTAGTCATAATTTGAAATGGCGTTAAGCCTTGGCTATAAGCGAACCGGGCTGAATAGATAATAATCAGCTAGGCTAATACCCAAGGCACCACTTTAGGCCAAAGTCATCAAGCGACTTTTGAAGCCATTAATTCAGGTGGCCGGGTTACAATGCGTAGGAGGGTGGTGGCAAGCCCTGCATGCCACGAGATCGAGCCAACAGCTCCCTACAGTAACTATTACCGTTAACCTCGACAAGTTTTTATGGAAGGGGAAACCGAAGAACTCGGGGGAAAACCCCTTAAACCAGTGGGGAGTGAACTTGCAAACTCAACGCGGAAGGAGTTATTCCGAGTTTTCACCCAGTGCCACAAGCTGGGATCGAACCTGGCTCCTCTTGCTGCGAGGCGAAAGTGCTAACCACTCCACCACCCCACTTATGTGAACCAAGTATGATCGTCGGCGGTCAAAACTGGCATTCAAACCGACCTAAACTGGGTTTTAGGCTATAGTGTGAACGTGGCTATAGAGCATAGTTATTTTCCCTTGAAATACATTATTAATTCCAGAAATAAGTAGCGTGTAGGTTTTCCCCGTTAGTCACAAACAAGTTAGCAGAAACACGTTTAACAATTCGCCCCAACTTGTAACAAACAAATAACATAAAATTGAGGACGTTACGCCACTTGAATATTTCAGGAATAAATTAATTCCCGGTATATCGAAAAAAAGTGAAATCCTTGGAAGAATAATCAACTATTTCACCTTGAAGGCAGTTATTTCGGAGATGGCACTAGTTTTGGCATTTAGTCAATAAATGACAAGAAAAGCGGTGCCCATATTGAAAAAACGATTACTTCAACCATGAATATATCTAGCTATGAATATACAATAGCAATAGCCTCTCTAACCTCCCGCTAAAATTTGGGTTGGGCTTATCTAGTCACGTGATCAATCACATCTGCTCCGACAGAGTGAGGAGCATGCCGTCATTTCCTTCAGTCTCCTGATTGGCTGAAAACGCGTCACTGGTCTCGAAAGTTGCCACCCAAATCAAATCGACATGATAGAAGGGCTATATCATAGGGTTGGATATTCATAGCTAGATATATTCATGCTTCAACTTATTTTTATAATTTTCACTTAGATACACAAAATTGTTTGTCAACTTAAAATTGTTAGTTCCAGTCTTATCAGGATAATAGTCATCCAAATTCAATTTATTTATTTTTTAAATTGGGATTGTTTTCTTAATATCTTCATTCCGATATTTTATTATTTAATACCGGAATTATTCATTTAGATATTTCTTAATATCTAAATTCGGTTGATTAACTTAGTTTCTTATATTCGTTTCCAAAATTTCTTAACATCTAAAATATGTTAAATTGTTAATTTCTTAATATTTAATTTTTTTAATTTTCAAAATTTCATAATATTGAAATTCACATAATATAATTTTATATTACTATCTAAATTATTCATTTAGTCAGATCTTAATACTTTCGGATAATTAGCTTAATTTCTCAATATCTAAATTATGTTAGTTTTTGCTTTTTCCAATTTTTTTATTCGTTTCTTAATATCTAAACCATTCATTTAGTCATTTCGTAATATCTAAGTTAATTAACTTCTAAATTATGTAAATGTCATGTATTTTGAATACCTAATTTTGGTTAAATCGTGTTTCCTTAACATCTAAATTCGGATAAATCGGCTTAAATAACATCTAAATTCGGATAAATCGGCTTAAATAAAATTAAAATTCCGATAAATCGGCTTAAATAACATCTAAATTCGTATAAATCAGCTTATTTAAAATGAAATCTAAATCCGGATAAATCGGCTTAAATAACATCTAAATTCGGATAAATCAGCTTAAATAAGATCTAACTTCGGATAAATCGGCTTAAATAACATCTAAATTCGGATAAATCAGCTTAAATAAGATCTAACTTCGGATAAATCGGCTTAAATAACATCTAAATTCGGATAAATCAGCTAATTTAAAATGAAATCTAAATTCGGATAAATCGGCTTAAATAACATCTAAATTCGGATAAATCGGCTTAAATAATATCTAAATTCGGAAAAAATCGGATTAAATAAAATCTAAATTCGGATAAATCAGCTTATTTAAAATGAAATCTAAATTCGGATAAATCGGCTTAAATAACATCTAAATTCGGATAAATCGGCTTAAATAACATCTAAATTCGGATAAATCGGCTTAAATAACATCTAAATTCGAATAAATCGTCTTAGTTTTAATATTAATTCGGTTAAATCTTTATGATTAATATCGAAATTCGCTTAAGCCGTCTTAATTAGCATCTAAATTCGGTAAAAATGTATCTTTACATCCAAATTCGGTTAAAACATTTTTTTTAACACCTGAATTCGGTTTAACACATATTTATCCATATTTTAAATATTTGGTGAAAATATCTACTGTTTATTTAGGAATTATTTACATAAAAATAATAAAAGGTTATCGATGAGCGCCATATCAGAATATAATGAAAATATAAAAAAAACACGCAACGAAACTTTAAAGACAGATTTGATTACATTTCTTAATACATTAAGTTAAAAATCGTTTCGAACAGGAAAAACGTTTATCTAAAACCGGTCGCGGGGTATTTATATTTTTTAATAAAAATATCTAGATATAAAACAACAACGTTTAGTAAACTCCGGCGAACTTCTTCGCTTCCTCGTCGTAACGCGGTGCTGACGAAATACGACGAAAATGAGGAAAACAAACCAGACGAAACTCTTTAGCGCTGATAATGAAAATTGAGTATGCGAGACGAATGTACAGTTTGATGTGTTTATGTCGGGACTCTAATTAGTTTTCTGGTTAGGCCACTTGAGGGTTTTTTCCGATTGAAGATATTGTGTTAGGGAATACATTTTCTCAATGTATTTATATCATAAGTAGCACAATAACTATAAGTATGACAATTAACGAGATTTACAACCAAACTGATTTTCATAGTTATTGCGTAATCAAGATGTTTTCTCAGCGCAGAGCCATCTAGTGTCTAAAATACGCGAGACTTCCGCTAAGCCGAAATAACTGGTTTCCGATAGATAGGCGGAATATTAGGCTAAAATGATAAAAATTAAAAAAGTTTTTCTCGGCGCCACGAGCCATGTTTTTTTTATTACGCGTGATTCGATCAGCCTAACTAATCATCTTCAGAGACAATGAAGATGATTAGCTAGGCTGATCGAAACTAAGGTTAGACAAAGGCATAAGCATTTTTATTTAATAAAAACGAATATATATACAGGGTGTTACGGATAAGAGTACCGAAACTTTCTATATGCATTCTATGGGTCTCTATGAGTAAAGAATGTCTCATAAACATGGGTCCTAAAGTGCTTCGTTTCGGAGATATGGGTTCCCAAAAAACTACCCAAAAAAACCGGACACAGCCTTAAATCTGGCCAACAATATTCTTCCTTGAACCAAATTGTTTTCATTAAACTATCAATTGTTTTTTATTCGTGAGGCGAGAAACTTTAATAACAAGTGGCAAAAGTTCATTAATGTCCTTTTAGAAGTAAAATGAGTTTGAAGACAAATACAAGCCATTTTAATTTATTGATACGATTTTAATTATTTTATCTAAAGATAAAAAATAAAAATTCTAAAGGAATGGCTTTAAAATTGTCTAATATTGTAGCTAATATGGTACATTGGTCCAGGAACGCTTATTGCACGGACGGGCTCAAGAAAAATGGGTTAGAAGGTTAAAGATTCAACCAGCAGTAGATTCCTAAAAGACTGGTGTCAGATCGACTGGCGTTTGAGTCTGTAGATAGACGGCCAAGAGAAATACAAGAAATTTTTATCTTTAAATTTAATAATTAAAATCGTATCAATAAATTAAAATGGCTTGTATTTGTCTTCAAACTCATTTTACTTCTAAAAGGACATTAATGAACTTTTGCCACTTGTTATTAAAGTTTCTCGCCTCACGAATAAAAAACAATTGATAGTTTAATGAAAACAATTTGGTTCAAGGAAGAATATTGTTGGCCAGATTTAAGGCTGTGTCCGGTTTTTTTGGGTAGTTTTTTGGGAACCCATATCTCCGAAACGAAGCACTTTAGGACCCATGTTTATTAGACATTTTTTACTCATTGAGACCCATAAAATGTATATAGGAAGTTTCGGTACTCTTAACCGTAACACCCTGTATATGAAAATATAACAAAGTATACTTTATTTTAATTAACCAAACTTTAAAATTTTTTATAATTTAATAAAATCTGATTACGATAAATTTTGAAAGGTAAAAGTTTAATGGAAATAGATTTCTATAACAAGCTACCGCTCGAAAGAGTAAATTTGAAACAGCCTGTATGTAAATGAAATTAAAGACTCCAGCCAAAATATTCCAGTATTCTTATAAAATAACATAAAGCTATAAAAATGAAAACGAAATATTGCAATGGGTACTCCACCTCAATTTCAAAATCTCCCGGCTAACGAAATATCATCATTCAAATTTATTATACCAAACCCGAATCTAACCTCAGACGAAGAAAAAAAAACACCCAAATTTGGCCAAACTCCAGGAAAATATCCTTCAGAAATCTACGGAAAATTATGTAATCGTTGAGTATCTTAAATATGTTCAAGCTCAACATTAAAACGCGTAAGTTTTCAGAACTCCGCAGGCTGCCTGCATCTCAGCACCCCCTAGCGTCTCGAAGGCGAACCCACCGATTTCAATCTAACCTTCGTCTTTCGGGCGGGTCAAAGGTCAACTGTGCGCCCCTTTACCTCGGCGCGTCCCCACCCCTGGCGATGACTTATAATGAATACTTATTTATAATCTCGAGGTTCCTCTCTAGTGGCGCCCCCTCTCGTGGCAAAAGTTTGCCTGTTTTACGATCTGGGCATTCAGCCTTATTCCAGTCAATTTTTTTAAATATTTCTTAAAGGAAATTTTCGAAAGAAATGTGGTATAATGGATGAGGTAAGGGTGAATTTATGGGAAAGAGGGTTTTGCTATTTTTTTAATATTTACGTCTCGGAAGGATTTTTTATTAGATTTATATTTTGAAATATTTTATCGGGATAACCGAAAATCGTTGAAATTATTTTCAATTGAAAATATAAATGAAGAATAATATTAAATGTAAGTTAATAAAAATATTAATAATATTAATATTATATTTTTAATTCAAAATACCTTCGGAAAACTACGAATATTATTCTAAATAAATTAATTTTAATATTAATATTCAACCGTAGTTATTTTAATATTAATTAATCTCTTTCAACCAGTAAAATATTAACGACTTAAAATGAGTTTTTACCAGTAAAATATTAATATTAATATAACTCCAAAATGAGTTTTTACCAGTAAAATATTAATATTAATATAACTCCAAAATGAGTTTTTACCAGTAAAATATTAATATTGATATTAATATTTCTGGTCAAAACGCATTTTAAGTCATACTAATATTTTACTGGTCATATTAATATGACTTCAATTGAGTTTTGACCAGTAAAATATTAATATTAATATGACTTAAAATTTGTTTTGACCAGTAAAATATTAATATTAATATAAATATTAATGACTTAAAATGAATTTTGATTAGTAAAATATTAATATTAATATTAATTAAAATTAGTTTTGACCAGTAAAATATTAATATTAATTAAAATTAGTTTTGACCAGTAAAATATTAATATTAATATGACTTAAAATTAGTTTTCATCAGTAAAATATTAATATTAATATGACTCAAAATGAGTTTTGACAAGTAAATTATTAATATTAATATGACTTAAAATAAATTTTAGCAAGTAAAATATTAATATTAATATGACTTAAATGAGTTTTCACTAGTAAAATATTAATTGTAATAATGACTTAAAATGAGTTTTTACCATAAAAATATTAATATTAATAATGAATTTAACTGAGTTTTTACCAGTAAAATATTAATATTAATAATGACTTAAAATTAGTTTTGACTGGTAAAATATTAAAATTAATGACTTAAAGGAGTTTCGACCAGTGAAATATTAAAATTAATTACTTAAATGAGTTTCGACCAGTAAAATATTAATATTAAGAAAAGGCAGTAGCGTAGCCATGATTTTGGTTCGGGGGGGGCACATTTTACAAAAATATGTATTGGGCATTCAACTCAGGATACTGAATTAAACTGGCTTACAGAATATTTTAGAAATTATTCAGTTGTCATCTTACCAGACAATATTTCCTTTTATTTTAGAAACTACATTTTAGAAATTATTCGTTTCCCTGCAAAATGTTTTTATTAGAGATAATACTAATAAATCACTTTAGTATTTGTCATCGCGCCATCTACGGCAGATTTGCGAAAGCAGACACTGTGTAAGTTTTGCGTTATGTAGGGAAATAAAAATTACATATTTTATGCTGATAGATGGCGCGTCAGTCATGGCTCTACCGTATTACTTAATTAAGTGGCAAAAGCTTAAGTGGGAGCGTCAAAAGAATACATAATTTTAATTCACAATATGCAGTTCCTATGTACCGGGCATATTAACTATTTTAACAATTGTACACGTGATATTACTGTGATATTATCTTTAACCCAAATTTAATTTTACTGTTTAATTTTTAATTTTGCTTTGTTTACGCTTATTTGTGTAATTTTTGTTCTGTATTTTTATACAGCAATAAATAACCTATTCGCCACCGAAAACTACAGCTGCGCCACCTAGTCACACTGCCTAGAACTATATTTGGGTGATACGAGTAATGGCGTTATGCGAAAATGCGCGTTTTATAACATCAATTAAAACATTTTACTAACGATTTTAGCATATTTTTTAAAGCGTGTTCGAATGTTTTGTATTAACAAAGGTGTATATACGACATTTATTTATTAATTTTGAACTGTCAATAGGTATTGAATTCGTAAATATAAGTATAAATATTCGAGTTTAATAACACTATGAGTAGGCCTTGGAGAATTCATACACGGGATCAGTTTGAAAGTTTTAAAGGTATGTAGGAAATTTATTATTATCTTCTCATTAGAACAAGCCCAGATTGTTCTAATTTCATAGACTAGTAGCTTCAGCATTTTGTATAATGTATAATGTATTTTAAATAATTTTATTTGGTATATGAAGCATTTTTTAAGTATATTGGAGAGTAGTCTACTCTTGATCCATAGAATAAGGTGTGCGGATGCTTAAAACAAAAGTTAAAATTTTAAGTTGGTGATGGAAAACACAGCATTGAAAGTGTCCATTGTTCATGCAATAGTGGGTAAATATATTTTTTATTAAATCCCAATTCTTTAATGTAACCTGTTTTACTTATTATTCTAGAAATTCAGGCTTTTGCAAACATGCAGTAAATTGCTGGTCTATTTTATATATAAAGATACTGAGAGCTATCCCAACTTTCTGACTTTAGAAGTGGGGTAAAATGAAGGAAAAGAACTAACTGTGCCTTCGGTATTGTACGGTAATAAAATGGTTAGAGTTGCGAGGGTTAAATTTGGCTGGCTCAAAAAGGTTTATGTACTCTTATTTGGTCACTTAGTTAGTCTCAAAAATGTATTTCTAGCTTTTAGTCGGGATGAAATATTTGTGGAGAGTCCATTTGTAGCTAAGATAATATCAATTGAAGAGGCAGTGCCACAAAATAACTAAGTTGGAAAGGAAGGAATCTACTGGCTAACGACTGTAGAGGCTACTATGGAAAAATTCAGCTAGGCCTTTTCATTTTTTTGTCTATTCTCTCAAGGGCTATTTTTAATTGATATTAAGAGAGACTGACAATATTTGAAGATATTTGAAGAAAAACGTTGTCCAAATATATCATTTTTATTTTAGATTTTAGTTAAAGAAAAGTTAAAATTAAATTTACACTTCTAGTCAAGGAAAGTTTTATTTTTAATATGTTAAAATAGTTCCTATTTTAAATTTTGGCCAATTAGTATTTGTAGATAACAAATGAACTGAACTATTTATGTTATGAATTTTCTACTCAAAGCCATGTTAACTAAAAAGGCAAAAACAAATGTATTATAGAATTAATTCAAAGTTAAAAGCAATTAAATTCATTGAAGAAACCTTTTAATTAGAAATTACAATAGAAGTGAATAAAATGTTAAGATATGCAAATAAGTATTAAAAATAAAAACCATTTGAATTTACAGTATTATTTTTAATCATATTGGGATCTGCGGCAATAGCTCGAAATGTTAATAATCAACTCGAAAACTCATACCGAACCATCAGGGTGGCAAAGATAGGAAAATTGGGGTCCAATACCAAATAGAAGAAAATATGCCCTTTTAACGCATAATTTTGTGGGCCTCAATGTAATATTTTCCAGCGATAATGACAATCGAACGGCTTGACCTAAAATTAATTTAATTCATTAGGATTTCCTTATTTTGCAGTATATAATAAAACAGATCACCTTTAAAACGATTCACAAAACGTAGGGTCCACTCTTTTTATTTAGTTAAATTGGATTTGTAATAAGTCTACATGGTAAATTATTGCTCGGAATGGCACTGCATTTCATGCGTCTCTTGAATTCTCTTCATCTAAATGACAGTTATTATGATATATATTTAATAATATTAACTTTAAAATCAGTAATAACAAGTAAAATTTGTGTCTCACCATTTCTTTCTAAAAAGTCTTTATCTTTAAAATGGGCGCTGCAAATCTGTGCCCACTAACTAATCTTCCCTGATTTTATATTAGTTAACCACACATTAAAAAGATTTTTTGCATTTCGGAAAATTGTGAAACGATAACTCCAACGTTCTTTTCTCACCATCTACTCGAATTGTAATATTTTTAAAGGCAGTATTACTACAAAAAGGCAATTTATGCCACCTCTGCGCCTACAATCCGCCATATTAATCGTTTGTTTTGATCAACAAAGTACGCAGACAAACCAAGCTGCAGGGGTAGCGACTGTGGCGCCGCCTATACCCGTTTCGCTAGCGATACCTATTACGGCAGTGCTACGTTGCTCGGTTTCCATGGCATTGTATATTTACCGAAATAAGGTTGTCATAGAAACAAACATTATTACATTAATTTACCAGTCGATATTAAATCGTATTTCAAACTTTATTGAGGTTAAAAAGGTGGACTCTTAATAAACAGGTTGTCATGGACACTAATCACACTAATCACACTAATTTAAACTCAAGAGCAGTATTACCCCCTGGCTTGAAAACATACAAATTCCCACAGAAACTCTAAGCCACAACACGTTCCAAACATAATAATATGAATGGAACCATATTTATCTATGCCCGCACCAATATTTCACACAGGAGTCCCGCGACACCGAGAAGACACCACCGACAGCGAAAATTAAAAAAACACGCTAAAATTAACAAGGACCGTTAGTTAAAAATACTTATGAGACTGCAGTTTTGTGTGGGAAAAGTTGACGTGCATTTCCCTGAGAGAATCACAAAAGGAAAACTTGAAGAAAAACGGTTCGTCTTTTAAAATAAAACCAGTCTTAGAAATGTATTAATAAAGCTTGGATATTAATTTACAATTCCGCCACTAGGACGCGCCACGTCGTGAGACGCTCACCCGCGCGGAAACGGGGTAGAAATCCCGAGAATGGCCGACGGCGCTTGTCCGTCTATTTTTGCGACTAGAATTGGGTTGAGATAAATTTGCGAAGTTGCTGGTAAAATGCAGTATGTTGAAAGTTGATAAAAGTATAAGAAAGCTTATTTTAAATTATTATTCAAAATTAATGCAAATAGTTTTAAAAATTTTAAATTATAAAAATTCAGTGTAAGAATATTTTTATTTCTGCCATAGAAATTTGTGGAAACAAATATGGTAACGTTATATAATTGTTTAAAAATTAGGAAAACAGAGAAATGTACTTAATTTAAATTTCAAATAAAAATTAATGCAGGAATTAGCTACAGTGTAAATTCAAAAACGATAAAATCTATGTATAAATATATATTTGTATTATTTAATTGTAATTTGTGCCATAAAACATGGTTAATGTGATTGTTATATAAAAAATTGTTTTTTTTTAAACTTTTAATTAAAACTGTCGAATGAGTTAATTACAATTTAAAAATAAAAAATTAAAAAATTTACAGTGTAAAAATAAAAAATTAGAAAATTTACAGTGTAACAATATAAAATTAGAAAATTTACAGTGTAAAAATAAAAAATTAGAAAATTTACGGAGTAACAATAAAAAATTAGAAAATTTACGGAGTAAAAATAAAAAATTAGGAAATGTACAGTAAAAATTCGAAAATTTACAGTGTAAAAATAAAAAATAGAAAATTTACAGTGTAACAATAAAAAATTAGAAAATTTACAGTGTAAAAATAAAAAATTAGAAAATTTACAGAGTAACAATAAAAAAATTAGAAAATTTACAGTAAAAATTCGAATATTTACAGGGTAAAAATACGAAAATTTACAGGGTAAAAATGATTTAACCTCGGTCTGTTATTTCATAGAAATTTGTAAAATTAAATATTTGAATAAACGTCATTTGAACCATATAGATTGTAACTCTTTATAATTAAAATCACGAAATAGCCAACTAAAATCGCTGTTCCATGATTCTCCTCAGAATATAGAACCTTCAAATCGAAATTTTCGAAAAATAAAAATCTTCAGGTATACGATATTTTTGCATCGAAGCGGTCGTATTGAATCCCGTTTGTGGATGAATTGATAAACAATTTGGAGATACCGAAGTTCTTTTTCAATTTGAAGTTCCTTTTTTTATTTTCTGCGGGTTTTCGTGGTGTTATTTCGAGGTGGGCTTGGTTCAAGGATATAATATTTCAAATAAAACCTTTTGACGGCTTGATGGATGAACTGATTACTATTTGGGTTATCCTATTCATTTTACTAGTTTTTGTACATTTGGATTTTATTAAGGTTGTTGCCTGCTAATGCTACAATTTATTTACTTTATATCTTTTTATTTCATTTAAAGTTAATACGCCACTTTAGTGTTTATTGTGGCGCCATCTATGACAGTTTTTCAAATTGTTTGGAGTATCAGGGGAGAAGGATTGCATGATATTAACTCGTAAGAGGGTAAACTCCGTTTATAATAAGTATATTAAAGTTATGTATTATCAGAAGTAAATGAACTAAAGTTACAGAAATAGCGGTCAGAATCGGAGGGCAGTTATCCTTATGAAAATGATGATAAAAGCTAATTTCCATCCCCGTCTTTTGACGCGATAAATTGCACTTCGGAATTGTGGGTGTAGCTATTTCTATGTATATAAAATGGTTTCATAAACAAAAAACCTTTTTTTTTTCGTCCTAGGAGCGCGCAAAATTTTAAATTCGAGGTCAAAATGTAACTTCATAAGAAAAAAGCCTCCAACAAGGGGAGTATAGCAGTCTGATAACTTCGGTTCATTTACTTTTGGTATTACCTATGGAATTATATAATAGTACACTCAAAATGGACGACGATTTAAAGCCAAGGCTTAGTTTCAAATACCTCTATTTTCATGTTATTTCAATATAATTTTAAAATTTAAAATTTTAACTTGACTTATGAGTTAAAAATAGTTTGAACTTTAAAATATTAACTTGACTTATGAGTTAAAAATAGTTTGAACTTTAAAATTTTAACTTGACATGAGTTAAAAATAGTTTGAACTTTAAAATTTTAACTTGACTTATGAGTTAAAAATAGTTTGAACTTTAAAATTTTAACTTGACTTATGAGTTAAAAATAGTTTGAACTTTAAAATTTTAACTTGACTTATGAGTTAAAAATAGTTTGAACTTTAAAATTTTAACTTGACATGAGTTAAAAATAGTTTGAACTTTAAAATTTTAACTTGACTTATGAGTTAAAAATAGTTTGAACTTTAAAATTTTAACTTGACTTATGAGTTAAAAATAGTTTGAACTTTAAAATTTTAACTTGACTTATGAGTTAAAAATAGTTTGAACTTTAAAATTTTAACTTGACTTATAGAAGAAAACATTATGTGGAGCTAAATACATAATACAGTGAATTTCCAAAATTATTCATGATAAATATGGTTTATAAATAAATAAATATCCTTGCGCAGTGGCAGTAGCACCGAGGGGTAAGACACTCTGCGAACTCGGTGTACACTGCCGTATCTTTGACAGTGCTAAATGGAACTCGCGAACTCTTTAAAATATGTACCTTTAACAGTGCTAAATGCACGAACTCGGTGTACAGATTTTCTGGGACTTTCTTACCCCTCGAGTAGCACCTCTCCTAGTGATAGCAAATACGACCAATCAAATTCCAGCATTTTCCCAGCTCTACTTCCAAAACTCAAATATTAAAATGAAATTAAAATAAAATTATTATTAGCTGTAATTACATTTATTTCCGAAATAGCAAAAATCACACTCGGTCAACGAATTTCCAATTTAAATCGTTATGTTTAACGACACTTTAACCTTGAAGATATTTTCCAGAAAAACAGTCCAATAAAACCTGAACTCTTAGCACATTTCTATCATAAGCCTGTGTACTTTTCAATAAAAACCTTTCATTTATCTACAAGCTCAACAAAATACGCTTACAACTTGGAAAAAGAGAGATTTCGGCGTCTTCAAAAAGTTGGCACGAAAGCAATTAAGACATCCTTCACCGTCATAAAAAAAGCCCAGAGATAGTTCCTTTTGCAGAATGTTAAAAGAAAGTTTTAAAAAATAGTAAAATATGACTGTTAATGGCCAAAAACGGTGTCGTCCCATTGTGATGCCGAAAGAATCTCCCAAAAGGACGCAAAAAGTTTCGCGCCTAGAGGGCAGGCGTGTCGTAAAACATTTCCCTCGCGCGTTTAGTTCCGCTGGCGTCCGTCGAAGGCCTCCACCACCGCGTTCCTTCACTCAATTCGTAACCGGATAGTATCATATATGGTCGCGTAGGTTACTATTCCGTCTTGGATGGGGATGTCAGGTGACGTTTGATCTTCTCGGCGCTTTCGAGGCAAGGGTCGTAAAATAATTATTCTTTGACTTTTTATTGCCCTATTTTTAAGGAAGAAAGAAGCATTTTACGGCGAGGCTGGCGCGGCTCCGATCCCATTTTAGGACTAAATTGCCCTTGTATAATGGGCAAAGGCTTAAGTGCCCGTAAACGGCCATTTTGTTCGGGCTTGCACGTGGAAGCAATGATAAATGGAAAATTTTCTGTTGCCATGGTAATGCGATTTAGAGAACCGGGGCTGGGTTTACTTTTGGAGAGTGGTTCATAATGGAAGAACGAATAATTTTAGCAGTTTATTTTTAATCACGTTGGATTTCGGATTTCTTAACTTCGTCCCGATTTCCCGCGGAATTTCAAAATTTAACGTAGGATTTCGTGATTTCTTGCCGTATTTCTGGATTTCTCATCGGATTTCGAGATTTCACGTCGGATTGATGAATTTCTAGCCGGATTTCGGGATTTCTCATTGGATTTCGAGATTTCACATCGGATTTTGGGATTTCACGTCGGATTTCGGGATTTCTTGCCATATTTCGAGATTTCCAGTCGGACTTCGTGATTTCTTACCGTACTTCGAGATTTCCCGTCGGATTTCGGGATTTCTTACTGTATTTCGAGATTTTACGTTGGATTTCAGAATTTCTAGACGGATTTCGAGATTTCACATCGGATTTCTGGATTTCTACCCGGATTTCGAGATTTCATATCGGATTTCTGGATTTCTACCCGGATTTCGAGATTTCATATCGGATTTCTGGATTTCTACCCGGATTTCGAGATTCCACATCAAATTTATGGATTTCTAGCCGGATTTCGAGATTTCACATCGGACTTCTGGATATCTACCCGGATTTCGAGATTCCACATCGGATTTCTGGATTTCTTGCCGGATTTCGAGATTTAAAAAAAATCCAGGCTAGATTTCGGATTTCTTGGAAAGTGTTCAAGATTTCTTTGAATGTTCGACCCCCCGTTCAAACCACTTGGCGCTTTTCGGCAATGCTACGATATACTAGACACTAAATAATAATTAAATTAATTTCTGAAATTCATTATTATGTATTTTTGTGATAATCAATACTTTCAATTTTGAGCCTTAGTAATTAATATTTAACACTAGCGATTGTTACGAAACCTGTAAATTATTGTGAAATCTATTTCAATTAATCTTTAGTAGACCATATTGAGTGTAATACATTATTCTTTTCGTTCATTATTTTCATTAAATTTAAATAAAAATTCACGGAAGTAATAATTTTATAATTAAAATTTTTTAAATTAATTTCACGAAAAGTATAATTTGAAATTTAATCTTAAAAAAATAAATTTCTCGAAAAGTAAAATCCCAAATTTGAAACATAAAGTTCACGAAACAAATAATTCCAATTTTGAAAAATAAAGTTAACGAAATAAATAATTTGAAAATTAAATTGAAATTTAGAAAAAAATAAATAATTCCAAATTTGAAAAGTAAATCGAAATTCAGAAAAAAATAAATAATTCCAAATTTGAAAATTAAATTGAAATTTAGAAAAAAAGAAATAATTCCAAATTTGAAAATTAAATTGAAATTTAGAAAAAAAATAAATTCACATAATAATACATTCTACGTAAAAATTATTTCAAATTTAAATCTATTCGATTCGAATTATTGGCGTATTCTAATAACAACCAAAAATCCCAAAAAATGAGCCTTTTGAAAAAAAGTTACCACTAAGAAAAAAAACTCGAATTTTCAAACAAAAATCCTCCCTTTCCATTTCAAAGGATTTTCATATTCCGAGTCTGAATTCCCCGAATTTAACGCGTACAGCCCAAAAAAAAAGAGAAACTCATAAAAGAAAAAAAATCAACGCAATGATTTATAAAAGTGGAAATTTTTGTGAATCTCTCTTTTGGCGTTGAACAAAGAAGGTTTTAGTTGAGGAGCGCCCAGGGCTACACGAGCGCCATCATGCGCCCATCCAGAGAAACGAGAGAGAGAAATTACATCGACGCCCTCGCATAAGGAAAGTGAGCTAAAATCTCTCGCCCAAAATGTGCGCGTTTCCACCCTCTGTGATCTTCGTCCACCGCCCCCCCCCCGACGCCCCCCTCCAATTCCCCCCCCCCCTCGGGTGAGTCCCAAGACTGCACTTAAACATCAGTGGTTTACGCTTTCGCGAAAAACGTACGTCGCCCCCTCTGTACGTACGGATCTCCACTAATCTATTGAAATCTCACCAAGAGAAAAAGGTGCTTTGAACCGAACGTGAACCCACAGATGTAGCAGCGAACGTATGCTTTCATCCCGTCCGTTTTTAAGTGTTTTTGAGGTGGTTCCTGTCGAGTCATCAGAACGATCTTTGGAAACGCGCGTCTAAAAGTCGAAAGGCAACCGTTGCTATTTTCGTTTCTAAAGCTAACGGTAACACTTGATATTACGGAACTAAAACCTAACGGTAACAGTTGCTATTAAGGTTCTGAAACCTATCGGTAACAGGTGCTGTTTCGTTTCATAAACCTAACGGTAACAACAGTTATTTTGGTTCTTAAAGCTAACGGGAACAGCAGTTATTTTGGTTCTAAAAGCTAACGGCAACTGCCATTATTTGATTTCGGTTCTAAAATCAAAATTGGGGTTCTAAAAGCTGACGGCAACTGCCATTATTTGATTTCGGTTCTAAAAGCCAAATTGGGGTTCTATAAGCTAAAGGTAACATTTGCTACCTACGTTTTTAACGTTATAATACGATTTCTGCGTTTAGAATCCAAAGACGACCGCTTTACTGGGTCTAAAACTAAAGCCAATAGCAACTAGCTTGGTTCTAAAGCTAACAACCACAGCTAGGTTATAATTGATAACAAAACAGAGCTGTGTTATAATGCTAACAACAGAGCGGGGTTATAATGCTAACAAAAAAGAGCTGGGTTATAATGCTAACAAAACAACTGGATTATAAAGCTAACAACAGCAGCTGGGTCATAAAGTTATCAACAACAGCTGGGCTATAAAGCTAACAACCACAAGCGGGGTTTTAAAGCTAAAGCTTACAACAACAGAGCTGGGTTATAATGCTTACAAAAACAACTTGATTATAAAGCTAACAACAACAGCTGGGTTATAAAGCTAACAACAGCAGTGTTATAAAGCTAACAACAGCTGGGTTATAAAGCTAACAACAGCTGGGTGTCTAAAGCTGACAATAACAACTCGATTCTAAAGCTAAAAATAACAGCAGGAATATAAAGCTAACAACAAAAGCTGTGTTCTAAAGCTAACAACTGGATTGTAAAGTTTACATTTATAACTCGGTCATAAAACTAACACATACCGACATTTCATAGAGCTCTCACCTTTAAAGCAACAACGACAGAATTATATTCGTAGTTATATCGTAGTAGTTTTAGTAGTTGTTATTTTTAAAAATGCAAAGCCCATTTCCTCGCTTTATCGGAAGTTTCGAGGGTCAAATCTAACGTAGGCTGGCGACTTATTTCTCGGGTGATCCTCCCCATCACGTTTCCACTTTTTTATCGGAGCAGAACATCTCTACTCGCGGGCCCAGCTATACCCTCATGCGTGGATCCATCAAGTCTCAAGAGCAAGGTTGTTGAGGATGAGAGAGAAAGAGAGCGCTTCCCAGAACCACCGCCAGGGGAATTATACGGAGGGGAAAAGGGGGCCTATCTTTCAACGAGGCCGCGCTCGAGAAATTGCGCCCAGAGGAACCAGACTCAGTTCGGCCAGCGGTGCGGAACGCCACGGATACGTCGCCGCCGCAACTCGATATCGCCCGAATCTAAACATTGATTATTTACCGTTACGCGATTAATTGCCGCGAGGGGGCGTTCGTCAACAGCCCGCTACCCCCCTTTCCTGGGATAACATTTCGACGCAAAACGGTACGCCTTGTTCATTGCGTTGTCATTGATAATACCTTATTTAAAATTAATTAAATAAGTACCGAGTTAATCACTTCGTTAATTACTAGGTGGCGCTGATTAATTAGCGGTCGTTGTCATGGTGACGAAGTGAATTGTTTTTCGTATCAATTTATGGTGTTATTACGTACAAATTGCCCACCGCGACTACCTCTACTAGCGGAGTGTAGAGGCGAGAGCAATATTTTGATAAACAGTCGAGAAGAAGAGGCTCCCGTTGCAGCGAATGCGATGTATGAGAAGGAAGCGGGTGTGACGTCACGGCAGTAATTGGCCAAATAGGAAAAAGGGACACATCCTGTTTAAGGCGGCGCGCAAATTTGTGAGAACTCTTTCGGGAGGGGGCGGCCGCTATCTTCCGCTCTTCAATTCGACTCCCAATGGGATGGGTCATCGGAACTTCCTGGATGGCCACCACCAGGGTTCGACGCCGTACCGGACATTGAAAGGGACACTCGCCGTCTGGTTTTATCTGCTTCTGATACTCTTGTTCACCTCCGCCCTCAGGATTGAAGCCCGCGATGCCTGCGACTGGACTGGGAGGTAAGCAAAGGGGTCAAGGGGTCATTGTTTTAGTAGAGTGGTTAAGACAGCGCCTGACAGGCCCGAGAACAAACGAGGGCAGAGCCCCCCAGAAATAAAGTTGAGGAAAATAGCAATCAGGGAAAAATGTATTATCTCACTACCTTTATTTGGATCCGAATCCAGTCTTTCACAAGAGATATTCTGAAATTGCAGATGCGAGTAGCGTTAAGAGATATAACCGTAAAATTGATTTCGATAGATTCGTCCAAACCGAAAATCGCCGCGTCGTGTACCCTCTTTTACCTAAAATTCCTTCGTTAAAGGCTTAATTATATAGCCTGATATTTTTTTTAAGATATCGACTTCACTTTTGTTTTCAATGTATTCATTGACAGAGGAGACATAAGAAAATTACTTTTAAAAAATATATATAGTAATAAAAATTTAGAGCTGTACATTTTCTGGCTTAAGTTTTAAGTATATGAATTTTTGGATAAAATGGTTGAGCATCCCCAACCCGACCGACTAAAAAAAAATCGATTGCTCAACTACCAAAAGACATGATCTAGAATATTTGTATATTAATCAAAATGGAGAGCTACATCACAATTTAATTTCAGAAAAAAACAAAGATTTTACTGTAGTTTTGAAAAAATTGGTTTTCGCGGGTTTCACTGCACCTAAAGTTTAAATATTTCAATTGAAGAAATACCAAACTAGCCGATCAAAAGTGTTTCGGCGGATATAACATTGCCTTAGTATTTTGGGCTTCACCAGAATAAACGAAATTGAGAAAAGTGATTGACAATACTATAAAAACATATTCACTCATAAGTATGCTATAAAAGCAATTTATTTATTGAAACTTTGTCGTAATGAAATTTGACGTAAATTACGTCATTTCCAACTGTGACGACAAACTTGTCCTCAATCTTGTAAATCGGAAACGGAAGTTATTGTAGCGGATTTAGCATCTCGATCACGAGGTTTTGTTTCCATGGTAACGTTTTCAATTAATGGATCTTAAAATTCCTTTAGCGCGTGAAAATACGCCTCCATGTTAGGGTATAAAAGAAGGTAAATAAGCCTGCTATACCTCACAATGTAAAGGTACTGTCACGCGAAAAAACGTAATTTTGAAATCGGTCAATAGCACAAGCAATATAAGAAACAAGATTTCATTGAAATATTTCCTAATGAAATCTTATATGGGTACTCTTATGAGTTATTATGATTATGATTACATTTGTTATTTCAACTAATAATCCCTAAGGGTCTAAATCTAAACATAATATTTATATATGACATATTATATGACATTATTTATTTAAATAATAAATAACTAATATTTTTTGGAAATGAGGCTAGAGCTATGGTTAAATGAGCTCTAACCTACTGGTTAACTGGTGCTTTAGCAACGCAGACTGCTTTTAAATTATTTAAAATCTCTACGATTGTAATAGAAAATTAAGAAAATTTGAGACTTATTCTACAACAAACAAAATACGAGTTCGAAAATTACTAAAGCCCTCCTTCTATAGAGCTGTGAGCATTGTCTAAACATACATTTTGTTTTCGTGTACCCTGCTTTATCGACAATTCCCCACATTTTAAATTCGTACCAATACAAGCCTTACACGCGACTCAATTTAAAACACTTCTAAATTTAGTTTAGTTGGCCAATAGTCGAGTTGGAAAATTTGAGTTTAGTTGTCCTATAGTCGAGTTGACAAATTTTAGTTCAGCTAGACCACTGGTGTAGTAGGTTTTAATCTATATGCTGTGCTTGGAGCACCGGTATATAAATATCTGACATACTGGCGAATAGTCGAGTTGGCAAATTTTAGTTCAGTCGGAAAATAAACAAGTTGGAAATTTTTAATTCGGTTGGCCAATAGTCGAGTTGGCAAATTTTAGTTCAGTCGGAAAATAAACAAGTTGGAAATTTTTAATTCTGTTGGCCAATAGTCGAGTTGGCAAATTTTAGTTCAGTCGGAAAATAAACAAGTTGGCAATTTTTCATTCTGTTGGCCAATAGTCGAGTTGGCAAATTTTAGTTCAGTCGGAAAATAAACAAGTTGGAAATTTTTAATTCTGTTGGCCAATAGTCGAGTTGGCAAATTTTAGTTCAGTCGGAAAATAAACAAGTTGGAAATTTTTAATTATGTTGGCCAATAGTCGAGTTGGCAAATTTTAGTTCAGTTGACCAATAGTCGAGTTGGCTAAATCGAAATTTCAACCTTTATTTTCGCAAAGGTTCCACCAGCACCAGCCCCTTAGTTTTTCCAGCACCCCTGCCCCTTGGGCATTAGTTGGCAAAAAGTTAATTTCGCAACTCTCGGTTAAAGACGAAATTCACTACGCCCCTGGTGAATAAAAGAATATCCACTGTCTTTGTAGACTAGATAAAAAAGTATCAAATTTCACTCCTGGGATGAAAATTGTTTAATTTAGTTAATAAAAAATTAGGCGAATTTGAACTTGGCCCAAACGAGATTATTAAAATAAAAAATCCTAATTTCTATCACGAAACTGAAACTTGGAAACGATAAATTTTAATTACATTCCAGTTACCCTACTCCTTGATAAAAAAAAACCAAAACAAAAGACGTTTTTATCAAGGTCGCGTGACTCGCGTGCAAATTAAAATATTATATCCAGGCCGACGCGTCAACAAATAATTTCCCTTTCCGAACACACGACAGCCGAGGGGGGAGAATCTCCAAACGGTACCTCCCCCCCCCCGTTAAAAACGGTATATTATTTTCCCTGATTCGCTCGCAGTCATAGGCATGTTTCCGAAACGTTTATTTGTTGATTTCGCCCGAGTTGGTGAACAGGACGGAGGGAAAACGAAACCTTTCGAGCTATTTTTTCGGTCGGGATGGGGGGGTTAAAGAAGGTTTCGGTAAAATGTGACTCACGAGACCTCCGGGCTCATGTTTTTCGTAAAAAAGATTTTCATAGCGAAGACGCGAACAATAGATGGCGTTATACGCAGCGGCTCCTCTTCTCTACTGCTATTATAGCATTGCCCCTAACCATTAACAATGAAGCTGAGCCCTATATTTTTGTTGCCAGACATTTTCCACCCCCGGAGACGGCCGGAAAAGATTCTGCCAGATATTATTGAGAGCCAGTTCCGACGAGGCCCAACTTTCTTTACAGTTTTGAGTTCTTGCACACGCTTATGACCGTAGTGCCCCCTGTGGCGGAATGGAAAAATAAAATGGCCGTTATAGGTCGAAATTACGCCACTAAGAAGTTCTCGAAAAGAAACTTTTAAAAGTTGAACCGCTTTTTTTTAGTATAGAGTAAAATAAACTTAAGTGTTATTGGTCTGAAGTGTGTGTCAAGTTGAGAAAAATTCTTATAAGAATAGTATTTTCTTTGGCGCCAAAACGTAGGTTCCGCCATAGTATTGTCGATACTACGACCCAAGATATTAATTTCAGGGCCCCCAGAGGTGCTATAATTCCTGTAAATCCTATATTTTAAAAAATGTCCTATAACATCCTATATTTTTAGCAAAATCCCCCAAAAGTCCTATAAAATCCTATAATTTTGATATTATGCCCATTTGAAATACCGCCTCTCAGTTAAATTTCTAGATTTAGCTATAGGATAAATTCCTATACAAAGTCATTCTAGTCTATACTTTGTTATTGTTAACATGGTTAGCTACTAGTATATTTTTGTGATGAAATGGTTCAATAGTTTCTATTTTTCAAGTGAAAATCAAAGAATTATTTCACTAAATATATATTTTGTTTTTTAAATACATAAAGTTAGTAAATGAAATAGCATATTTAGTCCTATAAAATCCTATAGTTTGAAAAAATAGTCCTATAAAGTCCTATATTTTTAGAAATATAACCCTATTTTTCCTCTAAAAAAATTTATGATTTGAGTGGGGGCCCTGTAATTTACTTCCTTCACATTTTGACAGGAAAACGAAAGTTGGTTATTTTCAGTGTATTTCAAACAATAGAATCGGAATTTGACAATATTGATATCTATTTTTTGGCCGGCTGTGTATTTTGTTCGCCTGGCAGCCCTGTTTTCCCTATACCGAAAATGGCGTACGTTTGCAGTGTTCCCAGGTGGACAATAGTGTGGAAAATTCCGACCTGGCCCAAAGTGGACCATAAATATTTTCACCCCAGAAAATTATAAAATAATAATTTAAAAAAATATTTTAACACCGAAATTTCAGATTTAGGCTACTTAAAGCAAATATATGCGTAGGAATGGTCAGATTCTGTTTAACATTAGAATAGTTTGTTATTTTTTGGAATAATTAATTATAACATCGAACGTTCAGTGTAAATCAAGACATTTTTACAATAAACTCCCTTAAAATGTAATTCCAATTACAGGGAATATAATTTATCTGGCAAATAGGAAACATTTATTAAAATACAAATGAAAAAAATAAGCCAAAATTTTGGCACAAATTAAGTCAGGTAAAATCTCCCGAGATGATTTGGGAAAACTTGAAAATCCAGGGAATTTGAAAAAACTATGATTGGTGATTAAGCCTTGGGAAATTTCTTAGTTCCTTTTGGCACTGGTTTGGCCACATTTAAGTGTGAAACCTTATTCATTTATCGGCAAAATTATTAAAATAATCTTTTCTATGCAAAGAAATAATCCCATCTCAATGTTATGTGCATGCATGTATAACATTTATAATTATATTTTTAAAATAAATACTCAATTCACGTAGATCACCTTAGCCATTTAGAGAATACCCAATGAAATTGTGGTTTTCTTGCTGCTACTAAAAAAAAAACAATCTTCCTACCTACAAACAACATTAATGTTGTACAAAATGGTAGCGCCCACTTTTGGCGCGAAATAAATTCTGTAGCTTTCTAGAATGCGTCAAGTTGATAAGAAATTAAGAATTCGAATAAGAATGCTAGCCGAAACACAATACCAAGAAAGTCTACAGTAGCATTTCCCTTAAAAAAAATTAAAAACTTAATTTTTTCTGATTATAAAAATTGTGCAATTCTTCCAAATTGACATTGTATGTTTTGTCCGTAAAATTTCTTCTACAAAAAACTCTTTTTAAGATTAAAAGTCAATCAATTTCGAACAAGTTGGTAAGTGCTTGTAAAACACAAACACCTCTATTTTCTGTGTTCAACTTCACGAAAATAACCCGGAAAAATGTCAACAGTACATTTCAATTTGATATCGACCCGGAAATTGTTGGTAGTTTCTATTTTATCAGAAGTCGCTTCCGCGTTCTAATCGAGCTCCTTTCTAATTAATTTAATTAATAATAATAAGGAGTTCTACAAAAGCAACCAACTTCTCTCGCGTCATTAGTCAACACGTTACTCTCGAGGTTCACCCATAAACAATTCTGGAAAGCGCATTTTCGAAATCTTAACAACAAGTTTGTTCCGTGATTTTTACCAACAATTCACCAAAGTGCATTTTCAAAAGCTTAAAGTAAGTTTAATCCTTGACGTTTACCAATAATTAACTAAAGTGACGTTTACTAACAATTCACCAAAACGCAGTTTCGAAATCCAATAAGCAAGTTTGTTCCGTGACGTTTACCAACAATTCACAAAAGCGCATTTTCGAAATCCTAAAGGCAAGTTTGTTCCGTGACGTTTACCAACAATTCACCAAAACGCAGTTTCGAAATCCTAAAAGCAAGTTTGTTCCGTGACGTTTACTAACAATTCACTAAAGCGCATTTTCGAAATCCTAAAGGCAAGTTTGTTCCGTGACGTTTACCAACAATTCACCAAAACGCAGTTTCGAAATCCTAAAAGCAAGTTTGTTCCGTGACGTTTACTAACAATTCACTAAAGCGCATTTTCGAAATCTTAACAGCAAATTTGTTCCGTGACGTTTACCAACAATTCACCAAAACGCATTTTCGAAATCCTAAAAGCAAGTTTACACCATTAATAATTCAGTATGGCCACTAGCGAATCAGTTCGTCCGAAAAAGACTCCATTAACGGGAGACATTCACTACATCAAATTCAACTGCGGATACAAAATATTTTGGACCATCCCCAATTTCGTCAAGTACTGCAGACAATCGAAAGAGACGACGTGCCGCCAAACAGTTCCCAAAACGAAAGAAATCTGGATACTCAGCCTCCTCATTTCCGACTACAATCAGGACAGAAACGCATTGAACCTAAACTTAAAAGCGCGAAAAACCAAGAGTTCCGAAAGGGTATCGGGCTCCTACGAAGTCACCATTTTGACCGAATTGCGAAAATCCGTTCTGAGTCGCAACGCATTGGCGACCGATATCAATAACCTGGATTTGACGTTGACGACAGATTTAATTCCTCTGAAGGATATTTTAGTGAACGGGGTTTTAACCGTATTCTGCACGATAACGACGGGGGACAACGTCAGTACTGGAAAGTTGCTACGCGGAATATTCGAAACTGGCGTCACCAGCGACGTCCAGTGCGTCACCGGTGACGCGCGTTTCAATTGCCATCAGTACGTTTTAGTGTTCGCGTCGCCCGTTCTGGGAAAGATGATCGAGGCATCGGATGACGAAGAGTGTGTTGTCGACTTCAGCGGTGTTTTAGACGACTGCACGCTGAAGGATATGTTGTCGTTTATTTACACCGAACAGACTCCGAACATCGAAGCTACGCACAAGGACTTATTGCGGGCGGCGTGTCGTTACGAATTGGACGATTTGAAAGCGAGGTGCCAGTTGTTTATTGCCAAGGAAATGTTAATGTTGGACAACGTCGTGGAGTATTTGGAATTAGCGGTTGCGAACAAAATCATTTGGTTGAAAGAGTACGCGTTATATTTTGCGGCTGTTCATTTCAGGCGTGTTAGAGAAACTGAGGGTTATCGGAAAGCATCTCCGTATATCAAAGATCTTATATTTTGAAAGGGTCAAGTACAATCTGAAAATTAATTTCAATAGACTTTAATAGACTTTAAATCAGGTGTTACGCATTATTAGGCGAACTTATAAATAAAATTATTTCATATATACCACATTAATTATACGATACAATATAATATATTTTGAAATATGTAATGTTTCAGCCCTTCAAAATTTAATAAAATTTGACTCTCTATTAAATTTGACTCTCTATTTCAGATCCTTTTAACCTCTATTTAAATAATTGCTCCTAATGTTTGGGTACGTACATATCGAAAACACGTGATGTCACAATTATAGAATTATTATTTACTTAGTTTAGTCTGAAATATTAAAAAAAAAGAATCGTGAGTGCACCGATATTAACGTTTAATTTGCCTTGACTAAAAACCCGAGTCACGGTCGTATTAAATTTAAAACTAACTTCGAAATTTAATACCGCGTATCGTGTACGTAAAACATTTATCCAACTAAAGAAATGGTGAATATAGAACTCGAAAAGATTTTTATCTAATTAAGAAAAAGCGTTTGAATTGGAAGTTCTTGTGCTAATAAATTGCGAGATAAACCTGGGTACCCGACGACGAAACAATTGGGCGAATAAGTGTATAACGTGTGAAAAAATCAGATATAACAGTTTTTGTTACTCTGTCGGAGCCACCCCTTTCTCAACTGGAAAATATCCGGACCCTTAAAAAAGTGGAGTTATTGAAATCGTACCTATTGCTAGGTACTCGGAAATAGTATTGTCCAAACTCCAACATTTCGTCGTCGGAAACCCGGTTATATCTCAAAATACATTGCAACAGATATAAAGAATTGTATGACATACATGATACATTCTGCTAAAGCCTAAATATTACAGCCCAGGTTAGGATAAACTACGAAAAATCAGGAGACAAAATTTTATTTCCGCAAATTCTACACAATTTCTATAAATTTTAATCGGTTCACTCAAAATATGTACCTCAACCTTGAAAACAAAATGCTAGTGGGCATATTTTTGCAAACGGGTAATTTGCCAACCATTAATGTTCTGGTCACTAGAAATATCTCTATATGGATTAAACTACTTTATATATATATATATAAAGTCGACATACCAGTATCATTAATCCCAATAAATAACAACCCAACCTTAAAAAATTAATTATCCCGCCACAACTAGACCACTTAAAATCACATTATACCTTTTTATACGGCAAAATATCAAACTTACCTTTTGGGACAAAGAAAACTTTATATAGGTCTTAAACTCGTATTGAAAAAAAGGAGCATAAAAATTCGAATAGAGGGTCTATTTGTCTCGACGGCGCTGAGATCTGCATTTTACGACCCATTTTCCTTCAACAATAAACAATCCTTACAGAAAAGAACTCCGGAAGATTAAGAGCCGGGGGAAAAGGCTTAGCGAATAAAATGAAACGACGCTCTATGAAGAAACTTACCTTTTGCTGTTGAAATCTCGTCTTTCAAAACCTGTAACTTTTTTACGTAGTTTACGGTGTTACTTTGCACGAGGGGCTGTTGTTGGGGGTAATCTTTTGGTGGCTTAAATAACGGTGCCAAGGAACGAGGGATTATTTTGTGACCCCAAAAATCTTTTGAAACTAATAACGGGGAAGCCTGTGTAAAATTGGCGCTCGATTCTAAATTTCAGGGGTTGAATCTAAAGTGGTTTTTCTCCGGTTTTATGCGATTTGAATGGTTGTTTTTGGTTGAGTTTTCTAAGGCGACTTTTAGTACTGATTTTTCACATAAAGTTTTAAATTGGATTATAGAATTTAATAGTTATTTTACGCCATCTATTGTGATTTCAATTTGCAATATTTTTCTCGAATACTACCAAAGATAAATTTTAAATATTTTATTGATTCAATAAAAATGGCTAGTTTATTTATCTGCCCCAATGTATGTTGATGTAAAACCGGGTACACGATGAAATGTCTATGTTTGGACAATACTATTTCCGATACTAGAAGGCTAGTAAAACCGTCTAAAGATTACTCTGTCTGGGGAATGTGGTTCAATATTTGAATGGGTATTTTTCATTTGTACTTTCAATACATACGTTTTCATTACTTCCTCCGTCGCAATTTATTAAAACAAAACGCTCTTACAATTTTTAGTTCTTACGCGTCATGTACTTGGGCAACAATATTGTCCAAACACAAGTGTTTCTCGTCGGATACCCGGTTGTATCAAATTATCATATTTTTCAATTTTACACATAATGTTATGAAAATTAAATGTATTTTTTAAAATTTAAACAATTTTAGACAAAATAATTATATTTTTATTTTTCATTTTAAATTTTCAAATCACTACGTTCGTAGTTTCTCAACAATAATGCGCTAGTATCGGAGATTTAGACTCACTTTTAAGGCTGGTTTTCAATAGGGCAAAAACGCCTCAACGGTGAGAGTCGACGCAAAAATATTGCATTAGGTCTAACGGGAATGTTTTGCGTCGACGTTCACCGTCGTGGCGTGTTTGCTCTTGTGAAAACCAGCCTTTACGCCGAAAAATACTTTCGCGTGCTGTAAATGTTAAATCAAAGGCTGCGACTTGTAAAGTCCTAACGGAACGCAAAAATGCCGTCTAAAATAGCGCCAAAGCGATGTCCCACCTAAGCAAACACGCGAGAGAGAGACACCTGCATCGACCGCCTGAAACCTCTTTTTGCCACCCACAACGCCAAAGCAGCTGATCTCGGCAAACGTGAGTTCAACGCGAAAAACTCCCTCAGCAGCTCTTTAGTAACGGTCCCTGGCGGTTTATGATATATCACAGACAAAAGCGCTCCCCCTAGTGGGCGTTCGACGCGTTAAAGCCCCTCTTTTTATTCAACCTGACTGACTATACCGCAAACTTCTCTACTCGCGGATGATTCTTGATAATAGAGATGGTCTCGGATCTCGAGGGCGGGTTTTTCTTCGGCGTTGCTGCTCAAATCTCGGACCCTAATAATTTCGTTTCAAGCCCGCTAGGTGGCGTTCCCCTCTTCTCGCGCTTCCCGAGTCCATCAGCGTATAATCACAGGTTTGTCCGTTTTCACGTTATGTTAGAGAGGATGAGAGGGTGCGTTTTAGAAAGTGGTAATGCCTCTACAGTGTTTCCCCTTTCATGCCTGGAAAATTATTTTTGTAAAATAAAGGGTTGATGTTCGTTATGCCCATTTTTTAAACGATTTCGTTTATTGTTTTGCCAAGGGTCTTTGCCTTTTTTTATCCAGGGAGATATATGAACGTTGTTTTCAGTTATTGATTGTTGCATAAGTGGATAATAAACATAAGTATGACGCTTCCTATTCACCAATGCAAATTTTTTAATGGTAGTTTGTTTCGCAAATGACAACTTAAGTTAAACCATTACGTACCGACGGACTGACAACTCTCCGCGAACTGCTGGAGGATGCCCGGAAAATCGGCGATTGTCCGCCGCCAGCCTTTTCGACGGACCAGCCAAGGCCTATTGAAAATTGAAATGCTTTCAAAAGTGGAAATAAGACACACTTTTGCAAAACAATGAGGAATTATTGAATCGGAAGATAAAAATAACTATTATTAACACTGGCTCCATTTCAGAAGTTACTTTCGAAATCAAACCTAAGCGCGTGTACGCTCGTATTTCTCGCCATCAAACTAACTGACTATTTTGCCAACGGAAAGAGTAGGAAGAGACGAATTTCCTGTTCGGAAACTTCCTATTTCGCAATCACTCCACGAGGACCACGGCAGACTATCATTAACCGAATTCGCTCTGTGCCATACTTATGTTTATTATCCAATTATGAGAGTAATTTTGGTTGTTATTGATTTGTTGTTTTAAATGGTGCTACGGCAGCAGTTATGAATTTCCCAGCATCAGAAGTAAACAAGTTGGCTAGCCAAAACCCGTAGTTCTGTGGTAGAACGCTCACCTGTCCTGCAGGAGGGCTCGGGTTCGAATCCCGCCCGATACTAACGCAAATTGAAAATTATACTAAACCCAATGACAAAAAGAGGGCTCTCAAGAAACTGCGAACGCAGTGATTACACTTTGCCCCGCAAATGCGTACGCCTCCGCAGCCCAAACAGACACACCCACAGACAGACAGACACGGTGATTGTAAAACCCCTCGGAGAGGTAAAAATACAGTCACAGTGGGTTAGGGGGTACATTGTACCCCTCCAAATTTAAGTCGGGGGTGCGATGTATATATTTGTAACCTAAGCCCTTCCTAAATTGCACTCTTAAAAATTTCTTAAATCATGTTTCAGACTAATTCTCCAAACACATTTGAGTAATAGAAAACTTTGGGTAAAGGAGGAAACACGAAAACACGATAAAATTTAAACAAACCAAATTAAAGAAGGGTACTCGAAGACAGTAACAGAGGAACTGTTTGGACAATATTAAGAAATTGTTTATCATTGTATTAATTACGCTATAGCTATTAATTGTCCAGAAATTAAAATATTTAGTAATTTAGCAACACTTTTATGAAAACTTTAACAAGTAGTCACCAATTTAACTAACATTTTCAGTTAAGATAGAGCCACTCCAGATTTTGAAGTGCTATGCAGACGCTTTTTGTTTCTTAGCAGACGATAATCCATTAACTAGTGAAAGCTTTTAGCGTTGGCCGCTAGATGGCTCTACGTTAACAGAAAGAAAAGCTAATTATAAAACATTCCGAATACACCTACTAAAATAACAACACCACGCAAAAAAACCTTTTAGCCTAAAGAATAAACACATTAAAGTCACGTATATAGATGGCGCCTGTGGCGTATCACGCGTTGATCGGCCGAAAAGCAAAGTGGTGGTCATATCTGCCCCCTTCTATTTACAGGACCACTAAAAGCGTCTTAAGAGCAACCTCGGTCAGTAATAGAGCGAGGTCTGTTTACAATTGGCAGCGAAGGGACCAAAAATATGCGCGTCAAATCAACACCAGGGGGAGACGCGTAGCAATAACAAAGTGTGTTTATGCTGTGGGCAGGCATGACCGGTCAATAGCGATCCCACGCAAGCGGATAGCGACAAAACGGGCCTATTTACGGGATATACCCCGCGGGCCAGCTGGCAAAGATATCTTTTACATTCAACGGTATGTCGCGTTGAATATTTTACCCGGCTATATTGCGTAAGTTAATAGCGTCTCGTTCGCATTGAAATTGGCGTTTCAATAAATTCTTTTACGCAATTTCATTCCGTCAACGCCGTCAGGCGTAACAATTTTTTGTCGACGCAAAAATCTCCGTTAGGCCTAACACAATTTTTATCCGTCGACGCAAAAATCTCCGTTAGGCCTAACACAATTTTTATCCATCGACGCAAAAATCTCCGTTAGGCCTAACACAATTTTTATCCGTCGACGCAAAAATCTCCGTTAAGCCTAACACAATTTGTTTTCCGTCGACGGGAAAATTTCCATTTAGTCGTAAAAATATTTTCCGCCGACGCCAAATCTCGGTTAGGCCTAACACAATTTCTTTCCGTGGAGCGGAAAATTTTCATTTAGGCCGAACAATTTTTTCCGTCAACGCCAAAATCTCCATTAGGCCTATTAAAGCTTTTTCGCGTCAATAATCTTTATTGCGAAAACCAGACCTTATTTCTGGCATCGCTTTAAGCAGGAATCCATACCTCTACTTGGAATATTAACGCAGCAGAATTTCGTCTCGATGTGGCTGACGGTTTTTTTGACGTCACTATGTTAACTTAAAAAACACAACGTGAGAGGGAAGCGCGGGCAGAGGGGATTTTTTCTCTCGTAGGCGGGGCTAAAGCCGTCAGAGTGATCTTACCATACGCGATACGCCAGGATAAGTATTCCAAGTATAGGTATGGATTCTGGCTTGAAGCCAAAGCGACAATGACAATATAAAGAGTACCTGTAACGTCCAGATTCTGTGTATTAATACTTGATATCGAATTTCTGAATTATTTTTATTGAAGCGTCTAGTGTTATATAGTATAAAATTATAATTTTAAGTTAACATAGAGCCTGCAACATCTTATCAGAAACTTCATCTACAAAGACGAAAAACTTTTTATCGTCGTGATTTGAAATAAGTAGGAATAAATACGTTCTTGGTACTTCCAATTTTACGTCTAAATAATCTCTGCCACAAACGCGTCCTCCCGAAGACATCCTCATCGTCGCCATCAGTTCCAAGAAAGAATTACCCATGCGCGTATCACAATAATATCAGGGCATCATCTTAAATTTTAAAAGCAGCCCATAAAAATACATGTGTTTTCGTGAGGCTGTGATATATGTTTTTTCGTTGGTAACTTTTTTTCGCGCCTGTTCTCGGTGGAGCAAACGTGGTGGAATCAGTGGGCCCGCAGAAATATGACACTGCCAGAAATTCCCGCCATTTTTAAGCGGTGGCGACATCTGGAGATCATCAGCGTACGGAACCCTCTTCGCGAGGGGGCGCTGGCTGCAGCGTAATTCATCTTTCATGGCGTTTTTCGATTGGGACCCCGTTTTCTCAAGATCTCTTTTTCAGTTACGTTGGTATCTAAGGCCTTTGGCTAGCACCACAATTTAAAAAAAAAAGTTTCCCAGTTACGCTCGCGAGGCAGGGAGAAGGTACCCTTCTGTCTTTATGGTCGTCTGCTGTCGGTCTGTCAGGAGCGCGTTAATTTTACGTACGTGGCGACGTCTAATTTATATTTTTTCACTTACGGACCTGGAATTTTGAGATATTTTGGTCGAAATGGAATTTTTAGACTGAGCATTTTTAGACGGCAATTATAAGTGCGAAAAGACATCTTTATTTTGCAAAATAAATTACGCGTAATCATTTAAGTGGCAAAATAGTTTATAACGATTATGGAATTTACGAAACGGTATTTTCTATAGAGCACAATCCTTACCTGAAACCATAGGAAATATTTTTACAAACTAATTTATAAATTTTGCCAGAGTAATATCGTAACTACGATATGAACTAATTTATAAATTTTGCCAGAGTAATATCGTAACTACGATATGAACTAATTTATAAATTTTGCCAGAGTAATATCGTAACTACGATATGAACTAATTTATAAATTTTGCCAGAGTAATATCGTAACTACGATATGAACTAATTTATAAATTTTGCCAGAGTAATATCGTAACTACGATATGAACTAATTTATAAATTTTGCCAGAGTAATATCGTAACTACGATATGAACTAATTTATAAATTTTGCCAGAGTAATATCGTAACTACGATATGAACTAATTTATAAATTTTGCCAGAGTAATATCGTAACTACGATATGAACTAATTTATAAATTTTGCCAGAGTAATATCGTAACTACGATATGAACTAATTTATAAATTTTGCCAGAGTAATATCGTAACTACGATATGAACTAATTTATAAAGATACCTCAGGGTAACTCTAATTTTATCGTAATTACGTTATAGCTGGGTAACTGTATTTTTATGGTAACTAGAATATGAAATAATTTATGAAGATACGACAGGGCTAACTCTAATTTTATCGTAATTAAGTTATAATTGGGTAGCTCTACTTTTAATGTAACTACGATTTGAACTAATTTATAAAAATACCTCAGGGCTAACTCTACTTTTATGGTAACTATAATATGAACTAATTTTTAAAGATACCACAGGGTTAACTCTACTTTTATGGTAACTACAATATGAACTAATTTTTAAAGATACCACAGGGCTAACTCTACTTTTATGGTAACTACGATATGAGCATTTTCTAAAGTATTTTGGGTTGATTTAATCAAAAAGGAAAATATATTTTAAAAATGTAATGAAATTTGTTTTTTCAAGTTATCATATTTTGAAATGTAATCATTATTCTGTAAAGCGTAAACGGTCTTTTTTCATTTGCTTGCAAATAACGCAAACGACTTTGCATAAAACGTTAACGGTCTTTTCATTTAATTGCAAATAATTCAAACAGCATTGCATAAAGCGTAAACGGTCTTTTGATTGCAAATAACCCAATCGTTATTGCAAAAAGTATAAACGTTATTTGCATTTAATTGAAAATAACACAAAAGTCATTGTATAAAGAGTAAATGTTTTTTTATTGCAAATAATTCAAACAGCATTGTTTGAAATGTAAACGGTCTTTTGATTGCAAATAACGCAAACTTTATGGTATAAAAAGTAAACAATCTTTTGATTGCAAATAACACAAACGTTATTGCAAAAAGCGTAAACGTTATTATCATTTAATTGCAAATAACACGAAAGTCATTGCATAAAGCGTAAACGTTATTTTCATTTAATTGGAAATAACACAAACGTTATTGCAAAAAGCGTAAACGTTATTTTCATTTAATTGCAAATAACGGAAACGTCATTGCATAAAGAGTAAACGTTATTTTCATTTTATTGCAAATAACGGAAACGTCATTGCATAAAGAGTAAACGGTCTTTTCATTTGATTGCAAATAACGGAAACGTTATTGCAAAAAGCTTAAACGTTATTTTCATTTAATTGCAAATAACAAACGTTATTTTCATTTAATTGCAAATAACAAACGTTATTGCAAAAAGCGTAAACGTTATTTTCATTTAATTGCAAATAACAAACGTTATTGCAAAAAGCGTAAACGTTATTTTCATTTAATTGCAAATAACACAAACGTTATTGCAAAAAGCGTAAACGTTATTTTCATTTAATTGCAAATAACGGAAACGTCATTGCATAAAGAGTAAACGATCTTTTCATTTGATTGCATTTAGCGCAAATCTGCTTAGCAACGGCTTTAAATTCGGAAACTATTTTACCATTTCATCAATTTAAAATATTCCAAAAGATGGAAAACACGTGCTAGGGAGAAGTACGAGTTGCTGAAACCCGACTATTTCCAAATCAAAGATAGCAGATCTGAATTTTGGTTTTACGAAACGCTCCCGCCAGGGGGCCGCCGAAACGAAATGGCGGCCTATTTCTTTGATTGGCCGTTGACAGAGAAACTTCGCGAGTTTTATCATCAATTTGAAACGGCTACAGCTTCGAGTTAAGAGAAAGTGAAATAAATTATTTAGGATTTTTTTCCGGGACTCGAATCAGCCCGGCGCAATTTCTTACTTTCGCTTCGCTGTCTCAGTGACTGAAGGGGTCAAATAATATTCTAAATTGAAGAAATTGCCGACAAGGAAAATATATGCGTCTAGATGAAATGTTATTTCCAACTGGCAAACACGTGTTTAGTAATAGCGAAAGTAAAGTAATTACCATGAAAATATCTCAATAGATGATTCTATAACAGGCAACGCCTTCTCGTTCGATTCCATCACGTCTAGTAAGGTGGATAGTAGGAATGAAGTTATATTTCTATCTGGAGATTCCTAGTAGCAACAAATAAATTCCCATACTTGCAATGAATAATTTCTTACATCTGACCTTATTTTTAGTAGCAATAAATGAATTCCTAATTCTCATCAGGGGTTCCTAGTAGAAATAAATGAATTCCTAATTATCATCAGGGGTTCCTAGTAGTAATAAATGAATTCCTAATTATCATCAGGGGTTCCTAGTAGTAATAAATGAATTCCTAATTCTCATCAGGGGTTCCTAGTTGTAATAAATGAATTCCTAATTCTCATCAGGGGTTTCTAGTTGTAATAAATGAATTCCTAATTATCATCAGGGGTTTCTAGTTGTAATAAATGAATTCCTAATTATCATCAGGGGTTCCTAGTAGAAATAAATGAATTCCTAATTATCATCAGGGGTTCCTAGTAGTAATAAATGAATTCCTAATTCTCATCAGGGGTTCCTAGTTGTAATAAATGAATTCCTAATTCTCATCAGGGGTTTCTAGTTGTAATAAATGAATTCCTAATTATCATCAGGGGTTTCTAGTTGTAATAAATGAATTCCTAATTATCATCAGGGGTTTCTAGTTGTAATAAATGAATTCCTAATTATCATCAGGGGTTCCTAGTAGAAATAAATGAATTCCTAATTATCATCAGGGGTTCCTAGTAGTAATAAATGAATTCCTAATTCTCATCAGGGGTTCCTAGTTGTAATAAATGAATTCCTAATTCTCATCATGGGTTTCTAGTTGTAATAAATGAAATCCTAATTCTCATCAGGGGCTCCTAGTAGTAATAAATGAATTCCTAATTATCATCAGGGGTTCCTAGTAGTAATAAATGAATTCCTAATTCTCATCTGGGGTTCCTAGTTGTAATAAATGAATTCCTAATTTTCATCATGGGTTTCTAGTTGTAATAAATGAAATCCTAATTCTCATCAGGGGCTCCTAGTAGTAATAAATGAATTCCTAATTCTCATCAGGGGTTTCTAGTTGTAATAAATGAATTCCTAATTATCATCAGGGGTTTCTAGTTGTAATAAATGAAATCCTAATTCTCATCAGGGGCTCCTAGTAGTAATAAATGAATTCCTAATTATCATCAGGGGTTTCTAGTTGTAATAAATGAATTCCTAATTATCATCAGGGGTTTCTAGTTGTAATAAATGAATTCCTAATTATCATCAGGGGTTCCTAGTAGAAATAAATGAATTCCTAATTATCATCAGGGGTTCCTAGTAGTAATAAATGAATTCCTAATTCTCATCAGGGGTTCCTAGTTGTAATAAATGAATTCCTAATTATCATCATGGGTTTCTAGTTGTAATAAATGAAATCCTAATTCTCATCAGGGGCTCCTAGTAGTAATAAATGAATTCCTAATTCTCATCAGGGGTTTCTAGTTGTAATAAATGAATTCCTAATTATCATCAGGGGTTCCTAGTAGAAATAAATGAATTCCTAATTATCATCAGGGGTTCCTAGTAGTAATAAATGAATTCCTAATTATCATCAGGGGCTCCTAGTAGTAATAAATGAATTCCTAATTCTCATCAGGGGTTTCTAGTTGTAATAAATGAATTCCTAATTATCATCAGGGGTTCCTAGTAGAAATAAATGAATTCCTAATTATCATCAGGGGTTCCTAGTAGTAATAAATGAATTCCTAATTATCATCAGGAGTTCCAAGTAGCAATAAATGAATTCCTAATTATCATCAGGAGTTCCAAGGAGTAATAAATTAATTCCTAATTATCATCAGGGGTTCCTAGTAACATTAAAAAAGTTCCAAATTCTCATCACGGGTTCCTAGTAGCAGTTAATGAATTCCTTCATCAAACCGAAGGTTCTTAGTACCAACAAATGAATTTTTAATTCTCATCAGGGGTTCCTAGTAGCTAAAAATGGATTCGTAATTCTCATCAGGGCCTTCCTGGTAGCAATAATCGGAGGTTCCTTGTAGCACAAAATACATTCCTATTTCTCATCGGTGGTTCCAAGTTGCCCTAAATGAATTCCTACTTCTCATCAGTGGTTCGAAGTAGCCATAAATTAAATCCTTCTTCAATCCGAAAGTTCCTAATAGCAAAAATGAATTCCTAATTTCGATAATTTCAACCCCTACAAAACCCTTTTCCCTGGGCGCCACCCGACGTGTCAGGCAAAATGATATATTAATTTTTGAAGAAGCGGAACACAATGATACGGAGAGGGTGAGTGTGGAGGAAGGGTAACTCAACACCATTCACCTTTGAATACAATATCTTTGTTAAGAAGGCATAATTTCTAAAGGCAGCTCGTAAAGAAAGAAGAGACAAGGACAGAGAGGAGAGCGACCTCTGGGGATCAAGAAACAATACACCGGAGCCGGAGAAACGGTTTTGGCCGCCATAAATCAAGCAATAAATCCTCACCCATCACTCGCAGTCGCATGGACGCGGAGCGAGTACTAGTAATCGCGATGTTACTTTCAACTCAAATCAAGAACTTAAGAGGGATTTATAGCTTTCTGTACCGCTCTCAGGTGACTAGATGGCCAAGTATGGTCTCGGATAAAAAAGCTCTTTACGCAATCTAGCGCGTTAAGAAAAAAAACCTGTTAGAAAACGCCACTCGCTCCGCCTCACGGCCAAAATCAAAAGTATGTACGCGGAAAAAAATACCTCTCAACAACATTAACATAAAAGAGGCCAAAAAGTTCAGGTAGAACCCGAGATCGACAAGTTAGCTAAGACCGTTTTGAATCTAGTCGCACTTCAGGTATGGTTAGTTTCGTTACGCAACCCGTCTAAAACGTTTCGAATTGTTTAGTCTACATTGTTTTCTTCCGTCGCGAGTCCTCTTTCAACCACAAAGTAAACGTTTTTAAAATAATTGCAATCGAATGACGTCGGTCGTATAAGAACTTTCAATTTGCTAGTTTAATCTAAATGTTTTGTTCTTCCATCGCGAGTCCTCCTTCAACTAAAAAATAAAGGTTTTTTACAATAATTGCAATCGAATAAAGTCGCTCGTATAAAAAGTTTCAACTTACTAGAGTAATCTAAATGTTTTGTTCTTCCATCACGAGTCCTCCTTGAACCAGAAAGTTTATAGTTTTTAAAACAATTCCGTCGTTTAAAGCGATATCGATATTTGTTGTTTCAAAACGCATTCGTGCATTACAAAAACCCTAGTATTTATCAGGATGGCCTGCTTTATTTTTAGGTAAGGCAGGGTACGCGACAACGAAATTGAGAAGTCATGTGACTCATGACACCCAGTAAGCTTGGTCGTCGCGTACCCTGGTTTACAAGCAAAACTAATAATAATGAAGTTTTAAACAAAATTACTCAAGGTTAATTTAGCAAAAATTACGGTTATTAAAATCGAATATTTGATTTGCAATTTCAAAACAACATTACAACATCATAAAACACATCTTTCGAAAATCGAGGCGCCACGGCAAAAGAATATAACTTTCCCATTCGTTTTTTTTTTCACCTGCCAAAAAACCACCTTCACTTTGGTGGGGGGTTGGAAATTGGTGCCTCCCCGTTGCCCGGGCCTTTTAATCGGTTCCTGCAATCAGCGAGGGGTCAGAGGTCGGAACAAAAGTGCATTTACCACCAGAGATAGAAAGAAAGCTCCTTTGATCTTTGGCTGGGAGTATTTATATATTTTTTCTTTCGTTTTCCCACTTTAGACATTTTGGCATAATGGCCGCCATTTTTAAACGTTATACAGCGCCTCATACAGGTGTTTTTTTATACTTCGGTACGTAGACTTATTAGCAAATGTGAAAAATGTCTGTGGCTAGAGCTGTAGTGTAAAATAATAAGTCTTCTAGGATATTTGAATTTTTTAAGAATTTAAAACTAAAAAAAAAGGTGCAGAGGGTGGTTTTTGCTTTAAGATGGATATCGCGATGCCTTTGTTTTTGGGCCACAAATTTTCTAGAATAACTTATTATTTTAAATATACGTACGTATTGTTCAACTTAGTGGACGGTGTTGATTTTGAAGTTGAGTCTTATCTGCTTAGCATAGCATTGAATTATTTTGGCTTTGTTAGGAAACTCGCTCCGCGCTTAGAACCAGTTTAAAAATGATAATTGGGTTTCATTTTGTTTCGGTTGGAGATTTGTACTTTTCAAAATTGAGTAATTTTGGTTTATTTCTGTTTCAAAACTTAACATTATAAATGCAATGCTTTGTTTCGGATAAAAATTTAACTTAACATTTTAGAACGTTTTTTAAATTAATTTTCACAATTTTTTTAATTTATTTTCTTTAACAAACAAATCTATCTATTTCTACAAACAGCATTTGATATTTGAATTCGAAATATATTCCATAGCTTATATGTAACATAATTAGTTATAATTATGACGCAACTTGCGTCACTTCCAATTCCGTGACGAAAAATGGAAACGGAAGTTGATGGAGCGGATTTTGAAAATGCGCAGAATTCCTGACTTTCGCCATCTACAGTTTAGCTCGTGAGTCGCGATCAAGTGATTTCGTTTCCATGGTAACCTTCACAATAGCACAAGGATGATAAGACATTTCCATTTGGATTATTATGTTACATATGATTATATGTATGGATGGTATTTCACGTGCCCTTCATATTAATTAGTAATGTGTTATAAAAGTTTCGAAATATATAATTTCAAAAACATTTTTTTAACGGTTGAAAAGATTTCCCTATATTTTCCTAAAATTTCGGAAAAATATTTTCCTAATTTATTAAAAGATTTTGAAAATTTTGAAAAAGTTTTTTAGTAAAGTGATAAAACTTTTGAAAAAGATTTCTCTTAATTTCGGAAATTTTCAAAATAAAAAACCCTAAATTTTGGAAAAGGTTTTGACGCGTGTCTTATGTGTTTCTTACTAAAAAGTTTTTTCTCTTGTAAAAATTAGGGAAATGTTTTTCAAAACCTTTTCAAAATGTATAGGAAAAGCTTTATTAAAAAAATTTCAAAACCTTTTCCAAAAATTTTTATATTTTTTCCCAAATTTTTCGGAACATTGAAAAACACTTTCCTATTTTTTTAAAAGATTTTGAAAATTTTGAAAAAAAATTCCTAATTTTTGGAAAAGGTTTTGAAAATTTAAAAAAAATCCTAATTTTTGGAAAAGGTTTTGAAAATTAAAAAAAAACTACCTAAACATTTTGAAAAGGTTTTGAGAAACATTTCCCTAATTTTTATAAAAGAAAAGAAACGCATGATACGCGTCAAAAACACGTACCTAAGATGGGTACAGAAATCAAAATGTGGGGCATAAGCATTTCCATAATACCGAAATTCCAAGAAACCACCATTTATATAAAAACGAAGCGTGAACCACGAGGACTGGCGTCTCATAAAGCCAGCGTAAAAACCATCAAACCAGCCCGTTAAAATACCGCGAAAGCAGGCTTCGATATCGCTTCACCGTTAAGTTGTCGCGCGAGATAGAATCCTCTCTCGCCGGCGCCAGGGGCCACGGCCAATTCTAGCGTCTCGACGCCCAGACATTTACAAGGCGCGTTAAACCGCCTCGCGTAACGTTGCCAACTTAACTTGGTCCCCGAATACCCCTCAGCTATGTAAAGCTACTTTTATTCCACTTTTATTTATACAGGGTGTCCTAATTCGCTTAAATACTGATGAAAAGATAATTCTATGCTAAAGATGGCGCCACACAATACTAAATAACGGCGCGGGAAGCACTCTCAGTGTTACCGGTTAATTGGCGGATTTTGAAATGACGTTTTAGCGCGCGACACTACAGGTACATGTTTTGGGCACACAGCCTGCTTTGCGTGCTTTTTTGACCATATCATGTAGAGGTATTTTCACGCGCAAAATGAATTTTAAAAGCCGTCAATTGGAAAGTGCTAAGGACTAAGGAGCGTGCGTCGCGCGCCGCTATTAAATAGAATAAATGTTCTCAATAAATATTTAATTTAATTAACTGATACACTGATTTGAAAAATTATTATAAACTTACGATATGTTATTTTAAAATCAGTCTAAAATTCAGGAGAAAGTCAAGGAATTTAATTTTGGTTTCAAATGGAAAATGTTTGCAAATATATAGGTAAACAATTGCCCAATTTTCACTTTAAATAAGTCGGGGAAAATCTTTGGAAACGGTTAGGGAAAACTTGAAAAAGTCAGGGAATTTTAATTCTTAAAATCTCTGGCAACCCTGTATACGTTAATTATGCAACTTAGAAAAACTTTAAAAATTTGTTACAATTAAATTTCAAAATTAAATAAATTACTACACTCTGATAATAGGCGCTTCAATAAATCCTCTTCCAGGAAATCGCCAAGAAGTAATATTTACGAGTACCAGGACCTGAAAGTTACGGTTTATATAGTACTTTTTGAAATAATGGAAATGTTTCACTTGTAAACAGAATGCCGTGTTTTTGCTAAGCCTTAATATGCCAATAACGCTACCTGGTAAAAGGGGAAACACTTGTTGCATACAGTACAGGTTTAGAAAATTCCATTATTATAAATAATAATAATCAGCTAGGCAAATACCCAAGGCACCACCTTAGGCCCAAGTGATCAAGCGACTTTTAAAGCCATTAACTCAGGTGGCCATGTTACAATGCGTAGGTGGGTGGTGGAAAGCCCTTCATACAACGCGAGCCAACAGCTCCCTACACTAACTATTACCGTTAACCTCGACAAGTTTTTATTTCAACAAGCACTATATAAACAGTAACTTGCAGGTCCTGGCTTTTGGAAATATTTCTTCTTGGCGATTTCCTTGAAGATAATTTATTGAGGCGCCTATTTCAGATCTTGAGCATTGTAAAAGTTTTCGACAAAAAATGCGTTTTAAGGGGGAAGAATACAGTAAAAGCCTCTTTTTCGTTCAAGCTGAACGTTTCTGTTTTAACAATTACATAATTGAATTATATTTTGCTTATTAGGCTGAACCTTCCTCTAGTGCTTAAAATAATTTTGATAATTATAATATTAATAGTTAACGAGATATAAGGTCCTAACTAAAGGGTAGTTTGGGCGCTTGCCCACCTTGTTTAGCTCCGGGGATACGAATTAAAACGTAATAACTTAATTACTTTTAAATTTTAAATTGTCAAAATTATTTTAAGCACTAAAAAAGAGGCTGTTCTACACTTAAATATTAATTTTATAAGTTTAAATACAAAATTAAAAGAGTTCAGCTTGAAATAGCGCGAAAGTAGACAATGGCCACTGTAGTCTTCCCCCTTAAGACACCCTGTATATACTCGTATCTAAGGGTGCTTTACCGGAAAACAGGTTTTTATTTGGGCATTTCTGGGTGAATTGAAATGTTTCCCCCCCCCCCCACCAGGGGGAACAATATTCAAATCAAATTCTTCGCATCGGCTGCTCTGTTTGAAGAAATAAATCCGGTTTTGTGGTGCTCTATGTTTATATAATGCCGGTTTAATGTTAATAAATTCCGAGAATCTTTCCAAATTTACAAAGAATCCGTAGCCACAACTACAATCTCTGTTTTAATGATACCCGTTAGATACTCTCCGCCTAGTGGGGGGGGGAGAGCCCGCGTTTGTACTGGAGTGTCTTCCCCCTTACCCGGAAAAACTGGGGAAAGCTTACCTTGTGCAAAAGCGCGGGGGCGTGGTTATTATCTCGGGTATCATGAAACGAACAAAGGTTCCAGTGTAATCTCTATTAACTTGAATATATTCTTGGTAAGAACTTCGTCTATGATTAAGGTTTCCCCAGTTTCTAATAGGTTTGATTAACTTAATTGTTAAAATCGTTTTAGAGGGCTGGTTTAGTGGAACCGAACCCCGTTAATCTTAATTATTATTTTGGCGGGAATTGGGTTACGATTGTATATAGGTCTTAATTAGCTTTTCGAACGTTACCGGTGCCGCGGAACTATAATTAATTATTTTATGGAATTGTGGCATTTTGCGATGAAGGTTAAATAAATACCGGTGTTTTGTTTTGGAAATTAGATTAACGTTTTTGTAACGGGATCAGTTATTATTTAAAATTTTATAACAGGTTTATGTAAATTATGTATACTAAAAAACCTTTACTACAATGGTTATAGATAATGTAAAAATCTTTACTACAATTGTTATAGATAATGTAACAAATATTTATTTTACCATTTAGATTTTTAAAATAGGATTGTTTAGATTATAATAATGGTTTGAGTCTATTTGATCGATTCCCAAATGATCGAACGGGTCCCATTTGATCGAATTTCCATATGATCTAATTGCATTTGATCGAATGGAATTTGATCGAACGAAATTTGATCGAAAGCTACTGTAGGGTAAAACTACTAGTTTTTGGGAGTAAATCGAAAAGGCAACATCTAGTCAGAATGAGATACAGTAGACTCTATGAATAATAATTATTTCTTTAAACTGTACTAAAGAAAAATAACCATAGTACTTCTCCATAATAAGAAATTAAAACAAACAACAGAAATATGCATATTCAAATTTAACAGATTCAAACTATTCTCCGCTATATTTGTAATACAACTAAAAAACAACAAAAATTCAAAAAATAATATACAGAAAAAAACCTGAGCGCAGTGACGTAGAAAACAAAATATTATCTCGGACATAATTAATAGAAAGACCTATTAAAAAACGAACTCTGTACCTAATTTTTAGCAATAGAAGGGCCGTGAACGTGGTCAGACCCCTCGTATACAACGGTGCATACGCGCCTATGGCGCGCGTACATCAACCTAACCTAACCTAACTTAACCTGACCCTATTTATATATATCAAAAACAACGGGCCGTTATCGTCGATGTCATAAAAAATTCCATCATATAGTGTATAAAGTAAAAATCTCTTCATCTTTGTGGCTTAATACAGTTAAAGCAATGAATTATTCCATCATTATTCCTTCTGCACTTAAAGGGCAACGCAAGTGACCATGCAAGGGGGTAAATTATCTTATAGATAAAAAGAACGACTGCGCATGCGCTATCTGCCATAGCCTTTCCCTCTGTAAAAAAAAGCAGAACCATATTTGCCGAATTTATTTTGTATACATGCGCCTCTCGCGGTTTTTACGCAAAATCCATGCATTCATGATGCATTCTTTAGTCGCGAAAATGGCCGAGGAAAGTGAAGTCACCGTGCTTACCGACAAATCGGATCCTAAACTTCTACAAAATAAATGTAATAAAAAAAGATAAATATTCTGTCGGGGTATAATGATAGGGAAATTGTTAAGGGAGACGGGATATAGGAGTGTGTGTGGTGTTGAATTTTCTTAATCCAATGTGAGGCTAGCGGCAGAGATTTACCGCGTCCAAGGCCTAATATTTCAACTTAAATTATTAAAAATATTTAATTCACAAATAATTTTATTCCAAAACATTGTTAAATCGAAAATATCAAAGTCCAACTCTCGGAAACCAACCCAGTTCTTTTCTCCATAATAAATAAATTAAGCTAGGCTTAAATTCCTCGGTTCGTTGATTGCGAGCTAACTCAGCGAAGAAAATCGAAAAATTCGCGAATTAGAGCGAAATTGCGCCACGTGGCTACACCAAGGAGAATAAGGCTTTCGCGCTGTATAAAATCATCCTTGGAAAACCTACTTACGGCTTACATAGTTCCCCCCTGCATGACCACTTGCGTTGCCCTTTAAGCAATGAATTATTTCATCATTATTCCTTCTGCACTTCATATTGACATTCGGTAAAATAAAAACATACCAACTGGTACTATAAATACTTTTGAATTCGATCAAATAGTATTCGATCATTTGAAGGTTCGATCTTATGAAACAAATGACAAATGGGATTCGATCAATTGCAACGTATAATGATCGACTGTCGATCACATATTTTTCGATCAAATGGACCAACACCATAATAATATTTTATGATAGAATATATTAGAAAAAAAACTCAACTTCTTTGGTTATAGAGTATAAAAATATTTTCCGATAATAATAGGAAAAACTCAATTTCTATGGTCATAGGTTATAAAAATTTCTACTCGGGTGGTCATAAAAAACTCGTACTCCAAAAGGGAAAGACTATAAACCAAATCTTACGATATATTTTATAATAGCATTGTTTAGATTAAAAAATAAATTTTTGTACCTTAAAATTATAATACATTAAATTCTATTGATTTTAAATATTTCTACTCCTATGTTTATTGATTTTAGAATAATCTCCATCTTAGTGCTTTCAATTTGAAACTCACGACGTCACCAATGTAATTTGCATATTGATAAAAAACGGTAACTGTCATGACGGCAACTATTAACACTACAGCTGTGACTTTACAAGTTTTCAAAATCGTATCAAACATTAAAAAACTTCAATTTCTATGGTTACGGACTATCTGTAGAAAAATTTGTGGTTATAACACATTCGTAGTGCAATAGAACTCGCGACGAGATTACAAAATCCAATCTAAACAAAACTACATTTATCTTCTCGGTACATTTTACGAACATCCACGCTGCCTTTTCCGCTACTATTTTCAGAATAACCAATTGTTCTTGCTCGTTAAAATAAATCAATTGTCCCTCGCAATTGTCATTCTCCCTAATTATAAATAAATACATTTTCGGTTTTAGGTTAAGAAAAATACAATAAATGGATAACTAAATAAATAATAAAATTAAAACCTGCCATTGAGCTATTTGAATAAAAAAATACTTATTTGTCTAAGACTATTTATTATTAAAGGCTTTAAAATTGATAAACCGATTAAAAATACAAAAACCACGTACTAATTAATTACGTTGTCTACCTAAAACCGTTTACCATAACAGCGGATAAATAGCCAACCAAATGAAAACGGGGCGTGAAAAAAGGTGGGCGCTGACTAATAGCGACGCACGAACGGAGCGCGCGTGCTGGAGCGTCCCCTCCGTTTGTTCCCAACCTGACCATTTGGTTCTGCTTGGCCGGCCATGCAAAGGAAGACCCCGCAAAAGGATGGAATTATATACGTGGGGGAAAACAAATAAACGCTCGATTAAATCTATTCGGTAGCCACGCCATTATCATGCTAAAACAATCACGAAATTAAGTTGTTAAGCTGACCCCATAACGCGACACGCCACACTAATATCGAGACTAATTTCCCTACTTTGTTTTTCAATTACGGCTATTTTGGTGACGCTTGAGTAAACAGTCACACGCGGAATGGTGGTGACATCTCGGGTCGTAAATGGGAACTATTTCATATTTTGCGACACAAAAGACTTTGGAATGACGCGTTTTAATGTGTGTTTAAATGTAAACAAAAAATACACGAAACAAATAAAGAAAAATAAAATATAAAATTAAATGTTTACGATTTAAAGATTCTAATATATTTGTTTCAAATCCGTTATAATTTATTTTGAAAATTGGTAAATGTACATTTCACACTCAGCCAAATCTGCATTCCGGGATAGGAGTATCATAGGAGTTTTTTCCCAAGTTTACGCAGTGCGTCATTTAGCAGAATCTTCTTTAAGATGAGAAAGCGCACGCGTACAAAATTTGCATAACGCCGTGGAAATAGAGGATCCTACTGACTTTTAATTCTAAAAGTTATCGACAGCGCTCTTAGTGGCAAAAATCATCGTATCGGTTTACACAACAGTTTAATTCATTTAAAACTCAAATTCATTGGTCAGTATGAGTTCAGTTAATAGTATTCCTTTGGATCAAATTTCACTTAAATTATAAACCTAGTCTAATCCTAACAAATAAAAAATGCTTAGAAATGTGCATTTACAGATAAAATCTTAGAAATTTATACAATGTACCGAAAAATATCCCTTTTTTAAGGAAAATAATAAGGGCAAACCCGATATTTCGCGGTTGAATTCCAAAGGGACAGAAAGCAAACAAGTCAGGGCCGGAAAAGTAGATCAAAGAGGGCTACTACTACATTTTACAATTCAGGCAGAAAAATATCTTTTAAAAGCATCTTGACAAGAATCTTCAATTTTTGGGGGTCGGCGCCAAACCCCTTTCATCAAAAAACGAGCGCCAAAATAAGTCCCCCTAAACAAGTGAACGCCGAAGTCTTTACGCGTGACTAAACCGCCATTCTGAATAGAAGAATGCGGTGCACGTGCAGCGCGCCGTCTATTGAGCTTTTTCGACAATAAAAACTCGCCTCGGAAAACCGAAAATGACCATTGTGGCCGGATTAGACGTTTGCGCCGAATGCTTACTGAAAAGTAGAAACGAAACGTCGACTAATCCTTGACCACTTTATCGTCAAAGCAGGCGTCGCTACTTTCGTAGCCATAATTTTGACGCGTTTCCCAAAGCGGCCGTTCACTGCGAAGTTAAGCGGGGGCGGAAAAGACCCGCGGTTGTCATGGTTACATCTTCCTTTAAAATATTGTGGCTACGTAAAGGCTTAGCGAAAAGGGGAAAATTTCTCCTTTCAATAGAAGCTTAATCCGTGACGGCGCCATCTCGTGGCGTTTTGAATTAATAGGTCTTTTTTTTTGGAAATGGGGTTTGAGATATGGTCTGAAGAATTCAATGAACGATTTTGTTATTGCTCTTTTTGGAAAACGTGACAATGAAATGAAACGCTTCGTAAACCGGTTGTGCGCCCACTTTGATTACCCAAAAACTACTAATGTACCCACCAATTAAAACGGACTCTCAATATTCAGATAGATTATGATAAATTTCTTAATAACAACACGGAATATGATAATTTCATTAATAACTACATGGAATATGATAATTTCATTAATAACTACATAGAATATGATAATTTCTTTAATAACTACATAGAATATGATAATTTCTTTAATAACTACATAGAATATGATAATTTCATTATGAACTACATAGAATATGATAATTTCTTTAATAACTACATAGAATATGATAATTTAACTAACGCTCACATGGAATATGATAATTTCTTTAATAACTACATAGAATATGATAATTTAACTAATAGCCATATAGAATATGATCATTTCATTAATACCCATAGTATGATCATTTCATTAATACCCATAGTATGATAATTTCATTAATACCATATATATGATAATTTCATTAATACCATATATAATATGATAATTTCATTAATACCATATAGAATATGATAATTTCATTAATACCATATAGAATATGATAATTTCATTAATACCATATAGAATATGATAATTTCATTAATACCATAGAGAATATGATAATTTCATTAATACCATATAGAATATGATAATTTCATTAATACCATATAGAATATGATAATTTCATTAATACCATATATAATATGATAATTTCAAAAATCACAACTTAGAATATGATAACTTCAATAATCCCAACTTAGAATATGATAACTTCAATAATCCCAACTTAGAATATGATAACTTCAATAATCCCAACTTAGAATATGATAACTTCAATAATCCCAACTTAGAATATGATAACTTCAATAAGTCTCACCAAGAATGTATTGAAGTGACTAAGAATATTGGACTACAGGATTCTGATTCCCATCCTCGCAGCCTTTGGAGCTTAAATTCGTCCGCTTTCCCATTCAAGTTTGCTATATGGTATAACCTTGAATGCGCCTTAAATGCAGACGAACTTTCTCTACAAAAGCTGTGAGGATGGTACCAGGGGTTAATGCTATGCTCAAATATTCTTAGTAACTTCAATACATTCTTGGTCTCACTTAGAATATGATATTTTCTAAAATTCCCACTTGGAATGTGATTCATTACACTGAAAAATATGGTAAAATAATTTAAGTGAATCATTAATATGATTTTTCATGTCACAAAATATGATCTTTTCATATACCACAAATTAGGATCTTAAAATATGATCTTATATCTTAACTCACAAAAATATGGTCTTTCAATATCCCACAAAATATGATCTTTTAACATCCCACAAAATAGAATCCATTCATATCCCACAAAATATGACATGTTCATAATTATCCTACAAAAATATTACTTTTTCTTATCCTACAAAAATATTACTTTTTCATATCGTACAAAAATATTACTTTTTCATATCCAAAAAAATATTACTTTTTAATATCGTACAAAAATATTACTTTTTCATATTCAAAAAAATATTACTTTTTAATATCCCACAAAACATTACCTTTTCTAACCCCTATAAAATATGATATTTCCTTAACCCTAATTAACATGCTCTTCTCATATCCCAGAAAAAAGGGTAATTGCCATAAGCAAAATTACTATCCCCTACGCAGTGTAATTTACGACGTAATTTCTACATTTGTCATGGCGGAATAATGCCCGCCACAAATTGAAGGTCTTAGTGGCGTGTACCCCTCCGCGGTTTGGCGGGAATTGTTTAGATTTTTGGTCCTACAAGGGTATTTAATATATTGCATACTTCCGGTCAAATATGACTATTTTACTGATGACTTAAAATTAAAGGATTAACAATAAATGTTTTTTTTTTCTTTACACTAGCGGCCTTGACATGCCCTCGGATGACCCGACTAGTTCCTCGCGAGTGGTGCGTCCCCTGTATCTGCGCTGCAACCAAGGCCACATCAAATGGACCTACCCTCTGGGCGCCCTACGACTGCTACTCAAACTCAATCGCGGTACGACGGCTGGAAGCACGTCATTTTCAACTTCTCTTCCGCCGGAAGTTATCACGGAAATCAACGCTTTCCGGGAACGGCAAAAGGACGCGTCGTCCGGGCAACCGTCGTCCAAAGAATTCCGCGGGTGTATCAGAGTGGAGCCGGGCTTCGAGGGCGCCCGGATCTACTTGGAAGGTGACCGGAAGTTGCACTTGTTGCACGCCGGAAGGGCCGATCCGAGGCCCTTGGAACTGGTCAGGTGTTTCGTCTCCGTCCGCGGTCGCGCGGCCCTCTACGTTGAGGCCGAGCCCGGAACTAGAACTACTTACAAGGACCATCGGCTCCGAAAAGCCGGAAGTGAGAAGAGCGCAAGTGCGTGGTACCGGAAACGGATCGCCTCTTTCAGCTACGATTTGCAGGCCGTTGGCCAGGAGGTATACGACGATGATTTTAAAGGTAAGAACATTTATATTAACATTTATTCACGTAATTCTTAAGTTTTAAGTTAAAGGAAATAGCAACTTCAGTTAGGATACATTTCGTTAAAATTCGTTTTAACTAAATATTTATAAACTTCGACTAAATCGCAAATTCATTAAAAAAATAATTTTCGCTTCGGAGGTAAGGGCACTGTGGTCTATCTATTAATTTTCAAAATAAGCACGAGTCCCACTACACACAAAACTTTAATAAATTACCAGTCAAATATATTCAACACACAGCTGCGTTTAATCTTTACTCACAATCGTTTAGGTATTACGAATGATATTATAATATTTAAATATATTCTAAACGCGTTTGAAATAACTTTTTTTTTAAAAAGACGCGTTTAGGAGTGGGGCACGCGTCATTTCAACCACCTTGCTAACGACGCGCCCGCCACCTACGTTTAGGCAGTATGATAATCACTACAAATTGACGTCTCGGGATAATTTCGCGACAGGCTTCGAAAAGCACCATATGGCCGCAAATTGAAACATTTAAATACTTACATCCGTCGTTAATGGCAATATTTTACCAGAGAGTGTAAAGTCGCTTCGCTACAGAGAGGCGCCTCTCTTTAAAAAATCCGTGGTACGATTTTATTCGCCGAGAATGTCCACAATTCCCGGGCGTTTGATGGCGCTAGTAGTATCTCCGGCGCGTGCTAGATTAGAGTTTGAGAAGACGCAAAAAAGAAAGTGTTTTAGGTATTTTTGCGAGTTTAATTTATTTTGAAATGTCTTGTTCGGCTAAAAATTGTAAATCGAATATAAAGGTAACCACGTGTCTGTCTTTTTCTTTCAAGTTTCCAAGGGATAAAGACCGGTGAATACGCGTTTTAATTTAATAAGCCTATTCTAATACATTAACATTTCTTAAAACTTAATAGTTCTGCAGTGGCTGCAAAATGTAAACAGTGAAAAGCTCCAAAATAAAACTACAGATTACTTACACTTTAATCACGTATTTTGCGGGCTTCATTTCACTGACGATTGTTTTATGAATATCAAAACCAAAAACAGGCTTACACCATTAGCTACACCTACTATTTTTTTTGGAAAATTCCAATGAAACCACGGTTTTCCCTAGGTAAACTGAAGGCAAAAACATATCCCGCCATGGTCTCTTACTGCCTTATGTTCATTTATAATTAATTCAAATAGTAGCAAATGAAAATGCACCTGAAGATCATGTTACAACTACAACATGGTGTAAGGTAAGCGCCGCACTACAAATGCCAAATTATGCCCTCCAAAATCAATTCAACGAAGAAAATGATAATTTATATAAAATATTCACAATGATGAACACTAGCTTTAAATGAAATTTTTTTTTACAGTGGATAAAGTCAATTCCTATGAATTTAAACCCAGAACTATCTATTGAATTCTATTCCATTTAAATATATTTGTACTGAACATAATTATAGCCATTCAACTAAACATTTTGACAATAATGAAAACGATAACATTTGAAGGTTTCGTAGACTTCGGTCCATATGGAAGGTCAAAATAGTACGCAAATCAGGCCCTAGTGTTCATGGTGAATGACATAAAACTGAAATTCAAACCACCAATTGGTTACTTCCTCACAAAAGATGCTTGTCACGAACAGACTTTGAAGATATTGCTTCATGATTGCTTAACTCACCTAAAACGTATTGGCCAAAGCTGTAGTCTGTGACCAAGGAACAGGCAATCAAAATTTGTTCAAAAGTATGGGGATATCAGTGGAAAAGCCATTCATTGAAATTGATCCTCCACATCTCTTGAAAAGTGTGAGGAACAATTTCAAACGGTATCCCATAATAGTGGAAGGCAATCTAGTTTCTTGGGCAGTCCTAGAACATTTTTTCAAAATAGACCAAGAAATTGGTAAGTTTCAAAGCACACATAAGCTGAAACGTAAACATATCAAGTTACCAGCATTTTCTAACATGAAAGTCAGTTTAGCTGCCCAAATTTGCAGTCAAAGTGTTTCTAATTCAAATGGCCTGTTCACTGGGATTAGGAGAGTTAACAATTGAAAGCACATACACAGCAGAGTTCCTCTTACACATGAATGGCCTTTTTGATTGCTGCAATAGCAGGACATTAAACAATGAAACACACTGTAAGAGAGCAATGACTGATCAATCCATCCACATACCAATGCTGAAAGAAAAATTGGAAAGGTTTAATACATGGTAGCTTCAGAACTGTAGGTATAAAACCTTACCTTGTATTGAAGGGTGGAAACTATCAATTCAGTCTTTGCTACTCCTATGGAATGATATAAAGGATAATTTTGGTTTTAAGTTCTTAGTAACTGGAAGAATTAGTCAAAGATTTTTAGAAAACTACTTTGGTTCCATTCGCCAATAAGGAGACAATTGAGATCATCCAAATCCTCAACAATACCAGGCAGCGTACAGAGCTGCATCAGTCAATAGCCTCTTAAAACCATCAGATTCATATTGAATTGACAATTTGGATGACTTTATTTTAAACAGACTCGTTTAAAGTACCAGCTCCTGGACCCTGAAGAATTGTCCAAATATGATAACCATTGGGTTTTGCAAGGTAAAGGACAATTCACTGACGAAGATTTAGAAATTTGCAAAGCCATTGAAAGTCCAAACCTTCTAAAAGAAAATGTTCTTAATTATATTTCAGAATATTTAATTCACCACTGCTATTCAAAACACATGTTATACCATGGTTTTGGTATATTTAATTAAGACTTGGCCAGCCCATAAAATATTCCACTTTAGATTCCACGAATTTCTTTTGATATATTAAAAAAGTACAGTTGATAATAAACTTACTTTTATATTTCTTACGAAATCAACTGTTTTACTTAAATAGTTAAAATAATTCAATATCACAGCTGACTGAGCTGAATTCAACTTTAACCTATTGAGAGCAAAATTTATTTTTCTTTGATAAGCAATTTTACAGTGCCATCGTGTGTCCGGGAATTGCAAACACCGTCGTCTGCTTCTTCAACGCTCTCATGGGGAAAAAACGTACCACGAAATTTTAACATTACGGGGATAGGAAGAGGCGCCTCTCTGTAGCGAAGCGACTTTACACTCTCTGATTTTACTATTTATAAATTGAACTTGATTGAAAAAATACCGATCAGGCCCAGACATGTCCACAAGATGCAAAAAACTTTACATTAAACGTCATTAAACAAGCGGCTATCGTAGAAACGACAAACTTGAAAAAAGCGAAAAGCGTCCGAAGAATTTTTTTTTCTTCAAATCCCCAGTTCTATGGGTACCGCTAATTGCTGTTAAATGAAAAAATGTCTGTGCAAAAATTTAATTTCGCCCGCGGCTAGAATGTAAGGACGTTAAGCCTAGGCCCTGCACGCGACATCGCCACCGAGTGGTGTGTTAATGAAGTCTAAATGCGCGTTTCGTCTTATCCTTACTATATATTTTGTTGGGCCTTTGACAGATGAAGCGGAGGCCAATTTAAATTACTGGCTTAAAGCGAAGAGAGATAAAAAAAGTTGAGAAATTGACCTTTTCGGTAGCTAAAACGCGCTCCTTTCCGACGCGTGTCTAGCTTTGATAATAATCTTTAAATTCTTATCAATGGAATTTAATGGTTAGGACTGATGGGAGTTTTCGCGTCTTGAGGATAGGTGGCGTTGTTTGGTCAGATTATACGTTGGCGTGTTGGGGCCTACGATATAGGTTGATAGAATGTTTAAAAGGAATTCATAAACTTAGAAAGAGTGTCCCTAATTAGAACCAGAGGCTATTTTGGCGAAAGCCGGGGTGCGTCAAGTTCTTTGAATTCTCAGTAGCTGTTTTCAAATCACCATTTGACACCAAAGAAATACTCAATTTGAAGATAATAGTAGAATTCTCAATAATCTTACCTAGCATTGAAGTTCAAAATCCCAAAGGAGGATTAATTTTCATAATTTAACCCGCAAAATGGCGGGCTTAAAGGCCGACTACATAAATCTTCGGTTTACTCTGTCTTTCACTGGGAAGTAGGCTGACTACATGGCACAAGTGTATTGCAGTAAGCCTACTTCCAGTGAAAGACAGAGTAAACCGAAGATTTATGTAGTCGGCCTTTAAGAATGATTTTCGTAACTCGCGAAAGCTATGAAAAACATGTCCTTGCGATAATGTAGTAAGTTTAAGAAAAAACGTTCTGACAACTTTCTAATTTGTCCGTAGCAGACGCTAGATCATAGGCGCAACCTCGGAGAAGCTAGCGCCGTTACGCCACCTAGACTCGTTTCTGTCGCGAATAGAAAATTACTCACGCGCCGACTTAGCTGTTTTCTAATACAGATTTGCATTATCCATCCTGCTCATAGAAATCGCGAATCCACCTTTCCATTGCGATTGCCTTAGGGTTTTTGCGTGCTAGTTGTTTTCCCTATTGACCGCTAGGTTCGCTAGTGTGTGAATGCTGTTAAGTACCACGTAAATGACATAAGGAAATGGTAAATGGTAACTCGTAGGTGGCGTTCTTTTATGAATGAACCGAAGCTTAAAGAGTCACTAAAATCCGTGTGAAAATCGATTATCTCCTCCCATTCCATACCTAGTTACAGCCGATCCGACCAATCATCTTCTGTAATATTTCTAGCCCTATTTCCGGAACTCACGCGGGAAACGCAAAAGATGGTGTGGTCTTTAATTATACGATTTACTGAAGTTAAAGGCGTCTCCCATACCATAAAAATCGTGTTAGATTATGCAAAATAAATAATTTAAATAAGTCTCCCTAAGTAGTTTAATGCAAATGAATAAAATTTTCTCACGACCTCTATAGGCCTACTATTTCTTTTCATTGAAAAGTAAAATCACAACTAACACTAGAGGGCAATACTGTATCGATGAATTACGGTATAATTATGAACATTGCGCATCTGTATAATATATCTCTGGGAATTCGTAAAATCTTACCTTCTCTTAGAACTCTAAAGAAAAACAGTACACACCCAAATTTAAAAAAATCCCCATAGACTAATCTAATAGACTACCGTAAACGTAGAAATGTTTTATTCCAAGGGTGTAGTTGCCATTAAAAATTCTCATATACACTATTTACAGAAAGCCCAGCAGACGACTACCTTTCATGTTTGCCAAAATGGAAGAGAGGTTAAGCACGTAAAATAACATTAAGAGAAAAGTCCAAAATGTAGTGTTTTTCTTGGGGGGAATTTGTTAAGCCTAACTACTTCTAGCTCTACGCGTGGTAGGTGCTAAAATAGCCAGGACGCGTTATCCCAACCTCCATTTCTGACGACTTTCCCCAAAAATCGTACGGAATTTACGAGGAACGCGGTTGACGCGGGCTAACGTAACGAACACTCCCTCGCGGCGAGTCTGAAAAATGAATTATTAGTGCCCGGGCCTTGGCGTACGGCCTGTAATTATTTAATGTCGTCTGCCGAAAATGATAATGTCAGTTCTCGGCCGTTTTGCCTCGGATTAAATAATTTATTTCAGGGGATGGCGAAGAATGCGTGTTGAGGTGTGATTGCTTCTCTCTGCCTTCTGGTCGTATTACCTTTTCGGGGGGGATACCTGATTGAAAGGTGGGTGCAAGGGTGTGTTTAACGTCATTGCCAGACTGGGTGGGGGGTGTTAATGAAAGTTAATTTATTCCTAAGGACCTTTTTTATAAGACAGCCGGGGAATTGGTAATGGTTTAGTGTTGCCATAGAAATTAATGTTTTTAACATTAATGGTTCGATTTACATTTTGGGTGCCGTTTGATAAGTTTGTTTGGTAATAAATTATGTTTTTTTCGTCGTTGTTTTTCTGTAAGGTACGTTTCTGAAATGCTAAAGACTTGTTTATTTTCTAATTATATTTTTGGAAAAACACCCAATAATGTTAATAAGAATGCGCTTCGAAAAAAAATTCTGCAGTATAGTGCATGTCGCAAAAATAGTATCAACTAATTGGTCATCGCACAAATAGTAACAACTAATTCGGCGTCGCATAAGTAATATCAACTAATTGGGTTTCGCATAAATAGTATCAACTAATTGGGTGTCGCACAAATAGTAACAACTAATTCGGCGTCGCATAAATAATATCAACTAATTGGGCATCGCAAAACTAGTATCTACAAATTACAGGTCGCAGAAATAGTCTCCAATATAGTATAGATAGACCTATGGTCAAAAATATACTGTGAACAATGCATAATCGTATCTCTAGCAACACGGTCTCAAGCCATTCCAAAAACCAATATTCCAAGCCTAAGTAATAACCACAAGCACATTATTTTAATAATAAGTTTATCACCTAACCCTTTTGCGACACTGGCCCAACTCCGACTTGGACTTGCACCCTAACTGAGTAGCATATTATCGTCCTTGTAGTAGTATATTTCGTTCTGGACATATTTAGGCACTACGGGGCTTTGTTTTAAACTAATCCTTGATTACGCAATTGACGCTTCTAAAAAGTATCTTCAAGGAAATTGCCAAAAGTAATTTTTCCTGCAAGTTACTGTTTATGTAGTACTTGTGGAAATAATGAAAACTTTCCAATTTCACGGTATGCAACAAGTGTTTCCTTTTAACCAGGTAGCTTTTTTTTAACATGTTAGGGCCATATACAGGTTTCGTATGGTTAAAGTATTTTAATTTTCACAATCTACTAATCAAGAGCGTCCGCCCAAAAGAATTAACTCTTTTAAACATGTATTTGTCTTCATTATATTTCAGAATCACCTATTAACTATCCAAATCAGTTCGGTGATCTTTTTGCTAATTATCATAATTATTTTTATTATTATACTAATGTTAAGTTACTTATCAAAAATATAAAACGTATATCGCTTGCAACATCAATCACGTTATAATGGCGCATAAGAAAAAAAACTCCTTTAGACCCTTCACAACTGCTCTCTCACAAAACACTAACAAAAACAACTAAAAATACAGGCATTTCCATAAATCACATTGCGAAATTCAAACCACCCTAACAAACCAACTCCGCGAAAAAAGCGGCATACAACCGGATCTACAATAAAATACTTATTGATTGCATTTAAAGCATTCAAAAAAAGCTATGTAAAAAGTTACACCTCATCCCAGCCACGCTCTCTTCCAACGTTTCTTTTTGGCGAACCGTAAAAGACTCACTTTGCATTAGGACGCGAAAAAAGCCGAGGCCCACGGACCCGCGTTTGGCAACGTGCATTTAGCAGACAACTCGTGCCGAAGAAATTATCTAGGGCGTTGAAAGTTTTCCAAAACGTTCGGTATAAGACTGTAGCTTTGGAAAATTTTAACTCGCCGTAGTACGACGCTAGAGAGCGTGGGTGTAGCCGGCGCGCGCCGAAAGTTTAAAGGTTACGCCGAAGACGCAATATAACGCCAAAATGGCGGCTTCGTTTTCTATAGAATTCAGGGCGGTAATTTATTTTATTTTACTTTTTTTTTTAGGGGGAAGATTCGCTTCGCGGTAATTTAGGCAAAACTCGAATTTCAAGTTGAAATGGTTTTTTGAAAGAAATATTTTTTCGCGAGTTCCTCGCTTAAATGGGAATTCCAACCTTTCCGGGGCGCGAACGTTGAAAAATGCGTTAACCCTTTGCTCCGGCGGGGTGAAATGAGAAATAAGTTTAGGATACCGCGGAGATGATGATGATATTGGGGAAAGTTTTTCGCTTTTTGGCTTGTTTGAGGATGACACCGAGGTGATGACGGACCAGTTGCTTTTCGAAGGTTGTTTTGTAAATGGGATCTTTTGCTGGCGGTTAGACTATAGTTTAAATTTACGACTGTGACTAAAGGTTTAGCATCCTTGGTTTAAATACACATATTTTTCTCATTTTTCAATCTTCTTTAGTTGGCAAGCAAACGCGAAATGAACAAAACGAAACGCGTTTTAATGGAGAATTTCGAAGACTGCTTTACAATTAACATTCCACATATTAGGTCATATTATAAAGCTAAAGTTGTGGGATCCCGTTGGTTTCCACATTAACGCGAGATAACAATTTTATTGAGAATCTAAATACATTATAAAGGGAATTAATTATAGTTCAAATACATTGAGAAAATTCGGTTCGTTAATCTGAATGATAAATTTTAAAGGGAAAGAATTCTGATCCTTTTTTAATGATTAATTCTAAAGGGTAAAAATTTGATCGTTAATCTGAATGATAAATTCTAAAGGGGAAAAATTCTGATCCTTTTTTAATGATAAATTCTTAAGGGGAAAAATTCTGATCCTTTTTTAATGATAAATTCTTAAGGGTAAAAATTTGATCGTTAATCTGAATGATAAATTCTTAAGCGTAAAAATTTGATCGTTAATCTGAATGATAAATTCTTAAGCGTAAAAATTCTGATCATTAATCTGAATGATAAATTGTAAAGGGAAAACATTCTGATCGTTAATCTGGATGATAAATTCTAAAGGGAAATAATTCTAATCGTTAACTGAATGATAAATTCTAAAGGAGAAGAACTCTGTTCACCTATGTATATTCTAAAAGGAATAAATTCTGATTGTTAATGTAAATCCTAAATTTTACAAGAAATAAATTAAGTTCCCTATTCTAAATCAGAAATTCTAAAAGAAATCGATCCTGTTCACTAAAGGAAATAATAAATTCTAAAAGAAATCGATCCTGTTCACTAAAGGAAATAATAAATTCTAAAAGGCATCGATTCTGTTCACTAAAGGAAATAATAAATTCTAAAAGGCATCGATTCTGTTCACTAAAGGAAATAATAAATTCTAAAAGAAATCGATTCTGTTCACTAAAGGAAATAATAAATTCTAAAAGAAATCGATTCTGTTCACTAAAGGAAATAATAAATTCTAAAATAAATCGATTCTGTTCACTAAAGGAAATAATAAATTCTAAAATAAATCGATTCTGTTCGCTAGTCTATATTAGAATTATGTATCAAATGCCCATATTTGATTTTGCCGAGCGAGTTAGCTATAGTATATAGATGGATCTAAGGTCAATGGAGGATGTGGAGATATGTTTCACAGCTGATGCGAAAACATAGTGCACATTGATGTTAGCCAAACGATGAAGCAGTTTACATTTTTCCAAATCCTCTATTTTGTACAAAACCAAATATTTTATTTCAGTTTTTCAAAAAATATGATATAGAATTTGCACATAAAAACTGTACAGAAAAAAACTATATATGTATTTATATTTTATAATTCAACATTTTTGTATAAATTTAGGGTTAGTAGCGTAATAACTATATTTTTAACAATATTTTCCTATAACCGCCTATAATTACATAATTTTCCCATATTTGTGGAGTTTTTCGTGCCTTAACTGTTGCAATTATGTGTTTTTATATCAAGTTCTACAAAGTTAGAATTTCGGGCACACAAATTCGAGCAAAATAATTTTCCACCGTATTTAGAAATTTTAGCTCGCTCGACGAATTATTTAACCAAATTCCCTGTAAAACCACTGATTTTCACATCATGAATACTTGAAACCTATATTTTCCCGTAATTCTAATGGAATTTATCCTATATTTTCCAAAAATATGTCCTATGAAATATAGAGTTGGTAATTTTCCGAAAAAATTAAATGCTGGAAAATTTACTAAAATATTAAATATGTATAACTTTTTAAGGGTCTTATTTCCAGATTAGTCTTGAGGTTAAAGTTTTACTTTTGGATTCGACAAAATGAGGCGAAATTTATTTTTACAGGGTTCGTACAGAACCTGGATATCCTGCAAAACCTGGATAAGTCAGGGATTTAAATAATTTCGTAGAAAGTCAGGGATAAGTCAGGGATTTTAGTTAGTCAACCAAACCACACATTAACAAATAATTTTTGACCTAAGATAATAAAAACAATTTCTAAAAATATAACCAAAATGGTCGGGAATATTGAAAAAATTGGAAAAGTCAGGGATTTTAGATCAGAAATTTTCGTACGAACCCTGTTTAAATTTGCGAACAATATTAGGGTGGCTAATACAAAAAAAAATCCTTTCCAACTCTAATGAAATCTTTTAAATAAACTAAAAATTTCTTATTTTTCCAATATTTTTTCTGTAATCACCCCGCGTTAATTACCGCGTTAGAACCCAAAATATTTAGTTCGGTCTTTTATCTATCAACTTAAACAAAAACCAAATCGAAAATGAGAAAGCAAGCAACATTTAGATACAAAAAACCTACAATGTATCGTAACACTAAGAATCATTTAAATCATTAGACAACCATTAAATACCGGGCCTCCGTCTAGAAACCAAACAGACACCTCCTGACAATTAAAAGGATAATTATCCTCAAAAACTAACACGCCAGCAATTGCCATTAGAAACCAATTAACCAAACGCTGCAAAATATGTTTAAAAAAAATTCGCAAGCTGTATCTTTTTCCGATACAACATTACAACTTAGTCCAGACTAAACATTTCAATAGTCGAATTTTTGATTCAGAAAATTATACAGGGACTCGCGATTTTTTTTTCACCCGAGTTTGGAAGAGGGTGTTTTTTCAAAGGCCTAATTGTGGGGTGGGGAAATGTTAGACGCTTGCCAACTGTTGTTTCGTACGATTTTCGGCATAAAAAGGCCGCCATTTCAGCCGGGGTCAGTTTCCTTCTCGATTTCATTTTCGTTAAACGATCGAGAGCGCCATCTTGTTATCAATATTTTCATAATTGAACTAAGCTAAACTCTTTTGAAATATATTGTAAGAATGTATTTATTTACACTTCGGGAGAATTACTATGTTGAGACCAGTGGCGTAACTAGGCCAATAGAATCGGGGCCCGTTTATTTTATAGGGGCCCGTCTAATTTATGGGGGCCGTCTAATTTATAGGGGCCATCTAATTTACAGGGGCCCGTTTAATTTATAGGGGCCCGTCTAATTTATGGGGCCTGTTTAATTTATAGGGCCTGTTTAATTTATAGGGGCACTTCTAATTTATGGGGGCCGTCTAATTTATGGGGGCCGTCTAATTTATGGGGGCCGTCTAATTTATAGGGGCCCTTCTAATATATGGGGGCCCGAATAATTTATAGGGGCCCGTTTAATTTATAGGGCCTCGTCTAATTTATAGGGGCCCGTTTAATTTATAGGGCCTCGTCTAATTTATAGGGGCCCGTTTAATTTATAGGGGCCCGCAAGCTTAGCCGTCCGCCACGACTGGCGTAAATTAGCTGGGCCCATTTTGCATTGGGGCCCAATTTTTCTAGTTACGCCACTGATTGAAACTGTTTATAGGATCCCGTCTAATTTATAGGGCCGTCTAATTATTAGGAGCCCGTTTAATTTATTGGGGCCCGTCTAATTTATAAATATAACTGGGCCCATTTTGTATTGAGGTCCAATTTTTCTGGCTACGCCACTGGTTGATTGATAGTTATTATCGATAATTATCCGATTGAAAAAGACACCGGTTTTGAAACAATCGGATAATTATAAAAAAAAATCAGAATTTTTGGACTAATTTATTTTTCAAGTCTAGCATGATACCATAAGTTTATAATTATTTCCGTTAGTGTGTCAGTTAGTCGAAATAATTGTGGCGCTTTTTAATCAGTTAAATTTGAACTCTACTTTTGTTTTGGTGTCTATGGCCTATTAATTACGCATTAATTAAATACAAATTGGCGTGACGTTGAATTGACGTCATACCTAAAAGGATGAGCTCCTCTAGCGATAAAAATACGAAATTAAAAACACAAATTGTCCTACGCCTCGGCGAGGCTATGATGACGTGCCAAGGATCATCTATTAGGCCTAATGACTGAAGTCCATCAAAGATGTGTGGTCATTCCAAAAATTCATCTCGGTAAAAGTTTAAAATTCAGAAGCAACTGACTCGAATGTGAAATTATGAATTTGGTATCGTATATGGATGGATCCAATGTCAATAGTGGATGTGCAGATATTTTTCACATATTAATTACTACACTTTGATCTTAGCCAAACGATGAATCAGTTTACATATTTCCAATTCATCTATTTTGTACAAAACAAAATATTTTATTTCAGTTTTTCAAAAAATATGGCATAGAATTTACACATAAAAACTGTACAGCAAAAAAAACGATGAATCAAAATATATAACAACATTTTTGTATAAATTTAGCAGTGTGACCACACCTCCTATATTTTATAATTTCCCCTATATTTTTTTCAATGTGTTCCTATAACTTCCTATAATTACACTATTTGTGGATAATAATTATATATAACGTGTATCGATGAAATTAACAGTCTGTACGTTTTAGGCTTAAAAATGCCTTGAAAACGACTGATAAGTTCATATAGACATTTTTGCGTCCTTACAGCTATAGGAGCAACAAACACAGCACCAACCACAAGGAGAACGCAACCCGTCAAAAGTCATGCATTTTCTTGCGTACATTTTTCATTGGTTTGACGCTTTAGCGCCTGCTGCCGTCGGAAGGGGAAAATTCGGATATTGTCTTCCCCCCGCCCGTAAAACGTTCAGCGTAAAGGTTCGTCCAATGAAATTTGTACACAACACTGCGTTAGCGTGTTTAATGGCTAGCTGCGTTCTCCTTGTGTTTGTTGCTCTTAGCTTACATAACCTATCTATAAATATCGATTTGAAAAATAAATTTCCAAGCTTCTTGATAGTATTATCAAGGCTAGGCCAATGAAAACTGTCGAACACGGGTTTAACCTACAGCTTACCGTCGCCATCAGTACCTAGTGAACCAAGATTCCGTGTAGGGCATTAGATGTTAAGCATTGGGATATTCAGCTTGTGTCAAATGCGAGCATTCCGCGGAATTAGTCTGTCCTGAAATCGATGCCACCGAGTAATTTATGCACCGGTTGTAAACCCAACCCCTCTTTGGCCCACCGATTCGGATTATGGTCGAAGCCAATACTTCAGAACCCCAAAATAGTCCCTGAAGACTCGGTCGGGGAAAGCTTGGGTGGTCGGCTGTATCTGCTATCGAACTATCGCTTTTTCTGCTTGTGTATATTTCACAGATACCTTTTATATCGAGGGATGCCTCAGATTTCGTTTAATTTAATCGGGAAATATTGGATTCGTTATTGAATAGAGCGTTCTATAAAATCGGCCCAAAACCGGCCAAACTTTTCATACAGACTATAGAGCTAGTTCAGCAGGACTAACAAACATTTGTTATTCTTTGTTGTCCTGTCTTAAATGAATATTTTAGAGACGTACCTTTTAGAAGTTGTAGGAGGGACTGGTGTTAAAGTATGTTCGAGGTTAAGAATATTTTCATGATCTAAGTTTATCTGGGACTAGTATTTTGCTTATTTGCCTTCATACATTTATTACAAAAATCATTTAAAATAAGAAACACGGCGAGGAAAGCCGGAAATTAGTGAAGCCTAGGCTAGCAACTACCCTACTCCTAAAAATCGACTGCTCTCAATTTCTTACGGGTTTGCCAGATAAATATTTTTCTCTCACACGAAAATATGGCCAAACCTTCACCTCCTTCGAACTCAAAAGGGGGAAAAGCACACCACACCGATTTCATAGAACGCTCTACTAATAAATGTTTCTATAAAACGCTACCAGAGAGGGAAAGTCAAGCGAGTGTAAATACCCCATTTTGAGAAACAAAATCCAGGGTTGCCAGGGAAATCAGGGAAAAGTCAGGCAATTTTAAAATGTGCCTAAAAATCAGGGAATTAGCCTAGCTGAAATATTATTATTTTTATTTTTATAATTTGTAAAAATTAAGGAAATAGTCAGGAAATCCAATTTTATCTTGACACTTTTTGAAGGTAATTTTACTCTAGATCTATGACAAATTCTATGATTATCATTTATTTCCTTGAAAAATTAGCTAATTTTTCCAACATTGCAATAACCTTTTTACTTAAATATAAGACTATTTAAATTTATTAACTTCTGATAAAAGTAAAATATAAAATAAAATTTTGGTCTTAAAAACTCTTAAAAAAATCTCTTAAAATGGTCAGGGGAAAAATGGAATAGTCAGGAAATTTGAATCTCAAAATTTTTTGGAAACCCTGAAATCGGTTTTAATTAATGCAATGATAGTTTAATAAATATATTAAAAAGAAGGTTAAAGCAAGACGAAAAAATGAAGTTATGAATTATGTAGAAAAACTAGTAAGTTTCCTTTTTCGAATTACAAAAGTCACGCATCTCGACTTGCTTGACTTTTGCTCTTAGGTAACGTGATGCTCTTACCTCACGAGATACCTTTATTAGTATAGTCTTCGCACGCGCTCTGAGAGACAGTGACGTAAATCTTCGTTGAAACAAGAAGCCACGTTACTTTATTGAAAGGCCTTCAGGGAAAATGTTGTCATCATCGTTGGCATGGTCAAAGTGAAGCGATTAGAATTAAATTTCGAACGTAACTAGATCTACCGAGGAACTGTACCGTCGTTAAGGGGCCCTAATTTCGAAATTGCCATCCCTGATCTGAGATATTCGAGTTTAAAAAATTAAGATTTTAAGTGTATTGCATTACTTAATTTTTAAGCGTTGTTTAAAAATTTTTAATAAATTTAATCGTGATTGAATAAGTTTAATCGTTATTGGAAAAAATTTAATCGTTATTCAATAAATTTAATCGTTATTGAATGCATATAATCATTAATGAAAAATTTAATCGTATTTTAATAAATTTGATCGTGATTTAATTAATTTAATCGTAATTTAATAAATTTAATTGAAATTTAAGAAATTTAATTGAAATTTAAGAAATTTAATTGAAATTTAAGAAATTTAATTGAAATTTAAGAAATTTAATTGAAATTTAATAAATTTAATTGAAATTTAATGAATTTAATCGTGATTTAATAAATTTAGTCGTGATTTAATAAATTTAATCGTGATTTAATAAATTTAATCGTGATTTAATAAATTTAATCGTGATTTAATAAATTTATTCGTTATTGAATCAATTTATTCGTTATGAAATCAATTTAATCGTTATTGAATCAATTTATTCGTTATTGAAAAAATTCTCGACATTGAATAAATTTAATCGTTATTTAAGAAATTTCATCTTTATTTAATAAATTTAATCTTTATTTAATAAATTTAATCTTTATTTAATAAATTTAATCTTTATTTAACAAATTTAATCGTTGTTGAATAAATTTAATCTTTTTTAATAAATTTAATCGTTATTGAATAAATCTTTATATAATAAATGTAATCGTTATATAATACATTTAACCATTACTTAAATATAAAACGCCATATATTAAACTAACAAACGTTTTATTAAATTTAAACACGATTCCTTCTTAATCTTTGGAGTGATCTGACCCCAAACTATTTCTCCAACCTTAGACCAAGAAACTCCAACTTAACGTCCACGAGCCGAGTTTCTGGTCGCTAGGCGTCGATCACGGCCGTCGCCCACTACCGAAATGCAGCGCCTGTTGGAAACGTCAGCGCGGAGAGACCTTGGTAAGGTCCTTTCCGCGGATTGTATAATCTGGCGTCTCCCCCGAAATATCTCGCGCCATTGTGATTGCCGCTATTGGGCCTCTCAAATTGGGGGTCTCCGGCCCAGCACCTCCAGCAGGCCGTCACAAAGTCACAATGCTCCGAGCGAGAGGGGGCTTTTTTCATTTATTTCCTTTTTTAATTCTAGATTTGGAATTTTTTGCCTATTTAATAAAGGAATTCGACCAAGTCCCGGTAGCGCCACCAAGCGGTTTCTTTGTTGACGCGTTTTTTTTTGGAGTGCGATTTGATTGTTGATATTTGAAATATCGAGCAGATGTTTTCCAATCAAAAGATATAATCCCGGGAGGGGGGAATTTTTTTCGACAATTTTCAACTTTGACCTTTTCGAAGTTTAAAGTTACGAAAAGTCTAGTTAGGTTAGTTTTTGCCTTAAAACTCCCGCTATTAAGTGTTGCCAGGTGGGTTTTGAAGCTTTTTGTTATTTCTTAGTGCTTTTGAGCGTTGAGGCAAGGTTGAATTGAGGATAATGTTTGTTTAATTTGATGTTGGGTTATGTTATTTTTTGGTAGGTCGTGTAGTATCAAACAGTTTAATTTAGTTTAGTTTTCGCGAGATATTTCCCTATTGTTTCATGAGTCCCTCCTTATCCGAAAATTCATGTGCATTGTACCACGTCTAAATGATCAAGTCTTAAAAATATTTGAGCAGATACGGTAAACAAACGTAGTTAATTACAATACATAACCGTATAATTTTACTGGAAATAGAAGTCTACTTCATTCTTGATTTTTATAATTTAAATTAAATTTATTTAATTTTAATTAAGTTCCGACTTAGAACTGGAATTGAGTCCCACTGTGTGACTAATTTAGCGACACTAACTATTCGTCAAGGTCAGCGTATTATGGCTACAATATTTTACTCATGAAAAAAGGAGGTGTGAAGAGATTTAACAGATAAAATCGTCTGCTTAGCCAGAATTTATCTGCTAAAATAACCACGTACAGGCAGCCATTTTGGTAAAACATTTTTACCCTGATTCGAAAAAAATACGCATAACCGCTAGAATGAAGACATCCTTTAAAACTTCTAAACCAACTTAGATAAAAAAAATTAATCTTAACACATACACTCTATCTCTTTCTCAATAAATAAAACCATCAGTATAACGGAAACGCGCAATTCCCCGAAACGAAGCGTAACCATGGCAACGTAATAGGACTAAATTGGATCAAGCCAAGACGCCGTCCTTGAAGAACGAACCGTCTCGAATCGGCAACGTCCCGAGCGCCGCCAACGAGAGATTGAGTTAAAAAAAATATAAATAGTATCATTTATTTTCGTTTCTTGAACTTTTCGCAACGTCAAATTCGTAAAGTGGCTCTCCCAAAATGTGTTTTTATTGCGCGCAAAGGGGGAGACGGGAGGTGTGGACGAGATAGAGAGAAGAGGGGAAAAGATAGTGCAAGCGGGTACGCGAAGAGCCCTCGATATAAAATAAACGTGTGGAAAAACGAGGCGTCATTTCGGGTTGCGATCTAAGCGCTAAATTTGACATCTCTTAAACCTTTTTTTTTACGCCGCCGCTAGTTTTTTCAATAATCTGACAAGTTTGTTCCTCTAAATTGAACAACGCCCATTCGGTGCCCCCACCTACTAACGCCGCCACGGCGTCATCTTGATTGCGATACAGGCTTTTTTCATTCTCCAATACGAAACGTTAATAGATTGAATATTGAGAGATTTGGAGGGTACTCGAGCTATAAGTTCAACGTATTTTTTATTGGCCATGCCTCTGCTGGGAAATTGTGTGTTTTGTACCATAGAATTTTATTTGAAGATAGTTTTAATTTTTTTTAAGCCTGAAGTGCAGTGGAAACTGATTGTAAATAATTTTTAAGGTGAACTTTCCAAATAAAATATTACGTGTATATACATGTGTGTATGGCATTAACATAGTTAAGACGATAGTAAAATAACATTAATTTAAAACGTGGTTTTGTCTCAACACGAACACGACATTGAAACGATGTTTTTCAAATCAATAACAACACGACATTTAAACGGTGTTTCATATCAATAACAACACGACATTGAAACCTTTTTACATATCAATAACAACACGACATTGAAACCTTTTTACATATCAATAACAACACGACATTGAAACCTTTTTACATATCAATAACAACACGACATTGTAGTGTTGTTACATATAATTAACTACACGTCATGGAAACATACGCGTGTTTTCATATCAATAATAACACGTAATATAAACATTATTTGATATCAAAAGTAACTCGAAATTTAAACGTTCTTTACGATATCAAAAGTAACTCGATATTTGAACTTTCTTTGCGATATCAAAAGTAACTAAATTTAAACGTTCTTTGTGAAATTTAAAGCAGGTGGCGGCTCCACGCGAAGTAGTTCTTTTTCCAATAGAGGTCACTAGCGTCGAAAATTGAAAAGGTGGTACTTTTTAGGTACCCCTCGCGTTGATTGGATCGTTTGTAAATTGGTCAATTTTACATGGGATATATAATTTAGGTTAAAGCCCGCTAAAAAGAGTATTAGTTGTCTATTTATAATACTCTACAGTGGTTCTCTGAAGAAGTTATTTGGAATTTTAGCTTCCTTTGCCTTAAATAGATGGCACCACGTTCTCCCGTAAAGTCGCGTTTTTCGAAGAATCGGATAGATTCATGGCCATCTTAATAACAGGGGCCTTTTCATAATACAGGTGGCAATGATAAGGGCACCACTTCCTTTAAACGTTATTTGATATCAATAAGAACACGAATAGTGCGATTGTCGTCCCCTAGAGGGCGGGTGTTTATAAGATAAATAGTGCGGGGCGAAGACCGTCATATATTGATTTTCAAATACTATTTAATCGGGAAAATATGATTTATCAAATAGGTAAAATATTTGTAAGCGGTGTAATTTTTTATGTAATAGACTCCGTGAATTTAGAGAAGTGGTGTGATGTATACATCCCCGATTTGGCGGGAAATTCGTTCCCAAAGAAATCCTTGAAGTTACGTGTTTCATTTTAATGGTCAAGATACGGATACTTATTTCGTAAACTAAACTTCTGCTAAAACGAGTCGCAAACATGTTGTAATTTGTTCTCAAGTAGCAAACTTTTCTTCCTAGAGCCGCTACTCTTTTTACAGGGTTGCCATAGTACCTGAAAAACCTAGAAACTTCCGGGTATTTCAAAATGAGTCTGAAATTCAGGGAAAAGTCTGATAATTATAAAACTAGTATTTAATTTAATTTCATTTTGGTTGCAAATGGAAAAGGTTTGCAAAAATATAGGTAAAACATTTAAAAATTTTGGCTTTAAATAAGTCAGGGAAAATCTCTGGAAATGATCAGGGAAAACCTTGAAAAATCAGGGAATTTGAAACTCAGAAATCTGTGGCAGCCCCGTTTTAGGTATGACGTCAATTCTACGTCACTCACCACGTAGCTATCGCTAATTATTTCGCCAAACTGGTACACTTATGGAATTTTATAATTTAGAAGACTTCTGCTATTCATAACCGCAACTAAAATTTGTAATTTTCTTTGTGCTATTTTACAGAATGCCGACCATGTACCGACGAGGAAATGCTACAGAATTTCTGTACGAGCGATTTCGGTAAGTAACGATAAAGATTTAAATAACGGGTTGTTCTCGTATAGTGCTGTTGTCGTCCCCTAGAGGGCGGGCGTTTAAAAAATTACCAGATTGACAGTTCCATTATGGCGAGACGTTAAGACCCTCGAAATTAGTCCCAGATTCATTCTGACAGCGCCGAGGCCTAGATCTTTATCCTCCGAGAGTTGCGCCAGACATTTGGACAATAGATAACGAGACGCCAGAGAACCCTGCCGAGAATTCTTATCGGAGTTATGTGTCAAAATCTTAAAAAAAAAGAGCTTATTGGCAACTACGCCCCCCTACCGGGTGACGCGAAATCGAACATCCCAATAATTAGAAATATCTGCCTGGAATACAGTTTTTCAAAATATTTAAAATGGCCTTGTATGATGTATCGTTACAAAGTTTTATGAATCTTCCGCAAGTTTCCAATATACTTATTTGCTAGCTTTTTAGATAAACGAGGTTACGCGAAGAAGAAAAAAATTGATTGGACGATACTACAGTGATTGCAAAAATCCAATAAATAATTTGTCAATTGCAATAGAGGATTTTTCTTAGATTAATAGCGCTTTTTAAACCACGAAAAATCCACATGTTAATAGACTTTGTTCAGCGCCATTTTCCACAAAAAGTGCCCGGAAACACTGCTACCAAGCTTGTTTTGTTACTAATAGAACGTTAGTAGTTATCGGGAATATTCAGAGGTTTTAGATTACTAATAGAACGTTAGTAGTCTTGAATACTTTCTAGAGCGTTAGTGGTCTTAAATACTTTCTAGATCGGTAGTGTTTAGATATAACTTGATCGGTTTTAGATAAATAATAGAATGTTAGTAATAGAAATTATGTTTAATTCAGAGAAAACGGCATGGTATTAGAATATAAAACTTATTTTATACAAGACGTTTCGAGCCGAGGCTCTTCTAATGTTAGTAATCCTGAAGTATATAGAACTTTAGTGATTTTAGATTATTAATAAAACATTAGTGATCATCCCAGATAATTAATAGAAGGAACGTTAGCGATTTTAGATTAGTAATAGAACATTAGTGTTCATAGATCGAACGTTAGCAAATTTATATTATTAGTAGAACATTAGTGTTAACAATAGAAAGTTTGTGGACAAAGATAATTAATAGAACGTTGGAGTTCAAAGATGAAACGTTAGCGATTGTAGAATACTAATAGTAGAATAGGTAATTATTGTTCATAGATAGAACGTTGGAGATTTTAGATTATTAGTAGAACATTATGTTCATATATAGAACGTTAGCTATTTAAGATTTTTAATATAACGTTAGTGCTTTTAAATAAGAAAAACAATTACTCGCAAAAGTTAATCTCAATAAATAGATCGTATATATAAAGATTTGAATTATCTTTACAGTGGTCAAGGGTACAGTCACCGACCTGCAACACAACGCGGACTTTGACCGCACCGAGCTGACCGTTAAAGCCAGCAAGGTCATGAGGGACAACGCCATCAACCCGGTCTTCATACCTTCATCCAGAACGGAAAGACCAACAACTATGGGTCTTTCCCAACTGACCACTTCCGGTCATTTATTGGACGCTGCCTACGCCCAGTTCCAAGCGCAGTTCGAGGACAAAAACGGTAGTCATTCGGGCAACGAACAACTGACCGGCAAGACTGCCCATTACGGCGTCCTGCAAAGGCCACTGAAATGCGGAACCAAAGTGGGACACGGTGAATTCCTGTTCATGGGTCGCATGACCTTGGGGAACGCGCGAATCACTTGCGCGCCGCGTATCGGTGACTGGAAGAAAATAAGAAGGAAAGCCATCTTGGCGGGAACCAATCAGTGCGCGCTAGAGTGAACACGAGACGCTCTCATTGGTCAGTTAATTTTATGGGCATTTTTTACGTTTTTTTTCATAATGGAAGCGTGGATATTATGACGACCGTAGAGTTACGGAAATAAATTACAAAATGTATTTAAATTAAATACCATGTCCAAATTAATTGGGATAAAATACCGGTTAAAATAATTGGCGAATTTATAATTATTTTATTTAAACTATTAACAACTTAAAATTGTAATATGTTATTCCGCCGAAGTAAAAAAATTCTGATACATAGGGGAAAATAATTGCCCGAATTATGAAAAACATTTCCCAATAGATATATAATACGGAGTAAATGTTTTCCCTATAAATAGCACAAGTGACATAATAATCAGTCAGTTTCTATACTTTCCAATGATTAATATTTAATTAAATATCTCCGTCGAGATAGAACACTTGACGCACCCTCTGCTTCTTTACGTTCGTTGGTTTTAGCTTACATAGATGGCGGTGGAGTTTTCTATCGTAGACCTGCTAGCTTTCTTCAAATCGTCATGATTCTCACCAGGCGGCACTATCTCTACTCCCTCTCCAATGCATGCCCTCCCTTATTCCCTTCCAATTTGTATTTCGCGAGTAACATTCATTTAAAAACTATCAAATTAACACACGTTTGGTAATTATGTCATTTTTGTAAATACATAAGTAGGAACTCAATTACCGATAATCATAATGTTAATAAAATAATTTCCCTATAAACATAATACGGTTAAAATATTTTCCTGATAAATATACTTTGGATAAAATAATTTCCCGCTAAATGTACTAAGGATAAAATAATTTACCGCTAAATGTACTAAGGATAAAATAATTTCCCGCTAAATGTAGTATGGCGAAATTAATATACCGATAAATATATAATAAATAAACTAATTTACCGATAAATATATAATGAATAAATTAATTCCCCGATAAATGTACTAAGGATAAAATATTTTCCCGATAAATGTACTAACGTTAGTGTAAAATAATTTCCCGATAAATATATAATGAATAAATTAATTCCCCGATAAATGTACTAAGGATAAAATATTTTCCCGATAAATGTACTAACGTTAGTGTAAAATAATTTCCCGATTAATGTACTAAGGATAATATAATTTCCCAATAAATGTACTAAGTGTAAAATAATTTCCCGATAAATGTACTATGGTGAAAATAATTTCCCGATACATAGGAAACAAATGATTACACGCTAAATAAAAGCGGTGATAAATAATAATTATTTTTATTGTAAATATTTTCTTATGAAAAATGTAAATATGTTGCGAAAAACTCAATTTATTAGAGTTTAAATATTTTTTTAAAACAATTTGCATTTGTTAAGCAGTACCACGCATGAAATATGTGCCTTATTTTGACAATTAATTTTCGATCTCAAAAATGTCATGGTGCTAGGAGACAGAACATTTTTACCAATACCACTTTTTAATATAACACCCAAAAAGTCAAAATATTTTAAAACTATTCTGTGTCAAATATTTAAAAGTTTTTGGAAGATATCTCGGGCGTACCGATTCAAGATGTAAAATTATTTTGTATAAATAAAGGAATAATTTTAGATTTTTAACTCATAGTCTAATTTAAATTCTCCTTTTTACACCTAGCTACGTCAATGGAAAGTATATATTTCCGGCCAATAACATTAGCAAAGTTGAATGCTTACCTCTAAAATACATTTCATATACTTCTGGAAAGGGTAACAATAATCCGGCCCTGGGCTAAATTATTTCTTAAGACCTTTGCGATCCCCAACGGTCAGCCTTTGTATGTCAGTTGTCTAAATTCAACTACACAATAATCAAACCAAAACTTTTAATTTCCAAAATAAGATTTTTACTGACAGCTAGGAGCAACAAACACAAGGAGAACGCAGCTAGCCTTTAAACACGCTAACGAAGGGTTGTGTACGAATTTCATTGGACGAGCGTCACGAGCCTTTACGATGAACGTTTTACGGGCGGGAGGAGGACAATTTCCGAATTTTCCCATTCCGACTGCAGCAGGCGCTAAAGCCAATGAAAAACGTACACAAGAAAATCCACGACTTTTGACGGGTTGCGTTCTCCTTGTGTGGGGTGTGGGGTGTTGTGCGTTTTTTTTTTAGAAGCTCGTTATGAGCGATTGTAACGGGTGGGACAATTCAGTCCGCTCGTCCATTTGATTAATCAGGTGCGAGATATGTGTTACGGCCACGCCAACGGGGGGATACTTGGGGATAGGGTTGGGACACCCGTGGCGGAAGTATGACAACCACCCGTTGGGGGATTAGTGGTCGTCCTCACACGGCCATCCACAAACTCTGCCTCCCGGACGCCTGGGATTACAGGAGTGAGCCACTACTCCCGGCGGGGTGTTGTGTTTGTTGCTCCTAGCTGACAGTGACTCGCTGTTAGGTTTTAGAAACGGTAGGTACCGTATGACACCCGATGTGGCAATGAGTCAAATTACTTTAGACGTAACTAGAAGCACGGCCAACTTTGATCACGCGCTGTTCGCGCTACAGCGGCCATCTCATTCGTTGACGTTTCTGTGTTAACCTATGAGCAAAAGATGTGTATGACGTCAGCGCCCCTAGCGGATTATAATTTTTAGAATAGCTTTTACATTGAAGTCATTATAACAGCCGAGCGTGGCGCTGACCTCCTACACATTATAGTACAGTTTATAGAGGGAAAATCCTTGCTCGCGGAATTTCGACGAATGTGTTGGCCGCTGTAGCGCGAGAGATGCGCGAGACATCAAAGTTGGCCGTGCTAGAAGATAAATAATATTAAATGAGCATAAATAATATTTAACCCAATAAACCCTTATCCCTAGACTTTAGACGGCCCTGGGTAATATCACTTATTCTATTTTTCACAGTCGTGTGTCTACCTATACACAAGTAGCCCACCAAACCTAAAACTCTCTTCTATTTATATACCGCTTGTCTACTAACCTTGCTATTCTCTAACAAATTTCACGGAACGTGCATGGGCCTCTACCATATATCGCGTAGGCAACAGATTCCGACTTCTATAGGAGTCCTTTTAAATTGCAAAACGTCCCAACCTATATCATCCATTTCTGTAAACCCACAGAAAAGCCATTCGGCTAAACAGGCGATAGCCACAAAGCAGCCAATCATTTTCAATCATCCACGGTTGGCCGTTCTCAGGGCGACTGAAAAAAGATCTTTTCATATTACGCAAACTCTCCTTTTCCCGCGCGCCATCCGGGACCATCTTTTTTCCATAAATTACAATCAAAATGGAAAAGGCCGAGGCTTACATTTTTGAAGGAATATTACTGGATTTGATCTCGCGTGCTGTACATAAGAGGCACCCAAATATTCATCTTTTTTCTCGGTGAGGGCGAAAACGCGAGGGGGGAAGCTGCTCGTTCGTAGGTGGAGGGATATTTTGGAGGTTATTAAATGAGCGGGAAAGAACCGAGAGGTCAAATAGAGAACGGGTCACGGCACCCACGCCATCTCGAGGTTCCCAAAATTTATCCCCCTTTTTACTTTTAGGGGGAAAGGAAAAGTCTTAAATGGGTAATTTGAATTATATACGTTTTTTTTAAAGTTAAGGTTTGGTTTAAAAAAACGAGTTTACTTACTGAAATTAAGAGAGGGTGCCGCTGTCTAGCGGACATTTTTTTAAACTCACAAAATTTATTTTTAAACATTATGAGTAATAAAGTAAATATAGAAGCTTATGGCGGGGTTAATTGATTAAAAGGGGATTCACTACAGCTACGGATAAAATGTTTCAATTTTGCTACTACTCGATGTTAGTTTACTAACTGGAGCCTTTGAAAATCACAAGAATTCTTCAAGATGCCTTTTTAGCCTTTAAGTACCTTTTTTACTACAGCAGGGAATACGAAAACGAAATACTGCGCGTGGACTGAAGCTCTATGGAGTTTTCACCATCGCTGTAGTATCGTCCAATCTTTTTTTTGTTCTTCATGTAACCTTGTTTATCACATTTAAGTGCTTTAACAACGCAACGGACTTCGCGCTCAAAAATAGATTTGTAACTTGTAAATAGTTTGGATCCCACGATGACAGTAATCGGTTACGAATTTGTATGTTAATGTTTTTTAAAGGTCGTGTATCGGTGACTCATAAAAATTCGTAGATTTCACTGACTCGGGATCTAGTTGATTAAAAAGAAACAGCTAATAACCGTCTTATCAAACCATTTACCAAACTAATATTTATTTCGATAAAGAAGGACACATGAGGACGAAATATGTGTTTTAACAGTTGTAGATCACATAAGCTGAATAGCATAGTGCCGTACTTTTCATCGTCGTCGTGTACCCTGCGGCACTAGAATTACTATTTGCTCAAAGGCGGAATGCATAGTTATTCGGTTTACTCTGTCTTACACTGGAAGCTGGCTGCTTGCATAGCACATGTTATTAGTTTCGTTAGCATATTCCGGTACTTTTTTCAGAGCCGCTAATTCTCCAGCTTAGTTTCTCTTTGGATTGTCAAATCTTTGGATGCCATCTTGGAAAATGGTCGCCACTTGAATTCAAGATGGATAACTCCTATACAAGCTTGGATCTTCACGCGCCAAGAATATATAATTTGAAAATAAATTATGAAAGCCTGATTTTGAAGGTTAAAAATGGTAAGTGGCCAGTGGCCAGTGGCCAGATTTTAATTAAACCACCTAGGCTCTACTGGCCACAGGTCCAGTTTAAAAAAATCCTTATTTCTCAGCCTGCTACAGAGCGTTTCTCCATGCTGCCAGACGCGAAGAGATTTCGCGTCGAGCCTAAAAAGCGGGAAATAAGAGAAACCACGTGTTTCGTGACAATGGAAACCGAAAGTGCATCGGCCCGTTGACCGGCCACCATAAAGCGCGGCCCTCCGGATAAAGAGAATACAATTAGTTCCGAAATAGTAACATCGGGAGCAGGTGATACCTGGCGAGATAAAGTCCACCGACCTATCACGGAGCAAATTAGCGCCGCGAAAGCGCGCGCGCCCTGGTGGCAGGGAGTGGAACTGCAGCCAGCTGGTTGTGTCAAGTCAAGTTCCTCTCGCTTCTAATCAGCAAGACAACGGCGCGTGTGGTGGAAAACAACCAAAAGTGATTTTTATTCCCCCTTTTGTCTTCCCCCTCCCTCGGTTAGCCTCCACCTACTTGTAGCGTTCAGCTATGAACATTTATTTTACGAAATATTGCGTCTTAGAAATAATTTCGGTGTTTTAAAACGTTCTACGCTTTCGCCCAAATTTCGCGATGATTGTTGCGCTTATCGTAGCCGCGGATATTTCGAAAGGGACATTCACTAAAGTATTTAATGGTGAAACACAGGTGTTTAAAATTTTACTATTTATTTCCTGCCTACATTACTTAAAGTCAAAAGTGACATAATTAACTAAAGTGTGACAATCCCTGTATTTTCGTATGTTAAAGGTTTAATGAATACTCGACTAGAGATCGACCACATAAAAGACTATTTATTGTCGCCTGTCTGGATCTTTTTTTAGTCTATGGTATTATATCGTAGGTAGATGGCGATAGCATCTCCACAAAACGACGAAAAATCCAAAAATACACTTACTTTGACCAGTGCTACTTAGTTCCTCCGTTCCTCACTAGGCATTATTTGTTGGTTTTAACTTCCTTCCCTTTCCAAGGCATACTTTCCCTTCTCCCCTCCCAACTTGTATTTCGCTCGTAACATTCATTAAGAAATAGGTCCGATTGACACACTTTTGGTAATTATGTCACTTTTGTTAATATTAATATTTTGAACTTATAAAAAAACCCCTACTGGAATGGAATGTTTGCTACGGCAATATAACTAAACAGTATCACCTCTAAAAATATTTTATTCAACGACGAAATGGCTGAAACCTTTGTTAAGATTTGTAACATTGATATTTTCTATTACAAACCACAGACCTCTAACTGGGTGTTAGAGGTCTGTGTACAAACTAACTTACCTACTATACAATAAGTAACACAAATCGTTTCTACTGCTAAATCTCGAATTGTATCAGTTGTGGTATCAAAATAATTCTTCGCACAATGAAATCTCTCGAATGTTTAGACAATAGCCCGTTACACATTTTATAAGGAGAAGATCGTATCTCATGACTAACGCCATTTGAGGCCGATTTCTAAATACATGTGGTCTTACCAGATGGCGCCAACAGTCTGAAACGAAGAATTATTAAACATATTAATTATTTCGCATTCCTTTTTATGGCAATTTTTTTATAGCTTTACTTTAAACATAGCTTAAAAAGTCTTAGAAGTTCTATTTTTGTAATAAATCATTAACTATTTCAATCCATTTCTTTCAAATGGTTTGAACTAGGCGCCATCTAGTGTAAATTAAAGCATTAAAATCAAACCTCTAAGGGATTCACCCTAAATTTTTGTTTCCCTGTACGTTATTTGTATTTCAATCTGTTCGAATTAGTGTTGTAAGTCGGAAATTTTTCCGGAAAATGACCAAGACCTATATTCCGGAAATTTTTCCGCATATTATATTTTCAGAAAATTAACAACACTTTTTCGAATATCTCAAACCTTTCAACAAAGTACATCCCAAAAGCAGATAGCATTTGGGCAACACTGTAATTCTAAGGAGACGCTCCCCGGGGCTTAATCTCTGCGTCGTATCAAGGCGGTATAAATTAAAAGCGAGAACTTCCAGAGATATAAAACGTAGAGAGCCTTCAGAAAGATAGAGAGAGAGAGAGAGCCCCCACGTGCATTGAACCCTGGCGGCCGAAGCGCGCAAAATCTTCACAAACAAAACCATAAAAGAGAAGAAAGAGCCGTGGCCTACGAGGGTGGACGAGGTAGCGCTAGCAACGGGGGAAATAGGAGCGCGCGCGCGTGCAACGTCCGGGTCCGCGATTCATCAGCGCCCCCTGGCGGTTGGTTCCCTCCCTACGGCCGAAATAAACGGTCACGCCGACGCTGCTCGCTCGGAGGCGCGCCTAAAGCCAGTCACGTGACTCCGATGGTAATGTTCCTCGCGAACAAGAATAACAAAACAATGCAGGGTGGTTTACTGGATTTTGCCGTATGAAACTTTCTATTTTTAGATAACACCCTAACTCGGGCGTTATTTGGAAATGTTTAAGCGTTTAGGCTGTGTCCGATTTCCAAATGTTATGGATAAATTATTCAGTTTACAAAAGATTGTTTTTCAACTAATATTTTAGAATATGATGTTTAGAAAAATGTATGGCCCAGGTTGGTTAATACAGGGTGACCAGACTTCCTATATTTCCTATATGTTCCTATATTTTCTATGCCTTCTTATAAATTCCTTTTCCTTTATTCCCCTATAATTTCACCAGTTTCATTCATTTTAATGGTTGTATTTAATTTTTATTCTCAATTTTATCTGGAATACTAAACAACGGGAAAATAGTATTCGGGAGTTACCATAAAACACAAGAATAATAACGTTGGTTTTACCGTGTAGTATAGCCCAAAACCCATTTTGCCGTCGTGTAACCAGATGTATCCAATATTTTACTTAATTTGGCCAATTTATACCTGCACGATTTTACCAACCTTGATATCTTCCTTTATTTTGCCTATGGTGTTTCCTATATTTTCCTTTATTTTACCTATTTTGTATCCTATATAATTCGCGTTGACATTGGTTATTTTTCCTATAAATTTTCCGATTAATTTCCCTGGTCACCCTGTTAATCCGTTCTTAAAAGTCTTTAAATGAGCTTAATAGGCGTTTTAACTATACTTTTCTATAATGGTTTACGAAATATCATAAACCTGAAAATTTAGCCAAATTTCTAGTGAATAATGGAAAACTTAAGAAACAGATGACGTTAAATACTCGATAAATATGGTCCTTCAGTATTTATTGTGGCGCAATCTACGGCGGTTTTTCGAAAGCAGATACCATTTCAGTTTCGTACAAGCCGGTGAAAATGAAATTAAATACTACTGTTTCTGATAGTAGATGGCGTGTCAGTCACTGCGCCAAGCGTAAAACTGAAGAACTGAAATACTGCTAATTTTCTGCGCAATTTCAGAATTTAAGAACATGCATCACACAAATTTTACGTAAATACTAATAGCGCCATCTACGAAGCATATTGCCAATAACATAGCAAAAAAACAATGTATAAAAAAGCTGCGACTTGTCAGGCACGACCCAAATCCGCGAACTAAATCTTAGCGTCAACAAACCAACAATAAAAAGCTTAAAGACGTTTGCCCAAAGATTACAGACCGCAAAAACTGAAAAAAAGAGATTAGAGAGTTCTATGGCTTGGAGGGAGTTTACGTTATTTTCTTGACGTTTGCGATTTTAAATCTGGCGTAGGTTAGACGTCTTTTAGGCCGAGGGCGGCATTGTTCTTAGGGGCTAGTGGCTCCGCCAAGCGGTCAAAAGTTGTCTTCATCCAGGAATACGCCCAGCCAGAACTTGAAGTAGATTATTTTCTTTCCGCGAGGATTACAGATCTGAAAAAGAACCTGATTTCGCGGGTACCCCGAATGAATGCCTACGTCTCGAAGGCCCTCTTTTGATAAACAAGCGAGGACGCCACACGCCCCCTGGCGGCGGGGGGAGGAGACGTGCCCGGGAAAGAGACGGAGTGCGTGTACCTTTCCTATAACTGACGCTACAGACTGATATATGTACAGGTTGCCTTTTTTTTATAACTTTTTTTATTTTTTAGAAATGATGCCATATCTCACTGGCCGGTTTGTTTTTAAGGTGGGAACGCGAAGAAAAGAAATTTAAATGGTTTCTATGGTTACGATTTATTTTAAATGCTAGTTCGGTTGCTAGGCGACCCGCAGATTCGTTTTAGATAATGGTGTGCGTGCTATGCTTATGAACGCAAGTAATAAAATTAAATTTTGTTTTATGCTTATGAACATAAGTAACTTGTTGAGGTAAGCGGTAATAGCTAGTGTGGGGAGCTGTTGGCTCGCATGGCGTGAAGGGCTTGCCATCCTCTTCCTACGCATTGTAACCCGGCCATATGAATATTACCTTGGGTAATAGCCTAGCTGATTATTATTGTTATTATTAAACTATTTTCTGTGTTTTATAAGAAAACTACTTTGTGTTTTTGCTTATGAACAAATGAACTTTGTAAGTGCTTATTATGCTTATGCACATAAGTAAGTAATTAAAATTTGTAAGCCCGTGTTATACATATGAACATAAGTAACTAAAGTAAATTTGAAAGCCCGTGTTATGCATATGAACATAAGTAACTAAAGTAAATTTGTAAGCCCGTGTTATGCATATAAACATAAGTAACTAAAGTAAATTTGTAAGCCCGTGTTATGCATATGAATATAAGTAACTAAAGTAAATTACTAAGTGTTTGTTATACTTACGAACATTAGTGAATAAATTAAATTAGTAAGTTTGTAAGAGGATAGATACTTCAAATACTCACTATGACTCTTAAAAAAAATTAGAAAGTTCACAGGTGGCGATTTTGTGAACTATACTAACGTGTAGCTGAGTTTGATATTTTACAACACTACTCCATAGAAAAAGGAAAATAAAACACACAAAAACAGGAATAAGTTACTTCGATAATCATTATTGCGCCATCTACGGTAGTTTTTCGAAAGCAGATTTTATTTAAAGCAAGGGGTGACCCGACGTGAAGTAGCTCTTTCTTCTTTAGATGTCGCTAGCGTTTGAATCAAAAAGGCGGTACTTACAGGTACCCCTCGCGTTGATTGGATAGTTTGTAAATTAATCAATATCATAAATTACAGCAATTATAAATAATGTTTTTACACGGGGTATATAATTTAAGTTAAAGCCCACTAAATAGAGTATAAGTTGTCTAGCTATAATACTCTACAATGGCTCTCTGGCGACGTTATCAATTGGCTATTTTGAATTTTAGCTTCCTTTGACATAAATAGATGGCACCACGCTCTGCAGTAAAGTCGCGTTTTTCGAAGAATCGGGTGGATTCATGGACATCTCTAATAACTGGAGCCTTTTCATAATACAGGTGGCAATGATAGAGTCTCCACTTGCTTTAAGTTTTGTAGAAACGGGAGAGAAGGAAATTCCATAAATAGCAGTTCTCTTTTCTAATAGTAGATGGCGCGCTAGTATCTACCCATTACTCAAGTCTAAAAAAAATTGCCAAAATTCATAAATAGTATTAATAAATAAATATAAATAAATGTACGTAAGTGTAATTTCCCCATTCGTGGCGGTACAAGAGAGGTGCATTTACCACGGTACCCTTGGGAATACTACGGAGATCAGATTGATAGCTTATTTTCGGACAGATAATAAATGGAAAAGGTATTATTTAGATCGGTAATGGGTTTTTCTTCTGGTCACAATACTTTAAATCGGGAATGATAAAATGACCATGAATCTATCCGATTCTGCGAAAAACGCGACTTTACTGGAGAACGTGGTGCCATCTATTAATGGCAAAGGAAGCTAAAATTCAAAATAGCCAAATGATAACTTCGTCAGAGAGCCATTTTAGAGTATTATAGTTAGACAACTTATACCTAAATTATACATCTCATGTAAGAATATTGTTTATAATTACTGTAATTTATATTATTGACCCATTTACAAAAGATCCACTCATTGCGAGGGGTACCTATAAATACCGCCTTTATTATTCCGAGGCTAGCGACATCTATTGAAGAAAAAAATATACTTCACGTCTAGCCGCCACTTGCTTTAAAACGTAAGAAATACATTTTCCCAAAATTTTCACCCCAAACCCGAAAAAAAAATTATGAAATAGTTGATGAAAGATTTAAAATTTTTGAAAAAAAACCTTGGAACGATTTGGGCAAATGCGAAAAAGCAATTACCATAACTTGGCGATGGAGACGGAGGCGCCCAGTGAAGCAAATAACGCGATGGGCGATTTCATTCGAAATTCCATTTCGTATTTTATATATTTCCGAAATATAAAAAGGAGACTGCGACGTGGTCCATAGATGCCAGGCTCTCTCAATGCGACCACCAGGGGGTGCCTTTCCTGGGAGTCTTGTCGGCGCGCAAAGCACCACGGGAGATCTTCCCAAAGTTATGGCTCGAGAAAAAGGGAACGGCCAGTGAAAGGGCAATTAAAAACATATTTTAAAAAAAGGAAGAACATTCTTCCTCTCGCGTTCTCGAAGCCGAAACACTTTTGAGAAGGAAACAAGCCGCCCAACAGCAAATATATAGTTCGGCGCTTACATTCGTAAAACCGAAGAAAATATTTTAATATTAATTTAATTTCATTGTTAATTTTGAATTGAAAATTTCATTGTTAATTTTGAATTAAAAATTTCATTGTTAATTTTGAATTAAAAATTTCATTGTTAATTTTAAATTAAAAATTTCATTGTTAATTTTAAATTAAAAATTTCATTGTTAATTTTGAATTAATAAAATCATTGTTAATTTTAATTTAATAAAATCATTGTTAATTTTCATATCATAATTTCATTGTTAAATTTCATATCATAATTTCATTGTTAAATTTAATATCATAATTTCATTGTTAAATTTCATAAAATAATTTCATTGTTAAATTTCATAAAATAATTTCATTGTTAAATTTCATAAAATAATTTAATTGTTATTTTTCACATAATTTAATTGTTAATTTTAATTTAATAATTTAATTGTTAATTTTCATTTAATAATTTTATTGCTAATTTTAATTTAATAATTTTATTGCTAATTTTAATTTAATAATTTTATTGCTAATTTTAATTTAATAATTTTATTGTTAATTTTAATTTAATAATTTTATTGTTAATTTTAATTTAATAATTTTATTGTTAATTTGAATTTAAGTTTTATTGTTAATTTGAATTTAATAGTTTTATTGATAATTTTAATTTAATAATTTAATTTTAATTTAATAATTTAATTTTAATTTAATAATTTAATTTTAATTTAATAATTTAATTTTAATTTAATAATTTAATTTTAATTTAATAATTTAATTTTAATTTAATGATTTAATAATTTAATTTTAATTTAATAATTTAATTTTAATTTTAATTTAATAATTTAATAATTTAATAATTTAATAATTTAATTTTAATTTTAATTTAATAATTTAATATTTAATTTTAATTTAATAATTTAATAATTTAATTTTAATTTTAATTTTAATTTAATAATTTAATATTTAATTTTAATTTAATAATTTAATTATTTAATTTTAATTTTAATTTAATAATTTAATATTTAATTTTAATTCAATATTAATTTCAGTCTCAAATTTGAATATAATATTAATATAAATCTAAATTTGAATATAATATTAATTTAATTCTTAATTGAAATATAATATTAATTTAATTCTTAATTGAAATATAATATTAATATAAATCTAAATTTGAATATAATATTAATTTAATTCTTAATTGAAATATAATATTAATTTAATTATTAATTGAAATATAATATTAATTTAATTCTTAATTGAAATATAATATTAATATAAATCTAAATTTGAATATAATATTAATTTAATTCTTAATTGAAATATAATATTAATTGAAGTCTAATATTAAGCCCCACTAGACAGAGGGCTACGTAATCCTAGAACAGACAGCGACGAATCCCTTTACGTACTTTCCGTATAAACCCTTGGAGTCCGTTTGCAACTATCCAAAAGCCGCTCTACCGTTGGCATTGGTGTTTACCATCATGAAATTTATGAAATTTCTCACTTCATCAGCGTATAATAGTTCGGCGTTATCCACGATGCGCCTCACTAAAAAACGCGCGATGAGCCGAACCTGTTTGACGTTAAAAGTTCAAAACGATTGCGTAAAAAACTCCAAAAAGCCTTGAACCTTTTGATTCTTGACCCGTACGAGAGGCCGGAGCCAGAGGGGTTATTTGTCGTCTGCTAGCGATAGGTGGCGGCACCTACTGAGAGGGCGTGCCGACCAAGTTGAAAGGAAAGGGAGGGCTGGAGATTTTAAAATTTACAAAATGCGTTTTAATATTCTAATATTTGTGAATTTTGGCATTATTGAAAAATAAAATTTGCCTTATTTTGATTGGTTGGTTTTTTAAAGCTTACTAAATTGCATCGAAACAAAATGTTCCGAAATTCCAGTCAGCAAAAATGAAAACACTTTTCAAGTTTTACGAATGATGCTATAGAGGTAAAATTTTCACCCACTTTCCTTGTTCTTTGGCGTTTTGGTTTTAAAACGTAGATAGATGGCGGTAGCGGCCAAATAGCTAACTTTCTCCAGCGCTTCCTTAGTTTTCGAAGCTCTCATCAGGCGACTCTAGCTCTATTTTTAAATCTTGATTAAATGGATTAAATCTTGATTAAAGGAATTAAATCTTGATTAAAGGAATAAAATCTTAATTAAATGGATAAAATCTTGATTAAATGGATAAAATATTTATTAAATGGATAAAATATTTGTTAAATGGATTAAATCTTGATTTAGAGGTTTAAATCTTGATTAAATTGATTAAATCTTGATTTAGAGGTTTAAATCTTGATTAAATTGATTAAATCTTGATTTAGAGGCTTAAATCTTGATTAAATTGATTAAATCTTGATTTAGAGGTTTAAATCTTGATTTAGAGGTTTAAATCTTGATTTAGAGGTTTAAATCTTGATTTAGAGGTTTAAATCTTGATTTAGAGGTTTAAATCTTGATTTAGAGGTTTAAATCTTGATTTAGAGGTTTAAATCTTGATTTAGAGGTTTAAATCTTGATTTAGAGGTTTAAATCTTGATTAAATTGATTAAATCTTGATTAAATGGATTAAATCTTGATTAAAGGAATAAAATCTTAATTAAATGGATAAAATCTTGATTAAATGGATAAAATATTTATTAAATGGATAAAATATTTGTTAAATGGATTAAATCTTGATTTAGAGGTTTAAATCTTGATTAAATTGATTAAATCTTGATTTAGAGGCTTAAATCTTGATTAAATTGATTAAATCTTGATTTAGAGGTTTAAATCTTGATTAAATTGATTAAATCTTGATTTAGAGGTTTAAATCTTGATTAAATTGATTAAATCTTGATTTAGAGGTTTAAATCTTGATTAAATTGATTAAATCTTGATTTAGAGGTTTAAATCTTGATTAAATTAATTAAATCTTGATTAAATTGATTAAATCTTGATTAAATTGATTAAATCTTGATTAAATTGATTAAATCTTGATTAAATTGATTAAATCTTGATTAAATTGATTAAATCTTGATTAAATTGATTAAATCTTGATTAAATTGATTAAATCTTGATTAAATTGATTAAATCTTGATTAAATTGATTAAATCTTGATTAAATTGATTAAATCTTGATTAAATTGATTAAATCTTGATTAAATTGATTAAATCTTGATTAAATTGAGCTCACAAGTTCTCTGCTCACTGGTTAAAGGGGTTTTCCCCCAGCTCTTCGGTTCCCCTTTTCCATAAAAACTTACAGAAATTAACGGTAATAGTGAGTGTGGAATTAAGGGCTTGCCCCCTCAATCCCGACCATCTGATTTAAAAGTATTAATGGTCACTCACTGATTTAAGCCTATGGTGGCCATCTACGCTCTGGAAAATGCTTTTCTCGGCGGTCAAATATATATATATATATATATATATATTTTCGCGACCGAAACGAGTCTAGATGGCGTAACGGCTCTAGCTTCTCCGAGGTAGCTCCTATGATCTAGCATGGATAGTAGATTTTAGAGGATCGGTAAAAAGCCTGGTTTTTAGCCCCCGTAAACCAATCACACTAAGGGAGTCGGCCAAGGTTATTTGAAGAAAAAAAAACGGTTGTATACTATTGGACCGAATCCCGTTTGACCGAATCCCATTGAACCGAAAAGTATTTTCGTTTATAGCCCAACAAGGTGGGATTCAGTTGAATGGGAAATTTAAATCTGGTTCGTTTTCACTTCGGGTAGGTTAGTTCAGGTTGGGTTAGGTTAGGTTAGGTTAGGTTGGGTTGGGTTAGGTCAGGTCAGGTTGGGTTGGGTTGGGTTAGGTTAGGTTAGGTTAGGTTGGGTTAGGTTAGATATTGTAGGCAACTATTTCACGTCTTATCAAGGTTATTTTCCAAAATTAAACCCGGAAAATATCAAATTTCAAGGGAAAAAGGTCTAAAAATACACGTCGGTACGAAATAATAAATATTTAAGACATAGTTTAGTCCAAATTAGATATACTATCGTCACGTAACCTACGATATCTAAATATGTATCACTAACGGTATATTGAATGAAAACCGCGCAAAACGCGGTTTTCGGTCGATTGGAATTCGGACGAATGGGATTTCGGTCCAATGGTCTACAATCAAAAAAACAAGTATCGCTAAGAGTGGACGATACTGTTCGAAAAAAGAAAAAAGATAAACACAAAGTACATTTTTACGCCGAAAGGTATTTTTTCACGTTTTTATAGATTAAATATGATCAAGAATGTATTTATTTATATTTAGGAAGAATGATTATGTTGCGACAATCGCCGGGCACGTTGAACGTCACCGGCGTTTGATTACCATCGCGTTAGGTGACGTAAATTTTAACCAGCCAATGAAATACCGGGACTATTCGTTTTATTTTAAGTGGAGGAGCGTACTGGGGGGACCAACGGGTGGATTGAGAGAAAGGCTAAAAACCGTCTCGACATAGACATTCTCCCTAGGTATAAATAAATACGTTCTTGATATGATATACTAAATATCAGTTGATAGTTTTTATTGAATTGAAAAACCAAAATTAAAAATTACTAAAATATAAAGCGCAAAAAATTACGTAACAATATCAACCGCATTAGATTGCCATTTTGAAATTTTAAGATCACGTGGTACAAATTACCTTGCAGGACTCGCTCGGAGTCTCTCGAGCTGATTGATACGCGGGGAGAAATAAAATGCACTGTGGAAGCTAGGAGCAACAAGCACAAGGAGAACGCAGCTAGCCTTTAAACACGCTAACGAAGGGTTGTGTACGAATTTCATTGGACGAGCGTCAAGAGCCTTTATGCTGAACGTTTTACGGGCGGGGGGGAAGACAATTTCAAAATTTTCCCCTTCCGACGGCAGGAGGCGCTAAAGCGTCTAGCCAATGAAAAACGTACACAAGAAAATCCACGACTTTTGACGGGTTGCGTTCTCCTTGTGTGGGGTGATGTGTTTGTTGCTCCTAGGTGGAAGGGTATCGAAAACCTGTCCTCTTAATTTACTGTCCATGGATCTAGTGTCTGCTACGAACAAATTAAAAAGTCATGAAAAAAGTTTTTCTTAAATAAATTTATCAAAATATAAGGCTCAAACGATGCAAAAAAGTATAATTATTTATAAAGTCAAATTTACCAATAACGATTAGCAAGAGCTAATACCGCCTGCTTTTACCGCTACCTATCTATTTTTCAAAGGCGAACCAAAGGGGGCGTTGAGATAGTTTCCGGTCGCGAATTATAAATATTTAAATTCCACTTAGCCACGGTAAAACAAATTATGTATTCATAATATACTTAATTTTGACAATTTTAATCGGAATTTGTTTTTTAAATATACTAAAGTATAACAATTAAGTATCTAATTTAAAACATTTTTCTGTGATGCTTTATTGTATGGCACCATATTACATTTCTTCAGAGGTTATAAAAATTTCGGAGTCCAAGGTAGCCTACGTTCTGGATGTAATTTAAGAGGTTTTCATGAAGTTCGTTATGAACGTATTCAATGCGTGCGTTTAATTAATTATTTTTCTTAAATTCTGGAAAATAGACCAGTTTGCACACAAATTTTTGTGGGTCTTAAAGCACGTGGCGGCTCTATCATTGCCACCTGTATTATGAAAAGGCCCCTGTTATTAGAGATGGCCATGAATCTATCCGGTTCTTCGAAAAACGCGACTTTACGGGAGAACGTGGTGCCATCTATTTATGGCAAAGGAAGCTAAAATTCAAAATAGCCAATGATAACGTCGTCAGAGAGTCATTGTAGAGTATTATAGTTAGACCACTTATACTCTATTTAGTGGGCTTTAACCTAAATTATATATCCCGTGTAAAAATATTGTTTATAATTAATGTAATTTATGTTATTGACCAATTTAAAAACGATCCAATCAACGCGAGGGGTACCTGTATGTACCGCCTTTTTTATTTCGACGCTAGCGACATCTATTAAAAAAAGAGCTATTTAACGTTGAGCCGCCACTTGCTTTAACTCTTAAAACTCTAAGCAACCGGCTCCAGAGACGAGACAACCTAGTGGCCAGCATTGGCAAATTAAGATGCCGGAAATAAATTGAAGAAATTTCGCGTGCACAAGCTACCTTTATAATAAGGTAGGTACAACATAGACGTTTGCTTTTGCACATTTTCATGGTTTGCGTATGCATGGGTAGCTAAAACTGTTTATAAATAAACCAAATTAGCTCCGAAGTGCATTCGTCATTGCATTTTGTTTATTCCAGTTTCAACTATTGTACCTCCATCTATCGGGTGTAAAAGTAACTATAGACGTTACACCTTTCATAACGAAGAAGAATCTGAAGTCGAACCTACCACTAACATAGTTATGATATGAGGTAAATTTATCATCTTCGTCTACATTTTCACCCAACTGCGCATGCGTCATCAAAGTTGGTCGCGATAGGATTATGACAGCGACCGATGGAGGTCGTGTTTTCGGAGGTCACGGGCCGGAAGTGGGTAAACGCTTCGTTACAATATCGTCAAGTAGATAGCTCTCATAATTCGAATCTAGGGTACGGGTTCCATATTATCTTTGGTCTGCGGCCTAGAGGATTGCGTTCTGGTCAAATTGATAAGAATACCATTAATATGAACACAGATAATTACTACTACTTTCAACTTTCCTCGAAACCGACGCAAAAATATTTAATCCGATAATTTCTCGACAGTAAACCTATTATCATAAGTAACATAATAACAATAAGTATGACAATTAACGAGATTTACAACCAAACTGATTTTCATAGTTATTGCGTAATCAAGATGTTTTCTCAGCACACAGAGCCCTCTATAGTTTCTAAAATATGCGAGACTTAAGCCGAAATATCTGGTTTCCGATAAATAGTCTTAGTCGATAGCTACGCCGCAAAATTTTCGTTTTGAAAACGAAAATATTTGAGAGAGTTGGCCGTTTTCGGTCTATCGAAATCTGGCACCCTTGCCTGCCTTCCGGCCTGTATCTCCATACCGAAAATGGCCGACGATTACGCCGACGAAAATATTTTACCAAACTGATCGGCGGCGTTTTTGACCGTTATTTTGAATTATCGACTAAGACTATAGGCGGAATATTAGGCTAAAATGATAAAAATTTAAAAAGTTTTTCTCGGCGCCACGAGCTCATGTTTTTTTATCACGCGTGATTCGCACGCGGGCTTCAAAACAAAGCCAAAGCCCCTCGCGACTCCAGAACGTGCTCTCCGATATTAGGCTTAAATTTTTATCGAAAAGTAGTCATCCAAAACGGTAAGTCGCGAGTCCAAGTCACAGCTTGAAGAGAGTATTAGCATATGTAACATAATTACTCATAAGTATGCCACTAGCTCTATTTCTTCACTAACGGTTTGTTTCACAGATATTGCGTCATCCGTACCCTACGTAATATTTGACCAAGGTTCGTAAAAATGCTTGCCGCACTATATATTTGACGTCATATTTGATGTGGATTCCTTCAAAAAACCGTTGATTCTGCTGATTTCTAGATTCTGCTTAGATTCCAAATAATCACAATTTTACGTAAATTTCGTATTTCCTAATTGATCCCGCATATTTCAAAGGAACAGGAAATGCAATATTTGGCATTTCTATGGATCCGCAACCTACGTTGTAGCATTTGAAATTATCAGACTGATAATGATCGATGTTTTGTATCCCTCCACCAGTATCAGCGTTCACTACGTATTTCCACTACACCCAACTTTTATGATTTTTCTGCAAATTAAATTGCACATCCCTTTAAAATTACACTAAAAGGAATAATGATAAACCATATACTTCCACTGAAAAACAAACAAATAAAGGAATTGTGCGGACCGTTTATTAATCTTCAGAAGAAGAAGCAAAGATTCAGTGGCGCCATCGAGCGGCCGCGACCCTGATTCATATCCTCCATGATTAACCGGAAAAGATTCCATCACTAGAGTTTGATTCCCGAGGTGATTCCACGATTCTGGGATGATTCCAGATTCCTGAGATGATTCCATAATTCGGTTATGATTCCAGATCCGAATATGACTCTTTGATTCCAGATAAATATAAGATTCCCTCCCAGATTCCTGTAATTCGGAATAGGGGAGTCAGGGTCTGTACAGTGACGGACCCCTCGATTCAATCACAACCAGTTTTTTCTTATGGTCAGCTTTACATGGCATTTCATGAAGTTTTCCTATCGTTTTTACATTGGAAATTATTAAATCATTTTTCTCATTTCAATTTAAATAACCTTTTATTTACAATAAAAATTACTTAAATTTTGGAAGATTTTATTAAACTAATTATAACAACTACTAGCCGAAGGCCAGGCCCCATCTAGTAAACCTAGTAAATTGATAGAATTCCCGAAAGTTTGAGAGTTCGCAAGTCAGGATGAGCGGTTCATAAAAATTTGTGGAATACCTGGCGTCATCTACCGACGATTCTCACAACCAACTTATCGATTAAATGTTTTAATCTTTTATTAAATTAAAACTTAAACAATTAAAAATAATTGCACTTTTTAGATCTAAATTAAGGATTTTACTAATTGGACAAATTAAGATATTTGATAAAGTGAATTTACCAAGGAACACTAATAGATGTCGCTAGAGCTCTTAGAGGCCTTGCAAATCGTTACAGGTCAGAGGGAGATTTAAAAGTTCCGAATTTCGCGTAATAAAATACTTTTAAATATTCAATCCTTACAAATTATTATCTAATAAATATATTTTGACAGTTTTACAGTCTTTTCCATAACCTTTATGACAGATAAATATTACGTTAATATGGTAGGTCAATGGGTGAAATCGGACAAATGAGATAAAAGCAAAGACGCCCTTGACACACCTTTCAGGTATTGAGTGGTCAGAAACTGCCTGACCGTAACACAGGCGCCAATTTTCGTCTGGCCAGTACACCGTACTTTCCAATGACCTCATCTCGGCATGCAGTCACGCAAAGATCAAAGTGGGTGTGCCATTTCGTGATTCAGAGTGAGAGCCACCACAACAAAGAGGATAGATCTGTGCAGACTCCGGTATGTAAACATTATGTAATCTTTGTTACATGTTATTTCTTTTACAACTGTTATTTCGATTGAAACTGAAATTGCTTAATTAATTGGTAAATATTTGGTTTAATTTTCCATATTGTTTTACCAAAATGTTGGTTAAAAAATTACATAATATCAGAAGTTTATAATATTTATTCGAGGTACCTTCGCAGTCTCAGGACACTTTTCAATTATTCAATTCCAGTATTGTCCACCTTTTGAGCTACCCGAAAAGGCAACTGTCGACCTTTTGGGTATCCAAAAAGGTTGACAACGTTACCATAGGATTTCCTCTAGGGGTTTATAAAATCACTTAACGAGTACCAGTACGAATGGATTAAAAATTCAAATATTAAATCTAGGCTTTTATTTAAATATATTAAATATTAAAAAATAACTTTTGATCTGGGTTATGGATAGGTTGTACACGCTTGATTCTAAGTACTGAATTAAGTTTAGGAATGGGTTTCAATTTTCATTTCAATCTCTATATAATAATTTTAATTCGATCTAATTAATTAAGATTTAATTAGTTATTCATAGCTTATTACAACTTGATAACACCTATATATTATCATCATTTAGCTTATTAAATTGTGATTTAATCCATTTAACCATTATTATTTGAATGACTTAAAAACCATGGAAATTATCTGCTCCATCCAAGGCATTATAATAGCTTTGGTAGTATGCTGTTGAGACTATTGAGTAGTTTCAGTTCGTAGCTTTGGCTATGGCTGCCATTTTGTGCGGGATTTTTTCTCTATGGGAAAAAGCAAAGGTGACGTCGTGTCACGTGATACTGAAATCACTGTATGGTCTATAATGGCTACAGAAATCGGCTCTTTCTGATAGGCTCTTTGCAAATGTCGTCTTAACAACAATAACAGTAACATTTCAACCATATTTGTATATAGAAAATTTAACAATGGTTAAAGTCCACTTAGTTTTGTCTAGTTATTATCAGTGGCGTTATTATCATGGTGTGCTACTTACTAGTCTCTAGTGGGTGCTTGGTTGACTTCTCTACTCCAAGGTGGGTGTAAGTGTTTATTTTTTCACGGTTGGGTGTCACCCCCAAATCACGCCCAAACCGATGACCGCTGGTTATTATTGTATTCTACAACCATGGAGGAAGAAGGTGCTACAACGGTTTATTATTTTGGATATTCTGTTCATTAGTACGCATTACCACCAATAGATGGCAGCAGAAGTTAGTTTTAGATTAGAGTTGCTGGATGGTGCTTCCACCTAGAAGTACTTCCCGGAAGCGTTTTTTCAGTTTCTTTTTGACGTTTTTGTTAGAGCCGAGACTCGAAAAGCAACCGCAAAGTGTCGCCGGGAGTAGTGGCTCATTCTTGTAATCCCAGGCGTCCGGGAGGCAGAGTTTGTGGATGGTCGTGTGAGGACGATTACCAATTCCCCAACGGGTGGTCGGAATACTTCCGCCACGGGTGTCCCCACCCCTGTCCCCACGTATCCCCCCGTTGGCGTGGCCGTTACACATATCTCGCCCTGATTAATCAGATGGTGTTTCGCCGGGTTCGCGGTCTTCTCAGACTCAATCAGCCCTTTCTTCCTTGAATAAAAAAAAAATAAAACCCACAAAGTGTCTGTTCTTAAAGTCATAAAACAGAACACAGATTTGAGATGATGAATAACAACTCTTCATTGTAATTTCAGAAATTCAAAAGGACATAAAATCCACCGTCAAACCGACCATGATGTTTGGCTGCGCAACTTCAACCCCAACCAGCTTCTCCGGAAACCAACACGCCTCCACCAACCCAACCATCAGCGTCAGCGGAACTGGTGGAACACCTCAAGAAAACCCAACAAGCACGTTCGTTACTTACGACACGCGGTTACCAAACCCAACAAGCAGTTTCGTCAACACGGCGACCACCCAATCCACTCTGACAAACACATACGTGGACACTGGTCCATCCAAATCGTCCCCATTTAAACCCGACTCGACAACAAGCCCGACCGTGAAACCATCCAAGAACATCGTCAAAACGATCCAACTGAACTCTGGCGAAGCTCACGAGTTGCACTTCAAAAGCGGCACTACCAATCGGGAAATTCGATATTTTTGGACCATCCCGAGAATCTTGGAGGAATTCGTCGAACCTTTGTGGAATTTTACCCTACCGACTTTGATTTTCAAGAGTCACAAGTTCCCCAAGGATAAACAAGATTGGCAATTAATCCTTACGTCCGAGAACAACATCACCAAGGATAGTTTGACGCAAAACGATTCAGTAGACACCGAATTAGGCCTAAGCGTGCACAAAGACGGAAGCCCGGCGAAAGGATATTACGTCATCGAGATCCGCAACCGAGCCGGAAGTGGCGTCATACGTCACGAGGGTTTTTCAACTAACCTCCATCACATGCAGTTTAATTTAACCGACAGTCTTTTCGCGAATAAAAACAACATGCTTATAAACGGCAATTTAAGCGTCTATTGCAGTTTGACCGAGATGCAGACGACAAAATACGACAATTTATTGACTAAATTGCACCACGGATGTCAAATGACCGATATGGAATGCGTCACTGGTAGCTACCGTCACAAATGTCACAAGGCAGTCTTGGCGTCCGCATCAACCGTTTTCGAGAAAATGTTCGCCACCATTTCGAGCAAGAAAAACCACGACGTTGTGGACTTCAGCGGCGTCTTGGACGAGGACACGCTGAAGGACATGCTGGCCTTTATCTATACCGAACGGGCCCCCAACGTGGAGACGACGTGCAAGACTCTATTAGCCGCGGCTTGCAAACACGACTTGGAAGATTTGAAGGTCTACTGCCAGTTGCACATCGCGCAGAATTGCTTGAAACTCGAGAATGTTATGGAGTACTTGGAGTTGGCGGTCAATAGCGGAGCGGCGTGGTTGAAGGATCTCTGTATCGGAATGGTCATGAATAATTTCAAGGACGTTCGGGAAAGCGAAGCGTGGAAAAACGCGTCCAATAACGTCAAGGAGTCGGTTTTTTGTTAGAGGGCAACGCGAGCGGCGACACGATTGACGCCAGTGATGCCAGTACGTCCGGGGGCATCGGTGTTAGATACGAACCAATATACGCGATCGTGACGCCGTATTCGTACACGTCAAGGGGCTTTGTTCGCGGTTCTAAGTACTGAAATGTTGCCCCAGAACGCCACTTGCGTTGCCCAAATACTACACACTGGTTCAATTACATAACACGCGTTATAGCAATTAGATCGGCACTTAAAATGAAATTTCCCATTACACAAACTATTGAAATAACTTCACATATTCGGACTTCGTACTCGACAATCTTAACACAAACTCTACACTCAAATTAATCTATCCTAAATTATGTCATAGCAAACTAAAATTCCACTACCGACATCTATCGAACGTAGATAATATTATTAGTTTTGAAAACCAAATGAAGCTTTTTAAAATGAGTGTAGCAGAGCCATCTGTGTAAACGTAGCTGAAGCAGTCGGTGTAAAACTGCCTATATTCGTTCCATTCAAACGTGCCACTTTGATTTTTTTCAATAAACCTTACAGTGACTTAATTAAACATTTCCTTTGGTGTACGTCGTTGGATAAACCTGACGAGCATTCGTCAATGAGGAATATTTCTAATTAAACTACGTTGAAGATGGCGCCACACAACACTAATAGACGGTAAAATAAAGGGGGGTGGCAGTTTGAACCATCTCTGCTACTTCAAAACTGGACACTAGCTGGGAGAGAGCGTCCTATTTGTTTAATATTTGAGCATGCTCAGATACCAGTTTTCGCCTGTTCCCGAGAAACTAAAATATTTATGGTAGTCGTAAATCACGATCATTTGTGGAGCACGTGGCGCCATCTAACCTAACTGACCGTTATATGTCGGAAATAAAGGCTTGAAAAAATGCTCTTCTAAACAACTGGAAATTGCGCTCTAAATTTGAATTCGATAAATTAAAACGTGAATTATGAATTAAAATGAATCATCATAGACGAGAAAAACCGTAGAAATAACCATAGTGACTATTCGCGAACGAAAACTATCGCTGCGCCCCCTTTGGTTCGCCATTGAAGCCTAGATAGGTAGCGCCTAAAGCAGACGCTATTAGTTTTTCCTCATCGTTATTCGTAAATTTGAATTTTAATATAATTTTTGCATCGTTTGCTTATATTTTGATAGGTTTATTTAAGAAAAAAATTCCTAATGACTTTTTAATTTGTCTGTTGCAGACGCTAAATCATAGGCGCTTCCTCGGAGAAGCTAGCGCCGTTACGCCACCTGGACATTGGACTCGTTTCGGTTGCGAATTGAAGTCGCGAAGCAGTGAGGATGGCAACCATGCTGTCACGATTAGATCCCTTTTTTCCTACCCCCCACTTCCAAAAACCTGCCAAGGCCGGGAAGCCGTTAGAATTTATTTTACAGTTTATTCTAAAGGTGTGTTAACACTAGCCACGGAGCTTGCTAGCAGCTAGCTATTATTAGATAACAGTGAGGAAAACCCCACTGTGTTGCGTGGCGCCATCTTCATCATAGTCGGAGTAAACATCTTCCTCATTAATTGTTATTATATAATAATTTTAATATAGATTATTAAAGGTATATAAATGTTATATTTCTTTATATTTTTTATGTTACATAATCAAAGTTCCAAATACGTAGTTCCATAAACGTTTATGTAAACTAAGAACATAAACACATTTCGTGTATAATATTGCATGTTTTCCCGAATTTCTTTGGTAATGATCAAACCTAAAATGTGTTTTTTATGGTTAAAATAAAAATTCCTTTCATAAATAATTATCAATATCGACTTTTTTACGAGTATAAAAAATTTCGTAGAGGTTAACGGTAATAGCATAAGCAAAGGTCTAGGGAGAGTTTCGTTTGGCCGACTTCTCATTTGGCCGACCACAAAATACACGTTACGCCGACTGTCCATTTGGCCGACTGCACATTTGTCCGACTGAGAAGTCGGTCATATGGACAGTCGGCCAAATGGACTGCTCATTTGACCGACTGAACATTTGTCCGACTGTCCATTTGGCCGACTGAGAATTCGGCCAAATGGGCAGTCGGCCAAATGGACAGAGCATTAGACCGACTGCTCATTTTTCCGACTACTCATTTAGCCGACTGCTCGTTTGGCCGACTGCTCGTTTGGCCGACTGCTCGTTTGGCCGACTACTCATTTGGCCGACTACTCATATGTCATTTAGACGATACTAGGTGCGTTTGGCTAGGTACTGTCCTCTAGGTCGCGTTTTAGAAGGCCCAGCTTGGTTATAAAGAACGGGGCTGGGGGGGCGCCGGTCCGGCCCCCCAGCGCTCGAGCGAAGCGAGTGCGCGGCGCCGTCAGGCGCCAATACTTAAAATACATTGCCCGTTCTATAAGTCAACCTAACACTAAAGACATAGATAAGGACAGGCTATAGTATAAGAGTCAGTGAAATGAGCAGTCGGTCAAATGAGCAGTCGGCCAAATGAGCAGTCGGTCAAATGAGTAGTCGGCCAAACGAGCAGTCGGCCAAACGAGCAGTCGGTCAAACGAGCAGTTGGCCAAACGAGCAGTCGGTCAAATGAGTAGTCGGACAAATGAGCAGTCGGTCAAACGGGCTGCTCATTTGGCCGACCAGAATTTCAGCTAAAAGAGTAGTCGGCCAAATGAGTAGTCGGCCTAATGAGTAGTCGGCCATATGGTCTGCTCATTTGGCCGACCGAAAAGTCGACCAAATGAGCTGTCGGCCAAATGGGCATTCGGACATATGAGCAGTCGGCCAAATGAAAAGTCGGTCAAATGAGGAGTCGGCCAAATGCGGAGTCGGCCAAATGCACCCCACCCAAGGTCTAGGCCAAATTTTTGACGATCACATACCCGTTATTAAGAGGTAGGTATTCAAAATCTGCACCTCCTAGTGGCTACATCCTCAACTAGGCATTTCCCCAAATGAATTTCGCGCGTTGCATAAAGCCGTGCGCGAACGTTTTTAAACTTAGAATTACGCGGGATAAATCTCCACCGCCAGCCCTAAGCACCGTAGCCAAGGCTTATTCACAATTTCAAACTTAAAATTCACACTTATCGTTGCAAAATGATTCATCAGAACCTAAAACTGGCTATTAGAAATAAGAGTTGTGTTTCTGAAGGTATTTATTTTCAAAATTTGAGATTTAGACGCGTTTTGTGTGTCATTTATTAACCCGAGCGTGGCTGCTCTACCAAGTAAGATCATATTTTAGATGTAGAAATTTCGAAAAAGAAGATGTCGCTACTGCTCTATCGTCGTACGTTCATTTTCTTTTATCCAGGACAACGCCGTTAACATGGGCCTATATGGTAGACATTTGATTATGGGGACTTTTTGATAGGCTTATGGTAATAATAAGTGTAGGGAGCTCGCGTGGCATGAAGGGCTTGCCACCATCCTCCTACGCGTTAAAAGTAGCTTGATGACTTGGGCCTAAAGTGGTGCCTTGGGTATTAGCCTAGCTTATTATTAGTATTTGAGCCATAATTAAGTAACATTATGTAAGTAAGTATAGTAAAATTATCTAATTTTCAGAGCTGTAGAGTAGTAGCACTCCGTAGCTTTGGTCATGACCGCCATTTTGGTCTCAATTTTTTTATCTATTGGAAAGAGCATTGATGACGTACTAGGAAGTCACAGTGCCATTAATCTATTGCGCAATCAAGGTCTAGTTCGAAATAAACTACTACCAAGGACGATAACATACTACTCAGTTTAGTAGTCCTAGTCGGTGCTGGCTGAGAGAGTTAGTGTCGAATAAAAAGATTCTTTCAGAAAATTAGCATTAAAACAAATGGAAGTTTCATACGTATTGTTATTATCATAAGTGTATAAAATTGTTACATTAGTGTGACACCTATTCTTAACATGCCAAATTTTTACTGAGAGCTATTCACAAGACAGACTGCATTACGGGCTTCGTCGCAGTTTTGCGTCCGCTTGCTAACGCGTCACACGTAACCTTTGACAGCGGCTTGCTAGGGGATATTTTCTTCTTGTGATGACGTCACTCCGTTACTAGCCCTCAGTAAAATATTGCCCAAAGTGACAAACTTATGGAACAATATGTTACTATGTGACACTTCCAGTTGAACCTTATTATCAGAAGTATATCATCTATCTCTTACGAGAAAAGAATCCATCAAGGAAGTTTAAAATGAAGTATGCAAGCATCTGTGATGCAACTGCAGCAACTTCAGTGCCGGATTTCGACTACTGGACGCCCTGTGCTTAAAATACTTCTGGAGGCCACCCATAAGGGTCCAAGCAGGAATCCATACCTCTACTTGGAATGCTTATCGCGGCATGTTTTCGTCTCGAGGTGACTGACAGTTTTTTTTGACGTAGCTATGTTAACTTAACAAACAACAACGTGAGAGATGAGCGCGCGCAGAGGGGATTTTTTATCTCGTAGGCGGGGCCAAAGCCGTCAGAGTGATCTTACCATAGGCGATACGCCAGGATAAGCATTCCAAGTTGAGGTATGGATTCCTGGTCCAAGTTATACCAATTCGCGGCTTTGATAAGGTGTTTCAATCTTATGTTAGAACCTTGTAATTTTGAGGTAAAATGGCTTATTTTAAATTTAAACAATACTAAAACAGGCATTATTTACTCGTATTTAAAATTCCCCGAAAATAGTCGCGCAATTTTATGTAGCTCTTACAAATTTGTATGACTGTACATGCAGACCTAGGAGCAACAAACACAGCACCCCACACAAGGAGAACGCAGCCTGCCAAAAGTCGTGCATTTTCTTGCGTACAGTTTGCATTGGTTAGACGCTTTAGCGCCTGCTGCCGTCGGAAGGGGAAAATTCGTAAATTGTCTTCCCCCGCCCGTAAAGCGTTCAGCGTAAACGTTTATCCAATGAAATTTGTACAAAACACTGCGTTAGCGTGTTTAAAGGCTGGCTGCGTTCTCCTTGTGTTTGTTGATCCTAAGTGTAACGATGTTTGTAGGATTGGAGTACTAACTTAAGTTTGTGGTAACAATATTTAAAAAACTCAATTATATAGACAAACGTTATAAAACGTGTGTACTGTTCTACTGTGGCTACTTTCGCTACGCCAATTTATGGGAGAAGACATCGTTGCTTAAAAAGCACCGATTATTTAAATTATAATTAAAATAATTATAATTATTTTTTTAATAATTTTTGTAAAAATGTTTGATAATGACGACTAAAATAATAATGTTTTTATCATTTATTGTTTTTTTAAATTGTTATTTTGATGATTTAAATAATTAAATTTATTTTAATCGTGGTCGTGCGGCGTGCATTGTTTTGAACAGTACCGCCACCATCCTTAAATTGTAGATGGGGCACACTTTTTAACTACATATTTTTCAAGGGTAAACGGATGTTGTAAAAGTGAAATAAGTGGACATTTTAACCAATTATTTAAACTGACAATCAAAATATTAAATACTTTTATATTTATACAAATACAAATTCATTTGGATTGCATTAATTTAAAGCATGTTATATAAATAGTGTTGTCTTTAAACTTCTACATAAAAAACCCTGTCAAAGGCGTGATTTACCCTTATGTGAAGATTGTACATTTATCTCTTTATTTTTCATCATTGCTTCGGTGGAACTAAAATCTTATATTCGATAATCTATTTAACAAGCTTACTTCCGCAGTTTTTATTCTGAAAAGTGTCACGAGGAACTGAATTTTGACAGCGCAACTCGCGAAGTCAGTTCTTCCCTCAGTGACGATATTATTTGTGTGGCCGGTACAACCAAAGATAATATAACTACGTACCCTAGATTCGAAATCACGGCGTTGCTCGATAGCGCGTTTTTTCATGAGGCTTTTACTGAGTTCGCGCCGGAAGTCGGAAAACTCGGGCTCCATAGCAGGGTGAGAAATAAGGAATTTCAATAGATAACCCAAGATTATATTACTCACCTTTAGTTTTCTTTCGTTTATAAACATTTTTAGAGCTACAGTCATGATCCCTTATTGTTTTAAAACAATATAACGCAAAAATATCTGGTATCTTGAAAACCGCGAGTCAAAATCCACGGCTCAATTTTCACTAAAACTTGACGTTTTAACTAGATGTCGGTAGCCCTGCCAGCTCCATGGAAGCAGTTTTTTCCGACTTCCGCCGGGAACTCAGTAAGAGCCTGCGTTTACGCGCAATTAGCTTGATTTCCAATCTAGGGTACGTAGTTATATTATATATTATGAACTAACTTCATCAAGGAGGGGAGAGGAAACTCATGCAGTCCCGGGAAAATTGTGCAAAGTACTATATACATTTTCTAGACGGCAAGGCTCTTTTATTGAATGTAAAACCTTTTGGAGGAGAGTAAACCGCTAGATTAAACTGGAGGAGAGAACTGCTGAGTAAGGGGGCTTACACGATATCTAGTTTGGTCTGTCTTTTTGAGCTATTAATTCGAATTTTTAATTGCAGTTTTACAGCTGATTTCAAATGCCTCGCTATTATTGATTTTATTACTAAATAGCAGGGTTGTTCGAAATGCATTTTTTCATTTTGAGTTAGGAAAAAGTATTTTGCATTTTGAGTTCCTAGGAAACTATTTGGCATTTTAAATTTTGCACTTTGTGCAGGGTTGGCAAAAAAACGGATTTTTTCGGAAAAAATAAAAAAATCCGATTTATACGATAATTATCGGATTTTTTTATAATTATCCGATCATTTGATAATAATCCGATTATTTGGATAATTATCGGATTTTTTTATAATTATCCGATCATTTGATAATAATCCGATTATTTGGATAATTATCGGATTTTTTTATAATTATCCGATCATTTGATAATAATCCGATTATTTGGATAATTATCGGATTTTTTTATAATTATCCGATCATTTGATAATAATCCGATTATTTGGATAATTATCGGATTTTTTTATAATTATCCGATCATTTGATAATAATCCGATTATTTGGATAATTATCGGATTTTTTTATAATTATCCGATCATTTGATAATAATCCGATTATTTGGATAATTATCGGATTTTTTTATAATTATCCGATCATTTGATAATAATCCGATTATTTGGATAATTATCGGATTTTTTTTATAATTATCCGATCATTTGATAATAATCCGATTATTTGGATAATTATCGGATTTTTTTATAATTATCCGATCATTTGATAATAATCCGATTATTTGGATAATTATCGGATTTTTTTATAATTATCCGATCATTTGATAATAATCCGATTATTTGGATAATTATCGGATTTTTTTATAATTATCCGATCATTTGATAATAATCCGATTATTTGGATAATTATCGGATTTTTTTATAATTATCCGATCATTTGATAATAATCCGATTATTTGGATAATTATCGGATTTTTTTATAATTATCCGATCATTTGATAATAATCCGATTATTTGGATAATTATCGGATTTTTTTATAATTATCCGATCATTTGATAATAATCCGATTATTTGGATAATTATCGGATTTTTTTATAATTATCCGATCATTTGATAATAATCCGATTATTTGGATAATTATCGGATTTTTTTATAATTATCCGATCATTTGATAATAATCCGATTATTTGGATAATTATCGGATTTTTTTATAATTATCCGATCATTTGATAATAATCCGATTATTTGGATAATTATCGGATTTTTTTATAATTATCCGATCATTTGATAATAATCCGATTATTTGGATAATTATCGGATTTTTTTATAATTATCCGATCATTTGATAATAATCCGATTATTTGGATAATTATCGGATTTTTTTATAATTATCCGATCATTTGATAATAATCCGATTATTTGGATAATTATCGGATTTTTTTATAATTATCCGATCATTTGATAATAATCCGATTATTTGGATAATTATCGGATTTTTTTATAATTATCCGATCATTTGATAATAATCCGATTATTTGGATAATTATCGGATTTTTTTATAATTATCCGATCATTTGATAATAATCCGATTATTTGGATAATTATCGGATTTTTTTATAATTATCCGATCATTTGATAATAATCCGATTATTTGGATAATTATCGGATTTTTTTATAATTATCCGATCATTTGATAATAATCCGATTATTTGGATAATTATCGGATTTTTTTATAATTATCCGATCATTTGATAATAATCCGATTATTTGGATAATTATCGGATTTTTTTATAATTATCCGATCATTTGATAATAATCCGATTATTTGGATAATTATCGGATTTTTTTATAATTATCCGATCATTTGATAATAATCCGATTATTTGGATAATTATCGGATTTTTTTATAATTATCCGATCATTTGATAATAATCCGATTATTTGGATAATTATCGGATTTTTTTATAATTATCCGATCATTTGATAATAATCCGATTATTTGGATAATTATCGGATTTTTTTATAATTATCCGATCATTTGATAATAATCCGATTATTTGGATAATTATCGGATTTTTTTATAATTATCCGATCATTTGATAATAATCCGATTATTTGGATAATTATCGGATTTTTTTATAATTATCCGATCATTTGATAATAATCCGATTATTTGGATAATTATCGGATTTTTTTATAATTATCCGATCATTTGATAATAATCCGATTATTTGGATAATTATCGGATTTTTTTATAATTATCCGATCATTTGATAATAATCCGATTATTTGGATAATTATCGGATTTTTTTATAATTATCCGATCATTTGATAATAATCCGATTATTTGGATAATTATCGGATTTTTTTATAATTATCCGATCATTTGATAATAATCCGATTATTTGGATAATTATCGGATTTTTTTATAATTATCCGATCATTTGATAATAATCCGATTATTTGGATAATTATCGGATTTTTTTATAATTATCCGATCATTTGATAATAATCCGATTATTTGGATAATTATCGGATTTTTTTATAATTATCCGATCATTTGATAATAATCCGATTATTTGGATAATTATCGGATTTTTTTATAATTATCCGATCATTTGATAATAATCCGATTATTTGGATAATTATCGGATTTTTTTATAATTATCCGATCATTTGATAATAATCCGATTATTTGGATAATTATCGGATTTTTTTATAATTATCCGATCATTTGATAATAATCCGATTATTTGGATAATTATCGGATTTTTTTATAATTATCCGATCATTTGATAATAATCCGATTATTTGGATAATTATCGGATTTTTTTATAATTATCCGATCATTTGATAATAATCCGATTATTTGGATAATTATCGGATTTTTTTATAATTATCCGATCATTTGATAATAATCCGATTATTTGGATAATTATCGGATTTTTTTATAATTATCCGATCATTTGATAATAATCCGATTATTTGGATAATTATCGGATTTTTTTATAATTATCCGATCATTTGATAATAATCCGATTATTTGGATAATTATCGGATTTTTTTATAATTATCCGATCATTTGATAATAATCCGATTATTTGGATAATTATCGGATTTTTTTATAATTATCCGATCATTTGATAATAATCCGATTATTTGGATAATTATCGGATTTTTTTATAATTATCCGATCATTTGATAATAATCCGATTATTTGGATAATTATCGGATTTTTTTATAATTATCCGATCATTTGATAATAATCCGATTATTTGGATAATTATCGGATTTTTTTATAATTATCCGATCATTTGATAATAATCCGATTATTTGGATAATTATCGGATTTTTTTATAATTATCCGATCATTTGATAATAATCCGATTATTTGGATATTATCGGATTTTTTTATAATTATCCGATCATTTGATAATAATCCGATTATTTGGATAATTATCGGATTTTTTTATAATTATCCGATCATTTGATAATAATCCGATTATTTGGATAATTATCGGATTTTTTTATAATTATCCGATCATTTGATAATAATCCGATTATTTGGATAATTATCGGATTTTTTTATAATTATCCGATCATTTGATAATAATCCGATTATTTGGATAATTATCGGATTTTTTTATAATTATCCGATCATTTGATAATAATCCGATTATTTGGATAATTATCGGATTTTTTTATAATTATCCGATCATTTGATAATAATCCGATTATTTGGATAATTATCGGATTTTTTTATAATTATCCGATCATTTGATAATAATCCGATTATTTGGATAATTATCGGATTTTTTTATAATTATCCGATCATTTGATAATAATCCGATTATTTGGATAATTATCGGATTTTTTTATAATTATCCGATCATTTGATAATAATCCGATTATTTGGATAATTATCGGATTTTTTTATAATTATCCGATCATTTGATAATAATCCGATTATTTGGATAATTATCGGATTTTTTTATAATTATCCGATCATTTGATAATAATCCGATTATTTGGATAATTATCGGATTTTTTTATAATTATCCGATCATTTGATAATAATCCGATTATTTGGATAATTATCGGATTTTTTTATAATTATCCGATCATTTGATAATAATCCGATTATTTGGATAATTATCGGATTTTTTTATAATTATCCGATCATTTGATAATAATCCGATTATTTGGATAATTATCGGATTTTTTTATAATTATCCGATCATTTGATAATAATCCGATTATTTGGATAATTATCGGATTTTTTTATAATTATCCGATCATTTGATAATAATCCGATTATTTGGATAATTATCGGATTTTTTTATAATTATCCGATCATTTGATAATAATCCGATTATTTGGATAATTATCGGATTTTTTTATAATTATCCGATCATTTGATAATAATCCGATTATTTGGATAATTATCGGATTTTTTTATAATTATCCGATCATTTGATAATAATCCGATTATTTGGATAATTATCGGATTTTTTTATAATTATCCGATCATTTGATAATAATCCGATTATTTGGATAATTATCGGATTTTTTTATAATTATCCGATCATTTGATAATAATCCGATTATTTGGATAATTATCGGATTTTTTTATAATTATCCGATCATTTGATAATAATCCGATTATTTGGATAATTATCGGATTTTTTTATAATTATCCGATCATTTGATAATAATCCGATTATTTGGATAATTATCGGATTTTTTTATAATTATCCGATCATTTGATAATAATCCGATTATTTGGATAATTATCGGATTTTTTTATAATTATCCGATCATTTGATAATAATCCGATTATTTGGATAATTATCGGATTTTTTTATAATTATCCGATCATTTGATAATAATCCGATTATTTGGATAATTATCGGATTTTTTTATAATTATCCGATCATTTGATAATAATCCGATTATTTGGATAATTATCGGATTTTTTTATAATTATCCGATCATTTGATAATAATCCGATTATTTGGATAATTATCGGATTTTTTTATAATTATCCGATCATTTGATAATAATCCGATTATTTGGATAATTATCGGATTTTTTTATAATTATCCGATCATTTGATAATAATCCGATTATTTGGATAATTATCGGATTTTTTTATAATTATCCGATCATTTGATAATAATCCGATTATTTGGATAATTATCGGATTTTTTTATAATTATCCGATCATTTGATAATAATCCGATTATTTGGATAATTATCGGATTTTTTTATAATTATCCGATCATTTGATAATAATCCGATTATTTGGATAATTATCGGATTTTTTTATAATTATCCGATCATTTGATAATAATCCGATTATTTGGATAATTATCGGATTTTTTTATAATTATCCGATCATTTGATAATAATCCGATTATTTGGATAATTATCGGATTTTTTTATAATTATCCGATCATTTGATAATAATCCGATTATTTGGATAATTATCGGATTTTTTTATAATTATCCGATCATTTGATAATAATCCGATTATTTGGATAATTATCGGATTTTTTTATAATTATCCGATCATTTGATAATAATCCGATTATTTGGATAATTATCGGATTTTTTTATAATTATCCGATCATTTGATAATAATCCGATTATTTGGATAATTATCGGATTTTTTTATAATTATCCGATCATTTGATAATAATCCGATTATTTGGATAATTATCGGATTTTTTTATAATTATCCGATCATTTGATAATAATCCGATTATTTGGATAATTATCGGATTTTTTTATAATTATCCGATCATTTGATAATAATCCGATTATTTGGATAATTATCGGATTTTTTTATAATTATCCGATCATTTGATAATAATCCGATTATTTGGATAATTATCGGATTTTTTTATAATTATCCGATCATTTGATAATAATCCGATTATTTGGATAATTATCGGATTTTTTTATAATTATCCGATCATTTGATAATAATCCGATTATTTGGATAATTATCGGATTTTTTTATAATTATCCGATCATTTGATAATAATCCGATTATTTGGATAATTATCGGATTTTTTTATAATTATCCGATCATTTGATAATAATCCGATTATTTGGATAATTATCGGATTTTTTTATAATTATCCGATCATTTGATAATAATCCGATTATTTGGATAATTATCGGATTTTTTTATAATTATCCGATCATTTGATAATAATCCGATTATTTGGATAATTATCGGATTTTTTTATAATTATCCGATCATTTGATAATAATCCGATTATTTGGATAATTATCGGATTTTTTTATAATTATCCGATCATTTGATAATAATCCGATTATTTGGATAATTATCGGATTTTTTTATAATTATCCGATCATTTGATAATAATCCGATTATTTGGATAATTATCGGATTTTTTTATAATTATCCGATCATTTGATAATAATCCGATTATTTGGATAATTATCGGATTTTTTTATAATTATCCGATCATTTGATAATAATCCGATTATTTGGATAATTATCGGATTTTTTTATAATTATCCGATCATTTGATAATAATCCGATTATTTGGATAATTATCGGATTTTTTTATAATTATCCGATCATTTGATAATAATCCGATTATTTGGATAATTATCGGATTTTTTTATAATTATCCGATCATTTGATAATAATCCGATTATTTGGATAATTATCGGATTTTTTTATAATTATCCGATCATTTGATAATAATCCGATTATTTGGATAATTATCGGATTTTTTGGATATATCTCGGATTATTTGGATAAATATCGGATTTTTTTGATAATTATGAATATTTGGAATTTAAGTTGAAAAATTTAACGATTATTCTGATGAATTAACAACATTGCCCTTTCAAGTTTCAAAAAAATTTCAAATTTTAAAGTTTAAAATTTGATAAAATTCATTTTGGATAGTTGTAAACATTACATAAATGCGAGCATAAATGTCATAAATACTTAATACTGCTGTATATTGCTTTAAAAATTATTAAATTTAACTTTAAAAACTGTTTTCAGATATTTTAATTTAATTCGATAATTATCATGATTTTTTCATCGGATAAATATCGATAATTATCGTGATAATTATCATTGATAATTATCCATCGATAATTATCGACCAACCCGGCTTTGTGGGTTTGATATGTGGAAAAAAAATTTCAAAATGCTTTTTCAAAATGTTTTTACTCTGATACCATCATCGCAGCTGCTCTTGTAGAGAAAGTTCGTCTGTTATTTACTCCCAATTAGTAATTATAGATGGCGATACTCAGTCACTTACTCAGAAGCAGACGAACATAATAATAATCAGCTAGGCTAATACCCAAGGCACCACCCTAGGCCTAAGTCATCGAGCGTCTTTTAAAGCATTTAATTCGGGTGGCCGAGTTACAATGCGTAGGAGGGTGGTGGCAAGCCCTGCAAGCCACGCGAGCCAACAGCTCCCTACCCTAACTATTACCTTTAACCTCACCAAGTACAGTGCCACCGCTGGCTGCAAGGATGGTTTTGAAATCTCTACGTAATTGTTATTTATTTATAATTAATAATAACAATTAATTAGTAATTAATAACTAAAAAATTATTAATAATTACAAACTAACTGTCCATTTGTAAAAACATTTTGCATTTTGAAAAACATTTTGTATTTTAATTTTGATCTGCAAAAACCATTTTACATTTTGCATTTAGAAAAAAAAGCATTTTTAAACAACCCTGTTAAATATATTTTTAAATTTTAATTCTGGTTTATTTTGAGGGTAATATCAAATATTAAGCTGATCAATCGCCTTAAGATATCTGAAAATCATCTTTCGTCAGAACAATTGTTCGGCTGCAACTCCTTATTTTACTTATTTTTTTTTAATCAGCTAGGCTAATACCCAAGGCACCACCTTAGGCCTAAGTCATCTGAAAACATAAGGAAAATATGGTTTATTAGCAGTGGCGGTGGAATAGGGGTATATTGAACCCTCCTAGATTTCCGGCGGGGGTCCAAATTGCCCTTCCAAACATTTCATAAATCACATTTTGGTCTATTATTTTCCAAAATCCCCAGAAATAATAATTATACTATACATAATATATTCATATAATTATATACATTAAGAAAGTGATTTAATTAAATACTGAAATAAACTTGATATTTGCTAAACACTGCTCTATTGTCGTGATAATAGTCTTAGTCGATAGCTACGCCGCAAAATTTTCGTTTTGAAAACGAAATCATTTGAGAGAGTTGGCCGTTTTCGGTCTATCGAAATCTGGCAGCCTTGCCTGCCTACCGGCCTGTATCTCCATACCGAAAATGGCCGACGATTACGCTGACGAAAATATTTTACTAAACTGATCGGCGGCGTTTTTTACCGTTATTTTGAATTATCGACTAAGACTATCACAAATACATAATTTTCTTGGAGCGCTGTGGGCTGCCCGGATTTATACTTTTGTGCCTAACCAAATATTTCCCTTCCGACGCCATTGTTTACTAGGTCGTCGCAAAAACCGAAAACGGCATTTTCAACGCTGACTTGAGCGGAGCGAGCTGCAAATCCAGTGGTTAATTAGGCTTAGATTATCTTATTGATAATTTTTAAAAGGCACGCAATATTAAAACCCGGGTCAAAAATTATACCATCCAATGATTTAACTCGCGACACGGCAACATACGTCATTCCAAGGGCAAGCTCCCCTTTTCCCCCAACTCCTTTGGCTTCCGACGGACAGCAATCTTTTCTCTAGAGTCGCTTCCGAAGCTCCCCTCTACCCCCAACTCCTTTGGCTTCCGACGGACAGTAATCTTTTCTCTAGAGTCGCTTTCCGAAGCTCCCCTTTTCCCCCAACTCCTTTGGCTTCCGACGGACAGCAATCTTTTCTCTAGAGTCACTTTCCGAAGCTCCCCTTTTCCCCCAACTCCTTTGGCTTCCGACGGACAGCAATCTTTTCTCTAGAGTCGCTTTCCGAAGCTCCCCTTTTCCCCCAACTCCTTTGGCTTCCAACGGACAGCAATCTTTTCTCTAGAGTCGCTTTCCGAAGCTGATAATCTGATGTCTGATCTATCGTAATTATTAACTCGTATCAGATAACGCGACTGTTATCAGAGTGATAAATAACAACATACAATATTTTGGTGTAAATTAAAAAAAAAATTTAATGACTGATTTAAAAACATCCAGATAAATAAATAAAATCAAGGTAACGGCATGTATTTCTCCATCCTGGTAATATCAATCATGTCCTCGGTGTTGTAATCGCAGGAGGGGTTTCTCTTTTGGCAAAATCGCGAATAAGGGAATGTCGTTCCGAAGTCGAAGCTTTCTTGCAATTGGTTAATTTCTGGAGAAAATATTTTTCTCGTTCTTTCTCTACAACAAATACAGAAAAGAAGTTTGTTAGGAAAAATTAAGCCAGTCCTTTACTTAAACTGTTACATCCTTTCACCTAGTAGCAACAACCACAAGGAGAACGCAGCAAGCCTTTAAATAAGCTAACGCAGTGTTGTGTACAAATTTCATTGGACAAGCCTTTACGCTGAACGTTTTACGGAAAGGGGGAAGACAATTTCCAAATTTTCCCCTTCCGACAGCAGCAGGCGCTAAAGCGTCTAACCAATGAAAAATGTACACAACAAAATGCACGACTTTTGACGGGTTGCGTACTCCTTGTGTAGGGTGCTGCAACAGAGGTGAACGACCATTAGGGAGCTACTTTTAAATAACAAATCTTACGAGATGGCGCCAACAGGCTGAAACTCAAATTTGTGAAATTATTTAAAAACCGTGTAAAATATTTATTTTTTCGTCGTTATTTTTCTGATAAATATTTATCGAGCTTAATTTGTGGTTTTTACATAAATATCGCTTAAAATAGTTTTAATAGTAGTTTATTTATTTTTTATAAATCACTGTTTTTATTCCTTTCCCACCAAAAGGTTAAAATAAGCGCCATCTATTATAAGTAAAAGCTTTAAAACCAATTTTCTAATGGCTGTGCTCTTAATGGTTGTTTACAAATGATTTGTTAATCGCTCTTAAAGCAAGTGGTAGCTCTATCATTTCCACCTTTATTATGGAAAAAAATAACCCTATTGTTAGAGATGGCCATGAATCTATGCGATTCTTCGAAAAACGCGACTTTACTGGAGAGCGTGGTGCCATCTATTTATGGCAAAGGAAGCTAAAATTTAAAATAGCCAAATGATAACGTCGTCAGAGAGCCATTGTAGAGTATTATAGTTAGACAACTTATACTCTATTTAGTGGGCTTTAACAGAAATTATATATCCCACGTAAAAATATTGTTTATAATTGCTGTAATTTATGATATTGACCAATTTACAAACGACCCAATCAACGCGAGGGGTACCTATAAGTACCGCCTTTTTGATTTCGACGCTAGCGACATCTATTGAAAAAAGAGCTACTTCACGTCGAGCCGCCACTTGCATTAAGATTTAAAGAAAAATGAAAAATGATATTTACCTAAACAGGAATGCCACGCGCATTCCATAAACACCAAATAAGGTTGGGTTAACAGCAATTTCGCAGATGAGTTTTTTAAGGCAACCATCGTCGTCGTCTTTGACCATTTCTTTAAAGTCCTCAACCATAGACATAAGACGGCTTCTCTGGTAAGCTTCCTCGAGGTCGTGTTGTCCGTCAACGTCATTTTGTCCCTGATAACGGTAGGGGTACCCCAACACTGGATGAGCCGCATTTTCAATCAGGCAGATTATTCCAAGCCAGCAGAATATGGCGCTAGCTTTGGTAAATGACATGATTGTGGAAAACGGTGAACTGCAAAACAAATTAAATTACGAATAGAATAATTTATCTATCTGAACCAATAAATTACGAATAAGAACCATTTATATAGCTGAACCAATAAGTAATTTAATAAATTACGAATAAGAACCATTTATCTATCTGAACCAATAAATTACGAAAAAGAACCATTTATCTAGCTGAACCAATAAGTAATTTAATAAATTACGAATAAGAACCATTTATCTATCTGAACCAATAAATTACGAAAAAGGAACCATTTATCTAGCTGAACCAATAAGTAATTTAATAAATTACGAATAAGAACCATTTATATAGCTGAACCAATAAGTAATTTAATAAATTACGAATAAGAACTATTTATCTATCTGAACCAATAAATTACGAATAAGAACCATTTATATAGCTGAACCAGCAAGTAACTTAATAATAAATAATAATACCAATAAATTACGAATATAATAGTTATAGCTAGTATGTATTTATTTATACTCAGGGAGAATGAACATGTCGAGATTATTTTTAGCGTTTCTCCAATTCCACCCGTTGGGGCCCCCGGTATGCTCCTCCGCTTTAATAAAATCAAATAATACCGCAATCTCATTGGTTCTTAAAAATTACGTTTTTCGACGCGATTAACGCTGCTGTGAGGACGCAAAAAATAAGACGCCTCCTTTCCCCCCCCCCCCCTCTTGTCCGTCGATAGTCTCGACATATTCATTCTCTCTGTGTATAAATAAATACATTCTTGGTTATAGTTATAATAATATCAATTGTAGAATAAATAAACTAGATTATTAAAATTTGTTCAGATAATGATAATCTGACAATTTTAACAGCCGTAGAAAGGGGTTGACAAAACATGGGGGTAATCACGGGGTTGTTTTTGAAATCAGACCAGGTGTTCACCCCCGTTTTGTCAACCCTCATTTAACAGATGGGATCACTCACGGACTTAGAATTCCAAGAATTCTTTAGAATTCAAAGTCCATGGATCACTATACGCGTTAAAATAGATGTTTCTATACGCCCATATTCTAAACAAACTTGAATAATATTTCTTTTTATTAAGTAATGTGGCGATAAATATATTTTTCTAGCGCGCGTGCGAAGATTGTACTAATAAAGCCGTGTCTTGTGACGTAAGAGCAACGTATTACTTTTTTATACTTTTTATTAATTTTATTTTATACAACTATTTAGTCCCATAATTTGAAAAATCTTGATTAGTCTAGATTCTCTTACAAATGATATTATTATAGCTATTTTAGTACTAAGTACACGATTAAGGTCATTGGACAAAAGTATGTTTAGGGTAAAATAGACTAGCTTAAAAGTACCACAATTAAAGGTAGCGTTGCCAGATGTAAAATAGTAATTATGGTACACGAACTCAAAAATTATTTAATTATTTGCAAAATTATTTCACTAGCATTATGTAGGCTAGTTTCGATAATTTAAAAAAAAATAAAAGTTAATTTTAAATATCAAACCAAAGAATATAAAGCCCCAGGAATGGAAGGATTGAAATTATTGGCCGCGTGTTTTGGTTGCGTTCTAAACTTCCGGCAAAGCAAATCAGAGTAACCGGAAACTGTTTACGCAACCCGGTCTCTCTTTAAAAACGAGAGGCACAAAAGTTCCACTAGACGGAGCTACACCTTCCATTCCTGGGGCTTTATATTCTTTGCCTTGTCGACTTCAAAATTTAATTTAAACAAACGCGGCTAATAACCTTTTTGGGCTGAAAATCAGTACAAAATGTTAGTGGTTTCGAAACGTTTTGACAGTATGGTAAGACCTATCAGAATTATTGATAATATGGTATACGGTCTGTTCAAATGATTGCAAAAAGGCGTACCAAATTCCTAGCTAGAGTTATTGAATTGTACCATAATTACGGTACGTCTGGCAACGCTGATTAACGGTAAAATAACTCACCAAAGTACTTCCAGCTCGATGTAAAATGCAGCATTAAATGTATGGTTTGATGGCTCTAAAGTCAGCGTCGATGAATTCGATACTGAAGAAACGATAAGCGGGCCATCCCTTTTTATAGCTGGCGCCCGCTGAGGGCCGTTTCCCCCCTTGCCGCTGATTGGCTGGTTCGGGTTTATGGAATTATTTCAAAGCAGACTGAGAGCTTCTACGTCCACTAAAGCCTGAATGAAATCGCAATCAATGTCAATTGTTTATTAAAGTTCTACTGATAAAGCAATTCTGTTGACTAGGGTCAGTCGCAGAAAACGGTTTCTTAAATAAACAAAACGGGTGTAATTAACGTAAGTTTTTGGAATACCCTTCTAATTACCCATGACTACCATTTTAAAATGATCAACGCCCAGGGCCCGTAGCCAGAAGAATTTCGTTAAGGGGGCAGTAGCTTTTTGTGAGGGGCACATTTTTTTCGTTACCTAATTTCGGAAATTAACATAAGTGGCGCGTTAAATATTTTTGGTGTTCAACAAAAAAAAACCTTGCTTTCTGAAGCAGACCATTCTACAAGACTATAACTTGTATTTTATTAAGAAATAGTTACCTATAAATAACGATCTAAATCTTAAAGATGCAGGGGGGGGGCAAATACAAATTTCATTTGAGGGGGCAACATTTAATTTTGAGGGAGCATCACCTCCGAATGACCCTGTCTACGCCAGCTAGGTTATGACGAAATTAGTTGCCAACAGTTGTACATTAGGTAAGTTGGCTATGGCGGGAGCCCTTGACTTAACGAACAATTATCAGCTGGAGATGAAGTATATTTTGAATTATCCTCAGACATTTAGGAGAGAAAACACGTGAAGTGCTTGGGAACCGAACTGGCTTAAGAGGATTAAAATTATAATAAGTACACTTCAGTAAATCGAATCAATTTTAAAATAAAATTTATGAGGCTCGTTATAAAAAACGTTAATTTAGTCTTTAATCGGTTCACTATAATATTTTCGTAAGATAGAGTGATAAAGGAACTCTGAAAATTTTCCATTAGTGCGCGAGTTAACTAATATAACTGATAATTTGAAGGGCAACTATTGCACTATTCTACACACAGAGCAGCCGGGCTTCGTACCGGAGTGTTTCCCCCCTTACCACGTAATCTCTGCTCACCTGTCATCGTTAAGACGTACGATAATTTTTGGAACGTACGATATTTTTTATGCCGTACTATATAGTACTCATTTTTCGATAATTCATCTTACGTACGATATTTTTTATGCCGTAATAAATAGTACTCACTTTTCGATAATTCAGCTTACGTACGATATTTTTTATGAGGTAATAAATAGTACTCACTTTTCGATAATTCAGCTTACGTACGATATTTTTATGCCGTAATAAATAGTACTCATTTTTCGATAATTCAGCTTACGTACGATATTTTTTATGCCGTACTATATAGTACTCACTTTTCGATAATTCAGCTTACGTACGATATTTTTTATACCGTAATAAATAGTACTCATTTTTCGATAATTCAGCTTACGTACGATATTTTTATGCCGTTCTATATAGTACTCACTTTTCGATAATTCAGCTTACGTACGATATTTTTTATGCCGTAATAAATAGTACTCATTTTTCGATAATTCAGCTTACGTACGATATTTTTATGCCGTACTATATAGTACTCACTTTTCGATAATTCAGCTTACGTACGATATTTTTTATGCCGTAATAAATAGTACTCACTTTTCGATAATTCAGCTTACGTACGATATTTTTTATGCCGTAATAAATAGTACTCACTTTTCGATAATTCAGCTTACGTACGATATTTTATGCCGTAATAAATAGTACTCATTTTTCGATAATTCAGCTTACGTATGATATTTTTTTGCCGTACTATATAGTACTCATTTTTCGATAGTTCAGCGTGCGTACGATATTATTTATGCCGTACTATACAATGAAATCATTTTTCGATAATTCAACTTACGTACGATATTTTTTATGCCGTATATAGTACCCATTTTTCGATAATTCAGCGATTCGCGTAGGATAATGTACGATAATGTTTTTAATTTGGCTGAAAACCAGTTAAGACCGCAACTTCTAATCACAAGTTTTCAATTGGTAGAACTTTTAAGTGTTATTAAAAAAATTATTTCACAAGTATAACGTCAGTACAAGGACCAATTAAAGTTTACATACTTAATTACTTGTTCAGTATTGCACACAAAAATTTAAATTTAACGACTTTTTTCAAGCTTTCGATAATATTTTTCCGAAATCAATAATTTTATTGCTCTGAACCTGGTCACGCTGTCACCTGAATATATTCATGATAATGCCAGATGTACATAAAACTTATCTTGCAAGATAAGTATTCATCTCCTTATCCTGCTTATGTTATTAACTTGACACGCGTATCTTATAGCGAGTTTCCAAAACTATTATACTTAAAAATGGGCATCAAAATTTCATTTTTCCAAGTGGGTCTCAAACGTTTTTGGGAGCCGCCCCCCCTCCTCCCCCATATCACTCAATGAGACGCCCCTGACCAGTGCTTATGGCTTAAGCGCCACCAGTTTTGAAATCCTGGTGACGCCACTGGTTGGACATAAGGGTATTTTTTTCGTAGTCAGCCTGACTAATGAGCCTCCTATCTTAATTTATTTTAGTAGTCACTGACTAGAGGGGCTATAAAACAAGGGTATTTTTTTCGTAGTCAGCCTGACTAATGAGCCTCCTATCTTAATTTATTTTAGTAGTCACTGACTAGAGGGGCTATAAAACAAGGGCAGCCAGTACGTATAAAAACTTGTTGAGGTTAACGGTAATAGTGAGTGTAGGGAGCTGTTGGCTCGCGTGGCATGAAGGGCTTTCCACCACCCTCCTACGCATTGTAACCCGTCCACCTGAATTAATGGCTTTAAAAGTCACTTGATGACTTAGGCCTAAGGTGGTGCCTTGGGTATGAGCAAGAATGTATTTATTTATATTTAGGAAGAATGATTATGTTGCGACAATCGCCGGGCACGTTGAACGCCTTTCCCCCGTCTCGCGCGGGGGCAAAGACAAAACGTCACCGGCGTTTGATTTCCATCGCGTTAGGTGACGTAAATTTTAAGCAGCCAATGAAATACCGGGACTATTCGTTTTATTTTAAGCGGAGGAGCGTACTGGGGGGACCAACGGGTGGATTGAGAGAAAGGCTAAAAACCATCTCGACATAGACATTCTCCCTAGGTATAAATAAATACATTCTTGGTATGAGCCTAGCTGATTATTATTATTATTATTATGTATAGATTATCTTAGGCACAGCCAATTGCTTATCACTTAAGTTACATGACTTTGGATGATCACCATTTTATAATGACTTTGACTAGTTTAAAATATTTTCATGGATAACATCATCAAATGACGCATTAATTTGAAATCGAGATTCTGAATCAGAACTTGGATGAGGTGCAGTGGACTCTCTGGACTCTTGATTTTCTACAAGATCTACAAGCATGTTGTGACTTTTTTAAATAAAATGGGATTGATGAATTTATGATCCGCCATATTCGCTATTATTTATGAATATTTAGGTGAATTTTTCACTAGTAACATTGACTAGTGAGCCCCCAGATTTCGATTAATTTTAGTAGTCAGAGCATTTATTTTAGTAGTCAAATGCCGTGACTAGTGCCTTATGTCCAGCCCTGAACGGAACCCGTGTGGAGCCTAAATGGATATTTCTCTATTTTATAAAATTCTAATAATACTGATTGTTTGTCAATATTCATAAGTTATCAAGTCTTTTCTACGGTTACACCTAAAGTCTACATTATCAAACTACATTTAAAACCAAGGCTAAAGCCGGATTTTCATGGTACAATGCCCTTGAAAACAGCGTGAATGTCAAGGTTTTTAAAAATCGTGCATGCACTACTAGGTTGGCTGATCTAGTGGAACATTCATACTCCTAGGGCTGATAGAGGCGCCCGGTTTTCGGAGGAAAAATTTGCAGGTGATAGTAGGGAGGGTAAAGAGTGGGCTCCTCTCCTATGTGACGTCAGTGTGTTAGAACATGGACTAAACAAAACGCATTTTGTTTAGTCCATGGTTAGAAGAAACGCGTTCCGTGAGTAACCAAAGAAGAGAGGTTAGTCCGCTCCCAGTTTTCATGCTTAAGCCTTGCGTTTAAAACTTTAAAATATTATTTATAAATGTTGTTATGAATAAATAAATTTTCCGTCTTTGGTTTTCTAATTTGAAAGCTCTCCAAAATGTCGGGCTACAACTGCTTTAAGAACTTTGCTATAAAATTATTTTGATATTAATAGTCAAACATTTAACTATTGACATTGTGATTTCACAATTTTTTTAATCAAAAAATTAAATTTGTTCTTCAATAATTATTTTACTAGATTAAATGAAAAGTATAAAGGTATAAACTGTCTATTACATTTCATGTTTATTATATAATACAATATATTATATTTCATATTTATAATAAAATACAATATATTATATTTCATATTTATAATAAAATACAATATATAATATTTCATATTTATAATAAAATACAATATACTATAATATTTATAACATAATATAATATTTCAAAGAAAAATATAACTTCATAAGCAAATACATCTTATTCAAATATGATGAAAGACGGACAAAACTATACACAGTATAAATCCCCTTTTTTTCTCGACTACACGGGAATTTCTAACCCAATGACGTCGCTGGCCAGCGGCGGTAATCTAAAAATATTTTTGTGGGGGGCCCAGGCCATTATTTTTACATCCAAAAATTCATAAACTTAAAACTTAACAAGAAAATGTACAGCTCTAAACTTGTATTACATATAAAAAAAATTAAAAGTGTTCTTTCTAATATCTCATCCGTCAATGAATACATTGATAAAAAAGTTAAGTCGATATCTTTCGAAAAATATCAGTGTACATGGCTAGATAATTAAGCCCTTCTTGGTCACATACTTAACGAATGTATTTTAGGTAAAATAGGGTACACGACGGGTCGATTTTCTTTTTGGACGAATCTATCGAAATCAATTTTACGGTTATATCATCATAATAATGCTACTCGCATCTGCAATCTCAAAATAACTTCCGTAAAAAGACTGAATCCGGACCCAAATAAAGGCAGGGAGATTATACATTTTTCCCTGATTGTTATTTTTCCTCAACTTTATTTCTGTGGGGACTCTGCCCTCGTTTGGTTTTCCCCCTAGGGGCTCGAGCCCCGGAGCCCCCACGGGATCGCCGTCACTGTCACTGACTACGGTTACATGGGGCTCTGAGCGTCGACGTAAGGGAACGTCGACGTTCCGAAAAGGAGAGCGGTTACATGATCGTCGTTTCAAAAAATACTACGGATTTTTCCTTCCAAAAACAGGGGTTTTGGCGATCCTTAAAAATATGCTTTACTTGCGTTTTATTAGTATATCATTTTACGTTGATTAATTTATTATATAAATGAATTATAAATTATGTTCATTTTATTTTCAGTATAATTTAAAAAGTTTCATAAATTATAAATTGCAATTTGTAGTTAGTAAATTTTTTCGAAATATTTAAAATTATTTATAAATTAATAGGAAACAAAATTAAGTAAAATATCCCCGATTAACCTCGTGATCTGCCCCTCTTATTATAGTTTAATCCAATTAATATTTAATGAACATTAGCTTGGAACCGTAATCTTTTATTGGAAATATTTCTGAAATCATTAACTTAATAATTTTCTTAAAGCGTAGCTATTTTAATTATTATATAAATATAAAAATAAATATAAATAGTAAATAATATAAAAAACTCAAATCATAGAGAAATAATAGAGGAGTGGTTAAGTAAACCTTTTTGGCGTAACTGCTGTTATGCCAGTAGAGGCTAGCAGGAGAGTGGGGGCTGACAAAAAAGGGGAAAGAACCCGGGTCTTTTTACAAAACGTTGGCCAGCTGGCGCCCTCTCTGAATAAAAATAGTGAAAGGAGTTATTTCAAATGCTTCTTTATGGCCAAGGCTAACACTTTCAAGTATTAGTAAGGAGTGACTAGCATTTGTTATTAGTAACAAGTAATTAATTAATACTTATTTATTGAATTATTTTAAAAGTAATAATTTGTAATGGGGAAAAAATACTGTTTGTTTCGGTCGTGTAAGAACCGTGAAAATTCGAAGAAATCAGTGAATATAACCTTTTACCCTGTTCCAAAACCAACACTAAACATTGAAAAATGCCTAAAATGGCTTGATGCTATTAACCGTACTGATATTCAAACAGTAAATGTTAAATCACATCACTATGTCTGCAATATTCATTTCATTGGTGGTAAAGGCCCCACAAAAGAATTTCCAGATCCGGTGAAAGAATATAAGGTATTGTTTTACATAATTTGCCTTCATTGAATAAAAGCGTTGAATTTTAATTATTGTTCCTCAAATAGACATCACGAGATTTAGATCATAGCTATTTCAGAACTACTGTAGCTGAGAAAGCATTAGAAGAAATCCGGGGTCTATTCACGGAAAATGAGGTATTATTTTACATGATTGGCTTTCAAGATTTAATTTTAATTAGTTGTATTTTCAATAGACTCCACAAGCTTTAGATCATTGCCATTCCAAACCTACTATATCTGACATTGCAACAGAGGAATGTGACAAGCTTCCCGATATTGAAATTCAATCTACTGAAGATGACTCCCATAAAGTTGTATTTGAAAATTTACTGGAACCAAGCCCAAAACATATTCAAGCTCTAGAAAAGCAGCCTGGCACAAGTTTAACACCGGAAAAAGATTACCTTGGAGATATAAATGAAATATTACCAATTGGTTCTGATACGTATGATAGAAATATATCTATTATCAAATTACCTGATGAGGTTGTTAGAAAAGTTGCTAAAGATTTTTTATATTATCAAGCTAATAACTTGGATGATTTTAATTGGTGCATGGAGATATTGCAAGATTTGTCACATTTGTCAGAAAATTCTACTAGACTTATTAAGAAGCTGATTTTTAAAAGAACTTCAGATAATGGATTAGTTAAAGTAGAATTATCCTTAATTTTAGAAGTTAATGTTTTTTTCTGCAATGACATTATCAGAAAAAATCATGCGTTTTTCGCCACATCTAAAACAGACAATGGCGTAATTTTGTGTTTTGAAGATTTGCTACAATTATTTAACAATCTTAATAACTGGAAAAGTTGTCAAGGAATTCAAGGTGAATTGCGTGACAATTTTAAGGGTCAATATTTAAAATCTATAAAAATTTGTAATCTGAGTAATTCTCTCAGATCTGAAAAATGTGATCAAATCATTATGGTCCGAAAAGCTATAGTTTGCACTTCTTGCCAAATAACTAAAAAGGTTTTACAGAACCGAAAAAGAAGAGAAAAGGCTGATAACATGGTTAAAAGAAACATGAATTTGCGCTACATGACAAATGGTCAAGTTAGAGAAAAAGTCATGAGTCTAAATAAGAAAAATATGGCATTAAAAAATAGAATAAAGGTTTTGGAAGCCAAAATTAGAAGAAGTTTTAAAAATGAAGGAATATTTATGTCTCAACAAGAAAGTAGGGAGTTTGAAGACATAATCCTTAAAAATCCATTTGAAAGCAAATCTATTTTTCAGAAGTTGTTGCTGCGAGAGCAATTAAAATTAATATTGTCTAAAAAATCTCGCCCAAAGCAATATCATCCTGCCATAATTCAATGGTGCCTTTCAATCAAAGCCAAGTCTCCTTCCGCATATGAAAGCATGAGACAAGCTTTCACACTTCCGTCAAAGAGAACACTTTTCAACTATTCTGTAGACCTAACCACTAAAAGCGGCTTCAATGACTTAACTCTTATTGAAATGAGAAATAAAATTAACATCGAACAACTAGAAGATCATCAGAAATATTTCTCCTTGATAATTGATGAAATCCAGGTCAAACAAGATCTTGTATTTAACAGTAACTCAGGTGAATTAATTGGAGCTATCAACTTAAACAACAATCGGAATAAAGTCACAGAAGCAGAAGCGAGAATAAAAGCCATGAAAGAAGAAACTAGCTCAAATGTACCCCTAGCCTCTCATGTATTACAAATGATGGTTAGAGGATTAACAACGAACTTCAAATATGCTTATTCATATTTCCCATGTGGTAATTTGACTGCCGATGATTTGTATTCGTTAGTTTGGGAAGCAATTATAAATCTCCAAGCTGCTGGTTTCAGGATTCTGTCATTAGTTTGCGACAAGGCAACTTCTAACCAGAAGTTAATCAAGATTTGTACAGAGGTGAACCAGAAGATAAATAATTGTAAAGTTGGCTACAAATGTATTAATCCCTTTAACAACAAAGAACCACTTTTTTTTGTTTCGGATGTCTGCCATAACCTGAAAACTGCAAAAAATGGGTTTGCGAACAGTGGCAAACTGAAAAAACATAAAGATGGTATTTATAGACCAGTGTTGCTCTCGGCAAATATAGAAAGGTAATCCAAAGCTTCATCGCTCAAATTTTCAATTTTCTGTTTCTTAATTTCATTGATTGCATTCTTTTTAAAAATAATGAACAATTAGTGCTGCTATTTGTTAAATTTATAAATATTTCCATATACTTACAATGAAAGAAATTGTTCTCCCAACATGAGTAACTTTTTGCATTTCACATGCATTTGATAAAATGATTTTCATGTTTTTTGTTAAAAACTGCTTATTGAACCCAATTCCTTAAAATATATTTATAATGTAAATATCAAATTTGCCGGTTTAAATGTTTTTATAAGAATACCTGTATCAATTTTCCTCTGTTGTGCCTTCGATGACTTTTTAAATTTGCTCGATTTGCAGTAACTATGATCCATAATTGCGAACCGCGCGGGGTGAACCACGTGTAAAAAGCGCTACATTTGAGATTTTGAAAATATTGCGTTGATATTGCGCAATTGGGAAAAACCTCGCTCGAAAGAGGGCGCCAAATACTGAAAATTCCGAACCTCTACTCCAGAAAACACCCGGGCTGCTACCCCCTTTTTCATCGGCCCCCCCAAGTAATGGCATAGCGCTCCCTTAGCAAAAATCCCCCTCTTAACGTCTCCTCTATTATTTCTCTATGCTCAAATGAAAACGAATTTATTTCGGAACAGTCGGATATGTGGTAGGAAAAATCCCTACTGGCCAAGGAAACGTCGTCGTTGAGGGGTTGCATGCAGCGCCGACGTTCGCGCGGTTACATGCGAAAAATAAACGTCGACGTTCCCTTACGGGGGCGGGTTGAAAATTTACCTTTGTTTTTTTCGTCCCACCCGAGGGTCCCGCCCGACCGCGGGAAAAATATCCGAGTGCACCACGGGTAACTAGTTCGCCATCTAGCGAGGTAAAATATATCGTTTTTCTTAGAAAAAACTACGCGAAAGTCGTCTGTCAATCGAGGCTTACAGTATGTAAGCTAAACGTCTGTTAGTTAATAATAATGGAAACGCCCGAAAATTAATTCGTTATTTGGGGAATGTTACGCGTCCGTTTATTTTGGAAAGAAGAGTGTTATTTTTAGTATTATTAAAGTTTGAAAATGTATGTAAATATCTGTTAGAGCTTCTGAAGTATACTCAATGCCAAAGTACCGATTTATCTCAAAACTTCGGCTTGTTTTGTAGAAAAAATTGTACTGTGTAAAAGCATCAATATACTCGGCATTTTGAAGGTTTCGTATTAAATTTTAACAACTTAGAAAAGGAAAATTCTAGTGTTTTTAATTTTTTACACAGACTAAAAATTATGCACGCACACAAAAGTTTACCTAGGCAACACCAGGTGGCGTATTCAAACGATCACTCCGGACACGGCCAACTTTTATCACGCGCTGTTCGCGCTACAAAGGATTTTCCCCCTAATTGTAGTCGGGCCAGGGCGGGGCAGGGCGTCGCCCCGGTGCTTTTTTAAAGGCAGGGCCCCGCCCCACATTGGTTTTTCCATTTTTCCAGGGCGGGCCATGCCTCTTTTTTCAACTATCCAGGGCGCGCCTTGCTTCTATTTCGTATATAATTTTTCTGGAATAAAGGGTGTGTGAATTTCTGATAAATTTTGCCCCCAGAAAAATACCATAACAATTTCAAATCGTTACCTAGGTACGGCCAGCTTCGATCACGCTAAAAATCGAAGTTGGACGTACATTTATAGCGGCTGGTACAGCCAACTTCGATTTCGCGCGTAATCTAAGTTGGCTGTACCCAGGTAGCACCCTGGTTCTTTTTATTTTAGGACTACCCCACTGCGGGCCCCTATAAACTGTACTATAACGTGTAGGAGTTCAGCACCACCCTCGGTTGTTATATTTACTTCAATGTAAAAACTATTTTAAAAATAAAAATCCACTAGGGGCGCTCACGTCAGACACATCTTTTGCTCATAGGTTAACACAGGAACGTCAACGAATGAGATGGCCGCGGTAGTGCGAGAGATCAAAGTTGGCCGTGCTCCAGAGAAAGAGATGCTCGTTTTTGCCGGCATGACATAACGCGTTTAAGAAGGCGGGAAAACAGAGAATTAGGGCCTAGCATTAGAGGCGTAGGTCGCTGATAATTTCGGTTCATGTATTTCTGATACTATTTATAAAACTTTCAACGAATTCCGAAAATATCAAACGTATTAATTGTATGTCAAAAATATTAGAACGTATTTTCGTATCATCAATTTTTCCAAACGTACTAAATACGACTAAATAAATTCAAAACATATTTTCGCACTTAAAATTTTAAAACGTATTAAAAAAATACAAATGTACCGCTCAGAACAACACAACTTACAATTTCAAACCCGTTTCCCATTGGCTGAATCCAGTCTCATGTAGAAGTAGTGCTTGAAACTTTCGCTTGAGCGTTAAAATATCTAGTAGGATTTGATCGACTCTAGAAGCGAGTCCCAATCTAGTTTTGTAACTAGCGCCAAATACAAGCGTGGATTAAACGCACTCTCGCAAGCTCAAAATTTGTGTTATCGTCGAGTTCGGGACTACTTATTTTCTTCAGGGTTGGCATAGAACCAGCCATACCGGTTATAACCACTTGGTTAAAACCGGTTATAGTCACTTGAAAAAATCCAGATTTTTGTGGCTTTTTAAAAAAAAAATTACAATATGAATATTTTAGTAAATTAATAGTTTTTATTTAGAAATTTAGTTTATTTTTTGTTTCATATTTAGAAACCGGTTTACTTTTACCAGTTTTTCGGTAGGTTTAAAGTTCCAAAGTTTGCTGCCTCGCTTCTGTCATACACAAAAACTAGGGGGAATTTGCTGAGGAAATCAAAAGAATTCAGTTATTTTATATAGTTATTTCGCTTTATTTGTTTAGTTTCTCATTTACGACAATAACTGCGGAGAGGTAAAAAATTTTAGTTGTAAAGATTTATGGCTTCATGGTCCTACCATAACTTAATAGTTCTTTTTATAAACTAACGTGGCCTTCTTGTTGAAATGTTGCTCTTACGTCACAGTCTTTTACTTTGACAAGCCTACTAGCGCGCGCTACAGTCGCGAGGAATATAGCTTTTTCTAGAGCGCGTGCAAATCGCTCGTGTGAAGAATACACAAATAAAGCTGGGTCTTGTGACGTAAGAGCAACATTTTAACAAGTTGGGCAAGACCACTTTTTATTTTATAAAATCAACTATTACGTAAATTTAGCTAGCAAGTGTGTCAGTCCCTTATCGTCAGTGACCCCGCCAGCGGTAGGCACAAGTAGGCACGTGCCTATGTTGAAATATTTCAGACCTACTTTGGGGGCCTCCAAATTTGGAAATGTGCCTTTAGGGGCTTCTAATATTTAAAGGATCTACATGCAAATTAATGTTTAGACGGTTTTTGTATTTAAAAAGATAAGAAACCTTTAAATTATATTTTAGAAAATACATTATTTGTTAAAAATTCTCCCTCATGGGCTCACCCCTTCCTTGAAAATTTAATTTCTGTCTGGGATTTGTTGACATCGTTGGACGAACACCCGCGACGCGCTCCTTAAAATCCTTTGAAGTCCCGTATTTCTAACTTGGTCACTACTGAGGAGCGCCAACATATCTACAACTTTCAAAGCGATTCTGTTATTAGATGTAAATGTTTTGAAGAGTCCCAGAAAGATCAGGGTTATGATATAATTCTCAAAATGCACCAAAGCCGCGACACTAGATGGTGGAGCGAGAAAAAAGGTCTTAATTTAAATAGGTTTGATTCCATAATTATAGCATTGTAGAATATGGTTAAAAACGGATAACCCGAGGAAGACGCTGAGACTTGTAGCGTGTATGTTTCCCAATTAAATAGCTTCAGCAACTTGACTTAAATTTTGGCTTTAGATGAAGTGTTAGGTAATACAAATTATCTAAAGTCATATTAACGGCACCGTTGCTATTTGTGCTAATAGGTGTAAGAAGATCTGAACGGTTTGACTTAATTGGGAATGAAGCTGAATCCTGCCATTTTCAGGCCCCGGCAGTGCCGTATTAACCCATGCCAGGGCCCCTAGGCTTCGAGCTTCTTTGGGCCCCTCAACCCTTCAACATCCCCCTCTCCCTTGTGACGCGTGGGCACCAACTCTTGGGGGGCCCTAGGTTTTAGCTTAGTCAGTCTTATGGGGAATTCGGCACTGGGTACCGGTTCTTAGTTTACGCAAACGGAAGAAAATACCTAACAGGAGACTAAAACATTGCGTCAATACTTCCACTACTGAAAGCGCAGCAACAGAAGCAAATACCCTAATTGAGTTGATGAGAACCACTTACTTCGAAATAATTGATAAATTTATCAGTAATGGAAACTACACTATAAGAAAACACTGGCCTTTTCAAAGCATTCATGGCATCTGACCCCCACCCGGAAACTTTCCTTCTAAAAAACGATGTCTTAGGGACCTAGCTCATTGTCAAATATACAACCGGTTACAATTCGATCTCCATTGGTTAAAGGGACAGATAAGAATAGCCAAAAATTAAATATAAAAAACTTGAGTAACGTCACTGACTGACTGCTTTAATTATTTATTAGCAATACAAGATAGCTTTGAGGATCTTGTCAAATACTAAATTATTATTTTACGCATTCCAGTGGCAAATACTTTATTCGAAAGGAGTGTCAATTATTTCAACAGAATTAAAACACGTCTACGGACAACAATGGGGGAGGAAAGTCACTTTTTCGATTAAGCGTGATCTATCAAACTACTTAGTATACAAGCCTCAAATAGTAGTTGACAAATTTGAGAAAAGAGCCTTCGGTTAAAAATAAAGTCGATAATATTTAATTGTAAATAATTTATTTAATAATTAAATTTTTATAAAATTATTTAACAATCATTATATTATTTAAATACGCTACCTTAGAGCAAGAGTCAAGCAAGTCTTAAAATCCCTATTTGAGAAAAACCAGTTTTATGTTCGAAATCTAGCGTAATAACAATGATAATCTAATAATGAAAATTGATAAAAAATAGAGTGAAAATATATATTAAAAATTTTGTACCTTAATTTAAAAACACTCAAGGATTCTTATTTTGAATTTCTTTCAATAGTCACGTATCTCGACTTACTTGACTTTTGCTCTCAGGTAGCGAATAATAAAATAAAATAAAAAATATTTTGACTAGTTAAATATCAACGAAATGGGGGGGCCTTTTAATCATGCAGTGCCTACTCGCGAAAAAATCCTGGCGGGGCTTCTGCTTATCGTCCGTATGTGAAATGTTTACTGACAAGGAGACTACCCGAGGTGGTTATCACCGATTTCGTTGAAACTCGGGGGTTCGGTAGACCTTATGGTAGTATGAAAATTGAAAAGTTGCAATTTAAAAACGCATGGGATTTTCTCGGTTTTACAGGGTACTTACTTACTTAAAAAATTTGAAAAAAATTAAATTTTCAAAACATACCCAAAAAGATGAATTTTACCTATTTTGGGTAAAATTTATCAATGATTTTGGCTAAAATTAATCAATTTTTAGCGTATTTTTTGTTTTGAGAGACCAAAAACGTTTTCGGTTGCCATGGGAAAACTAAAGCCCATCACAACTTTTCCCTTTGGTAATTTTCATACTTAAGGTCTACCTAACGGTCTAGCCCCCGGTATAGTCTCCTTGTGAGAGGCAGAACCAGAACCGTCCCTTGAGTAGGGCGAGCGGGGTAGTGGCCCTGGGCGCCAAAAATTTAGGGGCGCAAAATCAAAGATTTTAATTTAGATTGGATATTGAAAAATTAAAAATTTCTACCTAAGGTTCTGGGGGCACCATTTTGTTTTTTTTTTGCCCAGGGCGCCATTTGGGCTAGGTACGGCGCTGGGCAGAATCCATTATTGATGGACTTCCGAGTAAGTCATTCAGCCTAATACGTGCTCTTTGCAGCGTTGCCAGATTTTTCTGACCGAATTATTGTACAAAGAGTAAAAAAATATAGTACAACAATAGAACTTATGGTAAACGTAGAACACATTTCGAATTCGAACCATTCTTTTAATCCTAACGATTCTAGAGATAAAATTTGAATGACCTTGAAGACCTGGTTCAAGGTCATTGAAATTTCCATTGTCATTTGTCCCCCTGCACCCTCTATGTAACCTGCAAAATTCCAATTCTTACATAAAACACATTTTGAGTAATTGGCTCTGTATCGTTTTTTAGTTAACACCCTGTATACTGTGACTAGACGATATTTTGGAAGTTTGTAGCAGACCAAATCTTTAGTTTATCTGTTTATAATCTGATAAGCCCACGACATAATCCGTAAAAAAAGAATATCTAAGAGTAGAAACTAGAAACAAACGTTACAGTTTGCCGCGCCACGTGAGCGAAGTTTTGGAACTTACGTAGCAAGTTGAAATAACTTAAAATTGAATTTTGATTTTGGTTATTTAGGTCTCCCATAAACAACTTTTTTACTTACGTATTTTGTAGCTTAAAATCTTAGCTTTTTAGCGGTGGCAATCTTTTTTTGATTTTAAACTCCCTACGTACCGTAATTTTGCCGCAATCACTACCATGTTTGGTAGTTTTTCAAAAAAATAGGTCAGTTCACGTAACTATAACTCAAAAACTAAATTCCTGAGATTTCTTTCAGCGCTATTTTCGTGTTCATTGGGTTCATTTAACATAATATCAACTCTCATATTTATCTCCGATTTAATATCTTGGCAACAACATCATCTTTAGTATACCTCAAAAAACGAAATTTCAGTTAAAATCACCATTTTCAAATATTTTTTATTAAATAAATAATTTATATATTTCGGAAAAAAACTTTCTAGTTACTCACTGTTACCTATATTTATAGTATAAAAAGTTTCGTAGGTCTATCTTGAATACGTTTTGAGTTATTCGTACGCACATACCAAGATTTTCGGCATTTCGAAAATGTACACCCTAGACATCATTTTTTCAAAAAATCATATTTTAAAAACTACGTTGAATTTTGGGCTAAAAATTTGGATTTCCCACTAAAACTATCTCTATTACTAACGTGTAAAGTAACGTCGAAATCGCGCATGGTGCCGTGGGAAAATTTTTCCGAAAACGGGTGATTTGGCATGGAATTACCCTTTAGTACGCTCTCAATATAATAGTATTATTTATAATATGATGCAAAATGATGGTATTTGTATAATAAATATAGTACGTATGGCAACTCTGGCTCTTTGGCTGGTCGTTATCGCGTGCAGGAAGTCATGCCGAGGCATTGGACTGTTGCGTATAGTGATTTGTTTTTGCTTTTATCTTTTTAGGTATGAGTCGTATGACGTCAATAAGACTTTCTTCTAAAGTCATTACGCTTGCCGAACGTGTATTAATGTATCGATTTCGTCACGAGATACGTAGGAGTTCAGTTCGAGTTTTCAAGGCTAGATCTTTATAAAAAGAGCGACTCATCGAATTTTAATTCGTGTCTTGTTTAACTTGTTAAAATGTTTCACGCGCTCTTTAATACTTGAGCGTAAAAGACTCGCGCATTGTTTTTATTTCGAGGAGCTCGCGCGAAATCGCTTGAGCCCGTTGACGCTAAAATATCAAGACGCGCGTGGAGCCTTTTAACAAGTTGAATAAGACATAAATAGAGTTTATTCTAGCTAGGAGCAACAAACACAACACCCCACACAAGGAGAACGCAACCCGTCAAAAGTCGTGGATTTTCTTGTGTACATTTTTCATTGGCTAGACGCTTTAGCGCCTGCTGCCGTCGGAAGGGGAAAATATTGAAATTGTCTTCTCCCCCGCCCGTAAAACGTTCAGCGTAAAGGCTCGTGACGCTCGTCCAATGAAATTCGCACACAACCCTTTGTTAGCGTGTTTAAAGGCTAGCTGCGTTCTCCTTGTGTTTGTTGCTCCTAGCTTTAAGGGTGGCTAGATTTGCGGAAGCACCATCGCTGCATCGCATACTAGGCAAGAGGTTTGAAAACCAAATGCGTTCAAAACTCTAACCGTTTCCATATGCAACCAATTAGGAGATTTTGTTTCGCCGAACAATCATGAGTAAAATAAGGCCCAATGAGATCAAAGCCTGATGTTAGGTCTCTCCACATAAATTGAAGTACATAAGATGTTGAGCTTGGTGGTGTAGTCGGGCCAAGGCGGGGCAGGGTGTCGCCCAGGTGCTTTTTTCAAAGGCAGGGCGCCGCCCCGCCTTGGTTTTTCCATTTTTCCAGGGCGCGCCCTGCCTCTTTTTTTCAACTTGCCAGAGCGCGCCTGGCTTCTATTTCGTAAATCATTTTTCTCGAATAAAGGGTGTGTTAATTTATTATAAATTTTGGCCGCAGGAAAATAGTATAACAATTTTAAATAGTTACCTAGATACGGCCAGCTTCTACCAGGCTAAAAATCGAAGTTGGACGTACATTTATAGCGGCTGGTACAGCCAACTTCGATTACGCGTGAAATCGAAGCTGGCTGTACCCAGGTAGCACCCCAGTTCTTTTTGTTTTAGGACTACACCACTGGGCTTGGTGCTTTGGTTTCAGTTAATAGGTCATTTAGAAATGGATATTCGTCCATAGAGATAGAAAAGAAACAGAGGGAAGATTACCGAGATAAGGCACCCCTGTTTTTGACCGGGAAAATTCATCCCCCCCCCCACGCATGCATTAAAGCGGAGATGGGCAGAATTTGCAACGCCATCTATCCTTCCTTTGTTTACATCAAATGACAGTTGATTTTCAAAAAGGCATAAGGTATTTCATTTCACCGCGCGTCGATGGCGCCACGTAATCTGGCCATCTCATGGCTTCCTCCATTGGCGAAAAGGGGGTCGGCACTCGCATTCAACTTCGCCAGATACAATAGTGCCTTTATTTCATTTCTAACTCTATGTATTCCTCTTTGTCCATTGCAAATCCTTGGAACATGTATAGGGGTACGTGGGGTCAAGGTTTGACCGTTGAGCTCCGTTAGTCAGACCGAATTAAAGAACCGCATTCACCAAATGATTATCTTTCAAAAACTCTTTATTTAGCTAGCCGATTAACGCGCGTACAGAGTAAACTCAGGAAATAAAAGAGGTAAATTGATCGTTGATCGGTCTCGAGATTCACAATGACTCCCAGCTTCTCTTGAACGTTTCTTATATAGCTTCAAAAGAGCCCGCCGCTGCCGACCGTTGAACCCGAGATAAGCCATCCACCGCCAGTATGGTGGCGCCATCTCTCCACATGTGGTTCAACTATAATAATTTAAATAAACCCACTGAGGCTTCCCGACATAGCTCCCGGTTACACATGTGACTGTTGGAATTCCACATTACTTTCTCGATTACCTTTACCTCGTCATAAATTAGGACGCCATTGCCTTTTGGAATTGGTTTATTCTTGGCACAAACCTTTTCTTGATACAACTTAAATTGGTCTTGTTGTTCACTTAAATAATTTTGGTCTATGCCTAGTTGGTTATTGAGGTGTTTATAACTTTCATTTCTTCCGATTGGGAATCTTCTAACAAAATGTTTCGGTGGGACAATTGTGATTCAAGTTTTTTAACTTTATAAAGCATGACAGATCTACACTTTCTTAATCTTTGTACACGCAACTTTCTGGTTTTGGGGGTGATATTAGCAATCGTGCATCTACTGTTCGGTTTGCTACGCTTAGCTTTTCTTGTTGGGGTTTCTTGCATCTTCCTCTTTAGTCTCTTCCTGATGCTACCAGTCGATTTAGTACAATGTTCACACTTAACAGTTCTTGTCAGAAAATTAGAGTCACGAAGATACCAAACTGGGCATAACGAAGATTGTACCCTTGTAAATGGGTGGTCATAAAAAACTGTTCGTGCAAATGTATCAGTAGAGTTCACTTTTATTCCCGGGCAGTACACATAATTTTTGTTGGTTATCATGTCTAGTAATTTATCTAGCTCAGTTAAACATTCTGAATTTGTAGACGGTGATAAATCTAATACACGAATGGGTTGAAATATTACGTGTAAATTTGTTTTCCCGGTTTCATAAAAAACTACATAAGCTGGATGCAAGTCATGATCAATTAAACCAAAGTTAGCTTTGTTTGAAATAGTGACAGTTCTTTCCCCACTGATAGTGGTGCAAAACTAAATTAAAAGAAATTAAATCATTAATCCATACAGAAAACAAATGCTGAAAATGTTTACCCTTAAATCAAGGTTTCGACGAATACATTTCTCTAAAATAACAGAAAAAAATACTGTTGGAGTTTTGATGCTATTTATTAGGCTAGTCAGTTCATCACTTTCTCTTTGCTTTTCGAAAATATCATAGAAATCAGTTTGAATGAGTGCATGTGCCTTCAGAATTGATTCACATTCAAAAGAAATGGTTTGAGTTTCCTTATGTTCTAATAAACAAGTCATTTGATAATTGAAGTTGTAAATTTAAAAAATTATTATATGTATACTTACTACCACTAAGATTTAGGTTAGCAAATTTAACATTTGAGGTTTGAGTTCCCTTACGTTCTAATAAAAAAAGAGTAATTTCATTATGAAATTTTTTAACTAAAAGAACAAATGAGAAAATTGGTGATGGTACTTACTGCCAAGAATTTTGGGCTCCCCAATCTTTACATTTAAGGTTTGAGTTCCCTTTTGTTCTTATAACCAGGTATATAATTTTATTAAAGTTGTAAATGAAAGATAAATTTAAAATGATGCTTACTTTCACCAAGCCTTGGTTCAGCAAACTTTACATTTAAGGTTTGAGTCCCCTTTGCTTCTAAAAAGTCGTAGTTTGATAACTGAAGTAGTAAACGAAGACAAAGTTTAAATAATGATACTTACTTCGACTTTTGCTATCACCATCAGTTTGAGTTCCTTTTTTAAACGATTTAACCTTTATTGACGTTTCAGTCGATTTATCAAAACAACGCCTACTAACTATAAATTTTTCAGCTAGTAAATTGCACTGAGTTTGTTTTGTATACGTAGTACTCCCGCCCATAATTATAAAATTTTAATCAAGGCTAACCAGAACAAAATGAAATGACGTCACTCTACCATGGATTGAATAACCTTACAGGTTATAACCATTGAATTGGGAATAATACTGCTAGAATTACAATTACGATTTCGGTTACCATGGTTACGCGGGACCTGTTCTGATAAGACTGTACGAAATTCATCTTTATAATTAGGCGGTAGCGCCATCTATATTTTGTAAAGTTGTATTTTTTTTTTTGAGATACACAAACATCGGTGTCGACCCCAGGCCTTAGACACCAGAACACACACAATAACTGATTAATCAGGGTGAGATATGGGTAACGGCCACGCCAACGGGGGGATACGTAGGGACAGGGGTGGGGACACCCGTGGCGGAAGTATCCCGACCACCCGTTGGGGGATTGGTAGTCGGCCTCACATGGCCTTCCACAAACTCTGCCTCCCGGACGCCTGGGATTACAGGAGTGAGCCACTACTCCCGGCTTGTAAAGTTGTATGGCTAAAAATAAATAATTATTAGCTAACTCACCGTAACCATTGAGTTGGGAATATTAATCTAGAGATCCAATCAAATCTGCTCCCCGCGAAACAAGTTTTTGAAAAATACGAATGTGCCGTCTGCTCTAAAATGACGATCAAACGTTATCATATGACCCGTGGCGCCATCCATTATTTTGAAGAAAAAAATATTTTTGCTTGAAAACGCGTCTTATTTGAACGAACCATTGAGAGATAGACGGCGCCACGGGTAGAATGATAACGTTTTCTCGTCATTTGGGACGCCGATGGGAGCAGACGACAGTATTCTTATTTTTAAAAACTTGTTTCGCGAAATACTGAAATCCGACATTTTGATTGGACCTCTAGATTAATATTCTCAACTCAATGACCGTAACTTGAGTTAAAAAGGATCGTGTTGACAGAATAAAATTATTTTTAAACAACTTCAAAGGTTTGTTTGTTACGAGTAATCATACATTTCAATTTCGCATCAGATTCGCGAAAAAATTCAATTGCAATATAGTTTCCACCACTAAAGACAGATGCCGCCACGGTAGAACGATAAAGTTGATTAAGTCTCCTTATTGAACGAAATTGGTCCCGCGCCAGCCAGATTTAGTTGTACCTCTATTTATTCCCAACTCAATGGTTATAGCCCTAAGGTTATTTAATCCATGACTCAAGTATGAGCACGGTCTATAGAGATTGAAAAGAAATAGAGGCACTAGTATTGTATCTGGGAATCGAGAGGAAAGTCAGGAAACTCGTCGAGAGACGTTCGGTTTTTTTCCTTCGGTTTGCTAGCAACCGAGCACTTATCATTGAGTTGGGAATATTAATCTAGAGATCCAATCAAATCTGCTCCCCGCGAAACAAGTTATTGAAAATTACGAATGTGCCGTCTCCTCTAAAATGACGAGAAAACGTTATCATATGACCCGTGGCACCATCCGTTATTTTTGAAAAAAAAAATCTTTTTGCCGGAAAACGCATCTTATTTGATCGAACCATTGAGAGATAGACGGCGCCACGGGTAGAATGATAAAGTTTTCTCGTCATTTGGGAGCAGACGGAAGTATTCTTATTTTTAAAAACTTGTTTCGCGAAATACTGAAATCCGACATTTTGATTGGACCTCTAGATTAATATTCCCATCTCAATGGCACATAAAGGCGTAAGCTTACCGCGGCAATAGTGAGCATTCATTTTAGTAACAGGTTGAGGTAGTACTATTCTAGAGAGAGAGAGAGTTTGGCACACGGACACGCATGGCCCCCATAGAACCCGTGATACATTCGTCACGCGCAGTCGCATGAATTTTTCTCGCGCTATTTTTCAATTTCGTTTTGAATTCTGTTTTTAGATTTAGGCTTAGCGGAAACTTTTATATATAATTATCTTTTTTCTTAGCAGAGTCACTGTAATATAGATCAGGGATTAGCGGAGTAGCCGTTGTATTGATTAGGCAACGGGCTTTGAGGTGGCTTGTTGGTTATCTTACCTCCACAATGCCAAAAAAGCGCCAAACTAAAACTATGACAACACGTGATAACGTTAATTCCATTGGTTGGGTTTGTTGCGATGACTGTCACAGATGGGACCCCTTCGAGAACTCTACTCTTTTTGGCTCAATTGAATATGAAGATATAATCGACTCTACTGTTTTTTCTTGCCGACTTTGTACCATCTCTGCTAAGCAAACAGTACTCGAAAATGAACACTCACTCATCAAGGCGGATGCTGTTTCTCTTTCCAACTCTGTATCGTCTTCCAAGGCTCAGCTCATTGCGCTTGACACTGCTCTACAACTCACCAAGACAGAAATATCTAGCTGTGTCTCTGCAGTTTCGGATCTGCAATCCAAGCTTCTAGACATAGAATCTTCACGAGTTACTGAATTCGGCAAACTCTCTATTCAACTTTCTTCTGATACCTCTAGTATCAAATCGGATCTCGACGCCCAGTTCCGTGTATTTACAAGCAAACTCTCGGATGATTCTTCAAAACTTAAATCTGATCTTGATTCTCACATTCTCAACCTTAGAAAAAAACTCTCCGCGGACTCAACTAGTATACGTTCCGACCTGGATTCTACGCTTCAAGTTTTCTCGCAAAAATTAGACCTCTAAACTTCCACTATTGCTAATAGTGTTTTTGACAAACTAAACCCTATCTTACAACAGAGGGAATTGTCCTATTTTAACAAGATTGAAGAAACCTTTTGCTCTTCCGCCAAAGTTGAAGAACTTCTCTCTGAAGCAAAGTCTTCATTTTCTTCCAGAATTGAGACTGCCTGTGCGGAATCTGTCTCCACTATCTCTCGACGTAACAATGTGCTATTGTTTGGATTTACGGAATCTTCTCCTGACGATGATCACAGAGTCATTTCTGACTTTCTATCTGGCTGTGGCATTCCCGGCCTTGTCCGACTCTTTAGGTTGGGTAGGGTCTTACCTCCCACCGGTGCTCGCCCTCGTCCCATCAAAGTTGTACTGGAGTTTACCCATCAAAAATCTAAACTCTTCAACTATATACGGCAACAGCGTCTCTTGGATGGTAACTTTCCCTACTCTGCGCGTGATGACTTCACCCCTCTTCAGCGTGGTCGTTATGCCAAGGCCAGAGAGGAACTCGACGCTAAAATCACTGTGGCGATCAAGGATGGGTGATCCGTAACTTCAAAGTTGTGAAAGCTTTCCAACCCCGTTCACCTCGTGATACCCAGAGCTCTCGGCCAATCCTCGGGGATTACTTACCTCTTCCACCCCATCAAATGTTGCCTCACTCCCCCACTGCTACTCATTTTACCCACCCCGTCCAGTCCTCTAGATCTAGATCTCCCACTGCTACCGGTGCTATCCCTAAGACCCCTTATCCCACTCTACCTCTTCGTCTTCGTGACCCTAGTCCATGGCTTAACTCGCATGACCAGGGCCTTACCGAATTACCTCGTTTCCCCTCCCCCAGCCCAATGCATTCTTTTACTCAGCCCCCCCCCCCCCCCCCGGATTTTCTCACCTCTACAGTGCGGCCACTTCAGCTCCCAATAACTTTACAAATGGTGCGAACGCTTTCCCTCAACTCTACCATCAACAGCCCTTTCTTTAATGAACACTCTCTTAACGTACTAGCCAAAAACTTTCGCCCATCCAGTGCAACCTACTCTCGCTCTATTATTAGCAAACTCAACTCAATTTCCCCTGCACCCGTTGATCAGAATTCATTATCGGCTCAACCGGACTACTCTACTACTTCCACTGTCCTTCTCATCAATGCTGCTGAACTTTCTCGTTATAAACTTGACGAACTTACTAACATTATTTCTAACAACAAAGTTTATCTCGTAGCTATTACTGAAACCTGGTGGAATTGTGATATCTCGGACTCTGAACTTAGAATCCCCGGATTCTCTATTTTTCGTTTTGATCGTAAGCGTGATCCCCGTGGCGGTGCTCGGAATCCCCATGGGGGCACCGCTCTCTATGTACTCGACACCCTACGTGTTCGACCTTTTAGTCTTAATATTATTGGTATAGATTGTATTACTGGAACCGACCACCACGGTGTAGAAGCTGTTGCGGTGCAAATTATTACCCCAACCTTGAGTACTGTGGTTTGTGTATTATACCGCTCAAACAATGCCAACTACTCAAACAACTCTTATATTCTTTCCTTAATGCACTTAGTTCCCACTGTGATTCTAATAGTCTTGCCCTACTTCTCCTTGGCGACTTTAACTACCCTTTTATTGACTGTTGTAACTCTATTCCGGCAATCGGTGCCAATGCCCAAACCAAACATTTTCTTGACTGTATTAATGAAAATTATCTTACTCAATTTGTTTTGTCTCCCACTAGAAATGGCGGCGCAATGTGTCGCGACAATATTCTCGACCTAATTTTATCATCAGACCCCGACCTTGTTTCTCATGTTAAAACCCTTCCCCCTCTTGGCTCTAGTGATCATTCGGTACTTAGTTTTTCCTTTGCCCTAGCTTGCGATTCCCCCGTTTTCCGCCCTAAGCCTAATTTCTTCTTCTGTCGCTAAGTGCTTTTTTCTCAGAAATAGACTGGTCTCTCCTGATTTCTAGTGATTCTATAACTGACTCTTGGGCCTCTTTTCACTCTATTGTCCAGGCGGCCATCTCCTCTTTTATCCCTGTCACCCGTCCTAAACGCAGATCCATTCTCCAACGTCGTACCGCTCTGAGCCGTAAGACTAAAGCCCAAGCCGCGCATCGTTTATCCTTATCGAAAAAACGTTCAGCTACCCTGCCCATTATCTCACGTCATCTAGACGCGTATCGCAAAGCCCGCAATGGCCACTTTAATCATTTGCGCAAACTAAGGCGGAGGTCTGAAGCGGCTCTCTCTAATCTCATCGTGGTAAACCCAAAATCGTTTTACTCTCATTTTAACAAATTCCATGTGATGCGCCTAAAACTTTTTGAAATTCAGAAACCTAACGGTACGTTTACAGTTACTCCTAAAGAGGCTGCCAATGTATTCAACAATTATTTTGCTACTGCCGTCCATCCTCAACCGTTCATTGCTAGCTCCCCTCCCATCCCCCCACCGACTACTTTCGATAGATTTAGCTGTGAACCAACAGATACTCTTTTCTTACTCGGCAAACTTAAAATTGACAAATCCCCTGGCTCTGATGGTATTCATCCACTTCTTCTTCGTAATTGCGTTCAGTCTCTCGCTTTTCCCCTCTACTTGCTTATCTCCTTTTCCTTTTCTAGTTGTACCCTTCCTCCTTACTGGAAGGAAGCCAATGTCACGCCTATTCATAAAAAGGGTTCCCGTTCCCTCGCCCAAAACTTTCGTCCTATTAGTGTATTAAACCAGGTACCTAAATTACCGGAATACCTTGTCTTTGATCAGCTTAGTCCTTTTTCTTCACTCCACCAACTTCTTTTCTAATGCTCAACATGGTTTTCTACCGAAGCGCTCTTGCCTATCTAATCTCATTTCCACTACTAATCACTGGTCAAATTGGCTTGATCAGGGCTTTAGCGTTGATGTGATTTTTCTCGACTTCGCTAAAGCCTTTGATTCCCTCCCCCACGCTGCCATCCTCTCTGCTCTGCGTGATGCTGGAGTTTGTGGCGATGCGCTTGCTTGGATCACAAACTATCTATCCAACCGCCGACAACGCGTTGTGATTCATGGTGAGGAGTCAGATTGGTCGGCTATTCACTCGGTGGTTCCCCAAGGCTCAATCTTGGACCCCTGCTTTTTAATGTACTAATAAACTCTCTCCCTCAAGCTGTTCGCGAGGCTTTCGTTGCCCTTTTCGCTGACGACACTAAATTGTATATGTGTATTAAAACTTCCACTGATTGCCTCAAACTGCAATCAGATCTTGATGCTGTTGTCTCTTGGGCTACCTCTAAGGGTCTCTCCTTCAATACTGACAAATGCTCCGTTTTACACCTTGGTAAATCTAACCCAAATATTGTCTACAGCATTAATGGTGCCCCAATTAAAACCACGCTCTCAGAGCGTGGTCTTGGTGTAATGGTTGATATCTCGTTGCGTTTTTCTAATCAAGTTAACAAAGTGTCTAAAAAAATTCGTTCTACAACTGGTGTAATCCGTCGTAACCTACTCTTTCGCTCCCCCAAAACTATCCAGACTCTCTATAACTCCCTGGTACTTCCCCACTTGGATTTCTGCTCCCCAGTCTGGAAACCCCACCTTCAATCAGACATACTTGCCCTCCAGAAAGCTCAAAATTCTTTTACTAAACTCTCCCACAAAATTTATCGGCTCCCTGCCACCACTCACCTGCGTTTGCTTCGTATCGACCCTGTTCACCTGCGTCATCGTATTAGGCCTAACAATTTCTGCTTGCTCCACGACATTTTATACAACAACTTATTGCTAAACTTTTCTGATTTCTTTTCCGTTAACCTCACTCGTACCCGCGGTCACACCCTAAAGCTAGCCAAGCCTAGAGTCTCTTCCTCTCAACGACAAAATCATTTTTCTTGTGGGGTCATAAATTATTGGAACTCTTTACCCAATGATATCGTATCAATACCTAATAGACACACATTTCGCCGCCAAGTCTCTGACCATTTACGTAAAAAATTCACCCCCTAAATTTGTTATATGAATTTTAATTTAGTCTATACAATTTGCTCCTATAGTCTCTAATATTAAATGTGTTTTCCTATGTTTTTCATTACATTTTGTCCTTGGTCAATGCTTCATAATTGAAATGTTTATAACTTTTTTTTAAACTATTTCCATAAAAGTTCTCCCCTAAATTTTTTATATGGTTTTAATTTAGTCTATTTGTTCATTATACTAGCTTATTCTTAATCGCACAATTTACCATTACTATTTAATTGTTATATTCATTGCTTCTCATTTGAATTAATTATAACTTTTATTTTTCTCGTTTTTTTTTTCTGTTCCACCTTTACTCTGTAATCTGTTTTTGATGCTCAAAAAGAAGCCCTACTGCTGGCTTATTGAGCAGATTTAAATAAATAAACTTGGGTACTTAGAGTAATACCACTTATGATAGCGGCTAAAGCAGACGCTCTTTTATAGTTTTTACTTAGAGCATGCACGATTTACGAACCTTGGTTTTTACTCAACCAGCTTATTCGTAAATTTTATACTTGCATTTTCAAATAATTTTTGCATCGTTGGCTTCTATTTTGCTAAGTTTATTAAAGAAAAAACGTTCCTATGACTTTAATTTGTCTATAGCAGACGCTAGTTCATAGGCGCCACCTATCCATTACATAGCACCACGTAGGATGCAACTCGAGAAGTTAATAAACTACTGGATTTTCGTCTGCTAAGCGGAACCTTTTTGTGTTATAATAGCAAATCGTCTGTTTGGACGCACCTCCAGTAATAAATTAATGAATTTCCCGCTACATGGCTCCATGGACTAATTAATTAATCCATGATGGCTCTATGTAAAACTGAAATGGTTAATGGACGCTTCAATAAAAGATACTCGGTTTTTACTCCCCTCTCCTAATTCATCTGGGAAGGAACTATTTCCGGTCGGTCGGTTAAACGGCTAGGATGGCTAGCCAAAGAGTCATATTTAAGCCAATTGGAGACGCGGTTTTGCCCTCATGAGAATTTTAAGTCAGATAAGAAATGCGTCGGCTCACGTGTATACAGGGCCGTAACCAGGGGGGGGGGGGGCGGTCGGGCCGTGCCCACCCTGGACCGTATGGTTGTATGTACAATTTTTTATTTTTTTTTATTTGTTTCCATTGCGTGCCCACCCTGAAATCAAATCCTGGTTACGGTGCTGCGTGTATAAGGAACATACTAATGTTAATTTTCGATAATATATTTTAAGGTAAAATATATTATGTTACTAAAACTAAGTATAAGAAGATCATATTATTATTATTATTATCATCATCTTATGGTATAAATAATTAAAATTATACGGAATATTTTTATATTACCGGGCAATTTTAAGGCTTCTCATGGAGGCAGAGTTAATTCATTTCGTATAAAATTATCTTTCGGAAAAAGATGAAAACTAAACGTTTTTTTTTGCAGTACGGTATGCAACAAGTGTTTCCTTTTAACCAGGTAACTTTTTGGCATGTTAAGGCTTAGCAAAAACCGATGTTATGTTCGAGAAAAGTTTCCAGCTTTCTAATATTTCAACAAGCACTATATAAATAGTAACTTACAGGGGCGTAGGAACCAGGGGGGGCAATGCCCCTCCCTAGAATTTTGCTGGGAGGGGCAACTAATGTTATTGCCCCCTCCAACATTTTGATCAGTTGAAATTTTCAAAAGGCTCAAATTATCATTTTAAAGCATATACAGTTTATAGAACATCAACTGTGTTCAAATTTCAGTCTTTTCCAGCCAATTTACATAGTAGTAAACAGTACACATGCATTCAGAGAAGCTACACTCCATTAAAAATTAAAAACCATTCTCCAGACCCCTTTTCGTTTCTCTTTGCCCCCTCCAACTTCTAGAACGTTCCTACGCCCCTGGTAACTTATGAGTCCTGGCTGTCGGAAATATTACTGATTGGCAATTTTTGGGAAGATGTTTTATTTAAGCGCCTATTCTACATAGCTATCAGTTTTTATTTCGACCATTTACTTCAGAAGATAATAAGGTCCGGGAGGCAGATTTTGTGGATGGCCGTGTGAGGACGACCACCAATCTCCCAACGGGTGGTCGGAATAATTCCTCCACGGGTGTCCCCACCCATCCCCCTGTTGGCGTGGCCGTTACACATATCTCGCCCTGATTAATCAGTTAGTGTGTGCTGGTGTCTAAGGCCTTGGGTCGACACCGATGTGTGGATGTCAAAAAAAGAAATAAATAAAAAAAAAGAAGGTAAGGCTAAATTATAATATTAATTCTTCTTGAAATATCCGAATATTTTGTAAGCCATTTTGGGTGAACTATAAGGTTGAAGAATAAATAACAAGGTTGTTTGAAAAACTGTTTTTTTCACGTTAGTTAAAAATACTCTATCAATAAGCTCAAGACAAATTTTAATTTTTTTAAATTTCAAATTAATTATAAAATAATTGGCTATTCTGTACTATCTGGGACAACAAAAGTAGAACTGATGAAGACACAGTTTTATTGTTTAATCTATACTAAGTAAAAAGAGTATTGATACGTTTTGATATTCCTCAGGGTATACGAAGATACAATTATTATTTGTAGATGAAACTAATGGAGTTTTTTATTATACATATTATTTGTACTTCAATTTTTTATTTTTAGCGTTTTGAGCACGTAGAGCACGTGATGGACGTGCAATTTTTTTAGCATTTTTTAGAACTTAGGCCAAAGTAGACGAATATTGGGAGATATCGTAGGTCTCGTTGGTTTTTGGCCTACAAAATTTCCACTCTGGTGCCTTATCGTTCTGTGGCTGGTTTTGTTGTGTTTATACATATGAATTCCCACAGAGTTTAGTGGATACTACACTTTTCGCTTAGTCGAGCATCGATAATTGTGCTTGAGAGCGTAACAAATACCACGTTTATCCTTAGCCAAAAGGCCGAGAGATGATGCTTAACTCTGTGGGAATTCATATTTATAAACACAACAAAACCAGCCACAGAACGATAAGGCACCAGAGTGGGTTTTGTAGGCCAAAAACCAACGAGACCTATGATATCTCCCAATATTCGTCTACTTTGGCCTAAGTTCTAAAAAATGCTAAACAAATTGCACGTCCATCACGTGCTCTACGTGCTCAAAACGCTAAAAATAAAAAATTGAAGTACAAATAATATGTATAATAAAAAACTCCATTAGTTTCGTCTACAAATAATAATTGTATCTTCGTATACCCTGAGGAATATCAAAACGTATCAATACTCTTTTTACTTAGTATAGATTAAACAATAAAACTGTGTCTTCATCAGTTCTACTTTTGTTGTCCCAGATAGTAAAGAATCCCCAAATAATTTATAAATTATCCTCCATTTCAACTTCCAATTCTTCTCGTAAGATGTCCAACTCAACTTTAAGAGATTCAATTTTGTTTGTATATTGAAAATTCTTCAATTTCAAACGCTCTTTCTCTTCCGTGCTCTTTTTTAACATTTCAATTATTTCTTCTTTTGTTCGCGCAATGGTTTTGGGGTCACTATTCTTTCTAAGTCTTTCCTTTCTTTTGTAAAGACATGTTAAAAATTTCCTACAACTTAAGCACAAGCACTTATGAGTGTCTTTTACATAAGAAGTTTGAGGCAATATAACTTTACATTGGTTAGAAAACCAAATATTGTTCTTTAAAGAACCAGTTTTCATGAACGATATGGAAGGATACTGTTCAGATCGGGCTGCTCCTCGACAAACGCGTATTCTGTCAAAAGCCATTAATATTTCTTGAAAATTTTGCAATTTTTCACCCGGGCTTTCGTACATTGGTACAAATTCTGTTATATTCGGAGGGATCTTATCCCGGACGTAAAACTTCATGTTCATGCTTTCATCTAAAACTAATTGCTTCAATGTGAGCCAAGAGCCATTAGCAGTTTTATAAAAAGTTGAGATGCACATATTTCTTTCGTTGCCTTCTAAGCAGAAAATAGACCAGCCTCGAGGAAGATTAAGGTTTCTATAATTGTTTGCAAGGGTGCCAAAAGCTGAAACTGGGTCTAATTCCATTAGTTCCTCTTTAATGTAAGAATTTTCAACTTCAAGTACCGGTGACGAACTAACTTCAAGTACTGGTGACGAACTACTATCATCCACTGGTTCAGTTTTTGGAATTAAAAGATTTTCCAATATTGTTGGTTTTTCAAGCAGTCCCCCAATTGGGCCAATTATACTGCTCTCTCCGTTTACTACAGTGTTTGTATTAAATTTTTCTACCATAAATTGTGCGATTCCATCATTTTCAGTTGTTGATATTGGTGTTTGTTCAAACATTTTATCATCAATACTACAATTTTCTTCATTAACAAAGGTGTTTGTAAATGTTTCTCCAATCAGTTGTGCAATTCCATCATTCTGGCTTTCCAATACTGGTAACTGTTGAGCTATTTCACTAACCATGGGAATGATAGAATTAACTCTGGATTTCTTATTGAGTTTAATATTTTTTGTCATTTCTTTCCAATTAAGGAATAAGCGAGGAATCGCTCCCTCTCTCAGATCCCATCTAAATCGAGGTTCTTCAACACGTTTCCCATTTATTATTAAAATGTGATACTTCAATATATCATCTTCTTCAAAATGTTTGTGACAAATGCGATAATCAGGTTTCAATTTTTTATCTGTTCGGCCTATGGCATCCTGCCATGCACGAAGCAATTCAGGATCTTTTGGTGCTCTGAAAGTGTGAAGTTTCTCATTGGAAGTTCTGTATTTGAAACACTTTGGAACGAAGCAACTCATTGTTTTAAACGGTGCCTTAAAAAGAAGATATAATTCTGTAGCAGTTCTCCTAATGTTTAAATGAACCCTGCTTTTAGTGCTTTAGATTACTTTTGAAGTTTCCAATATGTTTCGGCGTGATTATCATACAGAGCAGAGATAAATGCAGAAACCTCACATTAAACTACATAATTTTATTTATCAAATTTGAAAATAAACCTTTTTAATTAAGGTAATAAACACTAAACTTAAATTGAAAATGAAAACTCTGCATGGTTCAAACAATCTATGCAGAATTATTAGCAGACATGCTTGATGAAAATATGTGGGTAACAGGCTTGGAAATAAGGTTTATTTCCAAACTGGTCTATTTGACCAGTGAAACCCCAACTCATGAATTATTTAAGGGGTCACGTAGACCAGTTAGTTAATAATACCATATGTAACATAATTACTCATAAGAATGCCACTGTACCTTTATTCCATTCAAAAATCTTCACTAACGGTTTGTTTCACCACGAACCAGTAAAAAGGTGGACTACGTTAAATTTTAACCATTTTATTCATCCTAGTAATTTTGGGAGTCACACTATTGGCTAGTAACATATGTAGTTCAGCCAATGGAAAACCTCTAAATTGAGAAGGAATTTTTTGCGTCGGAATTTGAGTCTGCCCATTGTGCCCAATCACTGCCTTCTATAATACTAGGTCTAGAAATAAGAATAAAAATGGGGTGGCGGTAACGATTTTGAAATATCCGATAGAGGTAACTTTTTTGGGTAGGGAAAGTGCGGGAAATTCTAACGTACGCGAAAAATTTGATTATTAATAGCGAAAATACACTTTAATAATGTCAACATTCAATTTATAGGACAAATAATGAAATAGATTTAGTAAAAAACATTTAAAAATAAGCTTGGATCTTCTACAGGGTTTTTAATCCATTAAAAAAATACATTTATTGTTTTGAAGCCACCAGTGACAGGAGACTGCTGATTGGCCGGAGCCGTTTAACCTTTTTTACCCCAACCAAAAAAACCCAAGAGAGCGACATCTAGCGCGAAAATCATGTCAGTTTGAAAATGTCACTTAAAAAATCGACGTAGCTACCATTTCTAGGCCTAGTATTATAGAAGGCAGTGGCCCAATGTAGCTTTATTGAAATTTATAAACTCGCTCGGTTTGTGCGGATGAAGCATAGAAATATAAATTAGACTAGAAGCACGATTGGATTGGGCAGGGACGTACCAGCTAGAAGGCTGCCATCAGAGTGGAATCGCGATAGTCGCGCCATCTCATAGAAACAATTTAAATTAAATAAGTAAATATGGCCACGTGGAATAACATAAAACAGATCGTAGGCAACGTTCTAAAAACTTTTTTTATTTATCTGACATTATATTAAGTTATTTAAACAACTTTAGGAAAATCATAAAAATCTCAAGAATCTACTATATCTACCGTGTCACCCTTAAAATCACACGTTAACTTTGCGCAATCATTGTAAGTCTGAAATACCACAAATCATCACAGTTTAACTAAATTTTAATTATTTCAGTGTGGTTTAAAATATGCCTACATGAGATTCCAAAATCTTGGTTTCAGTGTCTTTTAAACTATCATCAGTATTAGTCAAGTCAAATTGAGTGGTTTCCGGTAGTTCACTTTTTCCGTAAGTTTTCTGAAATAACCTCTGATAAATAGGGAAACTAAATAACAATTACTAAAATCAATAAATTGACATACTCTAAAAGATAGATATTTTTGGGAGCTCTTTCAAATTCTGATTTTAATAAAGAAATTATTCATATTTCAGTTAGTTTTTTATTTCAGAATGTATAGGGTAATTTTTACTTGTGTAGGTACAGCATTTGCTTTCATATGCACAGTGTTTTAAAATCGACTTTTTGCGGCAAAAATTAAATACCGATAAAATGTAACATAACATTATACATAGCCGCCTAGATTAAATTAGGCGGCTATGCATTATATATTCTTATGTGATTTTGTGCGTAGAATCTGAAAACATTGATAATTTATTTCTAAGTGACACCAGGAGGCCAAACGTTTTCTTTACGGAATTTTTCAGGATTTTTTAGCGCAATTTATGTTAAGGGTGGTCCTAGACGTTACTTGAAAGTTTGGTAAGTCTATAATAAATACAACCGCTGAAAATTGAATATAAAGCTTCTAATTTCATCAAAATGTGACATTTTCAAATGGTTTTTTTGTAAAAGAGTGCAAGTGAATGCAAGTAATTTTAGAAATATCTCGTGGATAAATTTGTGTAGCATACAATGCAAAAACTATGCGAGGTAAACGTCGTCAAGGTGTGTAGATACAGCAACTTTTATAACATGCAAAAAATCATATGATGCCTTCCATTTTGAAAGTAAATTTCAACTTGACCATATGTTTGGAATTGATACAAAGAGGGGAAAATCCGCCACCTATAAAGAATGGCATAGTTGAGTTAATAGCGAAATGTGTACTGCGGCCATTAGTATCTGGAAGAGTCAGGTTGGGAACAAAAAAAGTCTAGGGATTTATAAGGCAAAACCGCAACCAAAACCAGAAAACTGTTATGGCAATAGCTATAGTTCGGGGCTCCTGTTTCAGGCTAGGACAGGATCTCTTTTAACAGGGAGTAGGTTAGCTGAATTAGGTATTAACTCTGAAAATTGTAAAAATTGTTCATCAAGCAGAGAAACCCTCGAACACATTCTTTTTGACTGCCCTTTCACTGACTTGAACCAAGATATCATTAATTGGCGTGCCCATCACAACAATGACCCTTTAGTTGAGGTTTTGGGCCTATCGGAGCAACCCTGGGACTCTGACATCGTTTCAGATATTTTAGTTAAGTGGCAAAAGCTTAAGTGGGAGCGTCAAAAGAATACTAAATTTTTATTCACAATATTATTTTGCAGTTCCTATGTACCGGGCATATTAACTTAAACCTTAGTAAAACGGAATACGTAATTTTTAGTAACTTAGGCAAGGAAACCAACACCACTGTAAAGTTACATATCGAAAATTATAATTTGAAAAGGGCTCTTAGCTATAAATATCTGGGAATATTCTTTGACCAGCATTTAAACTGGAACGTACAAGTTGACTACTTGTGTAACGCCTTAAGAAAAACCTGTGGCATGGTGTATAAATGTAAAAACATCTTATCCCACAAAACGCTAATAGAGGTATATTACGCCCTTTTTTACTCGAAGATCAGTTACGGATTCTGTATTTGGGGCAATACATCAGAAAATAATTTATGCAGGTTAAATATTCTTCAAAAACGGATCATTCGCTCTATAAACAATGTCTCATTCTTAACTCATACAAGGAATTTATTCATTAATAATAAGATTTTAAACGTGTTTCAATTATACAACTTTTTAACAGTTATATTCTTATATAAAGATTTTCACGGTAGCAGCCAAATTTTAGTAAGAATGGAAAAATCTGTAAACACTAGATCAAAACAAATGTTTAAGCTACCCAAATGTAACACCAGTAAAAAAATTACCTCCATAATGTATAATGGTATTAAATTGTTTAACTCCATAATTTTAAAAATCGATATTCACGAAAAAATGCATACTTTTAAAAAGAGACTTAAGTTACTTATGACGGAACAAACACGTACTGGATAGGAAATCTAACTTTAATTGTTAACTCTCCATTATAGTCTATATTAGTTAGTCTGTAATAACTCAGCTGAATTGGTTATTTTTATTTTTTTTTTCTTTGTTTGTGTTCATACTGTACATTTATTTATTTTTTGTTTATATAGAGCAGCTATTGTCTTTTTTATTTTTTTTATTTTTCTTTCTTGGAATTTTTGTAATTTAAAATTGTCATAATTTAACAGGGCTTACAAGTCATTTATGACTTAGCCCACATACTTGTAAAATCCTCAATAAGAAAACGCAACAATAAAATTTGATTTGATTTGATTTGATTAACTATTTTTAGAATTGTACTCGTGATATTACTGTGATAGTACCTTTAGCCCAATTTTACTTTTACTGTTTAATTTTAATTTTACTCTTTAATTTTAATTTTTGCTGTCTAATTTTAATTTTTGCTTTGTTTACGCTTATTTTGTTCTGTTTTTGCTGAGCTCCACTACGGAGCCGCTCTGTTCCAAAAGAGGGTATTTTTATACGGCAATAAATAACCTATAACCTATTTCATCCGGCAGAAAATGTTTACTACACAAAGTCATATGAAGTAATTGAAGATGGAGTCCAATTTTCGCGATTTACCGCTAAAACCCATTTTCCTAGCAGCATTTCTCAGAGGAAATCTTAGTGTAAAAAAAATCGCTTATTCCGAGATTATTATAAAATATTTACTATAATATTACATACTTATGAAATGAGAAATTTATTTCTTTCCCGAATCTCTCTTTACAATGTGAAAAAGCGCAGTTTTTAACCATTTTTGCGGATATGCTTTTAGACTCAAAAATTTAAACACAAAAAGACCACCGCTGCGCACGACGTGATGCGCAGTGGATCGCCTTTTTTTTCCCTCTTCGAAATTCGCGTCGTAGCCATGGCGACAATGTTTAATGCGTTTGTCAGATGGCGCGTACATCGCGATTCCACCCTAATTTCAGCCTTCTAGCTCACCTGTTTCCCTTGGGATTGGTGGAAAGGGCAGTGCTTCTAGTCTAATTTCTATTTCTATGGGATGAAGTTCAATTATGAGTAATTTAGAAAAATGACCAATAAGTAATCGCTTTCCGAAAATGGAACAAGTCGTCGAAGTGGGATATTCCACCAGCGTTATTAAAACCCAAATCAAGCATAAAAGAGTTAGGCCTAGGCTCAAAAGGATCTGCAAAGACTGAAAGACTCAAGACTCCAACCTTGTAGATGCGCCAGAAAAGCTCAACCTGAATTTTAACTATTTTTTCCAATAAACCTGCTTCTTTTATTTGACAATGCAAATTTATTTTAGAACGTGAGTCTCCGAGAACTTCATTAATTTGCAAATTAATTACATTAACAGAACTTGACACTATATTGTAGTTCATTTTAGCTCCTAAGCCGTGGTTGCTCAAACCGGTTTGTTTAATAAAATAATGGCCGTTGGTTTATCAGACGAAGAGCTAATTATACGACGGCATAATCGGAATTTGAGTTTCGATGACGTCAAATATGATATCAAATATGACGTCAAATATTACGTAGGGTACGGATGACGCAATATCTGTGAAACAAACCGTTAGTGAAGAAATAGACCTAGTGGCATACTTATGAGTAATTATGTTACATATGATAATACGGTAGATAATTTTGAATTAATAAACTGGACACTGGACCAGTGAACCCCTAGCTTTTGAATAAAAAAACTGGTCCGAGCAATTAATAAACTGGTCTTTGACCCAGTGACCACCGCTTATTTCCAAGCCTGGTGGGTAAGCTCGGAAATAAGGTTTTATTATTAAAGGGGCTCCAAAGTTCGGTGGCAAAATGTGTTTAAAGTCAGTAAAGTACGAAATTTACGGTTGACTCTGCCCGCCTCTGCCAAGGCCGAGTGAGGGGTTGGGGGGAATGAATAGCATGCTCAATTTTCTTTTCTTTTTTGCCACCGAACTTTGGAGCCCCTTTAACTGATTCTAAGGAACCAAGATACAATTGAGTTTTAATTAATGCATGGGACAAGTGGCACTAAACGTAGTAAACATAGATATAAGAAATGTAGATAAAGGTCTAGATAAATTTCGGGGCGTCTAAGCCTAACATAAAATACGGAATTGACCATAGAAATAGAAATTAGACTAGAAGCACGATTGGATTGGGCGGGGACGTACCAGCTAGAAGGCGGCCATCAGAGTGGAATTGCGATAGTCGTGCCATCTCATAGAAACAATTTAAACTAAATAAGTAAATATGGTCACGTGGAATAACATAAAAGAGATCGTAGGCAACGTATGGAAAACTTTTTTTTATTTATCTGACATTATATTAAGTTATTTAAACAGCTTTAGGAAAATCATAAAAATCTCAAAAATATACTATATCTACCGTGTCACCCTTAAAGTCACACGTTAACTTTGCGCAATCATTGTAAGTCTGAAATACCACAAATCATCAGAGTTTAACTATAATTTAATTATTTCAGTGTGGTTTAAAATATGCCTAAATGAGATTCCAAAATCTTGGTTTCAGTGTGTTACACGACAGCATTCTAGTTACCTATGAGATTTATCTGCCTCCGTATTCACTCCCTTTGAAATATTGTATCTAGACCTTGATATACGTTTCCTATATCTATGGCAGACACCGAGGAAGGCACGTGACCAAGAGCGCGAGCTCTCTTATCATTTTAGTACAAAGTGCTTGACCTTTCCGCAGGCCGTAGTCTTTAGACACCATCTGTTGGTGACTTTTAGTATAATTTTTAAGCAGGAGACAATGGCTCTCGCGACGATAGCACGAGCTTTCTTACCGATAGATAGCGCCTTATAAAGATAGCCTGCAGAAATTACGCGTTTCTGCTAGCTGTCACCTCCGTATTAACTCCCTTTGAAATATTTTATCTAAACCTTTATATACGTTTCCTATATCTATGATAGTAACGGTTAAGAATTTTCATTCCTCAAAAAATGCTTTTCAAGAAAAAAAGATAAATGATTAATTTTTGAGTTTCAGAGACCCCGATCAAGGATAACGTATTCGGAAGACTGAATACCAGACTGGTAAGAAGAAACGTTCACCAAGGAGGATTAAGGAAAGCGTTCACCACTCTCAGCGTTACCGATCTAAAGGTTCTCTAAGCGAATAGCATCTGATTATTCCATCGGTAGTCGTAACAAAACATGTTCTTAGACTAATTCTAGCTCGGTCAAGCTTATGATTGTTGGGATTGTTCTCGGAGTGATCCAAAATTTGATTCATAGAGAAATCGTATTAATCGACCGTAAAATTTACTTGATCCGTGTGGGAATTGAGAGTATATAGGAGCATCCCAAAGAAAAACGGCTTAATTTGAGTCACATCTTTTTTGACCTGTCATCCCTGAAGCCTACAATCATCAAGCAAGACCTTTCAATCAGTAATTTACTAATACTACGGTAAACCATTATTAATTAGTAAACTGGTCCTAGAGACCATTGATTCCGAGTGTTTGAATAAATAAACTAACCCCAGCATTTAAAAAAATAATATTGGACTGGTAAACCACACTTATTTCCGATCCTGCTAGGATGATCTGAGAAGCTCTAGCGCGAACGTTCACAGTTTGAAAAAACTCGTGACTTAACTGACATTTCAGCGTCGAAGAAGACTTTCTCTTCTCGAAGTTTCGGCTACGGTCACACGACCTTTTATAAAAGCTATGTAAAACGATTTAAATGCTAGTTAATTCAAACTATCTAGCAGGGGCCCTAGAAAACAACTAGTATTCTTCATAATTAGCTGCTGGTTTTTTCTCCAAAGCAAGGTACGCGAATGGTAAACAGGAATACCGTAATTTTAAATTATTCCAGTAACATCGTGCAATAACATTTATCTTTTTTATTAACTCTGGTTTATCAAAAAGTCTGCCATTCAAGCTCTTTACAAATATTAAAATTATTTGGTAGATCCATGGGGAAATATACAATTTAAATTTAAACGGAGGAAACACATGGCCATAAAAGTATATTTATTTAAAATAAACAAAAGCGCTTTATTTTGATTAGGCTTGCACTCGAGAAACCTAAATTTGATAGCCAGTGTAGATCGTTTGAATTTTTGAGGGTGGGGTAAAATAATACGGTTTTTTGGGCAACGAGACGGCAGAAAGGGAGCAGATACCCGAAATTCGTCCCGAATTTTTCAATCGTTTTTGTGGATATTTATTGGGCTCGCAAATTTGAAGTTAATGAGAAACCCTGTGATAGTTTATGTCATTTTTGTATCAGTTTCCCTGGCGTTTGGTTTTTACATAAGTGTATAATATTGTCACAATTCCTATTCTTCACATGCAAACGTTTTACTGACAATTGTGAGAGCTATTCACAAGACAGACTGCATTACGGGCTTCGTCGCAGTTTTGCGTCCGCCTCACTAGTGGGAGATTTTCTTCTTGTTAATAGACTTATGGTTTTTAGAATAGTTCGTTTTTTTTGGAGATAAAACTGTGATATGTATTCTCAAATTTATTCGTGACAAGCTTTAAATTAACCCTTCAATAAATGTTACTCTAAAATAAATAGTTGTTTCTATAAAATAAAATGAACAAAAAGTTAAAAATATAATATGTTGCTCTTACGTCACAAGACACAGATTTATTAGTATATTCTTCGCACGAGCGATTTGCACGCGCGCTAGAAAAAATTATATTCTTCTGGTGATTTGTAGCGCGCGCTCGTAGACTTGTAAAATTAAGAGACTTTAGAGAAAGACCTATATTTCGCTATCGAAACGACTCTAGGTGGCGTAGCAGTGATAGCTTCTCCGACGTAGCGCCTATGACCCAGCGTCAGCTACAGACAAATTAAAAGGTCAAAAGTACGTTTTTTCTTATGTAAAATTATATTAAAATGCAAGTATCATAATTAGGAGAGAGCAAAGCTAAAGTAGGGACGTCGAATTATTTGAACATAGCCGTCTGTAATACAGGCCATATTATGAACATTATTTTTTCTAAAATCTGGCTCTTAGCTTCCGAATTTGATGACCACCAGGTGTAGGATGGAGAAAAAACCAGCCGTGTGACGTCAGCTTGCTAGTCAACTGCTGCATTTAAACGGTGGCGCGTGTGCTTTTTCAAACGTTTTAATACATCAAGCTAAGGCTTATTTGTTTACTTTCTATGGTAACTTTACACTTGTAATTCAATTGACATAAAAGAATTTTCAGCTATTATTTAGTTCCAACATTCCAACATGGTTCAATATTGTTTAATCAAAAATTGCATGTCGACTAAAAAGCAAACTGACGCTGCGTTAACTAAAGTTAGTTTTCACCATTTCCTCAAAATAAAAATCTTCGACGGAAATGGGAACGGATAATTTTAGAGAAGATTCCTAATGACAATGAAAATAAACCAGTTACCTTGAACTTAGACGAAAATCAGCGTATTTGTATTAAGCATTTCCTATTTAAAATTTTGTACAAACATGCACTATGATATATTGTGATATTACTCACTCTATTCACTTGTTTAATATTTTTTAAATCAAATATATTAACAGAACCGATTATGTGAGCTATAGGGAAGCGCGTGCCATCGTCCGTCAAAAGTCGTATGCCCACGCTGCTCGTCCCAGGAGTACGTCGTCAAGTAACACCGGTAGCGACCGCTCCAACGAAACCGGAGACAACTGCCTACTCTTGGCTAGCGACATTGCCCTCATGGTGGTGGAAATTGAGGCCGCAGTCGTCGATACTCTCGAACAGCTTCCGGACATTATCGACCTCTTCGGTGACTTACACCCAACAATTATCGCACTACAAGAAACGTTTCTCACTCCAACTGATTCCGTCAATCTACATTTCAGCTACTATGAACCTTTTCACGAGGAGATGATTCCTCCCGGTCCCTCGGCTTCCGGAGTCCGGGGTGGCGTTGCGACACTGGTAGACAAGTTCCTTCCAGTCGTCCATCTCCCCTCTCCAGCCTGCGCCGGCGTGGAGGCTTTAGCCTTGAGGATTCGCTCCTCGGTTGGTTGGTTCACCCTCTACAACATCTATGACCCCAGGGGTTCCGCCACCAAGAATTTTTTCGACTTTCTCCTCCGGGACGCCACCACCTCGGTTCTAATCTTGGGTGATTTCAATGCCCATAACATCCTTTGAGGTAGTCATAGGACTGACCCTCAAGGCCGTGTCATTCAGAGTTGGTTAGAAGCCCATGACAATATGGTACTCCTCAACACTGGCGAACCCACACGCAGTCCACCTAAAGGCCCAGACGGAGCGTTGGATCTTGCTTTCGCTAGCACCGAACTGGCTATTCATCTTCCATTGTCAATTTTGTACCACGAAACCAGTGATCGTCTGCCAATCTACTTGGGCGACTCGTCACACGTCACTAGCCGTCCACCAGGTCCAGCCCATTGGCACTACCCTGCCGCTGACTGGAAACTTTTCCGGATCCTCCTGGATGACTCTCTAGGATCAGATAACCTGACTGTCCAATCGGCGGAATCTCTTCTACATCAAACAGCGATAGCCACGATTCCGGTTAAGCGGGGTGGTGGTGCCACAGCTCCTCGTCAGCCCCCTTGGTGGGACGTTTATTGTGCCGACCAGGATAAAAGACGCTCTGGGCATTCTCTGGACCAAGTGGTCTACAATCATGAAAGGGCTCTTTTTAAGAAAAGAAACGAGACAGTTGGAGAAATTACTACAGCAAGCTCCATGCGCACACCTCATTGACTCAGGTATGGTCCCAGGTTCGGTGGTTTAAAAGTGGTAATCGTCCCCGCTGGCTCATCTCACTTCAACATGGGGACACGCTCGTAACGGATCCTTCCGCAGTTGCCGAGCGCCTGGCTCAGTCCGCCGGAACAGATATTAACCCCCAGCCAACACTCGGTCCGGATCAGCATTACCGGCAGGAACCTTTTCTGGAAAAACCGCCGACCAGGTATAACGTCCCTTTTACGGAAACGGAGCTATACGATGTCATCTCTGGCCTTCAAAACACCTCCCCGGGGATCGATAACGTCTCTAACCTCATCATAAAGAACACGACGCCGGCGTTTCGTACGGCCCTCCTAGTGCTCTACAATAATCTTTGCGTGGAAGGCGTCATGCCCGCTCGGTGGAAACACGCTATTCTGCATCCCATTTTGAAACCTGGGAAGCCCGCAATGGATGCAGCCTCTTACCGCAACATCTCCTTGCTCCCAAACCTGTGGAAAATCTTTGAGAAATTGGTTCTTGGCCGTTTGGTTTGGTTCTTAGACCAAAACGGTGTCCTCCCCGCGGAACAATCGGGCTTTCGCCGTGGCCGGCGTGCAACGGACAACGCGATTCGTCTTGCCACAGCTGCTCAAAGCGCTTTGGCCAATAACTAACACTGTCTTGCAGTGTTCCTCGGCTTAAAGGATGCCTTCGGTATTGTCCACCATCAAGCACTGATCTACAAGCTACACCGTTGGGGTCTGTTGGAAAATCTTCTTCGTTGGGTGGAGGATTTTCTCAAGGGTAGAAGCTTCCAGGTCAGAGTTAATGGGGAGCTTTCAGACGTATATTCAGTTAAAAGGGGAGTCCCTCAGGGCAGCTCTATCAGCCCCATCCTCTTCGACGTTATGTTGGACGAGATCCCTCAAATTGGTCAGAGCTTGGTAGATCACGGTGAACACGCAGATGATATTGCAGGTTGGAAGTGTGGACCGGTGCTTCAAAATCTGTACGACTCAATGCAGATAGCGCTTGATAATATCTCGGAGTACGGTTCCAGCTGGGGCCTCAACTTTCAACGCCTCAAGTGCGATTATTTGCCCTTCACCAAAACAAAAACTAACCCGGGAGGTCTCACTCTCCGTCTCGACGGCACCCCATTGACCAAGGTCAGGACGTACCGGAACCTCGGCGTCATTTTTGACGACCGTCTCACGTGGAAACCTCACGTTGAGGCCCTTGCTAGATCTTCACTAAAGCGTCTTAACCTCCTGCGTACCATCTTGGCGACCAGTTGGGGAGCGAGTAGGGGGGTGCTACGGCTCCTGTACACCCACCGTTTACGATCCAGGTTGGACTATTCCAGCCCACTCTATGCATCCGCTTCCGCCACCCTTCTGGCCAATTTGAATAAAGTACAGAACGCTGCTCTTCGAGTCATCCTTGGAGTCCCGCACTCCTCGCCCATAGTTCTTGTGGAAGTGGAGGTGGCAATTCCTTCTTCGAGCGTTCGTCGTTCTATCTTCACACTCTAGCACCATGTGGAGCAGCCGACACAGCAGAATTTTACCCCACTCTCCTCCGCGACAATCTCGCCCCTTTGGAAGTCCTCGAACACATCACTTCGCACCGGACCAGCTCCCTTTCCTGCTTCGTGCGTGGCACTTAACCAGAGAGCACAATCTTTCTTGGCTCTTTCATACCTCCAGGAGTCATATCCCACACACCCAATCTCCTACTTGGGAACCGCCCACGGTGAAGGTCATCTCCGCTGGTTGCATTCTCGCAAAAGCTACCTCTGCTCGGACGCGCTGAGGCAATCTTGCCTCGCGACGCTTGACGCTCTCGCCAAGGATGCGACCATTATCTATACTGGCGGTTCTCTCGCTTCGCACTCGGGAATCGCCGGCACTTCCATCTCTAGGGGTTGGAGCCCGTTCCTATGTCCATTCCAGTCATCCCATCAACAGGATCGAGCTACTCGCCATACAACTAGCTCTTTCCTACGCGTCAGCTCATCTTCACAGCTCGGTGGTCGTCTGCTCGGATTCTATGAGTGCCCTCACCATGCTCCATAAGCGCTCTACTGACCCGGTGGTCACCGCAATTCACGATCTTTGCGACAAGTACCCTTACTCGTTGACTCTCCTGTGGTGCCCGGCTCATGTAGTAGTGGAGGGCAACGAAACGGCGGATGGACTAGCGGGAGTCACCGGTCTTCCACCACCATCTAAGGTGGATTTTTTCCTCCCCGCGACGCTCTCCGAACTGAAGTCAGTGTGCAGCAAGATCCAGACCCCTACTTGGGCTGATTCCTGGAGGACTCGTGCATCCGCGTATGCTCTCTATCACGAGAAGCCGAACCCGGGTTCACACGAAATCATGCGTCTCCAGCTTACGCGACGCGATGACACTCTTTTGGCGCGTCTAGGCTGCAATCGCCTTCCGATAAAGACGCAACTTTTTCAATTCAACCTGTCTCCCACAGACAGTTGTTCGAAGTGCGGTGCTGTTGACACTGTGGAGCACATTGTCTTCGACTGACCCGACCAGGTTGCACCACGGCTGTCTAAACTCCGCTCTCCACAAGAGGTATCTACCTTCTTTTTGGATGGGGTCGTCAAGGTGATTCACGCGGGCATCGCCAAGGTGGTCGCTGCCCAGTGCCCCCGCCAGCAGTAGGCACAAGTAGGCACGTGCCTATGTTCAAAATGTTTAGGCCTATTTTAGGGGCCTCTAAAAGTTTAAAAAAAATTGCCACTGGGGCCTCCAAATGTGATTTTTAAATTTTATTTATTTTTAAAAATTGGTCATCTAGTCCCCTAAAAAAAGAAATCCCATTCAATTCCAATTTCCAAGAGTCCTAAATGGCCCTAACAAAACGTTCTCTTTTGAACCACCTATACACAATATTACTTGAGTACACAACCAAAGGCAGCGAACTCTGTGGTTTCTGCTTTTGGTAGTGTACTCTGTTAACATTTATATAGAGTATATGACAAAAGACTGGCCCGGGATGGGGAAGTCCGTCGTGCAAGGAAAGCTGCCAAAAAAAAACCACCTGTTCGCCTCAGTGATAACTTAGCTCCAACCAACACAATAAACATAAGCTTAGTTTCTAGGAATTCTACAAAAGGGGGCATAAAGTGAGAAACTGGATTTCTTTAATACGACTTAAACCGTTGCAACGCTTAAACGAAGGGAAATCCCAGCGGAGCTGAAGTCGAAGCGTAAAGCATCGTACCAGTCACTACTTTGAATAGAGAGCGTCCTGGGGATTAGGGTTTTTTTTTCTTTTTTACACTTTGTCCCTTTTACGAAATCACGTGATATCAGTGACCACTGATCGTAGAGAAAGGACCTAGACCTTCGGTGGTCGGACTTGTCCCAGATAACGCGCGTTTCTTCATTTCGTTTTCTGCTCCTGAACAAACAGATAGTTCTCAATTTCGATTCTCTCCCAGTCAAATTTTTTCAAAGTCTCTTCCGAGACTAACGTTGCCAAACAGCCTTTTTAAAGGCTATTTAGCTGTTTTAAGCTAATTTTTAAACACCCTTTTTCAAGGCTAATTAGCTATTCTAGCTAAATTATTCAAAAAGCCTTTTTCAAGGCTAATTAGCTATTCTAGAAAAAATATTCAAACAGCTTTTTTCAGGGCTTTGATATAGCTGGTATTATTAAAAAGTCTGTTTGAAGACTACATAGCTTTAACCAAAAGTGACATAATTACCAAAAGTGTGACAATCCCTGTACTTTCTTTCGTATGCTAAAGGTTTAATGAATGCTCGACTCGAGATCGACCACATAAAAGACTATTAATGTCGCCCTTTCTGGTTCTTTTTTTAGTCTCTGGTATTATATCGTAGGTAGATGGCGATAGTGTCTCCACAGAACGACCAAAAATCAAAAAATACAGTAGCTATTTGATCAGTGCTACTTAATTCTGCCGTTCCTCACTAGGAGGCGTTATTTGTTGGTTTTAACTTCCTTCCCTCCCCGAGGCATACTTTCCTTTCTCCCCTCCCAACTTGTATTTCGCTCGTAACATTCATTAAGAAAGAGGGTCGATTGACACACTTTTGGTAATTATGTCACTTTTGCTTTAACTACACTCTTAAAAAGGTTGGGTTGTAACAGTTTTCAACCCAAAATTGGTTAAAATTCAGCCCAAACCTGGGTCCGTATTTACCCAGCCCAAAATTTGTGTTGTTTAGACTCAACCCATTAAAGGTTAAAACTTCAACTTGATTTTGGGTTGAAATATACCCCACCTTGGGTTGAAATCTACCCCACCTTGAGTTGAAATCTACCCCACCTTGAGTTGAAATCTACCCCACCTTGAGTTGAAATCTACCCCACCTTGAGTTGAAATCTACCCCTCCTCGGGGTTGACTTTTAATCACGGTATTTGCCGTGCAGCTAGGTAGGTAAATTTTAGACCTGAAAATTTTCGTGTGCCTATATAAGACCAAATTAATGTCCCTCTCAGATATGAATCATTTAAAGGATCCATGGAGAAATTACAGGAATAAAATTTCAACGGAGGCCACACATGGATTACTATTCCTCAAGATAATTACTGTCTTGAGCTTTCGACCCGCAGGTCTTTGTTAAACTAAACTGAAATAAACCCATTTTCTTATATATATCGTTTCGTAAAAAACCTACAAAGATATCAATTGTTAAAAATAAAAATACATTTTTTTAACGATTGATAATTTTTTGGGTTTTTTACGATACGATATATATAAGAAAATTGGTTTCGTTAGACAAAGACCCGCGGGTCGAAAACTCAAGACAGTTTTTGCCTTGATAAATAATAATCCATGTTTGTCCTCCATTTAACTTTTACTCCTACAATTTCTCCATGAAAAAAACCTTCATATCTAAGAGGGACGTTTAATTTTTTCGTATACAGGGTGTCAGCATTTGATCGGCCCAGGAATTTTTCTCAAAATCTATTATTTCTAGAAATTTTAAATATTCAGTATGTACGCTCTCGGGGGAGATCGTTATTTCTTGTAAATTTCAGAAATATCATGAAATTTTTCACGACTTTAGAAGTGTTAGGTTTTGAACGCTACGTGGTAGTACCAGCGTGTTTGTTTTTCATGACCAATTATTTCAGTGACGAAATATCCGATTTCCACCAGACCAATTTCGTTTAAGGTTTCGAATATGCTCTACAATGTGCTTATTGAAACTTTTCGTCTACCCCGTAGCGTTCAAAAACTAAATTGAAATTTACAAATAATAACGATATCCCCCGAGAGAGTACATGCTGAAAATTTCTATATCTCCGTTTCGTTGTATTATTTTCATGCATTTTTTTGCATTTTCAACACATTTTATTTTTAATTATTAAAGTAACAAAATATGTACTTTTCAACAAATATGAGAATCTGTAGGAATAAGCTAACCATTGTTTAAAATTTTGAAACCAAATGAGATTTGAAAAGATTCTATATGGATTTCAACCAAAATTTTTAACCTAATTTTGGTTTAATAAAACAACCCACAAAAAATTAACAAATTTTAAAAAGTTAACTTGGGTTGCAGTGAGACAACCCGATTTTTTTAACTCTTCATTTTTAAGAGTGTAAGCTTTATTTTCTTAAACCTTTTTAAGGTTATTTCGCTATTAGTAGCATTTTGAAATATGAGTACCAGAATTTTTTTATCTGGGTCCCAAAAACGAGAAAAACGGAAAAGGGAAGATAGTTTCGTTAGTAGTCAGAAAGGTGCAATGGCACGTTTTTTGAAATCGTCGGCGCAAAGCCATAACTATAGTTCTGAGAAAAACCTAGTCAAAGAATTGGGAAAGGGTTTAGAATCCTTGGGGACTGATAACAGTCACTGTTTTAGTAATACTGCTGAAGTTCTTCCAAACGTCAGTACTGATATGGAAATGGAACTAACTCATGAAGGAGAAATTGCAGAAGTAATTGCAAACCCCAACTCTAACCATGCACAAAATACATCAAACAACGTGTCCAATTCAAAATAAATGGGCTTACACGCGTTGAATAACTTGGATATTAGTCTAGATAAAGATTGCCTTCCAGTTCAGCCAAAAACTAAATCCTTTTCCTAAAAGATAAATTGGCGGTAAAAATCGAGGTTTCAATTCTTCTTGGTATGACAAATATCAAATGATTGAATATTCAGTTGCAAAGGATGCAGTGTATTGTTTTTGTTGCCGTCATTTTTTAGGCAGTAGAAACACTGCATTTCTAAAGGGATTTTCGGATTGGAAAAACATGGGGAGACAATTCGAAGAACACTTCACTTCCAACAAATCTTCTCACCAACTAGCCTACAAAATGTACTTAGACTACATGGAATCCAAATCCCGTGGATCAATAGTTTGCCAGGTTAACGACCACCATAGACTAGACGTTATTAGAAACAGAGAGGTCCTATCTACACACGTGGAAGTGATTATTTTATGTGCCCAACAAGATTTAGCACTCCAGGGGAACACTTACACAGCCGCCGTCGATATTGGGAATAGGGGAAACTTTATTGCAATATTAGATCTTTTAAAAAGAAAATGTCCTGATTTAAAAGCCAAGTGCGATAATATGCCGAATAATGCCAAATATTTGCACAGCACCATACAAAACGAAATAATTGGCATTTGAGCAAGTTTAGTGAGAAAAATTATTGTTCAAGAGGTCAACGAATCCGGTGGATTCTACTCTGTAATAGCTGACGAAACACGAGACAATGAGGGAGTAGAGCAATTAAGTCTTTGTATTCGATATACTAAAGCAGAAATAGGTGTAGTAGAACGATTTATAGGGTTCACAGATTTACACAAGTTTGATTCTGAGAGTATCAGCTTGGCAATTATAAATCTTTTAAAAGAGGGTGGTTTCAAACTGGAGAATTGTGTTGCACAGACTTATGATGGAGCTAGTGTAATGAGTGGACACGTAAAAGGAGTAAGGGTTAATGTAGAAGAAGCAGTAGGTGGCCATTGTCTGTACGTTCATTGCTACGCCCACCGCTTAAATTTAGTTTTAGTTGACTGTTGCTCCAAAATATCGACAGTTAGGGAATTACTTGGTTTGGTTCAAGCCATTTACAACTTTCAAAGCAATTCGGTTATTAGAAGTGAATATTTTGAAAACTCTCAAAAAGATCTAGGGTACGACATACTGAAAATGCCCCAAAGCTGCGACACTCGATGGTGGAGCAAAAAAAAGGGATTCACTATTTTAGAAATAGACTCGATTCCATAGTTTTAACTTTAGAGAATCTGATTGAAAACGGAAAACCCTACGAGGCTGCTGAGTGCCGTGGGTATATATCCCAATTACATAACTTTAACAACTTAATATTAGTCGTTGCATTAGACGAAGTATTAGGCGTAACAAATTCCCAGTCGGAATATTTACAAAGTTCCAAAGTTATTTTTACGGAAGCCGTTGCCATTTGCCAAGCTACTGTCAAGACCTTAGAAGATTGTAGAAACTCTGAACGCTTTGATTCTATTTGGGAAGAAGCTACTAAAATCACAGAATCGGCTTTTATTGCAGTACCTGACCGTAACAGCGAACCATTAGCTTAACGTAAAAGTAAAATTATCCCGAACAGGAGATTTAAACATAGTGTGGTAACAATTACAACGGGGACCAGGGAAACTGAAGCAAAAACCCTAATAGACCAGATGAGGTCCACCTATTTCGAATTAATAGACAAATTTATTTCTGAAATGAAAATCCGGCTATTAGAAAACTCTGGTCTATATAATGGTATCATGGCGTCTGACCCTAACTCTGAGAACTTCCTAAACGAAATCGATATCCTAACACATTGTAACACATACGATAGGTTTCATTTCGACCTCGATTCCTTAAAAAGTCAAATTAAAATTGCGAGAAATCTAATTATCCCCAAAAAAATTAACAGCGTAAGCGACTGCTTCCACTATTTAATGCCCATGGAAAATGGCTTCCCTGACCTTGTTAAGTTTTACAAGGTTGTTCAATGCATTCATCTCAGAAAGAAATTTCAGTTCCCTGAAAAGAATAGAAACACGTCTTCGAACAACTATGGGATAATTTAGACTTTCAAATCTGGCTACGTTGTCCAGTAATCGGTATTTGTCGAATTGTTTAAAAGAAAACCATATAATTTAGTGGTTGACGAATTTGGTAAAAGCTCTAATCGAAGCGTATCATTCTTTGATCAAATTGCGAGGGCATAAAATTTTATCTTTCCTAAGAAAACGTTTAAATTAACATATTAGTGTCATAATTTTAAAATTTTAACTATAGTCAAGAAAATTCTTTAAAATCGGACATTTCAAAATTAAAATATATAGATAGGGGGGGGGGAAATCTTTAGATCAGACCAGGCCTGTGTGTTAAAAATTTCTGGCGGGGGTACTGTCGCTGCCACCTGCGTCATTCTCCGACGTGCCATTCGGATCTGAGAACTTATGTCTGACATTCATAATGATTCTGTATTATATTGATCGGTCGTGTTTTATAGTTATATTGTGCATTTTCATTTTATTCTTTTTTTTTTCTCGATTTTTCACTGGTTTTTGGTGTATATTTTTTTCCTTGGCGCTTGGTGTGAAGGCTCTACGATATATCAAAGATAATTATCTACGTACCATAGTTTCGAAATCACGGCGTTTCTCGATAGCCTGTTTTCTCGTGAGGCTTTTACACGGGCTACGTTCAGTGAAGCTTAACGGTCTTATACCGTTTTACGTTTGCGTTGATTCCGTTGAAACTTTTGCTGAACGCTTTTTTAAGGATTGTTGTAATTTTTATAAAACATCGTCTGCTGTTCCGTCCGCAGCTAGCCTTCCGTGTGCTGTGACGTCACGATTCCGTTTAACAACGAAGAAACCTCTTTCAATCGTTGAGTTTATACCCTAGATTCAAATACTGAGAGCTTTCCCATTGACGGTTTTGTTACTAAGCGTTTACCCTTTTCCGGCACGTGACCTCAGAAAAATCGGGCTCCACCGTTTGCGGCACGGCCAACTTCGATCATGCGCTGCCGCGCTAGATAGCGTGGCAGCGCGTGATCGAAGTTGGCCGTGGTTGCGGTAAGGCGCAAACCATGGAGCGAATTTTTTCTGAGTTCCGGCGGGAAGTGGGTAAACGCTATCGGCAACGCGCGAGAGAGTGATTTCGAATCTAGGTACGAGTTTAAATTATCTTTGGTTGAGCTAACTATAGGTCTGTTCCTATCCTCCTTAGTCTGTTCTCTGACTATGATTTGAAAATAATATTTTTTTATCTGCTATACTAGCGCCATCTATATTCCAAAACAAGGTTTTTAACCTACGCCATTTTGGTAGAGCTATTGTGGACATAGCTTATATCAAGTTTTAAAATGGTGAGGGTGTGTTGTTTGAAGAGTTGTAAAAGCATTAGTACCAAAGAAAAGCTTAGTTTCTTCAGAATACCATGTGTAATAACAAACCAAGGTGAGGTAACTCGAGAGTTATCTCTCAAACGGCGTTATTTATGGCTAAGAAATCTAAGCCTTGGATCTGACGCAATAAAACAACACTCAAGAGTTTGCGCTAAACATTTTTTCTCCGGTTAGTAAAATTGAAATTGGCATTTATAATAGTATATTAAATATCAAAATATAATGGATAGTTGTTTAATTTAGGAGCACCATCAACCCTGTATGATCAAACCAATCCAGACTGGATTCCAAATAAAAACTTGGACCAAATAAATGCATCTAGCGAGCATTTGGTCTTGTCTGAGACATCAGTTGAACGATATAAGCGTAGAAAAAGCCGTTCAGCAAAGAAAGATGTATTTCATTATAAAATTTTCATAGTTACTAATAATGTTAATGAAATTATGGTTATTAGGAGAACATAAACAAGTCTATCACTACCATGTTGGAAACTGAAAAACCTCCAACTTCAGGAAATACCTCCAGCTGTGAAGTTGATATCTTTGATAACTCTGCTGTATCTGCGTGTGTGTGTGTGCAAGTTAATAACTCTGAAACTTCTTCTAATTCTGTTTGTGGGCTGAATGGTGCAGTATTAATGTCTAAATTGGAAATCAGTCGTGTATTAATTGATGTTGGTACACAAACACCACCCAGTGTTTTAGAAAGTAAAGAGATCCAAGTCGGTTGTGGAGAATTACATTTTACATGCCAATTTGTGACAACCACAGTTGATAGTTGCACCCAACATGAAGTTACCAGAGTGGAAAATGAATCGCAAGTACTTCCAGCTAATCTAGTTGAAAATATAAATCAGGAAACTCAAACTTTATTTAGAATGGTTGAAAGATTTGAGCTAGAATCGTGGGAGTATGACTTTGATAAGTCTCGAAATTTATTTAATGATCTAAATGACAATTTAGAAAAAGCTAATGAGCATATAAACTCTTATTTAACAGAAACTAATAAATTACACGCAGAAATTGCTTCTTTGCAAACAGAACGACACGGAAGCTTATTTTAATGACAGTGATGACAAATTTTTTTATTTTATGGGTCTTGAATGTTTTAGAGGTTATTTCGGTAATTGTAATAAAAATTCAGCCATTTATACAATAATTTAAAACTTTATCACTTCCAACAATTAATTTTAAAACTTATGAAGATGAGGCTAGCATCAACTAATGTAGATTTTTCCTATAGGTTTAATATCTCTGACAATTGTTGGCAGAGTTTTTTACAATACTTTGTATAAACTCTTACAGAACGCTATTGTTTGGCCTGACTGGGAAGTACTTTATGCCGCTATTCCTATGTGTTTCCGTAATAATTTTGGACAACAGGTCGCTACAATCATAGTGTTTTTAAATTTAGACTGAAAAGCCCTCAAATGTTTTAAGCAAGGCAGAAACTTGTTCAAATTATGACCACATAAGAAAATAGTGGTTTTTTAAATAAGCTTTTGCTCGGAGATTTAGTTCTAGCTGATCGTGGTTTTGACATTACCAGCTTTTACAAAATGAAAATCACAATTAGACCCATTAGACGTTGAGAGTATCCGACAGATAGCTAATGTTAGAATTCATGTAGAGCGTGTGATTGGATTATTGCGTCAAAAATATTAAATTCTACACTTGAAAGTGCCAATTGAACTTCTACAAGAGGCACCGGAAGATTAAATTAAAGCCATGATAGACAAAATTGTCATTGTCGCGTGTAGATTAACAAATGTAACAAACCCAGTTGTTCCAATGAAAAAAAATCCTCAAATAAGTTTTTTATAAACTTGAAAATAAGAAGTTGAAATTGTAAATATGTCATCAATATTACTTAATCTGAGTTGTTCTTTTTATATAAATAGTTTTGTTTTTAAATAAATATTTTAAATAAGAAATGTTGAACCTTTGGTATGTAAATAATAAATATATGAGATCATTGCTTTTAAAGTTACCATTTAAAAATATTGGTATTGATAATGTATTGATTAGGTTCAATTTGCAAGTTTCTTTGTATTACTTTTGTTTGCACGTTTTTGTTTTTGGCAATCAGGGTAAATCCATTTTCCCATTGGTATTTGCCTCATTTTAAAACAATTAGTGTGGAACCATTTAATTTTACAATTTTCAAATTCACAGAAAACCATATTGCCACGTCCTGAGATATATTTAAATCTTGAAATGGTGAAAGAATTTTCATTGAAGAAGAACTGGGCTTTGATGTATCTAAGACAATTTGTTTCGAAGTTGGACTTTCACTTGTGTATATTTTGCTTTGACCGTTTTTTCCCTGAACTACTTCTGATGTAAAATATTGGCTGTTCTAAAAAATGTTGTGGTTGTCCAAATACAGCAATCAGCATAGGACCTTTCAGATGAATACATCTGTGTCTGAATCTGATAAAAATAGTCATGGTCTGGCTTCAACTTAAGGCCATTAGGTGTTTTTTCAAGCAGAACTTTGGGCAGACTTCCTCGACTGATTTGAACCTCTTTGAATATGGGGTCTTGCTCTCCAATACCCCTCTCCCGCAACAGTGACTAGTCCATATGGTGAAGCTCCAAGGTGGGGATAAAGAGTGTTTAAAAAGAAACCTGATTCTTCCAACTTAAAATTGTTGTGATTTTTGCTCATAGTTTTTAGATAGATATCTTTCATGGTATATGCATATTTTATTCTCCAACTTGTTGCCTCATTCAGTATGACATGCTTTTTTCATATTTGATGCTGTAATTCTGCCAGCCCTAAATCTATGCCAATTTTTTTTTATTGTAATTTTGTTTCACTTTTGACAATTTTAGCCTGTTCTTGGGAGAATGTTACATCCAGCATATCAGAATGAGCTAGTAGCTCCCCAAACGACAACTTCGTCAGTGATACATCATAAAGTTCAGTTAAAACTGGTGGATATATTATTAATATATCTTTGCATGATTTGGTACAAGTACAGGAATATAATTTTCATGAAACTTGGGGAGTACCCTAAATATTGCTGAGTTTGGGGATTTGTCATGAATTTAATTCTAGAAATCATCCATTTCTTCTCTGGTGAAATCAGGAACTTCCTTTAATGGTTTCCGGACTAATGTGCTAGGTTTATATTTGGGTACCAAAAGGAATATATCTAGCTGGTACCCAGTGGCGGAGCTTGGGTTAGTAGCGCCAGCACGCCACGTAAGATTTTGCGACCCTTTCGGTATATATATATATATATATATATATATATATATATATATATATATATATATAACTACATCGAATATGGAATATCACATTATATGTTACTTTTAAATTTAAACAACCCGTCTCCTTATTAAGCTCTCCAACATAGAAATGTAACATAGAGTAAAAACGTGTCCATCGTGTATCTTGCTTTATGAGCTAATTCTAAGCAGTGTGTCAGAATTTATAGCCCGTTGTACCTAGTAACAGAGACCATACCACCGGAGGCCTATCATCATAGTGCCCTACGCCAGCGTCCACCTAGCCCGGACAGGTGACAAATCCAGCATGGGTAGCAGAACCCTACTACTGATGGTCGCACCTTGGACGCAAGCCACTCAACCCAGCAGAAGGTGCAGCAATGGGTGGAACAATCCCCACTTCGCACACAGCAGTGGGAATGGATGCTGTAGCAACTCCAGCCGACATCCCACCTATGGAGGCAGGGAGTCAAGCCCTTTGTAGAGAGCTCCTAAAGGGGAACGACGAGCACACAGCAGTCCAAGTAACCCGGCACAGCACCGGAGATCCCGGTGCGATTCCAAAAGGCCGGGAAGCAGGACCACCATGCCTGCATACGGAGGCCCGCCGCCCCACAGCAGGCTACCCAATCCGCCGAGGCGGCCACTTTGCACGGACCCTCTCCGTTAGCCTGAGCCGAAGCTCAGTATCCAGCCCCTACCTGACCGAAGTCGGAGGTGGAGATAGGATCATTTGATCAGAGCTAACATCTCCCAGTGCGCCACCGACCTTATGGGTTACAAGAGCTGGACCCCGACTCCCCGGTAAAGCCACCAGTTATTGCACACTCTGACCCATAAAGGGTCAGCTAATTCTAAGCAGTAAAACTTAAAGTAAAGTAGAGTAAATCTCGTAACACGACTAGATCTTGGAGTAGAGAAGTATTCTGGAGTGGAAAAGTCGGGCGCCACCGGCGGCTTTGTAAAATTCCCATCATGCTCTTTTTGGTCGGACGTCATCAAGTGGAGCCAATTTTTGGTGGAAATGGAAAATTAGTTTTCAAATTCTGTAAGCATGGAGGATACGAGATTTATGTTTTGTTTATGAATAAGTAAAAAATAACCTTGGTTCAAAAACCTCTTTCGATAGCAGACACGACTTATATCACGTGAACGGAGAAATTACTAACACCAGAATGATGGCAGTAAAGCTGACGTCCAACCAAAAACCGGGGCAGTCTGGGTAATTCTAACAGCAATAGGCGGGAAAGGACGTTCTTATTACCGCTATGGGATTTTCCACTCTAGAATACTTCTCTCCTCCAAGACTAGATAATCTAAAAAGTCTCCGGCGTGTACCCTGCGTTATGAACTAATTCTTCGAAGAGTAAGTTAAAATGAAGTAGCGTAAAACTCGTAACGCATTTAAATAAACTACTCGTGTTTAAAGACTGAATGACATCAAATTTAAACCAGTCTTTACCTACTTTTGGCGCCAACTATAAAACTTACTCACTTTATAGTCCTCGAAAAAATGCGCCCCCAAACCTCTTGCGCCCCCACGCAGTTGCGTACCCTGCGTACCCTATATCGCCGCCCCTGCTGGTACCACCGTTACTGAAGTTAAATTCATTTGTGAGACAGGCAAATATGCTGGCTCCTTTGTAATTGGAACTGCCCAGTAGGCTTTCCGTCCAGTAACAGTTACTGATTCTCTAAAAAAAAGTTGAGCTGGAATGTGGGTACAGCACTCGTCTAAACCAGCCATGCAAGTACAGTGGCCAGAAAGGACCGTACCATCACTGTCAACAATCGCCCATATGGTTCAAGTAGTTTTTCCCTAAGTCTTTGAGAGTACATGACCTAATAATTTATATAAAATGATAAATAAAAGTGAAAGGTACATTCGTAAATGAGTAAATTTATATAATTAATTGGCACTTTATCAAAAATAGGCTCTTTCCTTTGTCACCAAAGGTTTTCACACCTACATTTCTGACAAAGCAGCAAACCAAGTGATTTATAATTTTTTAATAACTTACGTGTGAATGGCGATTTGCCAGAAATTAGATACGTATAAAGATCAGGAAAGCCAAGTGGTGGTATTAGGTCAAATAAGTTACTACTTTCCCCATTATCTTGGTCATTGAAATATTTAAAATAACTTTTTTTAGAAGATAAGGATCTGTATTATTGATAAGATCATGAATTTATTCATTTACCCATGAATGAATAAATAAATGAATAAATTCATGATACCTAACTTTAATTACTTCATTTAAACTTTCAAAATAGCTTAATTTTGGCCCTTTAGTCGTAGACATCACGCTGTCAAACAAATTTAATTTTCAAAAAGGGCGCTGGTCTACCAAAATGGCGGATTAAATCAAATAAATTTTGCGTCAAGGGTAGCAAAAACTCAATAGATGGCGCTAAGGAATTAACAAATTGTGAAGCTTTTCAATTTTTCTTATTTACGTAAGTGCTGTCTCCCTATTTATAAAGACAAATTTACCAATACACTCTTTTTCGTGGTATTTTCTGGACGCGTCCATGTTTGGTTTTCCCCCTTTCAGCTCCATCCTCCGGCCATTACGGATACAGACTCCCCGCTGAGGGCAGAGGCAAGTAAGAGGGGTAAAATAAAGGCGCGAAAAAGAGTGTATAGGTTTCGAGCTTAGGAAAGAGTGCCATCTGCCTTAATATACAATCAACTTAATATGTGAAGATATAGCAGACGACCATTGAATTTCCATGTTTTTCTGTTTAAACTTTCAGCTGTGGTGCAGATATAATTTTGAACGAGCAGACAGCTTTCATATATTCAATTTAAAATTCGGTCAGTAGGCGGATCTGCTTCCATCAAGTTTCGAATGTTCCATTTCCTGCTCTCAGGGGCTTCCGAGGGGTTAACCACTTCCCGTAATCGGTGTATACCCTAACTGTAATGATTACGTAATCTTTTGAACTCATTCGTAATCCCGCTATCATCTGTAATCTTCGTAGTCATCTGTAATCACCCAGTAATCTTTAGAAATCACGCGTACTCATCTGTAATCACGTGTAATCATCTGTAATAGCGCGTAATCATCAGTAACCACGCGTATTCATTGGAATTCTCTCGTACTCAATTACTCATCTGTAACAATTTTAAAGATTTGGGTTGCCTGTGTACTCATCGTCATCATTCTGTACTCATCGTAATTATTCTGTACTCATCGTTATCATTCTGTACTCATCGTAATAATGTGTACTGATTCTGTACTCATCGTAATCATGTGTACTCATTCTGTATTCATCGTAATCATGTGTATTCATCGTAATCATCTGTACTCATTGCGTAATCATGTACGTGTACTCATTAATGATTACGTAATCGGTGTGCAGGCAAATTATTACTGGTTAGCCCCTCGGGTGCTTCGAGATCGCCCGAAACCGATTTCGACAGATCATGTGCCAATAAAAATATTTTATTAGCCCAAGGACAGATCAACGGATCGAGATCGGAGCAAATTTTAGAGTGTTCCTTTTAGATTTTTTTGGCAAAATGGCAGACAAGGGCTGCGTTCATCAGAGCTCATCGGACTCACCAATAGGCGCTTAAATAAAACATCTTCCCAGAAATTGCCAAGAAGTAATATTTCCGACAGCCAGGACTCATAAGTTATTATTTATATAGTCCTTGGTGAATAGAAAGCTGGAAACTTTCTCGAACGTAACATCAGTTTTTTGCTAAGCCTTAACATGCCAAAAAAGTTACCTGGTTAAAAGGAAACACTTGTTGCATACCGTACCGCAAAAGTAATATGTTTAGTTCTAAAGGAATGAGTTTTCATCTTTTTCCAAAAGATAATTTTATACGAAATGAATTAACTCTGCCTCCATGAGAAGCTTTAAAATTGCCTGGTATTATAAAAATATTGCATATAATTTTAATTATTTATACCATAAGAGGATGATAATAATAATAATATTATCTTCTTATACTTAGTTTTAAAAACATTATATATGTTACCTTAAAATATATTATCGAAAATAAACATTAGTATGTTCCTTATACACGTGAGCCGACGCGTTTATTATCTGACGCAAAATTCTCATGAGGGCAAAAACGCGTCACCGATTGGCTTATATATGACTTTGTGGCTAGCCATTCTAACCGTTTAACCGACCGACCGGAAATAGCTCCTTCCCAGAAGAATTTGGAGAGGGGAGTAGAAACCGAGTATCTTTTATTGAAGCGTCCATTACTAATCGGTGACATCGGTTTCCTACTGCACGCTTTTTCGCGTTTCCGGTTTTGACGGTACGATAGATATCGCGGTTACTCACCGAAGTCATCGGCTGGAAGAGTCGGTTTTTCCGATGACTGACGTCATTACTGACGTAAAACTACTATAAAAGCTACGCCATTTTAAAAAACACCGATGACTGACTCGGCTGTCAAAAGGTAAAACCTTATAACTCGATTTCGATGAATTTGAGAAAAACGCTATTTTATAATTTCGTTTGTATTAGGCGCATTTTAATACTGACGCTATTTCTCTTTATTTAATTCTTCTATAAGACATCCGAAATGAGTAAAAAAAAATTCAGTTATGTTTCATACATGTTAAATTTCAATAGAAATTATTTAAATTGGTTTAACCTTGGAAATTTCAATTAATCTAAGTCTAAAATCCAAGATAAAACCTTATATATCTGAGATATAAGGTTTTACCAAGTTTATCACCATTCATAGCATAATATAAAAAAGGTAAAGCCTTATATCCAGGGCCGTTTTAACCTTTCCTTAGGCAAAAACCCTTATTTTTCCGACTTTTCGAACCTTCGTAGGCCGTATTATATGGAATCGTAGACCCTTATATCAGAGAGTGTAAAGATTATGAGAGGCGTCTCTCTTTCAAAAAAGCGTACTAACTTTTTTTTCCCAAAAATGTCCACTACTACCGTAAGAGCGATGGCGCCACCAGTGGCGCCGTTCTCACAGCGCGTGCGTTTTGATGTTAGGTTTAAAAGAGACGCAAAAACTTTCCAGATTTTTAATGCTAGTTTTACAAGGTTTTTAAATAATTTAGTAGGTCTGGGGTATATTCTTTTTGTTTTAAATTGTAAAATATCGAAAACAAGAAATCCTTGTTTATCTTTTTTAAGTTTCCAAAGGAAAAAGACTGGTAAATTCGCATTTTCATTAGATAGGCTTATTGGCATATTAACTTAATATAAAGTTTAGTTCTATTTTGTGGCTGAAATATGTAAATAATGATGTAGTCTCGCAAAGCCAGGGACAATGTTCCGATGAAGACTTAGAATTTTGAAATTCTATTGGAAGTCCAAACCTGCTAAAACAAAATGTTCTTAGTTACATTTCAGGATATCTAATTCACCGCTGCTACTCAAACCTTCAATGCTCTTCTTGCATAAGTCAACTCAAAAAAGACAATCCAATTGTAGACCCAACAAATCTGCTCTTTTACTTTAAAGCTTTCAAAACAGCAAAGAATTCTTCTATCAGCTGCTCAGCAGCCTCATCGTACCAACTGATAGTTTCTTTAAATTTGTAACGGAGACAAATGAATTAAGTATTTCACACCAGTTTTAAGCTTTTATCGCACATGACAAATATTAAAGGACGTTTGGAGAGATTCATCATTCAAAGAATTGACAAGAAATATTTTAAAGCTAATGAAGATTCTCCATGTGCAACTGCATACCAAAACATGATATCTTTTTTCATAGAATTCTGCATACATAGTTCCCTTAAGAAACAAGATCTCAACCATGAATACATGAAAACCCAGAAAAGATTAGATAGGAAACTGTTAAAAATACAACATTAATCTCATTTTACCAACTTCAATGTTTCCTCGTATTTTTTAATTTATAACGCTCTGTTCTCGTTAAGCCTCGGCCATTTTATAAAATTTCCAATGAATTTCCTTGGTTAATCAAACAAATAATTCTTTTAGTATCAAAATATTATAAATAGTCCGCTTTCTTGTACTTACGTTTCTTTATTTTTCATGAAATTGAATTTTATTAATTTTAAATTAGCATAATTCAACTATGTTTAACAGCCATGACTGATGAAAAACTTTCCGGATGTTTACAAAATTTAAAAATTTTCCAGTAGCGACATCGTGTGTCGGATAGTATCGTAACCTCTCCTATGGGCGCGCGCTCTCAAAATCTTGTACGAAATTTTAACGTTACGGGAATAGGAAGAGACGCCTCTCATAATTTTTACACTCTCTGCTTATATCTCCTAAAATTTTCGTAGGCAGCATAGCCAGAAGCAGACGATCCAAAACCTTAAAACTTTATGCAGTGGCCGTGTACGAAAACCAAAGGTAAAACCTTAAATAAAGACAGATATAAGGTTTTACCTTTGTTTTTTTCTGGTTATTTCAAATTTTGCAGTAACTTATAAGGTGGCTCACGAGGGGTCGGAGTGTGCAATAACTGGTCCCTTAGATAGAAACCAATTGTTTTTTACACATTGGTTCACTTTTTGGTGGTTCCACTTGTATTTTTGGACCATTCCCATTTGTTTCCACATTGGTATTATCAGAGAGTGTAAAAATTATGAGAGGCGTCTCTTCCTATTCCCGTAACGTTAAAATTTCGTACAAGATTTTGAGAGCGCGCGCCCATAGGAGAGGTTACGATACTATCCGACACACGATGTCGCTACTGGAAAATTTTTAAATTTTGTAAACATCCGGAAAGTTTTTCATCAGTCATGGCTGTTAAACATAGTTGAATTATGCTAATTTAAAATTAATAAAATTCAATTTCATGAAAAATAAAGAAACGTAAGTACAAGAAAGCGGACTATTTATAATATTTTGATACTAAAAGAATTATTTGTTTGATTAACCAAGGAAATTCATTGGAAATTTTATAAAATGGCCGAGGCTTAACGAGAACAGAGCGTTATAAATTAAAAAATACGAGGAAACATTGAAGTTGGTAAAATGAGATTAATGTTGTATTTTTAACAGTTTCCTATCTAATCTTTTCTGGGTTTTCATGTATTCATGGTTGAGATCTTGTTTCTTAAGGGAACTATGTATGCAGAATTCTATGAAAAAAGATATCATGTTTTGGTATGCAGTTGCACATGGAGAATCTTCATTAGCTTTAAAATATTTCTTGTCAATTCTTTGAATGATGAATCTCTCCAAACGTCCTTTAATATTTGTCATGTGCGATAAAAGCTTAAAACTGGTGTGAAATACTTAATTCATTTGTCTCCGTTACAAATTTAAAGAAACTATCAGTTGGTACGATGAGGCTGCTGAGCAGCTGATAGAAGAATTCTTTGCTGTTTTGAAAGCTTTAAAGTAAAAGAGCAGATTTGTTGGGTCTACAATTGGATTGTCTTTTTTGAGTTGACTTATGCAAGAAGAGCATTGAAGGTTTGAGTAGCAGCGGTGAATTAGATATCCTGAAATGTAACTAAGAACATTTTGTTTTAGCAGGTTTGGACTTCCAATAGAATTTCAAAATTCTAAGTCTTCATCGGAACATTGTCCCTGGCTTTGCGAGACTACAAGATTTTCAAAATTAGAATCCGGTGGTTTCAAGAGATTATTCACAGAGGCCGCCCTGTATGCAGCTCGAAATTGTTGTGGTTTGGGATGATCACGGACTCACGGTTGCCTCCTTTCTGTCTTATAGATCCAAGAAAATTATCTACAAAATCTTGGCTAATCCTGTCCTTTAATAAAAACTTAAAACCAAAATTATCCTTTAGATCTTCCCAGAGGAGTAGCAAGGCTTGAATTGAAATTACCATTTTCTGAAATTTCCAATGGTGTAGAGTCATTAAGGCTGAAAATTGTTGGCACAGCGGATGGTGTGAGCCTATTTTTAGTTCTAATATTCATGAAACTGGCATCAATGAAATGATTCGCGCAAATTATATGGTTAACGTGTAAATATTCCGTAGTTTTATTTGTAAGCCCATCATTATTTACATATTTCAGCCACAAAATAGAACTAAACTTTATATTAAGTTAATATGCCAATAAGCCTATCTAATGAAAATGCGAATTTACCAGTCTTTTTCCTTTGGAAACTTAAAAAAGATAAACAAGGATATCTTGTTTTCGATATTTTACAATTTAAAACAAAAAGAATATACCCCAGACCTACTAAATTATTTAAAAACCTTGTAAAACTAGCATTAAAAATCTGGAAAGTTTTTGCGTCTCTTTTAAACCTAACATCAAAACGCACGCGCTGTGAGAACGGCGCCACTGGTGGCGCCATCGCTCTTACGGTAGTAGTGGACATTTTTGGGAAAAAAAAGTTAGTACGCTTTTTTGAAAGAGAGACGCCTCTCATAAGCTGAAAACTATTCGTGAGTTCTGAACCGTTCAACCAGTCCCCATGCGCACTATTCGGCAAAAACCAATTCTAGAACTGCCCAAATGCAAACTATTCGCAGACAAGAACCTCTTGTTGAACCGTTCGGAACCGTTCTAAATGGTACCTGCTCAAGAGCAAGTACTGGCCGGAACTCAAGGTTGAAATCTCTAAAATTCGTCTGCACATCGGGCTGCGTACGTCAAATCGTACGAATCACAACTATTCGTCCAAAAGTTCTGAACTATCCAGAACTTTTGCGTGACGTCACAGCTTAGTCCTAAGCCGTTCTCTTAACGGTTCAGAACTCACGAATAGTTTTCAGCTATAATCTTTACACTCTCTGGTATTATTGAGGGATTAAATTGGTTTGTTATAAATGGGATATTTTGTTTTTCAAATTGTAGAATGTATTTCTTTCCAATTGGTTTTGTTTATTGTATTTAAATGGGATATTTTGATTTCCAATTGTAGAGTTTATTGGTTTTGCTTATTGGTTCTAAATGGGATATTTCATTTTTCCAATTGTGGATTTTTTTTCCAATTGGTTTTGTTTTTTTTTAAATGTGATATTTTATTTTTCCAATTGTAGATTTTTTTCCAATTGGTTTTGTTTTTTTTTAAATGTGATATTTAGATTTTCCAATTATAGTGTAGAGGTTTCTAGTGGTTCCAATTGGAAGTTTCTAGTGGTTCCAATTGGAGGTTTATAGTGGTCCCAATTGGAGGTCGATAGTGGTTCGAAATGGAGGTGGATAACAGTTTCAATTGCATTTTTACAGTGGTTCATATTGGTTTTATATCAACACATGTACGCTATTTGGACACTTGTCGAGAAACCCCAGTATAAGAACAAAATATGTTTTTCATGTTACGTGGTTTTCGTATTCACACAGGAATTAAACATGGCATAGTGTATTGAATTTACCACAACTGTTATGGTATTATCATAGTTAAGTATAGTTAATGAGCTGAGTAACACTTTGCCAATAAGATTATATTTTTACAGTTACGTTAATGAATATGACTGTGACAATACAAGAAAGTTAATTAGGGAGAGCATTCGATTGGTTATTGTTTGCATTTACCTTTAAGACGGGTGAATTTGCAAGGAAATATTAAAGATAAATTTTATCTAATTTTATTACAGTCTAAACTGACTGTAATAAAATTAGATAAAATTTATGGATGATAAAGGAAATCTGAGGAGACTTTAATAGAAAAAAACAAGTTGGGTATTTGTTTGATAAATTAATTTTACTGACAGTAATTATGTCTGAAAAAGTATGGCAGTGGGCCATCACTAACCCAGGGCTGTAGCTAGAATTTTCACTAAATTGACATTTAAAATTACATTGAAATATACTAGGTGATTTAAATCTATGATTAGAGCCCATTAGGTTTCCAAATGGTACTCTAAAGAAAACCCAGTCGCAGTCGGAGCCCATAGAGTTCCAATTGAAACCATTAGAACCCATTTGGTTTACAAACAAACTTTAACTGAGTGGAGGATGCATTAGTTCCAATTGGGATGATTTTTCCAAGTTGGGTATTGTATTTCCAACTAATCTCCAATTAGAGCCATCATATTCCAATTGAGCCAAATGAGAGACCCATTGGCTACAATTTGAAACCAATTGGTGTATATTGTTTTTTTCTGAAGGATATATTGGTACCAATTGGTATTCCACCATCCCAACCGGGGATTAATTGGACTCAATGGAGGATGCATTGGTTCCAATTGGGGTGCATATATTCCTATTGGAAAATCAATAATTACCAGTGAGTTCCAATTGGTATATGATTTTTTCAAGTTGGGTTTTGTATTTCCAATTAATCTCCAATTAGAGCCATCATATTCCAATTGAGCCAAATGAAAGACCCATTGGCCACAATTTGAAACTAATTGGTTTATATTGTTTTTTTCATAAGGGGTGGCTTTACCGGGGAGTCGGGGTCCGGCTCTTGTAACCCAGCACGGGCGGTGGCGCACTGGGAGATGTTAGCTCCGTCCAAATGGTCCTATCTCCACCTCCGACTTCGGTCCGGTGTGGGCTGGTAACGGGGCTTCGGCCCAGACTAACGGAGAGGGGCCGGGCAAACTGGCCGTCTCGGCAGATTGAGTAGCCTGCTGTGGGGCTGCGGGCCTCCGTATGAGGGCACGGCGGACCCATCTCCCGGCCTTTTGGGGTTCCCCCGGGATATCCGGTGCCAGCTGTGCCGGGTTATGCGGGCTGCCGTGTGCCCGCCGTTCCCCTTTAGGAGCTCCTTCCAATGGGCTTGGCTCTCTACCTTTCTAGGTAGGGTGTCGGCTGGCGTTGCCAGAGCATCCGCTCTCATTCCCACTGCTGTGTGCGAAGTGGGGGCTGGTCGACCCATTGCTGCACCTTCTGTTGGGTTGCGTGGCTTTCGTCGAGGGCGCGACCATCAGTAGTAGGGTACTGCTACCCATGCTGGTTTTGCCGCCTATCCGGGTGTGTGGATGCTGGCGTAGGGCATAATGATGACAGACCTCCGGTGGTGTGGTTTCAATCTTACCGGGTACACCGGGCTATAAATCTGACACATGTCCAGTAATTTATAAGGTTCGATTTTGTTTTCAGATTTTTTTTTTGAAAAGTCAAAATAGCAGTTTGATACACCGAATATTTATCTGCTATTTTTTGTGTTTAACTCATCTTTTGAAAAAAATCGAGTTATAAGGTTTTACCGTTTGACAGCCGAACTTACGACGTCATTATGACGAAAAAGCTCATCGGTGGAAAATATCAAATCCATCGGGGTTTTTTCCGTTGACTGCTGCTGAACGTACCCCAATTGATGCGAACATTCAAATTGCTAGCAGACTAAAAACAAAAAAGTGCGGGAATATGTTTATGGAATGTTCCATTGGCGGTTTTTCTCTAGTCGATCGGCGTCAGACCATAGAAATCTTATACTCCTACCTAGAATGCGCCGGTCTACGGCAGAACCTTACGCCAGGACATTTTGTAGCAACGACTAATGATTATATAGTCTTTGCTTAAGCTTCAGCCAATCAGCGGCCATTCATTGATTACGGCAAGCCGCTAGCGCCATAACATGGCAGTTAAAAATAGTAAAAGCTCAGACGACTCTTACAGGATCCATCCGATCCAAGCAGCCAAGCTCGCAGAATTCACATAGGTTTTTGCTGGAATTTTTTCACATGAACCACTTCAACGTTTTTGGATTTTTATTTAATAATAGTGGGAAGATTTTTGGAACTTTTAGTTTTGCTTTCATGTTTACTTATTATAAGGAATATTTAAATGCCATTGTGAGGAAGATAAATCAGATTTCTTTTTCGCTTTGAAAATATTTAAGCCTAGGCCTGACATAGGCCCAACTTTTAAAATAGCAAAATGTCAATGGCAGTTTTGGGAGAAGCAATGACTGATATTGCAGTAATTATAGTCCTGAGTTGTTGTTCCACTAGGCTCACTGAACTTACTGAAGTAACTTTTACAAAAATCAATTTGAATAGCCCACCGTTGATTAACATTTCAAATTGCCCCGAGGCTTAAGAAAACGCAAACTTTTAACTGTACAACGACACAATATCGTCCATCGCAAATCGTTTTCTACATGTGGAAATGAAGCATCGAGGAGCCATAACAACAAACAACGCAATAGTTATCCAAAACGTTTGCATATAAAAGAAAAATCTTTACGAGTAAAGAAACAGTCTACCATGTTTAAAAACTACATTAAACTCGATTGACGTGGGCCAATCAAATGCTGGTTCTTAAGGTGGAGTAATCTAAAATAGAATTATTATTTTCAGTAACTCAAACTAGATGGCAACAAGTCGTTGCCGTAATCACTCTTTGAATCCTGATTGGCTGATAATGACGAAACATCCGAAAATGTAATTGGCCCATTTTGTATTTATACGGAATCATTCTATGTTAAAAGATTTCTATGTCTCAGACACAGATTCGGAGCAATCAAATGGCTGGGGTCTTGAACACTTTCCCGAAATCATGTACAAACCGAAACACTTATCATTAGTCGGGGGCGTCACCTATGTTCAGTAGCGGCGCTAAGGGTGGGCTGAAGTGGGCTTAAGCCCCCCTGCATTTCTGATAGGGGCCACATATTTTTATTAAAATGGCCACATATTTTTATTAAAATGGCCACATATTTTTATTAAAATGGCCACATATTTTTATTAAAAGGGCCACATATTTATGATTAAGAGGCCACATATTTCAATTTATGATAGAAGACCATAAACAGATAGAAAAAGGGAGCAGAAATTGAGATAAAGTTAAATGGACAATGGAAAGAAAAGAAAAGGGCTGAAGGGAATTTAGGGAAATACCCCGGACATTCATGTGTCCCCTCCAGGACGGATACAAGGTCAGTAGGGGGTCCAGTAAACGCGATGAGAGCCGCAACAATAAAACGACCTTGCTCTTCTCGCTTCCTGGAAAATTTTGGGTCTTTTCGATTTCACCACTTTTGCGAAGTTATATAGTCTTTGGTTCCCGCTAAGCTGCTTATTTTTTTAACAGTTTCCATTTCGTTTTGAGTTCCAGAACGAGGTAGTTTTCTTTTGCAAGTCTTTCTCGAGTTATAAGTTGTTGTTTAATCTTTTTTGTTATATTATTTTAGCAAGGGCGGACTTCTACCTCGAGGTTTAAAGAAGCCTTAATGCGCTTGTTTAATGTATAAACACTTAGCTAAATGACTAGTTAATAATATTTTATTTTTTAAATTATTTCAACAGCCTTTTTCAAGGCTAATTAACTATTAGTAGATATACACTATTTCGGGGCGTAGTTTTAGTACACTTATAGACTCGAATCATTTTAAGAACAACTATGTCTGAAAATCGATTAACAAATTTAGCCTTGCTCTATAAATAGAGATTTATCTAATAGCATATGTAACATAATTACTCATAAGTATGCCACTATTTCTTCACTGACGGTTTGTTTCACAGATATTGTGTCATCCGTACCCTACGTAATATTTGACGTCATATTTGATGTCATATTTGACGTCATCGAATCTCAAATGCCGATTATGTCGTCGTATAATTAGCTCTACGTCTGATAAACCGACGGCCATTATTTTAGTAAAAAAACCGGTTTGAACAACCAAGGCTTAGGAGCTAAAATGAACTACAATATAGTGTCAAGTTCTATTAATGTAATTAATTTGCAAATTAACCAAGTTCTCGGAGACTCACGTTCTAAAATAAATTTGCATTGTCAAATAAAAGAAGCAGGTTTATTGGAAAAAATAGTTGAAATTCTTTTTGAGCTTTTCTGGCGCATCTATAAGGTTAGAGACTTTGCAGATTCTTTTGATCCTACGCCTAACTCTTCTAGGCTTGATATGGGTTTTAATAACGCTGGTGGAATATCCCGCTTCGACGACTTGTTCCATTTTCGGAAAGCGATCACTTATTGGTCATTTTCCCCAACCTTTTATTTTTCTAAATTACTCATAATTTAACTTCATCCGCACAAACCGAGCGAGTTTATAAATTTCAATAAAGCTACATTGGGCTGACTAAAATTCCGACGCAAAAAATTCCTTTTCAATTAGGAGGTTTTCCATTGGCTTAAATAAATATGTTAGTAGCCAATAGTGTGACTCCCAAAATTACTAGGATGAATAAAAAGGTTAAAATCTAATGTAGTCCACCTTTTTACTGGTTCATGGTGAAACAAACCGTTTGTGAAGATTTTTGAATGGAATAAAGGTACAGTGGCATACTTATGAGTAATTATGTTACATATGCTAATAGGTTGAGAGACAATAAAGAATCCTTGGTTGGTTCTTGACGAGTTTAGTAAAAAAAAGAGAAGAGTGCAATTTATACTTCGAGTTAAATTTTTAAAGATGTATACGTTATAAAAGACATTTGGGAGGGCAAGCCCCAAAACTATAAGGCGTCACTAAAGTTGTAAGGGCCACAAAAGTCTTAGCCCACCTGTGAAAAAACCTTAGCGCCGCTACTGCAAAAAAACGCGACGAGAGCCGCAACAACAAAACGACCTTGCTCTTCTCGTTTCCTGGAAAATTTTGGGTTTTTTCGATTTCACCACTTTTGCGAAATATGGTCAATCCAAGGTTCCCGCTAAGGGCCACAAAATTCTTAGGGGCCACAGAATAATTAGCCCACCTGTGAAAAAACCTTAGCGCCGCTACTGCCTATGTTTCAAAGAAAATATATATTTTTAAATTTCGTCTGCTTATACTAGTGGTACAACTACTACTTCCGCCACGGGTGTCCCAACCCTATCCCCAAGTATCCCCCATAGAAATATCATAGGTAACTAGAATGCTGCCGTGTAACTGGCAAATGGGCCAAACGCCGTGGCAGACGATAGCCAGATCTCAGCCAATCAGAGCTCAAAGAGTGGTTCTGCCAAGAATTTAATGTCACCAGAGAGAATGACGTCTCCTATCTCCCGCTATAGTAGCGGATCCAAGGAGGATTATTATCCTCCTTGGCGGAACCACTCTACGGCCTCTCATTGGCTGAAGGTTCAAGGCGAACTGGCGTCAAGCTCGGCCGTAGGCGGCAGCATTCTAGTTACCTATGAGATTTCTATGGTATCCCCCCGTTGGCGTGGCCGTAACACATATCTCGCACCTGATTAATCAAATGGACGAGCGGACTGAACTGTCCCACCCGTCACAATCGCTCATAACGAGCTTCTAAAAAAAAAGGGGCAACGCAAGCTCTGTGGCAAAATAAAGAAAAAGTAACGTGCTTTTTAACCCCTACACCCCCCCTCAGTACTGGCGAGACCACACAGAGTTTATCGTAAATTTCGCACTTGGCATACATATTCACACAAATGCCAGCTCACTTGCGTTGCCCTTTAAATTGTTATCACCGCTAACTTGCGCCACCGACTAATGATAACTAATTTGGTTTGTGATATCAAGAAAGTACCCACAGCCCTCAAATACAAATTTTGGCTTTAGAAGTACTATATTCCCAACTCGATGATGGAAAACTTCAAAACGCTAAAAGAAACATTAAAACAAGAAGGCCAAGTTACTTTATTGAAAAACCTATTTGATGAACCAACTCAAAATCGTACATTTTGACAATTTATAAATACATATTTTTTATGAGAGTGGCGTAAGATAAATGGAAGGGGTATTGTTTTATTATGTTAAATAGTTAATAAATTAAAATCTGTTCAGATGATTTTGAAATTAGAAAGTTTCTGAAATAGGCGTTTTTATTCAGATAGTGTTTTCTGAGGGAGATTCGTTCGGAATCCTTCTCTGATGTGATTGATCTTAGTCCGACCAAAATATCTCGATTCGCTGATCCATTAACCAATAAATGATTTCAGGAGCTATCTGAAATTCGACTGGAATGTTTCAAACAACTCTGTGAACTTTTAAGGCCGTCCTAAAATACGAGTTAGGAAAATTACCGTGCTGTGCACATGCCATGAGACTATGGTGCCTTGGGTATTAGCTCTATTTAAAAAAAACCCAAAAAAACCGGGGCTTTGCACAATGACGTAACCCAGTTTATTTACTATAAATAAAAAAGGTTATTCAAACATGGCGGCCATGGTTACTTCCACCAACGAAGTGTTATTAGAGAGTTTCAGCAAAGATAATTTAAACTCGTACCCTAGATTCGAAATCACTCTCTCGCGCGTTGCCGATAGCGTTTACCCACTTCCCGCCGGAACTCAGAAAAAATTCGCTCCATGGTTTGCGCCTTACCGCAACCACAGCCAACTTCGATCACGCGCTGCCGCGCTATATAGGCAGCGCGTGATCGAAGTTGGCTGTGCCGCAACCAATGGAGCCCGATTTTTCTGAGGTCACGTGCCGGAAAAGGGTAAACGCTTCGTAACAAAACCGTCAATGGGAAAGCTCTCAGTATTCGAATCTAGGGTACGAGTTTAAATTATCTTTGGTTTCAGCAAACCCATTTCTAGGCGTTTAGGCGAACGTCTGCAACGTTCAGGAGATTGGTAGACCAATATTGGAGTGTTGGTATTCTACACCAAATATCGGAGGTTCTATTCCCTTCAAGTATTTAAGAAAAAAATAATTAAAAAAGTTTTCTCAAACAACAAAGCTTAAGTGGAACGAGTCAGGTGAACTCGTCTTTTACAAAAAAAACTGGAAATTCAATAACTGTTCTATAACTATTACTTTTATGCTACAATTAAGAGCTTTTAGAGATTGTATTCTCACCTACTCCCAGTTTTTGTACCATGTATAGAGTGTTGTCGTCCGATACGATTTTGAAAACGTCACAGCTGTAGTGTTAATAGTGGCCGCCATGACAGTTACCGTTTTTTATCAATAGGCAAATTACAATGGTGACGTCGCAGGGTTTCAGACGACAACACTCTATAGAGTAATGGCAGTGCTACGTCACCCATGCTTTTTCCTATTCATACAAAATTCGCGCCCACAATGACGGCTATTGCCATAGCTAGGGAGTGACACTACTCTATTGTTTTAGGCAAGTAAAGTTTTCAAATAAAATACAGCAAAATTGTGCCACTTAAATGTTTTATTTACTGACAACCTAACAACTTAGGTCTCTTTAATCATTATATAATAATCTCTAAATTAATATCACATTAAATAATATTGAAAAAACACGCAAAAATTTTTATACATAGATTTTTTTTTTATACAAAAATAGCCCTTGAAAGTATTGAAATACAAATGGACTAAAACTGACTTTTAGGTTACATAAATCTCTATTTCTTTTACGACTAATCAAAATGAACCTAACCCTATAAGAGAAGAATCCTGTAAAAAACGTAAGTACTTTTCGACTAGGGCCTTTTTTGCTATAGTTGTAGCAAAAAGATTTTCTTCTATAATTAAAGTTTCAGTTAATTAAACATTCCTAGGTTAAAATATGAATTTATAGGTGAAATAATGTAAACTCATATTTCGATTTTTGTATTAAAAAAATAGTTGTGATAATTGGTCAACTTAAAACTTTTTTTTTACTTTACCAAAACAAAATTAATTACGAGAAAATTATTTTTAAAAATAGTTAAACTGAAACTAGAAATTTAGAACTGGGAACTTAATTGTTAAAGTGAAGATTAACTTTGAATATTTCTCCACTAACTACTTATAAATCGGAGGTTAAAATGTTGTCTAAATATTATAGAAAATAATATTACACAGCTAATATTAAGATGCCTAAATGCGAACATGGTTTCAAAAATTTTGATTGGTTAAGGCCGTGACCTTGAAGAAATTAACACTCCCAATAGGTTGTGTTTTATTAGCCTTGTTCGCATTTAGAAACATTTTTTAGTATATTCCTAGTAAACTGAATTATAATGCTTATTATAACTCCGAGGAAACTACTTTATCACCTGAAAAAATGATATCATAGTTCCACACCAACTGTAAATTAAAATTTCTATAAAAATCCAACGAGTAAACGTAACTAATCTAACACTAAAAAAAGTGATATACCTACTTAATCAAAGTTAATTTTCACTTTATATTAATTTAAGGAAAAAGCAGACCTATTGACTTATAGGCTTGACAAAAGTGGCTGCAATTTTTCTACCAGGGCGGCTGCCAACGGCTTTGGAGGGAGAGGTTTGACTATTATTGGCAGAATCAAAACTAAGGTTCAAACTAGATAAACCCAAATCATCGTGAATGGGAGAACTACCAGTAAAAAGGTCTTCGCTGCTGTGGTGTTCGTAACTATTTTGTCGCGAGTTGAAAACCTCGGCATTAACATTTAAAGTCGAAGATGACAACCATGACGAAGGGGGTATTGGATCAAAAGCCATTTTAAGGCGTTTATAATCAGTTGGTTTGGATGAATTCATCAGGGTACTAAAATTATCTCTAGTCGCGTTACTGGTGGAAGCCTCATTTGACTTTTGGAAATAAAAATTCGATGAGCTAAACAACGACTGTTGATGTTGCATGTTATTCTCAGGATCTGTGTCTAGAAAATCTACAAAAATTTAACTGTAAGGCTTTGGGCAAATTTTGTTCTTGGTATTCAAATTAAAAAAAAGTTCTCACTCAAAGAAAATGGCGTTTCAAAGCCCATTAGATTTGATTCTCGCACTGGTTGAGATTCTGGACTAAGGGATGGCGAAGGGATGCAACTTGGGATGGGTTGATTCAAGATTGTCATAGGAGATTTTTGCAACAAGTTAGACGTTTCTTCATCTAAAGGTTATAAAACAAAATCAGTAGAAATAGTAATTACCACTTGTAATGTAATTGAAATTATTGGTTAAAAAGCACTCAAATACTTACCAACTTCACTACTTTGTTCCGACCTGGCTTCTAGAATTTCCCTTTCAAGCTCAGCGTATCCATTTTCAGTATCCTCATCCAATGCAAAAGGAGATTCTAACGCAGAATCTTCAAAAGTATCATTGGCCAGCGAAACTGTCTTTTTACCCCTTCTGCCCTTCACGGAGAAATATTCTGGGTATCCAGAGAGGAAAGCTGAAATACTGGAAAATCCAAACTTGGCAGTCTGTAGAGGATAGCCATACTGATCTAAGAAACTCCGTTCTAAATTAGGCAACTGCATTCCAGCATTGGAACACTTTAAGAGATTGATTATGTCCCGACAAACTTTCAGAACTGGACTCAATTTGACCTTGCCATCCTTAATCTATGCAGCAGACATAATAGTTATTAATTTTCTTTTGTAACAACCCACTAGGAACCAAAAACATTTATGTAAAAAACTCAAATTTACATTTAACTCTTTCTGGATGTATGTCATAGCAGCATTTAAATCAAAATCGGAATAAAATCGTTTTTCGTAGAGTTTCGTTACGTCATCTAAAGAAAGCTCGCCATTACTTTCGTTCATCAGAATATTCTTGATCCTCATTCCCAAAAGATCGGTAGTACTTCTATCAACCAGAACAAGTACTTTGCTGTCTTTATAATCCTCGATCTATAAATGGTAATTATGTAAATGTAGAATGAAACCTTTAAAATGGGAGGTCATACTCGAACAGCGTGGCTTATCTTGGCCAGTAACTGCTCCACTGAATCACATTCGTAATCTTTCAGCTTCAGACAATGGCCATGATGTTTGGCGTACTGATTCAAAAAATTCTTCACAAGCAGTTTTTCTTTAGGAAACATTTTGCAGTTGAGAATAGCGACTGTCCTTTCTGTAAGAACTTTAAGACGTTCCTGCATTGTAAGTCGCAAGACTTTGTCCTCGCCATGACCAATCACTTCGAGAACATCTGGTATTGCTTCAAAAAGCTCAATAAGTTTAGTGAAGCCATAACTAGACACCCGACACTGTCGACCAAAATGATGATGGTACGAAGGAATAAATTTGTTGAATGGCAAGCTGCAAGATGGTGTGTGACGCAATAGTTCAAAAACGTCAACCGCAAATTCCTTTGTCCTTTCAATTTCTTCAGGAGTTTGTTCTCTTTTCGGTATTGCGATTATGGTATCATTTTCCACTTGAGTAATCTGATATGAGGTAAAACCCAAACTGAAAATTAGATTTCAATTTTCACATTAGAATATATTGAGCGATTTAAATTATCTTACAACAATGGTATCAGACAACTCAGATAGCATATCACCGATGTCACAAACCCCGTAATGTGCAATGTCAAAATTACGATCCATGCATTGTTGATACGCTTCAGGAAATTCTGATAGGCTTATCTGTTTGGTTGGTCTGGATTTTAAAATTCTAGTGAGATCCGATGCAAAGCGTTTAAGTTGGGTTGAATGAGTCAAAGTCAGCATTCGATTGTGGCCTTCCCCCAGTAGCTAAATAAAAAATTGTTAAAAAAACTTCGTAATATATATATATATATATATATATATATATACACAAAAGAGCCTACTTGGACAATATGAGGCAAAGCTTCCATCAAATCAATCAATTTAGTATAGCCATAATCAGCAACTCTGCACTGTCTACCAAAATGATGGTGGTAGGCTGGAATCAATTTACTGAATGGTATACAGCATCGTGGTATTTGACTTTTGAGGAGGTCAGACATTTCTCGGCTAAACAACATAAGTTTTCCAACAAGAGCCGGGCTGATGCTGCGGTTAGCTGCAATATTGAAACAAAAGCATCCTATAAAAATTAACATTCAAGTTAGTTTACAAAGGCGTGCGGTTCTTCATCGCACACCCAAAAGCTTACTAGGATCAATTTTATTTTCCAGCCACTGCACTTTTTTAATTCCAAGGGTTGATTTCGTAATTTCCACACCAGGAATGCAGCTAATTAAGTGTTCTAATGGTACGCAGGGACAACATTCACTAGTTTTATTTTCAGTCTCTGTTTTATCAACGGTGCCATCTTGATTCTTCGCAACTGGCAAATTTCCAAACTCAGCCTTGTAACATGCGCTAAAACTGTTCAATGGCAAATTGCCTTGGTGAATGTCCAATAACGTATGGACTCTAGGTGCTAATACTTTCAAAGAGATGCAAACATCAGGTAACAGGCTGGAGGTTTGAGCTTCGTCGCTTAACTGACGATACACAGCAAGCGTCATGTGACGTTCACAATATGGTTTTTCACCATCAGGACCTGCTGGGGCCATATCCATGTCAACAGGTGATGGAGTAGAACGATAATTTGGTACCAAGGACACCATTCGTCCTGAATTATCCTCCATGATTTGTACAGTATCACCAAGCTTGTACAATTCTGAGATTCCAATAGTACGATGGTATCTATTGAAAAACAGTTCTCGAAACTTGAACAAAGGCATTTTCTTAGAAGGTACGTCAATCAGAAGAGCAGCTACTTCGGCCCTCAAAATATTCAGAGGGGGTGTCTTGCCTCCACTGGTGTAAGATATTAAAATTCTCTTATAGCCTATTCTTTTACGTTGAAGCTGAGATATAGCCAACTGAGCATCTTGAGCGTTGTCTAACTTGACAACAGCTTTGTAGGTTCCATCTGGTTGTAAGAGCATTGAGATATGGAGAACCATCACGTGATCGCTAAATTCATTCATCAGTATCTTCTTCATTTCGTTAATATCTAAAGTTTGATCCAAATTAGTGACGAGGAGCTCCACTCCATGATGGTAGTTGTCAGAAGGCATTCCACAGCGCCCATTAGATAAAGGTGAGGCAGAACGACTACGATAAGAGTAGCTTGGTTCGCTTCTTTGCATGCCAGGAACTACTAGACTATCTGACCCAGGAGACAGATTTCCAGATCGCCCACGTATCGGCACATTGGGACAATAATGTGACGCATGCCCATTTGTTTCATGGGCATGGGCATGTGCATGTTCATGGTCCTCGTACATCGTAGAACGTGGAAAAGGACTCGTGCTCCGATAATGTGATGAGGTAGTTGATGAGCAGCCATGACAGGATTGGTTAGCCATCATAAATGGAGAGACTCGCCCAATACTTTTGGATTGATACATTTTAGATAAGCTATCTTGGTTATAGTACAGCTGATTTTGAGCAGAATTGTAATTTTGGTGTTGATGGTATTGGGAAGGTAACGAGGGTACTTTAGAGAAAGATTTTGGTGGTGATAATGGTCTTTGAAAATTGGTTCGGTCAGTCATTCTGTGATTCGATTCAAAATGAGAATATCCATTTAGTCTGAAATTTAAAATATTTAAATTCATTAAATTTATTTACCAGCTCTACAAAATTGTCCAAGGCCTAAAATTAGATAATTGTTTTGTCCAAGGCCTAAATAAAATTTGGATAATTTTTAAGTCTTAGACCTATAACCACTGACAGAACTTGTAGAAAAGTTAAATATAGAATAATTGATTGCGAATAAATACATAGGCCGATCCAATAATGCACTTTCCATACAAGAGCTGGTTTTCTTAAAAGATATTTTCATCAGCTTTTAGCCACGCAACCTAAATAGTGATGAAAAATAACAACAGAAATAAAAACCAACCCACCCATTGCTTGATGGAAGAGTAACAACTTCTCGGTCACTGAATAGACTATCATTTCTCCACAATAATCGAGTATCTGTTTGCTGCATATCAGAGTGCTTAGTAGAGTTCGTAATATAGTCGTAAAAATGTTGAGATCCTCTATTGCCATTTGAAGGTCCAATGGGAGAAGTACAGGCGGCCACAATGGAACTATCACCAAATGCCCTTGGAGGAGAGGAAAGTGCCCGTGAACCTCTGTAAGTATTTTGCTTTGAGCCAGATTGATGCATCATGTTTATTATTTTCTCAATTGCGTAATCTTGAAAATAAAAAGTAATCAAATTACATTACAATTAACTAAAAAATATTGTTAAACTGACCATCCACTAATGAGCTAGTGCTAGAGGGTTGAACTGACGAATTGGCGTTAGGTGCTGCCAGGGTAGTGGGTGCTGTGTCATTGCGGTTGGAAAAACTAACTGATATTTTATGACCGTAAACGTTTTCTTTGTCCATACGCTTACAAGCTCTAGGAAGAAAAAATTTACATTAGGCTTAGAACCAACATTGGTTAAAATAATGTAGGCATTAATAATAAACACAAATATTTCTTTAAAATGTAAATACCTAAGAAATTAATAATTTAGGCATACTTAAGAAACAAATGGGGAACTATTAAAGGAATCAGAATGGAGAGGCCTGATGTGTGACAAGTGAGAAGTTGGGAAATGAACTTTGCAAAGCAGGGGTCACATGCATTAAAAATATTTTTTAAGTTACACCATAGATCAAATTTTTTAAGTCAATTTCCTATCATAATTTATTAATCTTTTAAGCATTTGGAACTAAAACTCTAACAAATAAGTAGAAAAAAAATTATATTGTTGAAAAACTGGGTAATGACTTTTTTAGATAATAAAAAACAGTGTGTTGGTTAAATATCCAATGACCAAAGATTAAATTGCATAGAGTGTAGGTCACAATTATTTGTAAAATAATTTTTTAAGAGGCCAAAAAAAATTGGTGCAGCAGAGTTCATGATTAAAATAACAAGACCTATTAAATAAACATAACTAAGCAATCAGTCGTCATGTTGTTTTAATATTGTTCAAATAACTTAGGCATAAGTCCAGTTGCACTTTTATTTTAAGTTCTTTGAACAATATTAAAACAACATGAAGACTGATTGTTTAGTTATGTTTATTTAATAGGTCTTGTTATTTTAATCATGAACTCTGCTGCACCAATTTTTTGCCTCTTAAAAAGATGTATTTTGTTACTATGGCAATACCAAATCCCTTCAACCTGTTGGTCAATTTATAGTTTCACTTTTAATTTATGTAAATTGACCAACAGGTTGAAGGGATTTGGTATTGCCATAGTAACAAAATACATCTTTTTAAGAGGCAAAAAATTGGTGCAGCAGAGTTCATGATTAAAATAACAAGACCTATTAGAAACCGGTTTTTTACTGTACGATTTTTTAAACTTCCGGTATGACGTTACGCTGCTCAACCGATTGAAACCATTTCAATTCCTGGGCGAGCCGGTTCATTTGCAGCGTGACGTAACAACGTTAAGGAAAGTAATGGCGTTTAACCGATTGCGTGAGTACAGAAAAGCGTTCAGTTGCTCTTGACGTAACGCTGCAAACTATATGCAACGGTTCAGAACCGCTGCAGGTCCGATTACTCTTACTGAACGCAGCCTTGGTATTGCCATAGTAACAAAATACATCTTTTGTGGATAAAAAAAGGGGCATGTGCTTTAGAAAGCACTAAACAAGAAAAAAATAAAATAAAACATGTGACAAGGCAAAGATATTACTTTTTTCTACAATGAATTGTTTTATTTGTCATGTTATATAATTGACTTATAAACCAATATTTTACAAATATTTTATTATAAAAAAATCAACCATGTAATGGAATAATGGAAACCAAAACAATGAAAAGAAAACCACATGCAAAAAAAAGAACAAATCCAAGAAGCAAGAGCAAGCATTTTCTGCAAAACAAAACAGAATGAAATCAGACCTTTGAGCAGCATCCGCAGATGGAAATTTAAGGATTGCAGTACTGGCTAGAACGATCACAACCTTGCCACCGCAATTATCACTTAATTGCTTCAAGCGTTGGTGAATCTGCTTGGAATCTTTATTGGTTGGTAAATTGGATACCAAAAGTTCGCATGGTTCTGTACTCTAAAAAATTATGATCAGAACTTTATTTATTTAATATTAATTATAACATTTGCTTACTTTAGTAACATTTCTGTTTGGCAGGTTATTGGTTAGATCAGAAAATAAATATGTTTCATGTGCGCATGCTAACAATGAATCTGGCGTATGACGATTATGTATCAAAATAATATGAATTTTTAATCTATGGCGAAAATCTGATAGATCCGTAGCAAAATTTATATCGCCTATAGAACAAGAAAATGTTTTTAAATTATTTATCATATAATTAAAGGTAAAAGAAGTAAATTGGGAAAACGTTTTGGCAGAATCGTGTTCAAATTTCACTCGGTACTGAATGTAGTTACTACTTTAGGCATAGTATGTAAACACCATCTTTGAACAAGAAGCTGCTTTCCCCTAATGCCTTTAATAAATAAGTAACAAACCAGTTATTAAAAGTATGGTTGAGGGGCTACGATGTATTTCAACGAATCTTCTCATACACTGTCTAAGTTTATCATCAGCAGCATTTTTACTTGTTGCATTTACGTGAACAACTGTCACTTGAGCTAGGTTTAGTTCGCGAACAACATCTTGATTTTCTTTATTTACATCACAAACGCACATAAATTCCGCTTCACGGTGCCCATTGAAGAATTTCTTACGTATATTGCAAACCAGCGCAATAGAAGACTTCCCCTTGGGCACATGACAGTTTTCAATATCCCAAAACACACCAATCGGTGGCAAGACATCTTGCTTTAATTTTGTACTATCTTGGTGAAAATTAGCTGCCAAATTGCGAGCACAACCTGTTGAAAAAAAAATTGTAGTTTTTTTTAACCTTAAAAGAAGTTTTATACCTTTGTTACGACTTGGTCCTCTTTTTTCTGAAAACTCCATCTTGCCTAACAACAAGTTTTTTGGTACCAGACCATATTTCAAAATTCATACACAAACTTAACCAAGGGCTAAAAACTGATTTACTAAGTCTTACAATAGCATTGAAATCATATTTAAATGTGTCGTGCAAAAATCTGTTTACCATCTTACAACTTCAATTAAGTAAATAACGCGTTTAAATCATAGAAAATATAAAAACACTTCTCTTTTACAATAATTACCATTATTTCCTTTCAATTTGGAACGTTCTCAAAATAGTATAAACCACCGAAAAAATTAATTTTAAAAAGTCCGTTGTAAATAGGATTGTGCGATCGCAGTTCCAAAAACTGCTAAGAGATGGCGCAATTTGAATATTTTTAAAATCACCTCCTAGATGGCAGCAGTATTTGCATGAATAAAAATGAAGACAATATGACGTCACATATGTGGCTTCTTTGATTGGCCAACTTGATTTCTTGCCTTTCGTAAAAATCCTAACGAACGTCGTTGACGTTTCCCCAATCCCCATTTTCCCTGTGAACTCATGAAATAACGTACTTCTCTCTTCCCACCTAAATTGCGGATGTAAATAAATTCGGTTCCTTCGAACGACTGTAATTAGTGAATTCTCAAGTTTAAAGGTCTTCGCTTTTAAATTTTTTCCTTTACCAAATGCTTTGCTACGCGTAATTTGGAAGTTCGCGTAGTTCAGTTTACAAGGTTGCGTTGCCGAGGCTTAGGTAAGACAAAATTTTTCTCATTGAAAATATCGAAATGAAGGGCTTCCCCACTACGTTACCTATTTTTGATTGCAATATTATGCAATAATGGTTTTGAAATATTTAGTCATGGTATATTTATATCATTTATGTGTATGGACCATTTATTTCAGTCTATTTTGATAAGCTTTCATAAGCTTAATCCCTAAACACTTCCGTTCAGCAACCTTACTTTACTATTTATTTAGGACTAACGAAATGTAATTTAATTTCAGCGCAGTGTCAAGACTTAGATGACTTAGAAAATTTTTGGAAATGTGTTTGCTAACTGCGAAAAAAAACGATTTTTCTAGTCTAGTCAGGTGATAGTCGTTTAAATAGGGAATTCACTAAGTGTTCTCAGTGTTCGCGTTCATCTCTTGGATATTTATAAAGTGCGTGTATAAGGTGTTTTGTGCGTGTCTATCAAATAAAATACCATTATTAACATAATACAATGGAAAAAGAGATAAAATTCTCTAGTGAGAAGGAAGCGTTAGAGCATTATAAGAAACTAAGCCAAGAATATAAACAAAAGTAAGTATCATCATCATACCTAGTGCTGGAAATTGAGGTTACGTTTAGCCAAACAAACCTATTACAAATTCTTGTTTGATGTCTTAAGGTTTAAAGATGCTCAACAAGAGTTGGAGGAATTCCAAGAAACTAGTCGAGAAGTTGAATCTGAGCTAGAGACCCAATTAGTACAATTTGAAATCCAAAATAAAGACCTCAGGTCAACCAAGTCAAGGCTAGAGCGTGAGCTCGAATCTACGCAGGTCAGTTTCATAATTTTTTCATTACTGTAGTTGTTGGGTGTGGATTGGTTTTTGGCACAACTTTTTTTGGTAATTGGAGTCGGGGTTTGTTTCGGTACTCAACTCTTAAAGAGTGAAATTGAAGCAAAGTATGTTTAAGTATAAGTTAATAAGAACCACCTATGGACTGCATTGCGAAGAATATCAAAACATGCGTATAGGTAGAATAGTCCATAATGAAAGGGACAAAACAAGCTAAAAACTAAATAAATTTTTAATGTTTAGGCTTAGTTTATCTTTTTGGTGCAAACCGTGTTTCTCGCATGGTACTGATGAATCCCAAAAAGAACGAAACTGATCTAGCGTTAGAATTTCTGGCTATTTATTGTTTCTTACTCTTAAGATCTATTTAGTCAGAGGTTTGAGTCTTTATGTTCGCTCAAAAACATATTGGTACGACCTTATTTGTAAGTTTTTTAGTTTCTTCAAATTTGTTTAGGGTCCAACTTTTTTGTCCCTTTCCATTATGGACTATTCTACCAATACGCATGTTTTAACATTCTGTGTTCATGTATGAACAATTGAAACTGCGGGAATGGTGTAAACTTATAGATGGAATCAGGGACCTAAATTTTAAATTAATATTGAATTTTGTATGAAATAATGTTCGAAATGATTAATATGTGGTGTTGAAAACTGGGTGAAAATTATTGTTTGTATTAATTTTAAAATTTCCAACTATTATATTTACACAGTTGTGAATATTATTAATTGTTTTGAGTTAGGCATAGTGTGTTACTTAATTCCAACTTATCTGAATTCTTATCAAAATTTACCGTAATTCTCGCAATATAATAGTTATAAAAAGATTTGATAAGATAAGTGTAAATTTTATTTCACTGTATTTTATATTCGCGTTTTCTTCTGACCAATACCTAATTTGATAAACTACTGATATTTATTAAAAAATAAAATTACCGAAATCTGTTTGTGTTTTACAAATTTCCATCTACTTAATACTTTAATATATCAAATCTGAATTACGTAAAAAGGATTGAAAATTTCCAGGTTGACAACCCATTTATATTTCTTACAACCATTGACGTAAAAGAACCTTAACGCCATATTTTACCAGGAAGAATTGTGTTTCAATCTTCTCCGTCTACTTCCTAGTTAAATAATTATCATTCGGAGTTTGATTGAAATTATTTTCTATTGTTTTGCGGGCCTTCGGTCACGTGCATTAGGTAATGCATGACTGAAAACACAGTTTGTGGCAACGGTGTCTCGTCTCGCTGTAACTAAGTTAATACAAAGGCTGGCCAAACAAAGGGTGGGGATCTACGGCTTGCCCGGGGGTTATCCAACAATACGGGACTTCACCTGCCACTGTACATGACAATGAGTTTTATAAATTATACTTGTTCAAACTGACTCTAAACAAGCTGTGCCTGGTGCGACGTTATATGCATATGGTTTTCGGGATTCATTTATGAAATATAGGGTTACAGACTCTGGGGATGGTTCCTTATTTTACATGGCTGAATGGATCCTTAATTCTGATATTTGGCATTGTCGAAATAGTCGTGAATAATTTTTATTCATGATTTATGTATTATTTAAATCCTGTAGTAGGTATCACTCATTTGGTGTTTAGTGGCCGAATAACTGTAATGTAAAGAAATAAAAATTAATTAATTTACAAATAGAATAATGTTTGAATATAAAACTTTTTGCATGAATCTCAATAGAGATAGTTGCGCATTTATTATATTATTTTTATTATTATTATATAACTTTAATTTAATTAACGAAAATACTTTGTTACTACAGTAATTTAAGAAAATGGTATTTATACCTAAAAATTTTACTTTTTTGATCAGCCTCTGAAAGAATCCGTAATTTTGACTTACAGCCACGTATAAAATGTTTCCTTAAAAGATAAATCTGTATTTTAACAAACTTATTAAAATTTTATTACAATTTTAAAACATTATACATTTTGGTTTTTCTAATTAAGTTTTAAACCGTGCCAAAATTTAAATAATCTTAAATCTAATTGAAATTTATTAAAAAAAAACAAACAAAATTATGAAATAAAACAACCCAACAAAACTGTCATCTACGCGTGATAAAAATTAAATTTAAATAACAGATCCCGTCCTACAAATTAATTTATTTAAAAGCGATATCGACAAAGTTTTTCCCCTTCTCAGATAAAGAATTGAAATTCTCTTTCAAAATCGAAAACGTCATAAATTTATCCTTTTAACAGTATTATTTTGAATTTCGCCAGCGGGGTCTAACCTTGACACGGTTGGCCAAGTAACATAACACCGCTCGTCACACAAATTTTAATTTCTCATTGACATTACCCAATAACGTCTTCTCATCACCTTGTTTTCTAAAAATTGGGTCAATTTCTTACTTTCCTCATTGTGCGTGAATTAAATAACGTGGGAAGAATTAGCTTAGCCCGCGGGGTTTTCCAAAAACAAACCACTCTTAAAACTTCGGGTGTAATAAGACACCAAGCCGTAGTTTAAATAAAAATAATTTGAAAACAATAGAATGTAGGTGTGTAATTTCATCTTGGGAAAGAGCGAGGTTAAACCGAGTTACGGAGGTGGTTGATAACTCTATTTACGTAGACCTGGTAATCTTCGCGCGAAATTGCCAGTGATGTTTTGAATTTTGATCACGCGTATCCCCCCCCCCTGGTATAATAATGAAGAAACGTTGAATTTCATCTTTTCCTTCATGAAAATATTATGAAGATTGGAATAAAGATTATATAACAGGTTGGGTCAAGTGAGGGTTTTGGTAACTAGAGATTTGTGCATTTGCGTATCGGATTTTTCTTCTATTGCAAAATTACCGATCAGGGCTCGTACAAACCTGGATAACTTGAAATATCAGGAAATTTTACTGTCAACGGAATAAGTCAAGGTAATATCAATGAAACTTTTACTTTAAAAAAGAACCAGGGAAATTTATGAGGGTTTAGGTTTTCCCTAAAAAGTACAATTTACTTCAATACATTTGAATTTATCGGCCTATTTTTCTAATACCGGTGTGGTCTGAGGTCATATCGGCTTCGTTTATAGCGGTATAAGAAAAATATTTGCAGAAAAACATTTAAAAATAAGAAAATTTATAATAAAACATTTAAAAGAAGGAACTCATGGAATTTTAATAAAACTTTTTATTACTAAAAAGCCACAAATAAGAAAATTGTCGACTAATGATAATATTTGATTTGATTGACTGCGCCACGTACGTCAGACTTCAGAAGCTAGATCATACCTTTTTTAGACAGGGGGTTACGAGTGTAAACAAATAAAAAACAACGATATTCGATTTGTGATTGAAAATATGTATCACGTAAAATGAAAATAAACAAATTCGTATATGCTCTTGCAAACGTTTTTTAAATGGTATGACCTTGTACTAAACCGTCTTTTGCAATGATATCATATACACTACTGTTATGATAGATAACGTTGTTAATATCGTTCACGAATAGCTGATATGTCGGCTGTTCCGATATCGGTGCATCCCTATTTTATATAATAGAAAAACTTTAAGTGAAATCATGTCAATCACCGTGATTCTGTTACAGGGTTGGAAAAAAGCCGGCTTTTTTTGAAAAAAATCCAGACCAGTGGTTTTACTTGGCTATAACTGGTTTTTTTCGGTTATAACCGACTAAAATATAAACAGTACCTTTTACATATGTAAGTAGAAATTGTCTGCCGTTATTGTCGTAAATAAGGAGCTAAACAAATAAAGCGAAATAGCTATATAAAATAACTGAATTCTTTTGATTTCTTCGGGAAATTCCCCCTAGTTTTTGTGTATGACGCACCGACAGAAGCGAGGCAGCGGACTTTGGAACTTTAAACCTACCGAAAAACTGGTAAAAGTAAACCGGTTTCTAAATATGAAACAAAAAATAAACTAAATTTCTAAATAAAAACTATTAATTTACTAAAATATTCATATTGTAATTTGCCAAAAAATTCTGGATTTTTTTCAATTGGCTATAACCGGATTTAACCAGGTGGCAATAACCGGTATGACTGGTTCTATGCCAACCCGGTTCTGTTAGCAATAGAGTGGTTAAGCAAAGCGCTCTAAACGTTTTAACAACGTCGGGAGTACCTCTTTAAAATCGGTTGCGCGCGCTTTCAGTTCGTCGGCTAACCCAATCAAGTTAGAAGAAACCACCTATGGACTGTGAGAAGGATGATAAAATACGCGAAAAAGTAGATTAGTCCATAATTAAAAGGGATAATATAGCTAAATCCTAAACAAATAACCCAATCAAGTACGTTTGTAATCGAATTATCTCAAATTGCACACCTTTCGATAACCCAGGGTACGCGAAGAATTGAAAACGTCGTTTAAACAATACTAAAACAGGCGTTATGTACGGGTATGAGTGTTTTGTCCAAATACAATTGTTTCTTCGTGTGCCCGGGTGTACCGCGAATGTCTTGGTATAGTCGTACTTCAACGAATTAGTCTTCATCGTACAAGGTGTATTTCAATTCAAACAAGTATTTGCGCTTTTTAACAAGTATTAAATAATGAGTTCATAACTCGGCCTCGATTTTTTTGAGTTGGAAAATTATAATTATCAGTATTTTTAATTTAACACTATATAAATATATTAAGACGACAGAAATATGGCGTCGGGTTGAAGTTGCTAAATATTCGACCCCGAATTAAATTTGTTATAAACCGATATCATGGTAATTTTTTAGTATTTAACGGTACGTCATCATCGATAACATTATAGGTTAGGAATGTTAGTCCCTCCCAAGAGGAAACTCGTAAACGCCCTGTCCAAGTATTTGAGCTTTGAATAAAATTTAATATTCCAAGTAGGATAAAATATTTTGGAAATTGCGGAGGCAGTGAATCCATTTCCAATCCCCATTTCACACTCGACCAAATCTGTTAAGTATGGTAGATTTCGCAAACGTTTACACAGTGACATCTGCCACAATAACACGGGCTTAAAATTCTGTTAAAACTCGAGGAATTTTGAAAATGGACCCGAATTTCAGGGAAGAGTCGGGGAATTTTGAAAATGGACCCGAAATTCAGGGAAGAGTCGGAATTTTTAAAATGGACCCGAAATTCAGGGAAGAGTCGGGGAATTTTTAAAATGGACCCGAAATTCAGGGAAGAGTCGGGGAATTTTTAAAATGGACCCGAAATTCAGGGAAGAGTCGGAATTTTTAAAATGGACCCGAAATTCAGGGAAGAGTCGGAATTTTTAAAATGGACCCGAAATTCAGGGAAGAGTCGGAATTTTTAAAATGGACCCGAAATTCAGGGAAGAGTCGGAATTTTTAAAATGGACCCGAAATTCAGGGAAGAGTCGGAATTTTTAAAATGGACCCGAAATTCAGGGAAGAGTCGGAATTTTTAAAATGGACCCGAAATTCAGGGAAGAGTCGGAATTTTTAAAATGGACCCGAAATTCAGGGAAGAGTCGGAATTTTTAAAATGGACCCGAAATTCAGGGAAGAGTCGGAATTTTTAAAATGGACCCGAAATTCAGGGAAGAGTCGGAATTTTTAAAATGGACCCGAAATTCAGGGAAGAGTCGGAATTTTTAAAATGGACCCGAAATTCAGGGAAGAGTCGGAATTTTTAAAATGGACCCGAAATTCAGGGAAGAGTCGGAATTTTTAAAATGGACCCGAAATTCAGGGAAGAGTCGGAATTTTTAAAATGGACCCGAAATTCAGGGAAGAGTCGGAATTTTTAAAATGGACCCGAAATTCAGGGAAGAGTCGGAATTTTTAAAATGGACCCGAAATTCAGGGAAGAGTCGGAATTTTTAAAATGGACCCGAAATTCAGGGAAGAGTCGGAATTTTTAAAATGGACCCGAAATTCAGGGAAGAGTCGGAATTTTTAAAATGGACCCGAAATTCAGGGAAGAGTCGGAATTTTTAAAATGGACCCGAAATTCAGGGAAGAGTCGGAATTTTTAAAATGGACCCGAAATTCAGGGAAGAGTCGGAATTTTTAAAATGGACCCGAAATTCAGGGAAGAGTCGGAATTTTTAAAATGGACCCGAAATTCAGGGAAGGGTCGGAATTTTTAAAATGGACCCGAAATTCAGGGAAGAGTCGGAATTTTTAAAATGGACCCGAAATTCAGGGAAGAGTCGGAATTTTTAAAATGGACCCGAAATTCAGGGAAGAGTCGGAATTTTTAAAATGGACCCGAAATTCAGGGAAGAGTCGGAATTTTTAAAATGGACCCGAAATTCAGGGAAGGGTCGGAATTTTTAAAATGGACCCGAAATTCAGGGAAGAGTCGGAATTTTTAAAATGGACCCGAAATTCAGGGAAGAGTCGGAATTTTTAAAATGGACCCGAAATTCAGGGAAGAGTCGGAATTTTTAAAATGGACCCGAAATTCAGGGAAGAGTCGGAATTTTTAAAATGGACCCGAAATTCAGGGAAGAGTCGGAATTTTTAAAATGGACCCGAAATTCAGGGAAGAGTCGGAATTTTTAAAATGGACCCGAAATTCAGGGAAGAGTCGGAATTTTTAAAATGGACCCGAAATTCAGGGAAGAGTCGGAATTTTTAAAATGGACCCGAAATTCAGGGAAGAGTCGGAATTTTTAAAATGGACCCGAAATTCAGGGAAGAGTCGGAATTTTTAAAATGGACCCGAAATTCAGGGAAGAGTCGGAATTTTTAAAATGGACCCGAAATTCAGGGAAGAGTCGGAATTTTTAAAATGGACCCGAAATTCAGGGAAGAGTCGGAATTTTTAAAATGGACCCGAAATTCAGGGAAGAGTCGGAATTTTTAAAATGGACCCGAAATTCAGGGAAGAGTCGGAATTTTTAAAATGGACCCGAAATTCAGGGAAGAGTCGGAATTTTTAAAATGGACCCGAAATTCAGGGAAGAGTCGGAATTTTTAAAATGGACCCGAAATTCAGGGAAGAGTCGGAATTTTTAAAATGGACCCGAAATTCAGGGAAGAGTCGGAATTTTTAAAATGGACCCGAAATTCAGGGAAGAGTCGGAATTTTTAAAATGGACCCGAAATTCAGGGAAGAGTCGGAATTTTTAAAATGGACCCGAAATTCAGGGAAGAGTCGGAATTTTTAAAATGGACCCGAAATTCAGGGAAGAGTCGGAATTTTTAAAATGGACCCGAAATTCAGGGAAGAGTCGGAATTTTTAAAATGGACCCGAAATTCAGGGAAGAGTCGGAATTTTTAAAATGGACCCGAAATTCAGGGAAGAGTCGGAATTTTTAAAATGGACCCGAAATTCAGGGAAGAGTCGGAATTTTTAAAATGGACCCGAAATTCAGGGAAGAGTCGGAATTTTTAAAATGGACCCGAAATTCAGGGAAGAGTCGGGGAATTTTTAAAATGGACCCGAAATTCAGGGAAGAGTCGGGGAATTTTTAAAATGGACCCGAAATTCAGGGAAGAGTCGGGGAATTTTTAAAATGGACCCGAAATTCAGGGAAGAGTCGGGGAATTTTTAAAATGGACCCGAAATTCAGGGAAGAGTCGGGGAATTTTTAAAATGGACCCGAAATTCAGGGAAGAGTCGGAATTTTTAAAATGGACCCGAAATTCAGGGAAGAGTCGGGGAATTTTTAAAATGGACCCGAAATTCAGGGAAGAGTCGGGGAATTTTTAAAATGGACCCGAAATTCAGGGAAGAGTCGGGGAATTTTTAAAATGGACCCGAAATTCAGGGAAGAGTCGGGGAATTTTTAAAATGGACCCGAAATTCAGGGAAAAGTTGGGATATTTGATTATGAAAAAACTATGACAACCCTGAGTGATTAGTCAAGTAGAATTTTATTAGAACAAAACATCTTGGCCACTTAACTCTTATTTTTCATCAGACATTAACAGAAGCGCCTACCGACCTTTCACTCTAAAACTAAATCAACAGCGCTCCTAGCGACAAAACCATGAAATTGCCTGATCCACCATTTAGGCCAAATTTAAGCCATAATCACCATCTTGGTGGAATTGTTAAAATATTAAAAAAAAATATGGGCTTAATGAAATGGAAATTTTGTGGTCTGTTTTGGAAAATGACAAAATTATATTTTTCGAAGAATAACGTAGCCAAACCCGTGACAAGTCAACGCTTGGCCTAAAAGTTCAAAAGAATGAAAAACTATTTCCCGTACGCGATCCCTTTTCAGAAAAACTAGCCTTTAAAACGGAGGCAACACCGGTTTTAGAGGAATGTCACCGCCTTCAACTCTTTTAAACGAGTTTGCATTTTATTCGACCCAACAACTAAACACAAAAACGCAATTCCTAAACATTCTTAGACCATTGAACGTAACAACTCTTTTACATTTTTTTAATTTAGTTTTTAATTGAGGGGTATTTTTCGTTAAAAGTAGTTTCATCATATGATTAGTTTAATATATTGTTTGCAAATTTAAATAAAGCGGCATTTTCGCCTCATTTTTTCGAATCTAAAAGCAAAACTAAAGGTATCCGAGAGAGCTATAGTCCATACAGTCATACTTACGGTTAATTATCTTATGTTATTAGGTAACGTATGCCCTTGACTAATATTTTGATTTTTACCAGGATTAGAAGTAATTTAGTGGATAAAAATTTGTGCGCGCTTAGTTTGGATACGCGCGTTTCAACAATATTTCATTTTGGTTGACTTTTTATTACAGAATGTTTTAATAATTGTGTTTAGGAGCACCAAAATGAACATATAAGACGTAACGAAATAAGAGCACCCATTTTTGGGCTGGACTGTTAAACCCTACATTTTTCGAAAACAAACTTTCAAACCACGCCATTGTTTTAGAAAAAAACAGGTTAGCAAAGTTTAATGTCCAAACAAAACATCTAACCTAAATAATTGTGGTCAAACCAACGATAAATAAGGTTTTTTTTTATCGAGGTCCTTGGATAAGGGACTTTATATAGCTTCCTTTATTTTCAAGAAATGGGATCATTTCTTAGTGATGGGCACGCTCCTCTCATTTCGAGCGGCTTTTGCGAGCGCAGTCCTAAATTTCCTATAAAATTCTATATCTAATGACTTTGACTATATTTAATAACTCCATTGTCCTGTAATTTTTTGAAATGTTCTATATACAATTTGTCCTGTATAACCCTATAAATTGAGCAATATAATGCCAGTTTCCTAGGCTATAAGGAATTAAAATTTGCTCCTCAAATCCTATATTACAAATAGTTTAGTCTTATATTATCCGTTTCTTATAAATATAAAGTTTCTTATGTTTAATAATTAATATTAACGTTTCTTATGTTTAATAATTAATATTAACGTTTCTTATGTTTAATAATTAATATTAACGTGTCTTATGTTTAATAATTAATATTAACGTGTCTTATGTTTAATAATTAATATTAACGTTTCTTATATTTAACAATTAATATTAACGTTTCTTATATTTAACAATTAATATTAACGTTTCTTTTATTTAATAATTAATATTAACGTTTCTTATGTAATAATTAATATTAACGTTTCTTATGTAATAATTAATATTAACGTTTCTTATGTAATAATTAATATTAACGTTTCTTATGTAATAATTAATATTAACGTTTCTTATGTAATAATTAATATTAACGTTTCTTATGTAATAATTAATATTAACTTTTCTTATGTAATAATTAATATTAACGTTTCTTATATTTAATAATTAATATTAACGTTTCTTATATTTAACAATTAATATTAACGATTCTTATATAGAATAATTAACATAAACGTTTTCGAAGATTTTTCGATTTGAAAGCCTAGATTTTTTTAAATAGCACAAGCCATTTTTAATTCCCCCAAAATCTCACGAAACGTATCGACAATGGTCCTAAAATAGATCGCCGAAATTAAGGCTATAAAATAATTTCGCGAGAAAATGAGCGTCAACGAAACGAAACCCTGTCGGGAAATGAGTAGGCGATTGTCTGGAGAGTCGCCTTCCCGGAACCAATTAACAGGATAGTCGCTGACCTCAGCGTTTTCTTTTTTCCTTTGGTCGCTTAATCCCCTCGATATCCTCGAGTCTAGCGTTAAACGCGCCTAAGCATGAAAACTGAAATTTTAACCTATTGGGGGAAAAGGTCGTCTTTGTGGCTTGAATTCCAATCTCGAATTTTCCGCCGAAGCAGAAAGTCGGGAGTCTCGATTTTTCGGAGCGAGTCTTCGAATATATATTTGCCGTTCGTGGCAGGTTAAAAGTGCAGAGTGCGTGTCAAACATTGAAATGGAAAAAATCAAATACTGCCAGCCTGCCAGGACCGTTACTAATACGTCTCATTCTTACTTCCTTATTGAAATATGTTTAGACTGAAACGTTTTCTTTACGCGAAGTGTTGTAGTAGTAGTAGTAGTTGTTGTTATTGTTATGGTGGTTGTTGTTGTTGTTTTTTTGGTGGTGTAGTCTTGGATTAATAATTAGGTGTTGTTGTTGTTGTCGTCGTTAAGTGTTGTCTAGGACCGTTAAAAATGTCTAATTTTTACTTAATAGTTCCACTCTAAACATATTTGAATAATGTTTTACGTCTTGGTCGGTTGGAATATTAGTTCTACGTCTTGGTCGGTTGGAATATTAATTCTACGTCTTGGTCGGTTGGAATATTAATTCTACGTCTTGGTCGGTTGGAATATTAATTCTACATCTTGGTCGGTTGGTAAGTTATTTCTTGTCAAAATGTAATTAGTTGGTTCGTAAATACCGAAAACTTTCTTCTAAAAAGAATATAGAGATTTGTAATTAAACTAAGCTGAAGATGGCGCCACAAATTAGGGAACTAAATCAGATTTTGGTTTTAGGTCACTCGCGCGCACGAGACCGCATGTGCAATAAATCTAAAACCATTTCAAGAACCTTATTGTCTTTTAATATCAAAATCTACAAAGTTAGAAAGAATTTTAAAAATATTAGTAACCAAATTTAGTCTAATAATACTGAATTTTCAATTCACAAATACTTAAACTATATTTTCCTGTAATTTCATGGCATTTTCCTGTTTTCCTTTACTTTGCCAATATCTAGAAATCCTATAAATCGACAACAAATTTCTTATTTTTCCTATACTTTAGGTTTCTGCGGTCACCCTGCACTATTTCGTAAAAATATTTGTTTAACCCAAAAAAACTTATTTGTTCCAATCTGGTGCAAGCGGCGATTTATATAATCGATTTTCACGCTTTATAAATAACAAAACGTTAATAATCTTAAACTAGTAGTGATTGATCAAAACGCGCTAACCCCAAAATCACAAAAGTATCCTCCGAAATCACGAAATAGGGCATCACCTCGAATAAAACCCGCTGTTCAAACCAGACCCGACTCTCGGGAAAAAATATTATTTAATAATTTTTATCGCTCGATTATGTTTAGTAAACTTTGAGGCTTTGCCCACTTGATGAAAATGAAACTTTGGAGCACGGAAAAACCATCAAATAATCATTTCTACTCCCCAAAAATCTGTGTGGGACGCTGCCAAGGTTTATAATCTCCCGTTTAAATCGATATCAAAATGTTCTTTTATGATCTATATAATACTGAGATTAAGCACGTACGCTGAAACTTTAATGGAGTACGCGGGTTTGATCAGAGTTGTGTTTTATATCCAGTTGGGAAAATTGACAGATTTTCCACCTCTTACCCCAAAATTTAAGCGGCTTTAGTAAGGCTTCAAAATCGTTAAAATTAGAAAATGGTCTAACAACGGCCTCTCATTTTACGGACTGTTCACCGAAGTTCTCGAGGAAAAAGGTCAATGTTAATTTAAAAAAAAGGTTTTCGGTCCAATTTATTCGTTTTGTAGTTGGTAGAATTTATATTTGTAGTGTAAGAGTTCATTTTTAGTTCGGTTTCCCAGTAAGAATATAATAACAGATCTTAAAGCAAGTGGCAGCTCTATCATTGCCACCTGTATTATGAAAAGGCCCCTGTTATTAGAGATGGCTATGAAGCTATCCGATTCTTCGAAAAACGCGACTTTAGTGGAGAACGTGGAGCCATCTATTTATGGCAAAGGAAGCTCAAATTCAAAATAGCCAAATGATAACGTCGTCAGAACTTGGATTAACAATAGTAGTGTCTACCTGGATATATCGCTTGGAAAAAATTTGACCAGCAAATGACTTTTGCGACAGCAGCGCCGCTTCGACGAAGTTAACGGAGAATTTTCGAAACTCCCGTAACATTTAGCCTTCTACAAGGCAGAACCCGTAACAAACACTTGGCAAATGCACGCGGAACGATGGTGATATATCCAGGTAGGCACTACTATTGTTAATCCCAAGTCAGAGAGCCATTGTAGAGTATTATAGTTAGACAACTTATTTAATGGGCTTTAACCTCATTATGTATCCCATGTAAAAATATTTATAATAATTGCTATAATTTATTGTATTGACCAATTTACGAACGATCCAATCAACGCGAGGGGTACCTATAAGTACCGCTTTATTTCGACGCAAGCGACATCTATTGAAAAGAGCTACTGCACGTCGAGCGAAGACCTAGTTGTCATGTGCACCAAAATAAAGTTTATTATTTTTGAAAACAAAAAGAGCCTCCATTTAACACTGTGATTTTTATATCGTGAGCTTGGATTGTTAAGTTCGTAAATTGTGAGATCTTTAGGATCTGCTTCTATCGCGTGTATGTGACTCATACTAACCGGAAGTGGGTTTAGGAACACCGCTAACTTAACGAGCATTCCCATTTTTAGATATTTGTTCACCGGTCGCACATAAATTAGGACAAAAAAGCTATTTACTGACTTGTGTAAAATAGTGGACTATATTTCTATACTCACAACAAAATGCAGCGTGTCAATGTCAGAATTTTAACCGTTATTGTTTTGAGTCAAGGTTTATAAAAAGTTAGTATAGAGTGGTGTCGTCTGATACGATTTTGAAAACTTGTAACGTCACAGCTGTAGTGTTAATAGTGGCCGCCAAGACAGTTACCGTTTTTTATCAATAGGCAAATTACAATGGTGACGTCGCAGGGTTTCAGACGACCACACTCTATAATCTTTTGGTATTTAAAAAAAAATAATGATTCAGGAACGTTAATTAAAAGTATTTCCTAATTTTCCATAGTCATTTGCCACTAACATGGGATTTTATCTAAAAAATATGAATTTATTAATAACACTGAAAATTTCCTTCTAATTCAATTTTATTTTATTTTTATTTAAAATTTTCATTTTATCAATTTTTAAACATTTTGATTTATTTCCCTACATTGGTAAATTATAATATAATTTTACTATTACATTTAATATTTATAGTTTAGATCGCTCTGAATTAACATTGCTAAATGAAGTTTGCGCAATTTCGTAAATACATGGAATTATAATAAGCGATTAAAATTAATGCTTTAAAAATAATTTTATTTAAATTAGAGTGAAAGGTTTGTCTGATTTAAATCAATTTGATTCAGATTTAAATATGATTCAAATCACTTTTTATACTTCAATTCATTTTACGATGCCCAGTAAGCTGTCTAGCAATAACAATTCGGAGCAACTTAAATTTAGTGTTAATTAGAAATTAAAATTAATTTAAAATGTAGTTTTAGTTTCCTTAGTAATCAATTTGTCAAGACAAAGACATGAATCGTTTACAAAATAATTAAAAAAATTAGATTTAAATACATTTATTTTTAAAATTATAAATTAACAATCATGTGCGAAATTCTCCCGTGTATTAACTTTTAAGCGTCCTCTAGACGTCCACCCGTACGCGTTTCAAATGTTTTCCAAATCTCACATTTTCAAGCGTGGCTTAAGTGGGAGGTGGGAAATGTAATTTTTTTTTAATACAAAACGAAATTCTGGAAAAAACTTGTTCGATAATCTAATAGCACTTCAAAATACATTTCCTGGCGTTGATGGGGCGACAAAAAGTACCCGAAGTCAGCGTGGTGCCTGGACCCTAACCGGAGATTAAACTTCGGTAAATAAAACGCGTACGGCGAACTTGTAGTGTCCATATTTAAGTACTCCATTGTTTCCTTGTTTACCAATTATGTATTGTTCGTCAGTAATCGGCTGAAGTGTTAAACTAGAAATGACAGTTCTATTATAAGTAGAACAACTTTGTTGTAACAATTACACCCATTAACCTATTTCTCAATAGCTAGGAGTAACAAACACAAGGAGAACGCAGCTAGCCTTTAAACACGCTAACGAAGGGTTGTGTACGAATTTCATTGGACGAGCGTCACGAGCTTTTACGCTGAACGTTTTACGGGCGGGGGGGGGAAGACAATTTCCGAATTTTCCCCTTCCGACGGCAGCAGGCGCTAAAGCGTCTAACCAATAAAAAATTTACGCAAGAAAATCCACTACTTTTGACGGGTTGCGTTCTCCTTGTGCGGGCAGTGCTGTGTTTGTTGCTCCTAGATCAAAAGTGCGATGGTTGTTAAGGGTTTTTAATTGATTTTTTTATTTTAGTTAATTTTTAAACTTTTTATTAAATTAATATTGTCTTTACAATTTGATTAATGTGGCCGAATTGATAACGAAAACTACATTTTAAAACTTAATTTTATATAAATTTAGGTTGTAATTAGAAATAATTTTTATTTTGCTCGGATTTAACTTTGCCAGTCCTACGTTGGTAATTTAAAACTATTTAAATCAGATGATTAACTTCTTTATTTATCGTGGATCATCTCATTTAACATTTCTGCCACTTGGTTTAACACACTAGTTATAACTGGCACTAGTTAAGTTTCTAAAATAGTCTTCCAACACGCGCGCGAACGTATTTTTCTATTTAGAATGTAGTCCCTTTCAAGTAAATGTTTTTCAACGTCACTATAGCTATAGTTATTGAAGATTGAACACGCGCCGGAATCCGGTAAGATTTTTAAATCCCAAGTCCGCGTGCGAAATGCACGTGCCAATAAAGTATTAAAAAGCTTAAACTCGTGACGCCGAGAAAAACATTTTATACTTTCATTTTTTGATTTTATTTTATGGTAATTTTGGAAACACCATATTTCAACTGTTATAATCTTTACACCTCGCATAAATATAGTTTAAAAAACTACATTCATGTAAAAATTAGTGGTCAGATAAGAATTTTTATGTATGACATTTAAGGTATGGATTTGGAAGATTTATATTGAATTTAAAATGGTCAAAACTAATGTTACACGCTAGATCAGATGGTATTTATATTCGTAGATTGCTCGTCGAGGTGGCCTAATTTCGTTGCCATGGTATCTAGTTTATCGGCCATGATTTTGAAGGAGTAGAAACTAAATTGAAAAATTTTCTGCCAACAACCGCTGACTTAATTTTGACGTAACTAGCGACAAACATATATAGCTTCTGTTAAAACTGGTGAAATTCGTTTCAGAAATATGGTAGTTCATACGCCCTTTAAGAGCCCTATGAACCTGGCGGTCACATAATTTGATAAATAGGATCGTGTAGTATTTTTATCGTGATCAGTTTCGTAGAAAAAATGGCATGGCAACTTGTTTTAGTTATAACGTATACCTACGTCGCTACGAGTAACCAGCGAATACGTTAAAGTTATTCTTACCATAGTAAATATCCAAAAAAATACAGAAATTTACTGAATTCGAAAAATGCAAAAACTACTTCAAACAGGGCTCGCACACGATCTGGAAAATCAGGGAATTGCCAAATTGTTATAAGAAGTCAGGGAAATTTAAAATGGTTCCAAGAAGTTGAGGAACACTTAGGGAATTGGAAAATGGTTCCAATAAATCATAAAAATAATTTATGGAAGATGTACTAGAATTCATATTAATTATTTTACAATATTTTATCTCAAACCTTCCATTTATTGTACAAAGATAATCAGGAATTTTTTTAAATTGATCAGGGAAAACCTGGAAAAGTCGGGGAAATTCCTTACTCAAATATCGTCCGAACTAGAGGTCGGCGGAGCGAATAAATTAACCGGCAAAATTTCTATTAACCATAAAAAGTTGGGTTAATTGTTTTTTTATGAACATTTTATACGAATAAACAACGATTTAACATGCAAAAATAATCGTTTTTTTTTTCGTATATTTTTTGGATAATTTGCGGTTATGAACAAAAATAAATAATAGGATAATTTCTTATTCAAACGCCGATCTCTAGTACGAACCCTGCAAAATGTCCACACGGTTGTCGTACACGTTTGGCGATACGAACGTAACGCCAATTGATCTAAAGCATACTCGAATGTAGAGGTACACTCTATATTTCATCCAAAGAAAAAGTGACTTTTAAAAAAATTCAAAGACCCCTCTCTCTCTCTCGGATGAAACCAGTTTCTGCATATTGTAATTAAGCGAAGAATTTGTCGAAACGGGGGCTAAGGACTGTTTTAATTTCTCTCTTTATTCGCCACTGCAGGCTACCATATTCTTTTAATACCTATAATTAACCCCAAAACCAGATCTTCTTCCATGTGTTCATTTCCTTTTCTCTTCATTTGTCCCTTCTTTAATCGCTTTTTTCTCGATTCATTAAATACGATAGGAAAAATACATTGTTGGGGTTAGTTGGTCGATTAATCGACGCTATTTATCTTTGAAATCGATTAATCGACGCTATTTATCTTTGAAATCGATTAATCGACGCTATTTATCTTTGAAATCGATTAATCGACGCTATTTATCTTTGAAATCGATTAATCGACGCTATTTATCTTTGAAATCGATTAATCGACCATCTTATTTTCGATTCACAACATTCGTGAGGAAAATTACATGGTTTAGTTGGGTGTAAAATTAATCGAGCCTCTTATTTTCGATTTATATAATTCGCGATGAAAAGTACATTGTTGGGTTGGGTGTAGATTAAATCTGTGTTAATCTTTGAAATCGATTAATTGACCCTCTTTTTTTCGATTCAATAATTAGCAATGGGTTGAGTGTTCGATTAATAGAGCTCAATTTTATAAATCGATTAACTTACCAGGCTAAGTACCAAAATCTTTTCATTAGCCTTCATTTAAAGGGAAATGTTTTACGGTGGGGATGGTGGATCGAGATGGATTAATTTTCTTAAAATCGATTGATCTAAAATATGAAATGTATGCTTAAAAATTAGAATTTTAAAATTAGTCGATGATAGAAGTTGTTGAATTATCTGAATTTTAACGAATAGTCAATATTATGAAAAAAAATTAGTATTGTCCTCAATCAATCAATTTATTTTTATGGGAAGGGGGAACCGAAGATCCCGGTGGAAAACCCCTCGAACCAGTGGGGAGAGAACTTGCAAACTCAACGCGGGAGTGGTTCCGAGTTTTCACCAAGTATCCAACCCGGCTCCTCTTGCTGCGAGGCGAAAGTGCTAACCACGTACATTTTCTAAGTCGATTAATCGAAAAATGTATATTCTAATCGAGTAATCGTTGTACTCAATATTCGGCGATTCACTCAATCGTACGAGGTCTTCTAATATTTTTTAATTTAAATTTTACTTTTTAAACTCAAAAAAGTAATAAAAATTATAGAAAGACGGGGGCTAAGTCTTATTGAATTTAGAATTGTTCCAGTAACCTCATTCTCGTTGTCACGCTGAAATAATTATTTGAAGACGATATCTGCCCCAGACCAGGAAATATTTCCATTCGAATCGCTTTTAATTTTTTTCACTTTTCCCACTTCGTTTATTGTGGCAGCTCTCTTTCCAAAACATTTTCACTCAGTATTTAAATTTTGATACTTTTTTTTAAGTACACTGGGTGTGGTGGCCAGATGACATTGCCTTTATTAAAAAAGATATAATTTAATATGGCTTATAATATATATTTTGCGTGGTAATTTGGAAAATCTTTTAGTATGCTTTAAGCGTTACTCTGTTAGATTGAAACAGTCCTTGATCAGGCAGGTTATGTACACGACCTGGAAGACCTGTAAAAGTCAGGGAATTTTAAAATGATTCCAAATGGTTAAAACAAGCAGGGTTGTTGATTTTTTTGATTTTTTTAAAAAAATCAAAAACATTTTTTTTATTTTAATCGATTTTTTTATTTTTTATTAATTTTTAGGTTTTTGTCACTTATTAAAAGCAATATATAAGCTTATTGATATAATTATAATTTTGTATAAATAATATTCAATAGTTTTAGACAGTTTTATCATGTCAAAAAATATTTATTCCAAGAAATAAGTATATTTGTATCACAGGAGTAACCTTGAAGTAAAACTAAACAGTGTGAGAAATAAGGCACTATCACAGGCCAATCGCCAGTTTAAAAATTAAATGCCTGGGGTGTTAGTGGCCCTGGTGAAAACTTAATTAATTCAAAGTTTTTCCCTTGAAGATTTATAGTTCTTTATTTAACACTCCAAAATTTTGAAATACCCATAATAACTAACCTATTAAGCCTATACCCTAGCACATATTGTCAAGAGTAGATAATTTGACCATAAATTATGAAAGCCTGATTCCGAAGGTTAAAAATGGTAAGTGGCCAGTGGCCAGTTTTTTAATAAAACTACCTAGGCTCTACTGGCCACAGGTCCAGTTTAAAACAATTCCTTATTTCTCAGCCGCCGAGAGTCCATTATTTTCAAAACACCAAAAATGAGGTGGGGAAGGGATCGTGGTAGTGACAGGTAATAGTGTAATATAATGACAAAACAGGTCTAAAATATAATAATTCAATAGTAAATCTCTCATTTATGGAAAGTTAATACCTTTTAAACAATCTTTTATAGGAACAGATTTAAATCAACGATTTTTTAAAAAAAATCATTTGATTAAAATCGCGATTTAAATCGCTGATTTAAATCAACTTGATTTTAATCAAACAACCCTGAAAACAAGTAAGGGGATTTTAAAATGGTCCCAAAAAGTAAGAGGATTTTAAAATAGTAGTGCCTACCTGGATATATCACTCTAGCGTTCCGCATGCATTTCCTAAGTTTTTGTTACGGGTTCTGCCTTGTAGAAGGCTACGTGTTACGGGAGTTTCGGAAATTCTCCGTTAACTTCGCCGACGCGGCGCTGCTGTCGCAAAAGTCATTTGCTTGTCAGGTTTTTTCCAAGTGATATCCAGTTAGGCACTACTATTGTTAATCCAAGCATAAAGTAAGGGAATTTTAAAATGGTCCCATAAAGTAAGGGAATTTAAAAATAATTCCAAAAAAATCAGGCAAATGTTTTTGAAAGATGTATTAAAAATTCATAATCAATATTTTTCAATATTTTACCACAAAACATTCACTTATTCTACAAAAATTGTCGGAAAATTTAGCAATTTGATCAGGAAAAACCTGGAAATGTCAGGGAATTTAATTCCGGAAATTTTGTACGAACCCTGTTAATGATATTTATCATCCTAAGAACGGTTACGCCATCTATCGCCAAAACAACGTAACTGTGCGATATTTTCTGCGCATTGTTACTTATGGTATAACGTCACTTAGGGTTTGTGGCGTTACATATGGTATAACGTCATTCTAGTGCTATTCTAATTTCTTGTTGTGTTACTTATGATACAACGTGATGATTCGAGAGCTACACTTATGATGTTGTGTTTGATACGTCATGATTCCCAGAGTTTCACTTATTTCTAGTTGAGTTACTCATGATACAACGTCATGATTCCAGAGTTGCTTATTTCTAGTGGTTACTTTTGATGCAACGTGATGATTCAAGAGCTACATTTACGTTGTTGTGTTATTTTTGATACAACGTCCTGATTCCCAGAGTTACTTATTTCTAGTCGTGTTACTCATGATACTACTTAATGATTCCAGAGTTACACTTATTTTAGTAGTGTTACTTTTGATGTAACTTCACGATTTGAGAGCTGCACTTATATCTTGTTGCGTTACTTTTGATATAACGTCATGATTTGAGAGCTACATTTATTTCTAGTTGTTACTTTTGATACAACGTGTTGGTTCGAGAGCTACACTTATATCTTGTTGCGCTACTTATGATATAAGGCGTCGAGTGTAAATGCAATTTTTCCAAAAGGAAAGCGTACCAATGTCACTAGAATGAGAATAAACGGAAGGCCGCGGTTGAAGATTAAAAAGTATCGAAATGAGAGCGCGGTGGCTGGCTGGATGCCGCGTGTGGCCGGCTGTAGACATTGCCAGTTAAAATGTTCCACATCGCTGATTTTGGTGCCGAATAAAAATACCTTGATTAATATTTTTTATATACACGGTGTACGGTGGTCTTTGTACCTCACGTAATTCAAATTATAAAAATCTTTCTTTTTACGCGAAAGTAGGTTTCTCTCTAAGATAAGACTATCTAGTCTGTAAGAATTTCAGCTGGACCTTTTCACCGCTGAGTTTTTTTGGTCGTATTTATTCAATCGTTAAAATGAAATTGCGTATCCGCCTCGACGATATAGAACTGCTCGCAACAATATATTCTGTTTCTTCTGATTATTTTAGTGGCGTTGTCTCTCTTATTTCATAATACGTTTTATCGTTTCCAAATAAGGTAGACGCTTTGTCGTTCGATTGTTCATTGTTGATAATTTATCGGTATGGGCTTAGCGCCGTTTTTGGTAATGTTAGGTGTTGATAGGATACGTTGTGGTAGCTTTGCTTGGAAAACCTGCAATTCCTGGGAATGTGAAAATGGAGTCGAAAGTCGATAAATTAAAAAAAAAAAACTTTAAAAGTTTAGGGGCAGTCCAGGGAATTTAAATTTGATTGAAAAAATTTTTACAAAACATTTTATAACAGATGCATACATTTTGACTTATTTTTTTAATCAAGTGATTTTTTATACGAAAGTAGGTTCTTTAGAAATTTCAATACAGAGAAACTGCAATTGGATAATTTAATTTATTAAAGATTAATTTAAACTTCAGTTAACGTTATCTCCGCACTCAAATTATCAATAAATTTCTCAAGAAAAACAGGTATAAAACCTTAAAAAAATCTAAAAAACTGTTTTTTAGTCTTGAGGAAATCTTGGTGCAAAGAGTAGATAAATTAGATTATCTGATTTAAAGAAAAAACATATTAAAAATAAAATTTAAAATATTTTGCGCCGTTTGAACGTTAGAGGGCGATATTTTACGGGATCGTGTTGGTGTATAAAAATAAATCAACATTGCTTTTTTCGGGAAATAAAAGTTCTATATTCCAAATCGAATTTCAGGGCTCTCACCAGGTCCCTAAAATACCCAAAAGTATTGATTTTTCTTCAAGGTTCCTAAACTACTCTTAAAATCGGGATTTGGTTTCTAAAACAACATATTTATGGAATTCAGAGAAACCATCGTATGCTGAAATATTTTTCTACATCTATTCAGACTATTCAAGGATTGTTTACAAAATATAGTTCGAACATAACCTAAGCTTGGTAACATGATTTTATTTTAGGATAGTTAGGTTGTATAATTTAAAACAATATAAAAATGCAGTCAGATTTGGTGTTCATAAAGATATCATTTTGTTCCCTATTTGGTTTCAATTTTGAAAAATTTCGTCCCTATTTTTTAAATATTTTAATTGGAGCCCTGGAATTCTTAAATAGCTATCCGATATCAATTCCAAAAAGAATTTATTGTATAATAACTATTTTTAGATTGGTATTTTAAGTTTTAATGTTATCAATAATGTATTTATTTCATCTATAGGGATAATGACCCTGTTGAGAGCTTTATTGCGCAGCTTCCATCGGGGCCAAAATTTCCCTCTTGCGATAATTTCATTAAAGGGGGACGGTCAAGCTTTAACCAGTTAGATAGCCCTATAGCCCATTTAAAACTAATATTTTCGGCGAAAACCGCATCAAAAAATATTGAGTGGTTAATTTTTAATAAAATTATAAATTTCGGGAAATCGAAAAGCGCGCGTCCGCCGCGACACCTGGTGAGAAGTCGGTGAGACAGAAAAACAACGTAAAAGCGTGCGCTGCTGAAGACGCGAAAAATTTGTTTTGCACGAGCGGGGCGTTCCAGTTATAAGAGACCTAAGCCTAAATTGCGCGATTTTAAAAGTTAGGATAGTTCGCAAATCGCTCATACGGGGTTAGGGGCGCTGGCGGCAGCCCCTAAGATGGCGGCGAAAATTCAAACCCAAACACCTGGCGTTATTTTTCGTTTCAACTTTTTGGGCCAAAAGCTATTTTTTCAAGACAAAAAAGGTACTTGTTAGTATATTGAACGTCTTGTTAATCTTTTGATACGGAAATAAGGCCATATTTGAAAAAGCTTGGCCGTTCCCCTTTAAACGAAAAATCCATTTTTTTACCCACTTTTGACTTGGAAATTCCCATTTTTATCCTCGCTATACTAATTTTATATAAATTTTACTTTAATTCTGAAAATAATTCCAAGTATAAGGTTTTATTTATTACGAATTTACTTACATTTAAATAACTTTGCAAAAATATATTCTCAATAGTCGCAAATGTATATTTAAAAATGTCGGAATTTTAAAAATTAGTCTAAAAATCGGAAATGTCGGGGAATTTTAATATGGTTATAGGAATCAGGGAAATGTCGGGGAAATTTAATATGGGTATAAGAATCAGGGAATTTTCTTATGGGTATAAGAATCAGGTAAATGTCAGGGAATTTTCTTATGGGTATAAGAATCAGGGAAATATCAGGGAATTTTCTTATGGGTATAAGGGAATTTTAAAAAATTGTCAAAGTCAGGGAAATGACGGAATTTAATTAGTTGCAAATAGCAAACGTTTACTAAAATATAGTTTAAAAATACAAAATCTTGGCACAAAATAAGTCGGGGGAAATCTGCGGAGATGGTCAGGGAAAACCGTGGAAAGTCAAGGAATTCGATTGTGAAAACTGTGGCAACCCTGAGCAGGGGCGTAGGAACCGGGAGGGGCAGGGGGGGGGGCAATGCCCCTCCCTAGAATTTTGCTGGGAGGGGCAACTAATGTTATTGCCCCCTCCAACCTTTGGTCAGTTGAAATCTTCAAAAGGCTCAAATTATCATTTTAAAAGCATATACAGTTTAAAGAACCTCAACTGTGTTTAAATTTCAGTCTTTTCCCGCCAATTTGCATAGTAGTAACTAGTACACATGCATTCGGAGAAGCTACACTCCATTAAAAATTAAAAACCATTGTCCAGACCCCTCTTCGTTTATCTTTGCCCCCTCCAACTTCTAGAACGTTCCTACGCCCCTGACCCTGAGTGACGTTTTTCCTGCCCCCCTCTAGTGGCGCGGGGGTCAAAATTCGTCCATTATAATCGCGCATCGTCTCGACATTCACCCTAACGCGAACCAGGTCAAGTTTCTGCCGGCAACTCCGATAGAGAAACGAACCGTTTAAAAATAGTCCGCTGGCAGCAATCGGCGGCTCTTTCGCGACATCCACTGATAAGTGGCGAACGAGTTCCGACGACCCTCGTGCAGACATATCAAATTCCCCCACTGCTAAAGCGCGCATTGACGAAACTCCCAGCCCTAGAGTGTCTACAATTACGTTGATAATATTTTTAATCGGTTCGAAACGGTTCACGCGCGTGAGTCATGTTCGAATTGATGCTTGTACCCGATTATCCAATCCGTTTTGGTTTTATTGCGTCTTTTTCTTTTAAATAACAGGGGATTATGAACTACAAAATAATCACAGGGACCCCAGGGGTCCTATAATTCCTAAAAAATCCTATATTTTCAAAAATTTCCTATAACAGCCTATATTTCTAGCAAAATCCCCAACAAGTCCTATGACATCCTATAATTTCGATATTTTGCTCATTTCAAATCCCGCCACTCTGTTAAATTGCTATACCAAGTCATTCTAGTCTATACTTTTGTTATTATTGACATGGTTAGCTACTAGTATAGTTTGGTGACAATATGGCGAGGGGCGGATCACTTTGTTACAGGGTGTCCTAATAATCATGATTAAATTTTTAATTATGATTTAATCATTTTTATTCTTTGAACAGCCTCAGTTACAGATTTAATTTTAATCTAATCATGATTTAATCATACGAAGGTCTCCCAATAATCATTGGAGTGAGCTTCCCTAGATTTGGTTTTTAAATGCATAAAGTTAGTAAATGAAATAGCATCTGTAGTCCTATAAAATCTTATAATTTTGTAAAAATAGTCCTATAAAATCCTTTATTTTTAGAAATATTATCTTATTTTTCCTATAAAAATATTGAAAATTTGAGTGGGGGCCCTGTAATCATATAATTCGTGTACTACACTTAACCGCAAATGAATCGATGGTTTAAATTTAAAATAAGCCCAATGAAATAAATTTGTTTTATCGGTTTAATTACTGTTTAATATTTAAGTTTGTGTTGGAATTGTTTTATGATCTAACAATTAACTGTTGCTTTTCCAGTCTTATTGATGGAAACGTTGTGTCTATCGGTTATTTAACATTAATTTAAATAAATTATATTAATATTTTCATTTGCTTAAATTCATTTCGTTTGGGAATTGTCTTAGGATCTAATAACTAACGGCTCTTATAATTGATTAGAACGTTGTTTCTCTAGTTTAAATCATCCACAATTTAATGTTAATTAGATCTTATTTAATATTTTAGTTCGAAAAGTTTTTTACTTAGTACTGGAATTGTTTTAAAAGCTAGTTTTTGGATTCCTCCATTAAAACATTGATTTAAATTTATTTTAAAAGAATTTCTTGATTTGAATGTTAATTCATTGTGTTCTTTAAAATAAACCTCAATTGCAAAAATATTAAGTTAGTGAAATTAAACCTATATATATATATATATATATATATATAAATTATATATTAATGGAAAATACAATTTTAACATTTACATTAAGTTAGATCTACTGAAAAAAACCACTTTTGAGCCAAATTAAACAATTTCCCCGAAAATTTAAAGGTTTTTCCGCGTGTTTACAATTTCAAGGTTATTGTTACGCAAAAGCGCCACTTGCATATTTGTAGGGAAAGCAATTGCGAAATGTTTTCCTTGTAAGTGCTGCCCTCCATCGAACCGTTTGTTTCCTACATTGGTGGCAGTGTTAAAGCTCGAAAGTCTTACGGTCATCGATGCACATTTTTCACCATTACCGAATGATGAAAAATAATGTCCATCAATGGGCGTAAGTGTCTTTAGTGATAATGAAAATGTTCATCGATGGGCGTAAATGTCTTTAGTGATAATGAAAATGTTCATCGTGGGGGGTAAGTGTCTTTAGTGATAATGAAAATGTTCATCGAGGGGGGTAAGTGTCTTTAGTGATAATGAAAATGTCCATCGAGGGGGTAAGTGTCTTTTGTGATAATGAAAATGTCCATCGAGGGGGGTAAGTGTCTTTAGTGATAATGAAAATGTTCATCGAGGGGGGTAAGTGTCTTTAGTGATAATGAAAATGTCCATCGAGGGGGTAAGTGTCTTTTGTGATAATGAAAATGTCCATCGAGGGGGTAAGTGTCTTTAGTGATAATGAAAATGTTCATCGAGGGGGGTAAGTGTCTTTAGTGATAATGAAAATGTTCATCGAGGGGGGTAAGTGTCTTTAGTGATAATGAAAATGTCCATCGAGGGGGTAAGTGTCTTAAGTGATAATGAAAATGTTCATCGAGAGGGGTAAGTGTCTTTAGTGATAATGAAAATGTTCATCGAGGGGGGTAAGTGTCTTTAGTGATAATGAAAATGTTCATCGAGGGGGGTAAGTGTCTTTAGTGATAATGAAAATGTCCATCGAGGGGGTAAGTGTCTTTTGTGATAATGAAAATGTCCATCGAGGGGGGTAAGTGTCTTTAGTGATAATGAAAATGTTCATCGAGGGGGGTAAGTGTCTTTAGTGATAATGAAAATGTTCATCGAGGGGGTAAGTGTCTTTAGTGATAATGAAAATGTCCATCGAGGGGGTAAGTGTCTTTTGTGATAATGAAAATGTCCATCGAGGGGGTAAGTGTCTTTAGTGATAATGAAAATGTTCATCGAGGGGGGTAAGTGTCTTTAGTGATAATGAAAATGTCCATCGAGGGGGTAAGTGTCTTAAGTGATAATGAAAATGTTCATCGAGGGGGGTAAGTGTCTTTAGTGATAATGAAAATGTCCATCGATGGGGGTAAGCGTCTTCTGTGACGATGAAAAATCACGGGAGACACTTTCGCCGCTAGATGGACGTTATATTCATGTAATAAATTTGAGGCCAATAATGATATTTCCATTATGAAACTAAATTCTTACAGTTTGATGTACATAATTTTTATTATCTGGAAACCAGCATTTTCATTATCAGGAAACTCACCCCCCATCGATGGGTATTATTTGAATTATCACGAAAAACACGCCCATCAATGAAAATTTTATTTATCGGAAAGAAAATTCATATCAGTAAACGTTTTCATTTATCACGTAAAAACGAGCTTAAAAATTTTACGGTCATCGATAGACATTTGATTGATATGAAATAAATTTACCGTCCATTTGCATTTTTAAAAATAGTCTGGAATATTGAAAATTATCCTTTTGCTGAAAATTGAGCTTTGCCAAAAATATATATGCAAATATATTGTTTTTGTTTAAACACTATTAAGCCTTCAATGAAATCCGTAATAAACCTCTTCAAAAAATAATCTTAAAAATAATCCAACAATCACTTCATTCATGCACGGTATTCTCGAGAATGAAAAAATACTCCTTTGAGAGATTAGGCTTCAGAAATATCCTCCCATCGGAGATAAATGAAGTGGACGAAAGAGGCCATAGTAAATTTGGTTTTGATGATGATTATCCGCTACAAAGTGCAGACTCTGGCAACATGACTTTCAAGGGCTTGAGAGCCTACCTTCTCTCGGAGGAAAAATATCCTAACTTCGAATTTAAAGTTTGTCTTCAGACCATCTCTTGTTGTACATAGCGTAAGCTTATGACGTACTCTAACTAGAATAATTTGGAAATGATTTGTATAACTTAATAAGTTAGATCTTGTAAATTTCAACATTAAAACATTCGAAACGAATTTTTGTATCGGTCGATAAGGATTCGAAACGAATTTTTGTATCGGTCGATAAGGATTCGAAACGAATTTTTGTATCGGTCGATAAGGATTCGAAACGAATTTTTGTATCGGTCGATAAGGATTCGAAACGAATTTTTGTATCGGTCGATAAGGATTCGAAACGAATTTTTGTATCGGTCGATAAGGATTCGAAACGAATTTTTGTATCGGTCGATAAGGATTCGAAACGAATTTTTGTATCGGTCGATAAGGATTCGAAACGAAATTTTGTATCGGTCGATAAGGATTCGAAACCGGTCGAAACGGATTTAGTTTAAATTCTTAATTTTCCAAAATACCCCTAATTTTTTGTCTTTGTCAGTTATTTATCGTTAAGCCTTTGTTGGGAAGAGAGATAAGATTAACGTGTAAACATAGTTTAAATAAAACTTGAGAATGAACGTAAATTTGATTATCGTGAAAGTCTCGAGTTAGGACATTTGTGAGCTGAAAATAGAGTCGGCGTCTGTTCGGCCCGTTTGCACCCCTATTAACCCTTGGGGCGAGTCGGGTCGCGATTTGTTGAGATGACCGAAAATAGCGAAAGAAGTTAAGGGCTTCCGATTACGTTGCCAGCCTTGTTTTTCCCACGATTGCGAGACGAGACCTGTAACAAAAGAAGCACTTTGAGAGAATGCTTCCCCCCCCCTACCCTCTGTATCCGTGCCGTGCATCAAATGAAGTCCGTCTGTACGCGGCTGGTTGATGGAAATGGTATTGTTGGCTGGCCAGGCCGTAGAGACTCTTGCAGCGCGCTCTAGTGGACGCGGTCGCCTGCCGTTTTTTGGGGGTAAGACGTTTTGGGGTTGGATGAAACGCGCCCTTGACGTCACAAGATGCCGGAAAAACTATAGGCATTAGTGCATTCTACGACATAAGATGACGAGTTGTCGCCTCCCTATTATAAAGAAGGGGGTAACGAAATCTCGTCATCTTATGACGTAGATTACACTTCGGTGTAGTTCTCTGGATTTTTACCGCGTTTAACAGATATCATATTCACATGTGTTATAGTTTCAAGCGGGAATCCATACCTCTACTTGGAATGCTTATCGCGGCAGATTTTCGTCTCGATGTGGCTGACGGTTTTTTATGACGTCACTATGTTAACTTAACAATGAACATCGTGAGAGGGGAGCGCGCGCAGAGGGGATTTTTTCTCTCGTAGGCGGGGCCAACGCCGCAGAGTGATCTTACCATACCCGATACGGCATAAGCCTTCCAAGTAGAGGCATGAATTCGTTTCAATTTATACCATTAAAATTAAATGTAAATGTAAATGTTTATTAGGGACTTTTTCTGCTTTTAAAAATGGAGTTTAATTAAATGTTTCTGCGTTTAACAAATGTTTTAACAGGTATTCTAGTTAGAATTTATGTAATTGAAACATTGCTATATTTAATATTTAATTTTATTTAATTTTATTTTTAAAATTATATTATATTGTATCAAGATTGTATTTCTTTATACCTAGGGATAATGTCTATGTCGAGACGGTTTTTAGCCTTTCTCTCAATCCACCCGTTGGTCCCCCCAGTACGCTCCTCCGCTTAAAATAAAACGAATAGTCCCGGTATTTCATTGGCTGCTTAAAATTTACGTCACCTAACGCGATGGAATTCAAACGCCGGTGACGTTTTGTCTTTCCCCCCGCGCGAGACGGGGGAAAGGCGTTCAACGTGCCCGGCGATTGTCGCAACATAATCATTCTTCCTAAATATAAATAAATACATTCTTGATTGTATTCAGAGTATAAGTTGAAATATATTTGAAACCCCTACGTTACGTCTTGTTTTTGGCTTTTACTCGGATCGAAAATAGCCCTCTCGAAACCGGTCAATCCCAGCCTAATGAGAAGAAAATAACGTTTATCAGGAAACCCTCCAACCTGCCCATCACCGCTCGCGGCAGGCGGGGTTTCTCGCGAATTCCACGCTACCATTGGATTATTTTTTTATTCTTCGTAAAAAGGGAACTGGGCAGTGTTACCGAATGGCAAAACTTTAGGTTGTTAATTGAGTCCAAGGCGGGTGATGTACCCGACGAGAAAACCCGTGAATTACTTGAAATGGGAAAATCGATAAAGTAATTTCAAGGTCGGCTTTTCACGACCCTCGAAATATGTTATTTGAAGCCATTTCTGACCATTCTCAATTTATAGAACGTGATGAAAACAAAAATATCCGGAGCGATGTTAGGGCCAAAATATGGTATCTTGAAAATTATACTTTTTAAGGGTTATACTTTGTGGAACCTAGGAGCAAGAAACACAAGGAGGACGCAGCCAGCCTTTAAACACGCTAACGAAGTGTTGTGTACGAATTTCATTAGACGAGCGTCACGAGCCTTTACGCTGAACGTTTTACGGGCGGGGGGGAAGACAATTTCCGAATTTTCCCCTTCCGACGGCAGCAGGCGCTAAAGCGTCTAGCCAATGAAAAACGTACGCAAGAAAATGCACGACTTTTGACGGGTTGCGTTCTCCTTGTGTGGGCAGTGCTGTGTTTGTTGCTCCGAGGTGGAACGTAGCTTGTAATTCCAAATTTCCTTATTTAAACATTTTATTTTATTTGTCAAGAGTCACTTTTAAATCTACCATAATTGGAATCTTTTTAATAATAAATTTATCCTTCGCACGTCGATTTCTTTGATTAATTCTGTTTTTATTGATTTTTAACCTCAAGGGAAATAAATCTCATTTAAATCGATTTGATATTAACGTAACTAGCGCCAATGTAAAAATTGTGGCAACCCAGTCATATATTTGAAAGCACTTTTTTATTGATTTTTTATAAATTTATAAACTTACATATTTATAATAGATTAACGAAATTCATATTTTTTTACACCAGGTTTAACAGAAGATAAGTTTAATTGGCGCTAGTTACGTTGAAATCCAGTCGTAGCACGTATTGGCGGATGACTTGTATTAAATCATAAACAGTATACAGGGGTGTTTTCAAAAGGTGATGTAAAAATTTGAAGGAGTTGTAGAGGGTGAATTGAGAAGTATGCCTCTTTATTTCCTTATTTAAAAAGCAGCAGGGACTTTAATTACTGTTTAAGTTTACTTTTTACGCTGGTTACCTCGATTTGTTTACGAAGTCCTTTTTCACTCATCACACGAACCCAAACCTTCATGTTCGCATTTCCCTGCTGCTTGGTTTTGCGCTGGTTGCAGCCTACTTCCAGGGGCTAGTAGGCCACATTTTGAAGCTCTCTGGCACACTTTTAACTCATCGTAGGAATATTGGGGGGGGGGGGGGGGAGAAACAGGCATACTTCTCAACTTAACCCCTACAACTCCAAATTTTTCCATCACATTTCGAAACGCCCTGTAATATCCCTTAGGGATATGTACTGTGTCTATGATTAAATGGATTGAAAAGTAAATCGACATCAATTTGGACTATTTTTAAACCGATTTGTAAATGACAAAAAGTAGCAAAGTCCATTTTAATTTTATACCAAAAAAACCAAGTTACTATATTTTCGCACTCTTCTTCCGCAAAAATCGTCCATAAAAACAGTATACTTTCTAGAACCTCGAGGTGGAAGTCACGACACCCAAATCGAAAGTTTTCAGGCTCTTTGGCCCATCTCGCGAAACGATGACTCACACTAGATTTTTTATTGACGGGTGGGTAGACACTATGGAATGCTGCTTTTGGTCGGCTTTTTTCCATCCAGGGGCAGACAATTTCGAACAATTTCGCCGCGTCGTTGTGCGCCATTGCGCGTGTTCTCATGCGTTGCCTTGGTTACTTCTGTTGTAATCCCCTCCCCCCTTTGTGGTTCGTTTCACTCCCCCCGTGTCTGATTGGTTAGTTGTGGTTTGTTATTTTCAAAGTTAAGTTTCGCCAAAATATGGTGTTTTTGAACTCTCGCATATTTTTGTCTAGCGTTATTGCAATTTTACTTTTATAATGTATAGAGTAGTATCACCTCGTAGCTTTGGCCATGGCCGCCATTTTAAGCGCATATTTTTCTCTATAGGAAAAAGTATGGGTGAGGTTGCGTGATGTAGCACAGACACTACTCTATAGTGGAATTTATTCAAATTTAAAATATTTTTATTTGGGGGGTGAATCTTTTTGTAATTTATATTAAATTTTATTTTGGGGGGTGAATCTTTTTATAATTTATCTTAGATGTTTTGGGACAATGAAACTATTTTTAATTGAAATTTTGATAGAACATAAACTTGATTGAACGTACCGGTATAGATCGTTTTACAATTTTTAAAAGGCAAAGACGACTTTAAAGGGGTAAAATTCATCCGAGGTAACGTGGTGATGGCGTTATTGGTTAGTAGATGGCGCTCTGATAGCAACATGACGTCATAATTTTGATTTTCAACGATTGGTTGAAAGTTTTCAGTTTTTAGTGGATAACGGTTTTGTCGAGTTTTAAAATACAAAATTCACTTCCCTGATTGGATAGTTTAAAATTGTATTATAGTGCCATCTATGGCGGAGTGTTAACTACTGTTAAAGTTTAATTGTTAATTTAAATTACAAAAATTACATATTTTTAATAAGAATTTAAAGTACTATAATTTAGTAATTAATTAATTAACTTTTTAAAAAAGTTCATTTTTCATAAATTTTATAGTGTCGCCATCTACCTCAAACATTATGGAATAGGAAGGTACCTCGGGTGGGTTTCGCTCCTTTTTGCATATTTCCCTGTAGGCAATATGTGAACGCGTCTATTGGGATAGAATATATTGGTGTTTACCATAAGTGGTATTACTCTAAGTACCCAACTTCGAACGGGTTCTATGGGGGCCATGCGTGTCCGTGTGCCAAACTCTCTCTCTCTATAATAGTACTACCTCAACCTGCTACTAAAATGAATGCTCACTATTGCCGCGGTAAGCTTACGCCTCAGTGCTCGGTTGCTTATGGTGTTTACGGAAATTTTGAGTTTTTATTGTAATAAAAAAATAATGAAATTGAAAGGATGAACCTTTGTGGAAGCTATTTTGCAGAAATTAAAATTAGAGATATTTAAGATAAACATTAGGTTTTCATGGCTGAAAGATTTTATAATCAACTCGATAAAAAGTTTGTAATGGGATTTTTAAATTGATTTTTAAATATTCTATTTTCCTTGACAATTTATTAATAATTAGTGTGCTTTGTTAATGTAAACTAAAATTTAAATACATGTAATTTAGATTTCTTTGAATTGGCATAGTTACAGAAACTAATATATATTTTCATCAATACGTATGGTAATACAGTGATTTCAGTATCACGTGACACGACGTCACCTATGCTTTTTCCTATAGAGAAAAAAATCCCGCATAAAATGGCGACCATAGCCTAAGCTACGAACTGAAACTCCTCTATAGGCGCTATATATTTTAGACTAACAAATTTGGGACGGTACTCTCAATAGGGGGAGATGTTAAGTTAGAGCAACGCTAGCGCCGTTGCGGTGATGTTCGGAAACTTTCCAGGGTTAGTACACGACCTGGAATACCTGGAAAACCTGGAAAAGTCAGGGAATTTGAAAATGTTACCAAAAGGTCAGGGAAAAGTCAGGGAATTTGAAAATGATTCCCAATGGTCAGGGAATAGTCAGGGAAATTTAAAATGGTCCAAAATAGTAAGGGAATTTTAAAATGACCCCAAAAACAAATCCGGAAATTAAATTTTTGAAAAATACATAATTAACATTTTTCAAGATTTAACCTCAAAACTTAAATTTATTCTACAAAAATGGTCAAGGAAATTAAGCAATTTAGTCAGGGAAAACATGGAAATGTCAGGGAATTTTATTCCGGAAATTTTGTACGAACTCTGCTTTCCTACTCAAACCAAAATTACATGTGTAGGCAACACGGTATAAATTATAGAGCTCTTATCACGAGGGGGAGAAAAACGCGACTTTAGTGGAGAGCGTGCTGCCATCTTTTACTGACAAAATAAGTTAAAATTCAAAATAGCGAAACAATAACGTCGTCAGGGAACCATTGTAGAGTATTATAGTTAGACAACTTATACTCTAGTTAGTGGACTTTAACCCAAGTTATATATCCCATATAAAATATTTTGTTAAAACTTACTATTATTTGAGTAATGGGCAAATTTAAAAACCAGCCTATCAACGCGAGGGGTACTTTTGTCCTGCTTTATGGGTCAAAATGTAGCGTAAGCATATTGTTTTGATTTCGACGCTAGCGGCATCTGTTGTAAAAAGAACTATTGCACGTCGAGCCGACACTTGCTTTAAATCACGGTTTTAAAACACAAAACCCCCAGACCCATCGGGTTTTATTAAAAGTTAGGCTAACAAGTGAACAAAAAATCGACGTTTGACTCGCGATATTAATAAAATCTAAGAACCATATATATTTAAAAAATTTTAATAAACATGTGTTAAAATTAAAATAAGTGTGAACTGTTTTTATAGTGTTTTTTAGTTTATTGTTTAAGTGGGTCATACCCAAAAACCGGCAGTGTTCAAGTGTTTTTAGTGGATTGTTTAAGTGGGTCATACCCAAAAACCGGCAGTGTTCAAGTGTTTTTAGTGGATTGTTTAAGTGGGTCATACCCAAAAACCCGCTGTGTTCAAGTGTTTTTAGTGGATTGTTTGAGTGGGTCATACCCAAAAACCCGCTGTGTTCAAGTGTTTTTAGTGGATGGTTTAAGTGGGTCAAACCCAAAAACCCGCTGTGTTTTCAAGTGTTTTTAAGTGGGTCATACCCAAAAACCCGCTGTGTTTTAAAGTGTTTTTAAGTGGGTCATACCCAAAAACCCGCTGTGTTCAAGTGTTTTTAAGTGGGTCATACCCAAAAACCCGTTGTGTTCAAGTGTTTTTAAGTGGGTCATACCCAAAAACCCGCTGTGTTTTAAAGTGTTTTTAAGTGGGTCATACCCAAAAACCCGCTGTGTTCAAGTGTTTTTAGTGGATTGCTTAAGTGGGTCAAACCCAAAAACCCGCTGTTTGTTATGTGAAATGCATTTTTTTATTTCGGACCCTGCTTTAAATTGTACAACGCTGACTAAACTTCCAACATATAGATAATGAAAGTAATTTTTCCTTTTCTGAATATCAGGACAAATTGGAGACGCTGCAGTCGGAGAGCATCCGTCAAATCTCGGATCTGCAGGACAACCTCGGCCTGGAGAAGAAGAACCGCGAGGAGCTGACCAAGTACGTCCGAGAGCTGGAGCAAGCCAACGACGACCTCGAAAGGGCCAAACGGTAAAAGACCGCTCTCTGCTTGCTTTATGAAAATAACTATGGCCAACGTGGCCTTATATCATAAGTGTATAATATTATCACTTAAGTGTGACACTTCCTATTCTTCATACGCAAAAGTTTTACTGAGAGCAATAGATCTTAAAAGAAATTGATTTGAAAATCTTCATCGGTTCATTGTGTAAATTGGCGCGTGCTTGCTCGGAAGGGATAATCTTATTGGCTAAGACAAATGCGGATAAATATTGCTAAGCCCACGTGATTCTATTTTATTATCAGAATAAATAATTACACGTGCGACGAAAAAATGGGCGATATCATCGAGATTCACGCGTTTTTAATTTAAAAACCCTTCCTTTTGACGGTTTTTATTTTGGAGCGAATAATTTCTTTTGGCGTCTATTCGCGTGTCAGACTGCATTACGGGCTTCGGCGCCGTTTCGCGTCCGCTTGCTAACGCGTCACACGTAACCTTAGACAGCGCCTCGCTAGGGGGAGATTTTCTTCTTGTGATGACGTCACTCCGTTACTAGCTCTCAGTATAATATTCCCCCAAAGTGACAAGCTTGTGGAACAATGTTATAGACGTATGCTTTTATTAATTGTGCTCTTATGTCACAGACACTTACTTTTACAAGTCTACTAGCGCGCGCTACAATCGTCCGAGGAATGTAGGTTTTTCTAGCGAAGAATATATTAATAAAGCTGTTTCTTGTGACATAAAACAGGGTTCGTACACGACCTAGGAAAGTCAGGGAATTTTAAAATGATTCCAAAAGGTCAGCGGAAAATCGGGGAATTTAAAAGTTTCCAACAGATAGGGGAGAAGTCGGGGAATTTTAAAAGGTTTCCAGAAAGTCGGGTAAAATTAGTGAATTTTAAAATGAGTCCAAAATGTCAGGGAAAAGTCAAGGAATTTGAAAATGCTCCCAAAAGAAATCAGGGAATTAAATTTTTAAAAGAAAATATTTTTCAATATTTTTACCTCAAATCGTTCATTTATTCTATAAAAAATGGTCAGGGAATACTGGGCAATTTGGTCAGTGAAAACCTGGAAATTTCAGGGAATTTAATTCTGGAAATTTTGTACGAACCCTGTAAGAGCAACATTTTTTTATTCATTTTATTTTATAGAAATCAATATAAACGGTTGTAAGCCATCTTCTTGAAAACGTCTATGGTGGAACTTGTAGGAGATGGTACATAATCAGGGTGGCTACACCTATATTTAACTTTTCCGATAATTTACACTATTTTCCTAGTTTTTCCTATGTCGAATTTTTCGGGCTAATATTAATCTTGGGTCACCCAACCAATTTCTTTTCAAAAATACTTGATACCTATACTTTCCGGTACTTTTAATTCATTTTATAATATTTTTTCCTTTATTTTGCAAAAATAAATTATCCCACAAATTGCCTATTTTTCGTATAAGATGTATTTAGTTTTTTTTTTATGGTCACCCTGCAGAATAAATCTGTCTAAACTCATTTAAGTTTCAGCTACACATTTCCAATGGGATGGTCTAATCTATCTATTAGCAGTTGTCCAATTTGTTAATTGTTCATTGTCTTTGTCGTCATTTTTCAGAGCCACATACTGTTCACTCGAAGACTTCGAAATGAGGCTGAATCAGGTGCGTTCACACTTCCCCTTTTCTATTCGCTTTTGCGTAAACCACGCGCTTCTAGATAATTAAACAGGGTTGTCACAGTACCTGCAATACTTGGACATGTCAGGGAATTTAGAAATGGCCCAATCAAAAGTCAGAAAATTTTAACAAACTAGAAACGCAAAATGTATTATCAAAAATTAATATTTCTAATAAACTTGATTTGATTTGAAAAAGTCCGGGATAATTTACTTTTGGAATGGAAAATGCTTACGAAAATATGGGTTAAAAATTTGCAAATTTTGCACACGATAATTAAAATATCAAAAGCCACGGTCACGCGACAACTAAAACCCGTTAATTAGAAAGTTAATTAAAAGTTAATTAACCAGTTAAATACCTAATTGAGTCGTATGATCAAAACGAGTATCGAAGAATACCGGTTGCAAACTCGGTTCGGCTACGCAAAATACTTCGTGTAGCTTCCGAAACCAGTGAAGTGATTAGACGAAACTACAACAATGGCAAAAGGCCCATTGGACTGCAGTCTGTGCGTTAATACTTAGTCGTCGTGTATCCGGCTTTATTAAAAAATACAAGCACCGCCATTATGATTAATACTAGTTATGTAAGGGCCGTGTGAACTTCGAATAAACTAGTATCAGAACCGTCTTCAATAGTTTTAAACTCATTATGGAACCGTTTAAGTCCGTTGTGTGACCGTGGCTGAAGTTATTTCAGAAACCAGAAACTGATTTTAAGATTTCAAAGGCAGATTTGAAAATTTTGAAACTGATTTTTGGCCAGATTTTGGGATTTTTTTATTTTTTACACGGTCGGGTGTCACCCCCACATCACGCCCAAATGGGTGGTACCTGCCCTGCCGTGCAAAGCCCAAAAGCATTATGAACCAAATTTTCGTTTTAGAGATTTTGGTTTTATTTCACCTTATTTTATACGTTAAATTCAATTTTGAACTAATTTTGAACTAATTAGAGAAATGACTTGTTGCAAAACGCATTATTTTAGGTTTTAGCATTATTTTCAAACCAAAAACGCATTAATGTGTTTATTTTCTTTAAAAGTCAAATCAAGACGCATTTTTTTCGCGTTTTAAAACATAAATAGTCCAACAAATACGTGGTAAAAAGCATTTTTTAAATGATATTTCTGAAATATCGTTTGGCCTGTAAATTTTTTAGTACCAGAATATAATTTGAGTTGAAAAATCCAAGTCTTCTATATAAACTTGAAAGAAGTAAGTTGGGGTATCTTAAGCCAAAGAAAGTTTGAATTTCGCGGGTTTTCTCCATATTTTGGTTTTGGTCGTTAATGCTTTTGCGCTTTGCACGGCAGTGGCGCCCCCCTAGCTACGCCACTGTTAAAGACCCCCCTATAGGCGCCAGCGTAAATTCTTTGTCTAGTTCGACTTGTTAAAAAGTTCCACGCTCTTCTTGATATTTTATCGTAAAAGGGATCGAGTATTCGTTTTCAATTTGGGGAGCCCATTTACTCTAAAATATCACGGCGCGCTTGGAACCTTCGAACAAGTCGAACCAGACGTGAATAGATTGTTTCCAACGCAGGCCATCGAACGAAACGCCTTTCTGGAAAGCGAGTTGGACGAAAAGGAGGCCTTAAGCTCGGCCGTGCAGAGGCTAAAGGACGAAGCGAGAGATTTGAAGCAGGAATTGTCCGTCCATCAGGTCAAGGGGTCCACGTCGGTGAGCGGCGGGCTGTCCAACAGCGGCTCGGCCTACATCCACCTGCCCAATAACGACAAGAAAGCCGAGAAGTACAGAGAGATGTCGTCCGAACACGAATACACTCCACTACACAGTACGTACCGCGCATTCTCGCACTAGAATCGCGTTCTTCGCGAAACAGCCGTGCCAAATTTTTACATTTCTCTCCAAATTACAAAATTTAATTTAAAAAAAAACCAAATTTTAACTGTCTGTGATATTGAGTTTTTATTCAGTTCGATTTTTCAATAAATTTTTATATTTTTCAGTTTTTCCCTATTTGATTGATTTGGTTTTATTATTAAATATTATATATTTTTAATTTATATAAGTATTTAAAATTAGCTACTTGCAATACTTTGTGGGGACATTTATCAAGGTCCGTACAGAACCTGGATATCCTGGAAAACCTGGATAAGTCAGGGATCTGTAAAATGGAGGGGAAATGTCAGGGATAAGTCCGGGATTTAAATAATTTCGTAGAAAGTCAGGGATAAGTCAGGGATTTTAGTTGGTTAACCAAACCACACATTATCAAAGAATTTTTGACCTAAAATAATAAAAAAATGTCCTAAAATATAACCAACAAGGTCAGGAATATTGGCAAAAATTGGTCAGGGATAAGCTGGAAAAGTCAGGGATTTTAGATCAGAAATTTTCGTACGAACCCTGTTTATGGCAGTTTTTACTATTTACAAGAATTTAAATTTTTAAGGTTTGTAGTAATTCTTTTTGGTCTGCCAGCTAGGATCAATAAACACAAGGAGAACGCAGCTAGCCTTTAAACACGCTAACGCAGTGTTGTGTACAAATTTCATTGGAAGAACCTTTAGGGTGAACGTTTTACGGTCAGGGGGGGGGGAAAGACAATTTACGAATTTTTCCATTCCGACGGCAGCAGGCGATAATGCGTCTAACCAATGAAAACTGTACGACTTTTGACGGGTTGCGTTCTCCTTGTGTGGGGTGCTGTTTGTTGCTCCTAGCTTCCACATAGAAAATTTAGTTATTTATTCTGGCGCCATCTATGGCAGTTTTTCAAAAGGTGATACTATTCACAAGAGTTAAAATTTGGGGATTGTGTAAAGGATTTTAGCCTTGCCTTACAACAAGGAGGAGAAACTTATATAATATGGTATTTCGTTATTCTGGCGCCATCTATGGAAGTTTTTAGAATTTATTATTATTAAAAGTTCGAAATGGAAATTACACGATCTTTTACGTTTTAATGATAGTAGATGACGCTTTAACCAATGTGCTATTACCGAAATGGGGTAATACGTAACCTCTAAAAATCTGGGAATTTGGAAATGATTACAAAAATTCAGGCAAATATTTTAAAAGATGAAAATGGATTCTGGGATTCCTTCAAGCTTCCGCATGTTGTCGTAAGCCCAGGTTTGCCAAACAGTATTTAGACTACGTCGCGGAAACGGAATCTAAATAATATTTGGTTTCCCTTCCTTTTAATACGTATTACAGGGTTCATACAGACCTGGAAAATCTTGAAAAAATCGGAGAAAATTATGAGGGCGCCCACCAGGTCCCTATAAGCCCCTATTTTTTTTCGAGGTCCCTAAACCACCTTAAAACCGTATTAGCCTTTTCAGTTTACATAGAGCCACGTAGTGGCAAATACAAGAAGCTCATAAACTGCTGGATTTTCGTCTGCTAAGCAGACGATTTTTCAATAAAGCGTCTGCTTAGCAGACGTAAATCCAGCAGTTCATGAGCTTCTTGCATTTGCCACTACGTGGCTCTATGTAAACTGAAAAGGCTTATTGGCTCCCTAAATTACACTATTCCTAGTAAATTTGCTGAAAAGTACCATCAGCTTATAATATTGAACCAGAGTGGTATCGATTCACGTTTATAGCTATAATTTACTACATTAGGTAGCGCAACGAGCTCGGCTAAATTGAAATATTCGGTAAAATTCATAATGAGCCTCCCTGTCGTAAAGTTGAACTATATAATTTTGAGTAAAGATAGATCATTTTTGTGATAAAATATTCTTACAAATTAAAACCGAGTCAGTAGGAATTAAAGTTTAAAATAATGATCTAATTTATTAAAATGGTCCTTATTTTGTTCCTACTTTTCAAAATTGCCCTATTTACCTTTTTTTCTTAAGATTTTGATGGGAGCCCTGGGGTTCAAAAAGTTTGCCCTAATACAAGTTAGATTTGAATTTATAAACTTCTTTTATATTATAATATTGAACCAATTTAACTTAAATGACAATCATGAGTTACTCTGTAAATCTTAGCTTTGATTGAGGTTATCTTGCACCTGGAAATATCAGGGAAATCGGGTTGCTAAAACCAATTGTCGACTCGACGGGAGGTAGCTGTTTTTTCCAACACTGTGGTCGACATCATAGCAAGATAGTTAAGCTACATTTTTACTTAAAGGGTTTAAGGGGTTTTCCCCCGAGCTCTTCGGTTTCCCGTTCCATAAAAACTTGATGTTAACGGTAATAGTTAGTGTAGGGAGCTGTTGCCTCGCGTGGCATGAAGGGCTTTCCACCACCCTCCTACGCATTGTAACCCGGCCACCTGAATTAATGGCTTCAAAAGTCGCTTGATGACTTGGGCCTAAGGTGGTGCCTTGGGTATTAGCCTAGCCTAGCAGATTAACAACTTATAGGTACCCCTCGTGTTGATTGGATCATTTGTAAATTGGTCAATAACATAAATTACAGTAATTTTAAACTATTGTTTACATGAGGTATATAATTTTGGTTAAAGCCCACTAAATAGAGTATAGGTTGTCTAACTATAATACTCTACAATGGCTCTCTGACGACGTTATCAATTGGCTATTTGGAATTTTATATTCCTTTGCCATAAATAGATGGCACCAAGCTCTCCACTAAAGTCGCGTTTTTAGAAGAATGATAGGTTCATGGCCATCTCTAATAACAAAGGCATTTTCAGTACACAGGTGGAAATGAGAGCGCCGACAATTGCTTTAAATATTTTGAAAAGAGTTTACCTCAAACCTTTCATTTAGTAAAAATCTGGAAAATGTTAGGAAAATAATTCCGAAAATTTAGTACGTATCCTGAGAAACTCTTTGCTAGATCGAAGGTTCTGTATTAATACTTGTGATTTTCCTTTAAAAGTATTTGAGTTAGTAAGTAGGGCTTAATTCGCGTATAGCCACTGGTTCCCTGGTGGTTAAATCTGGCTCCCATAGGGGCCAGCCGTATTATGTATTCATACTTTTTGCTTAAATTATAGTTGGGGCTTATATCGCTGACTAGTTTTTAGGTTTTGACATATACCCACTGGTCCCCAGGTGGTATTATGAAATGCTTTAATATTACGTGGATTCGTCATGTTTAAATCTGTCACTTATTGCGCCCTGAGGCACACTTTCTTCGCGAAATATATTTTTAAAATTGACCAGCTGCAATGGAAATAAAGAGGTTTCAAGGTTCAAATGCTTTTCACGCCTAAATGATCCCTCGTTGGTCAAATTATTATAGTTTCTTAAAGGGAACATGAACTAAATCCAAAAATCGTCTGCTATCACGCCAGGGTTCATACAGACCTGGAAATACGGGGGAAATCAGTGAATTAGATTGGTGACCGAAAAGTCAGGGAAATTCCCTTCGCAAGTTGCAAACTATCATGTATAAACCGATACGCTTTTCTCAAGTGAGAAGAGATCGCAATGGTATGGCCATTAGCGGCCAATTTTTAAATGTCCGAAGTCTCACCAGATGGCGCCAACAGTCTGAATAAATAACCAACAAAATAGCTACCTATTTAGTAGCTACGCGCGAAGTGGTTTGAATTTTAATCCCCCCCCGCCCCTTCCTTAGGTGCAAACTAGGTATACGCGTTCCGCAAGTGAGAAGAGATAACAGGGGTATCACCATTAGAGGCCGGTTTTTAAATACCCGAATTCTCACCAGATGGCGCCAACAGTCCGAAATAGAGAAGTTCTATAAAATATTTGAAAGTATTATTTGTTTCTCTTTATGCCTGAATAAAACAACGCTTAATGTACCGTTTTTAATAAATCTGTATGAAACCCCCTACCAAAACGTTTCAGTTGGCGCCATCTGTCATTAAGTAAAGGCAGTAAAATCGTACCTCTAAAGGCTGCACTCAAAATGTTTGTTTCCCTTAAGCAATTTATGAATCGGCTTATAGTTTTCGATATCTGAAGATTTTGGTTACCCAACATTTTTATTATTATTTTTTTCAGTTGGATAAGAAAATAGCACGCCTGACCTGACCTTTAAAATCTAGTTTAAGTCGGTTTGATTGTGAGTTTTCACTGATGAAATTTAAAGAAACTCGACAATATATTTGTCTCTGATCAGCTGCGTTCAGAAATTCGTTCTCACTTTTGAATATTACTTAGCCCCAAATATTTAAATAACTTGTTTGTTAGGCTTGTATTTGTTTAGTTATCTCAAGAATTACTCTATTTATATATGGATAGATATTTATAAATAGATCAATTGTTGGTTATCTTCAATGGAAAAAGTTAAACAGTTCCCTAGTGTGATGGGTCTTAAAGGCAGTATAAAATGTAACGAATTTCACATTCCCGCCACCAGGTTTACCAGAAGCGAGGGATGATTGGCGCTAGTTACGTAAAAAATACGTACCACGTTGTTAGCAGACTGTTTTTATATTTAAATAATACTCCCTTCAACAAAATAATTATATTTTTTTGCCCATGATACTTTTTTCAGCAAATTATACTGTACTTAAACCAGGGTTATTTCACTATAGAAGGTTAGATAAGGGCACCACCGGAAAGCTTTCGTTAAGTCAGACTTACTTTCCCCAAATTTATTTTATTTTATAGTTATTGCGCGCCATCTAGGATAATTACATTGAATAAAGATAGTTACAACTTAAAATATTTACAGAATATATTTATTTCGTAAGTTACGAAAATAATTAAATGTTATTAAATTATTTTAATAATTAAACAACTTATGCAACCTCCCAGAAAGTTTAATAATCTTGCTTAAACTATCAAATTATTTTCTTTCCAAAAAATCTTCTACAAATGTAATTTTTTAAGTTGAATAACCTTGCTTAAACTATCAAATTATCTTAGTTTCCATAAAAAATAACTAATGTAATTTTTTGTTCATAGATGGCTCCCCTACGGCGCCTCTAACACCGTCAGCTAGAATATCCGCGTTGAACATCGTTGGAGACCTTCTGCGGCGTGTGGGTGTAAGTATAACTAAATTTTGAATTAATATTTAATCCCGTACCAAGACCAGAAATAATCATCTTAACAAATGGTAGGCCATAGTTCTAGTTGGTATTTGGCTAACAATCGTAGGTATAGACCAGTATTTTTTTAGCGAACTAACCACAAAATATATAAACCAAAAACAAAGACCGAAAAAAAAAGAATTCTTAGAAATTGTCATATTTTAGGCCTGGATGTTTTTTTGTGTTAATTTGGGGTCTTTTTTTTCTTTTTTTCATTTTTCCACAATTCTCACCTAAAACAAAAAACAAACAAAAAAAAACCAAATATCATCTGATCAGACAATCCGCAAAGGAGATTTCTTTAAAAGCACCCCGTCGCCCGTTAGACCAAGGCCAAGTTAGCTCATAGTTCAGTAGCTGCGAACACGAAATTTTTACCTATTTTTATTTATCACCGCTTTTAATTTTGTTCCCAAATCATCCTCCCTTTCCCCACAAAAACTGTCAGGCCCTAAAACGGGTCTTTTATTCTATTTAAATAAAAGCGTTGAAATATTTTTATCCCATGTTTTGCCAAAAAAATCTGATATTTAATAAGAAAAAATTAAATGATCTATCGTAGCTGGGTTAAAATTTCAATAATTTAAAAAACATTTTATATGAATGACTTGTGATAATATTTTTTAAACTTTTCCGTCACCCAGCCGGTGTTTATCTCTCCCGTAATTGTAAGTTTTTTTATCCAGTACATGCGTATTAAAAATTATTATATTCGTATTGAGGTTTTTGCTAATTTAATTTAAATTCGTTTTGTTCATTAGAAATAACCTGAATATTATTTGCAATTGGAACTGTCTATAGCTTTAAATTGCTCAAACAAATGCTTAGTATTTGCAATTGGAATTTGGTCTATAGCTTTATTAACGAAGTGCTAGCGTTTAAAGCAAGTGGCGGCTTGACGTGAAGTAGCTCTTTTTCAATAGATGTCGCTAGCGTCGAAATAAAAAAATGGGCCAATAACATAAATTACGGCAATTATAAACAAAATTTTTACACGGGATATTTAATTTAGGTTTAAGTCCACTAAATAGTATAATTTGTCTAACTATAATACTCTACATTGGCTCTCTGACGACGTTATCATTTGGCTATTAGGAATTTTAGTTTCCTTTGACATAAATAGATGGCACCACGTTCTCCTTAACGGATAGATTCTTGGCCATCTCTAATAACAGGGACCTTTTCATAATACTGGTGGCAATGATAAAAAGTCGCTTGATGACTTAGGCCTAGGGTGGTGCCTTGGCTATTAGCCTAGCTGATTATTATTAGAGCCGACACTTGCTAAAAGTTGCTAAAAAAATGCTTAGAAATCTAATAAGGTTGGTTCATGTGAACGCGTCGGTCTCGAGTTATGGGGGGGTTTACAGTGGGGCTGAAACGCGGTTTTGACGTCATAAGCTGCGGAGAGAGGAGAGAAGGATGCCCGCTACGAGAAAATAAGGGGGAAGCGACAACACCTCATCTTATGACGTAATTCGCACCTGCGCAGTTAGGACTAAACTCCTTTAGCACGCCCTTCTCGTAACTTTTTGGTTTTTAAAGAAAGAAAAATAATTCCAATTGTAAAAAAAAATTGTAAAATTTTCACGTTTTTTCTAATTGCAATTACGAATTTACAAATTTGACATTTCCTTTAAAAATAGTCATGATTTCTATTAGTAAAAATCGGCAAATGAGACCATCTGCAAATTACCTCGAAAGGGATTAACATTTTCCTTTCCTATTTGCATGGCTGCTGCACTTTGAAATTGATTTATCATTTTATTTCCCGCACGATTTTTTCACAACCTTTTTCATTTTCATTTCTCCCGATTTTCATTTTATTTTTAAAACAAAAAAAAAACGAAAAAAAAACGAAACTTTTTCTTTTGCGAATGATTGAATGTGGTTGCAGCAGCGTCCAAATTCGAAAAGTGCGTCTTACGAAACGAACACCAGGCGAAAATCTTCCTGTTCTTGCTCTACCGCATCTGGGCCTTACGCTGACACTGTACGTTCCTCGTCAATTCACACTCACCTTTTTTATTTTCTTACTTTCATTGCTGGGGTTTTATTTCGCCGTCTTTGCAAGGGGACTAATCTCGACATTTATCATATCGAGTATTTTTAAGGAAACAGGGTTGCCACTGTATATCGGAATTTCGTGGAAAAGACGGAATTTTAAAAATTGGTATAAAAGTCGGAAATTTAAAAATTGGTATAAAAGCCGGGGGAAATTTAAAAATTGGTATAAAAGCCGGTGAATTTTAAAAATTGGTATAAAAGTCGGGGAAGTTTTAAAAATGGGTAAAAAAGTCGGGAATTTCAAATATTGGTATAAAAGTCGGGGAAGTTTTAAAAATTGGTATAAAATTCGGGGAAGTTTTAAAAATTGGTATAAAAGTCGGGGAAGTTTTAAAAATTGGTATAAAAGTCGGGGAAGTTTTAAAATTGGTAAAAAAGTTGGGGTGTTTTATTTTAGTTTAAAATAGGAAACATTTATTAAAATATTGGTTAAAAATTGTAAAATTTTGGTACAATATAAGTCGAGGAATTTGAATGTGAAAAAACTGTGGCAACCCTGAGAATGAACTTATTTATACGTCAGGGAGAATGACTATTTTGAGATGAACCAGGAGCATTATGGCCGAATTTCCCCCACGCATGAGTCGGGGGGGGGGGGAGGAAAAACGTACCAGCGTTCACTTCAATCGCATCAGGGCCCACCGAAGTCCTATAATTCCTATAAAATCTTAAATTTTCAAAAAATCTAATAACATCCTATATTTTTAGCAAAATCCCCAAAAGTCCTATTACATCCTATATTTTTAGCAAAATTCCCAAAAAGTCCTATTACATTCTATATTTTTAGCAAAATCCCCAAAAAGTCCTATTACATCCTATATTTTTAGCAAAATTCCCAAAAAGTCCTATGACATCCTTTAATTTTGATATTTTGCCCATTTCAAATCCCGCCACTCACAAGGAGAGTACCCGAGGTGTTTATTGCCGATTTTGTTCAAAGTCGGGCGTAAAGTAGACCTACATGAAATATGAAATTTCCCAAAAGGAGATGTTGCACTACCCATTCGTTTTGCTATAGCAACCGAAAATGTTTTTGATAACTTAAAACAATAAAATCTCCATTTAAAAAAGCATGGGATTTTCTCGGTTTCACAGGGTCCTAGCTACGAAAATTTAGAAAATTTTTGAAAATCACGAAATGTGTAATTTGGACCACATTTAGGTAAATTTCATCAAGTTTGGGTAAATTGAAACATTTTTAGGGTAAATTTGTAACAAATTTTGGGTAAAATAAGGGAAAAATCTTATTTTCGTTGTAAGTGGTCAAAAACATTTCGGTTGCCATGGCAAATCGAATGGGTAGTGCAACGTCTCCTTTTGGGAAATTTCATATCTCATATAGGTCTACATTACGGCCGACTTTGAACTAAATCGGCAATAAACACCTCGGGTACTCTCCTTGTCAGTTAAATTGCTAGATTTAGCTATAGGATAAATTCCTTTACAAATTCATTCTAGTCCATACTTATTGATAACACGGTTAGCTACTAGTATATTTTTGTGATAAAATGGTTAAATAGTTTCTATTTTTTTAAGGGAAAATCAAAGATTTATTTCACTTAATATAGATTTTGTTTTTAAATGCATAAAGTTAGTAAATTAAATAGCATATATAGTCCTATAAAATCCTATAATATTGAAAAAATCCTAAAAAGTCTAATAATGTTGAAATAGTCCTATAAAGTCCAATAATGTTGAAATAGTCCTATAAAGTCCAATAATGTTGAAATAATAGTCCTATGAAGTCCAATAATGTTGAAATAATAGTCCTTTAAAGTCCAATAATGTTGAAATAAGTGCTATTAAGTCCAATAATGTTAAAAAAATAGTCCGATAAAGTCATATAATGTTGGAAAAATAGTCCTATAAAGTCCAGTAATTAAATTAAAAAAAAATGGAAATATAATTATATTGTTCCTATAAACCATTTCACATTTGAGTGTGGGCCCTGGAAGACGTCAATTGTAGGGAACCAATGAGATGCCAGGCTAATTTGAATTGTTAGGGGGGGGGAGGTTACAGCTAAAACTCGTCTCAAAACAGTCATTGTCTCAAAATAAATAAAAACATTCATCGTGACTCTCGCTTATACTCTATATACTCAGTTGCAGGTTAAGAAAGGCAAAATACCTAGTACATTTTGCGGAAAGATACTAGCACGAATTTCCGGTAAATCGGCGGCAGGAATTTCGAATTTGCCCCGTTTACGGTTGAATTTCTAAGTATACCCGCGTGTGTTATACAATTTTGTAAAATACCATCTATCGCGTTATATTTCAAAGTGGTATTTAATTAATTAACATAGATAAGATTTAAAAACAGTTATAATCATTAATTTTTAGAAATTCCGTTTTGCGCGTCCAGGGCAAGTATAGAACGGGAAATGCCGAGATTACCACGTTGACGTACATAAACGCGCGATTTGATGATTGTTAAGGAGCATAATACTAAATATATGCTATAATGGAGCTTAAAATTTATAATCTATATTAAATATTTATTGATCACTTTGAAATTTACGCAATAGACATTTCTAAAATGAGTTAGGAAGTAGGAACAGATCCAACAGAAAATCGGCGAAATTGGAAATTCCCGCCGCCGATTTACCGGAAATTCGTGCTAGTATCCTTCCGCTAAATGTGCTAGATATTTTGCTTAACCGGCAACTGAGTATACAACCTTGGACGAATAATTTCTGGACTTGAAACTTAAACAAAATATCTGGTTCCACAATTTTCCTCGTCCGTCAGCGCCCCTACCGAGTGACTCGCGAAATATTTATATCCAAATACAAAACACGTGCGTAAAAATGTCAGCTGACCCGCAATTCCGTCGTCTGCTCTGCTGTTTTTAATAGAAGTGAGGCTTTTGGAATTTTAATAGGCTTTAGATTATTCAGTAATAATTATATTGGAATAAAAATGAAAGGGTAATGATTTAATTAATTTAAATAGGAAGTTCGCTTTCATGTTTTTGCGTATATAGTTTGTGTGCAGGTTTAAATAGATTATCAATTTAAAAATGCCTAGTCTAAATGGAAATAAAGGTGTAAGCTTTGACGCCAGTGACGAGCTAAGAACACTAGGCCTAACGTCGTCCGCTAATATTGGGTACGTGTTTAGTATTTGCATAGAAATCTTTCCAATACTTGACACTACGGCGCTACAAGCGACGCTGCCGTAAAAGCATCAAGCGCGCCATTTGGTTTCGGGTCCAGTAATTATTCGTCCAAGATACAACGTCGGCAATCAATTCATATAAAGAGATTGAACTCTTATGTCGGGTTTAAATTCTGAAATTACTCAGGAAATGTAATTAAGTATTCCAATTAGGGTTTTACCCGGTTGCATTTTTTATTTTTATTTTACAAATAGCGTTGATTGGGCTGCTTAATTAGTGTTAATTTGGCTTATCTAATATCCGTAGAAGCAGGCTTATAGATTGTTAGTGAGGCTAACCTTCGTGACCGACCATACATCGGTTATTCTAAGCCAGAAGCTTTACCGTAGTACCTATCAAAATGGTTGTTATGTTACACCTTCAAAAAATCAATAATTTTAAATAACGATCATTAAAAGCGTTTTTGTACGACACGCCAGGTATCTTTAGCGTGATTACGAATTTGTAGTGGCGTTAATCAGTTCGGTTGGTTCCATAACAACGGCACGTCACGAATTTTGAAAGCACACATCCATGTACGAGCAAGACCAAAATCCAACAGATAAAACAACAGTTTTGGATTTGGGTACAAGATTGCTCTTAAATAAAATTATTATTAAATTTTGAGCTTCCCCTTAATTTATTTTCGTTATAAAATTAGTAATTAGTAACATTTTGCACTTAAAGCCTGTGGCGGCTTGACGTGAAGTAGCTCTTTTTGCAATAGATGTCGCTAGCGTCGAAATAAAAAAAGGCGGTACTTATAGGTACCCCTCGCGTTGATTGATAGCTGGAAAATTGGTCAATAACATAAATTACAGCAATTATTAAGCCCACTAAATAGAGTATAAATTGCCTAACTATAATACTCTACAATGGTTCCCTGACGACGTTATCATTTGGCTATTTTGATTTTTAGCTTCTTTGGCCATAAATAGGTGGCAGCACGCTCTCCAGTAAAGTCGCGTTTTTCGAAGGACCGGATAGATTCATGGCCATCTCTAATAACAGGGGCCTGTTCATAATACTGGTGGCAATGATAGAGCCGCCACTGTATTCATTTCATCCATGAACTATATCATTAACCTTTTCTACCATCTGGGATTAGGATGGACGGTGCTTTTCTGCGTTTTACGTCATAACTTAAACCAATCAGCAGATAAGAGTTTGTCGTTGACTCGATCCATGAAACTTTTCTGAGATTACGCGTTTTAACCGGCCAAGAAAATTAGTTGTGATTCTTGGAAAGATAACTGTACTACAACCAAATCAGTTGATAATCATAAATTAAGGTAATTGCTGTTAATATTTTTACCTATTTTCGTTCAATCGAAAAGATTTTTTTTAATTTCGCAAATTAGTTTTAGATCTAAGCCTTGGCAATGAAAACTAGCGAAATTTCAAAACGTTTCCAATCAAAACAATTTTTGAGCGGCGGCGCGTGACCACGTCATACTAACGAAGCCCCTCCCATCCTAGTATAACTAATGTATTTTGATATTGATGGTTACATTGAATACTTTCATTGTTTTAAAGCAAGTGGCGGCTTGACGTGAAGTAGCTCTTTTTGCAATAGATGTCGCTAGCGCGAAATCAAAACGGCGGTACTTATAGGTACCCCTCGCGTTGATTGGATCGTTAGTAAATTGGTCAATAACATAAATTACGGCAATTGTAAACTATATCTTTACATGGGTTATATAATTTAATTTAAAACCCACTAAATAGAGTATAAGTTGTCTAACTATAATACTCTACAATGGCTCTTTGACCACGTTATCATTTGGCTATTTTAAATTTTCGCTTCCTTTGCCATTAATAGATGGCACCACGCTCTCCAGTAAAGTCGCGTTTTTCGAAGAATTGGATAGATTCATGGCCATCTCTAATAACAGGGGTTTTTTCATAATACAGGTGGCGCCACAATGATAGAGCCGCCACTTGCATTAAAGTTTAAATTTTTTTTAATATCCAATCAACGGTGTAGTTGCAACATGGCTGTTTAAATTGAACTAACAAAATTTAGTGAATTGAAACGCACGATCCCAAATTCACGCGTTTAAAAAACTAACAAAAAATTTATTAATTTTTTAATATTTTGAAAGTGTAACATTATCAACCGAAATAAGATATTTTTTTTTTCAAAATTTTCTATTTCTTTATAGTTATTTAAGTGTATTTGTTTGTTTTCCACACTGTTTGTAACATTGTTTATAAAGTACGTCTGATGAGAATCACACAAACGTTCCCCCCCATTTGTAAATATTTTTCTGTTTCATTTTCCCTTTAAAACTTCCTCTGGTGTTTCGTCGCTTACTATAAACATACTGTCTTTCTCTCCTATTTTTCTACTCGTATTTCGCTAACACTTAATCGTATTCCTCCATTTTGTTGACAATCTTGCTTACCGAAATCGAATTAAAAAATTCCCATCTCTCAAAATTGTGTTCGTAAATGAAAATCCCTTATAAAAAAGGCTTTGGAATCGAAACTGGCATCGTGTCGCAACTTTGTCAAGGAAGTTCCACAAAAATCAGCAAAGGACGAAGCGAACGTCACCCTACCTTCGCCGAAGACTCCGACGTAGGTTAACCTTTGGCTTTTTCATTAATTATTCCACAGACCACCTACCCCAAGAAGGACATGTAGTAATTTAAAAAAATATATCTCTCGAATGTGATGCGCCTTTGTTAAGAGCGCAAGGTGACCAGGGAAATTAAATAAAAATTTATAGGAATATAGGAGATTTGAACTCGAATTATGAGAAATTATTGGATACAAAATACGTTCAATAAATATAAAAATTGGCCAAAAATAGTAAAATATATATGTGGGTACACGACGACGAAAGGTTTATGGGCTATACTACACGGAAAAACCAAAGTTATTATTCTTGTGTATCATGACAACTCCTGAATACTATTGTTTGGTGGAAATTCAGGATAAAATTGTAAGTACAACCAGTAAAATGAATGAAAACTGGTGAAATTATAGGAAAATATAAGAAATTAGGTAAAATTAAAGGAATTTATAGGAAGGCATTGAAAATATAGGAAGTCTGGTCACCCTGAGAGCGCGCCATCTCACGGCAAGTAGAGGCAGTTTTGAAGGTACAAAGACCAGCACGTGCGATAAAACCAAATTTATTGTAGAAGCTGGCTCGCGCACAATTTTTTTTATTTTGATTTCTTAAAAAAAAATTAACACACGCTATTTTCTGTTTGCTGTATAACAAAAGCCGCGTTTTTTGATACACCTTTTTTTCGAGGTCGATGCAAGTCCTTCTGGGGGTAGGTGGTCTGTGGGTAGATCAGGAATGTATTTATTTAATCTTTGGGACATCATGGTCGAAATTTTATTTATAATAAAAATAATTATTATTATCATCTAGGCTAATACCCATGGCACCACCTTAGGCCTAAGTCATCAAGTTACTTTTAAAGCCCTTAATTAAGGTGACCGGGTTAAAATGCGTCTAGGAGGGTGGTGGCAAACCCTTCGTGCCACGTGAGCCAATAGCTCCCTACACTCACTATTACCGTTAACCCCGACAAATTATTATATAAATGGGAAATCGAAGAACTCGAGGGAAAATCATTTAACCAGTGCCGAAGTATAAATAAATACATTCTTGGTAATTATCAAAATAGTATCGAAAACCAGCGTTGTGGTTCATAAAATGTATTTAGAAGATAAATGTAGTTTGGTTTAAATTGGATTTTGTAATCTCTTCGCGAGTTCTATTGCTTCTCGTAGGTCACATATTTACATAAATTATCAAATTCAGGCTGGGTCTTGCCAAGACTACTCAACATCTTGGTTAAAGATTCGTGTATATGCGTAGTATGAAGTACCTCTTACGTCCAGAAGGTCTTGCGCAATGTTACTCTAATTATTACTAATCAATTTGCATTTTAATAATATTTATACCACTCTTTTTAGCTACTCCTTAAAATGCATAGTTGGCATAGTTCCGGCATAGGTCGATTTCCTACCGTAAACGTTGCTACTATAGCAAGTAAACCAAGGAGCGGAATCACTTTTTATAAGGCATTGTTGTTTTGTATCAGGCATAGCTCTTTTTGCCGAGATTCATAGGGATAGAATACATTCCACGCCCGACTTTACCTGGTGCGTAAGGCTTGGTGCTGTCCTCCAGGTTGCGTTATAAATGGCCCATAGCATTTTTAAGTATGGGGTTGGGAATCGCGCGCTAAGTCCGGCGAATCCAAACCGCCACGTTTCTCGTGGGCCGATGTCGCGTCGGTCGATTTTAGGGAGCTATGCCAGAGAGCTGCAAAAAGAGCTATTAGATGCCTGATACAAAACAACAATGCCTTATAAATAGTGATTACGCTCCTTGGTGTACTTGCTATAGTAGCAATGTTTACGGTAGGAAATCGACCTATGCCGGAACTATGCCACCTATGCATTTTAGGGAGTATCCTTTTTTTAATTTTGAAATTTTCATATTTTAGTTTTATATTTCGATAATTTTAATTCTAGTACAGTTGGTTTTTAATTAGAGGAATTTATATAAGCGTTGCCTACGTTATTAAAATAGGTTAAGCAAAGCGCTCTAAAAGTTTTAACAACAACGTTTAAACCATTCTTTAAAATCGGTAAAGGGCGCTCAAGGTTCCAAGAAAAATCTCTGAAGCGCGCTTTCAGTTCGTCGGCTAACGCAATCAAGTACTTTTGTAATCGAATTTTAACAAATTGCACACCTTTCGATAACCTAGGGTACACGAAAAACGAAAAACGTCGTTTGAACCGTACTAAAACAGGCGTTATGTACGGGTATGAGTGTTGTCGAAATACAATTATTTGTTTCTTCGTGAGCCCGGGTGTACCGCAAATTAATCTCTTTGTACACTCGTACTTATTTCACCAAATTCGTTTTAATTGTACAAGGCCTAGACGTATCTCAATTCAAACAAGTATGCTGCTAGATAAATAATAAGTTGTCATAACTTTGCCTCGATTTGTTGAGTTGGAAAATTATCCTCCTTGGTTAAATGTCTAAAATGTTCTCTATTACACGCCTCCCGATGACGGGGTACTAACCAATGAGGTAGAATAAGTAGAGATCCAAATAAATCTGGGATTCGAGGTACACGTTTTTTTTTATTAGGAAAATTAGGCTTAAGTTTCAACTTTATCTAATCTTGTCGGCGCCATCTGTTTCTATAAGCAGACACTTTTGCAAAATATATTAAGGTTTAGTTTTCCAATAACACGATAGATGGCGCCAAAACGATTTGATTAAGTTCATTTACTAGGCCTAACTCTCCAACTCAACAAATACTGTACCGCGGAACGGTAGGTCCTGGAAGGCGGATTTGGATCTCTATTTATTCTACCTCATTGGTACTAACAACGCGACAATTTGGGAACGTCCATTAATTACGTGAGGCGATTCTGGCGAATTTTCGACCTCCTCTCCCCCCTTGGTGAGTTGTCGTGATATTTGACTCGACCCCCTCCCTCCCCCCTAATATCACGTGTGATTTTTCAAAATGCGTATTTTTATTGTAAATACGTTAATCTGTGTTTGATTGCGTTGGATTTATTAAAAAAAAACATACCGAGGAAGGGGGACGCGCATTTAATTAGCGCAGGAGCGCACTTCGTAGTAGCTTCGATTCCATCCCCCGACGCAGAAAACGATGCGCAAGGGTGTTATTATGTAGGATTTGGCCATGGAGAAACATGTTTTACTTAATTTAACCCAGTTTTATCGCAATTTTACACTGTTTCTTGCGGAAAAAAAATTACGTGATATTTGCCAAAACCCCGCCCTATCCTCCACGTGAGATTGGGTGAGATTCAGCTCGCCCCCTCCCTCCCTCCCCTAAACGCCTCACGTAATTTATGGACCAATGAGATTGTAGTATTATTTGATTTTATTAAAGCGGAGGAGCATACCGGGGGGCCCAACGGGTGGAATTGGAGAAACGCTTAACATAATCTCGACATATTCATTCTCCCTGAGTATAAATAAATACATTCTTGGTGTCACATTAGAAATATTGCGTCGTCTTCAAGTTATAAAACGTTCCGACCAGGCTTGGAAATAAGCGGTGGTCACTGGGCCAAAGACCAGTCTATTAATTGCTCGGACCAGTTTTTTTATTCAAAAAGTAGGGGTTCACTGGTCCTTAGGACCAGTTTATTAATTCTACCTAATTATGAAAATTCAACTTGGACCAGTTTAATAATTGCTAGTCAATCGGAGACTGGAAGATCAGCAGCTTATCAACCTGAAAGTTCAAAGCAAATCTGATTGTACTGTGTTAAATTAAACTATTTTTAACAATTAAGAAAAAAATATTTACCAATACTTACGATGTTAGATTAAGCCTGGGAGGGCCTTGTGTTACATTGGGTTAGTAAAAAATAAGAGCAAGGGGTCCCTGGCCCAAGGACCACTTAAATAATGGTAAATGTAGGGGTACGAAGGTCACAAGGGCCAGTTTAAAAAAAAAACTTATTTCCAAGCCTGGTTCCGACTCCGAAGTATTAAAGCGAAAAGAAAACCGTAATCAAGCACGGCCAACTCGCCCAATAGCGGCCAGCCGATTCGTTTAAGTTTCTATGTTAACCTACGAACAAAAATATCTCCCGGCGTCGAGCGCCCCTAGCGGAAAATTATTTTCAGAATAGTTTTGGCATTGAAGCCAATATAAAAACGAGCGTGGCGCTGAACTCCGATAGTTTATAGCATGGTTTATAGCGGGAAAATCCTTGTTCATGGAATTTCGTCGAATGGGTTGGCCGCTATTGCGCGAGTGTCAAAGTTGGCCGTGGATCAAGTGACTCTCAACGTTGTCGTTCAAACTACTATAGCGCTCTGCTTAACCTCTCTATTGAAATATATCCTCAACTTTCGATTTAGAAAATTCTGGGAATTAAATTTAAATTAAAGGTTAAAAATAAAATCATGGTAATGCAACCGTTTGCAGTTTAGAGTGCCATGTTTTTTTGTAGGTCTTGAAAGTTAGAAAGTTGATGTTGCCTAGGCAACGGGGGTCCAGATACGAGAGACTCTTGTAGCAGCAATTTTCAAAATAAATTGATGAAATTTCCCGTGCACGGACCTTTACAATAACGTAGGCAACGATATAAGTACTACTAAATTAATTACGTACCTCGCAAAATTCGGTTTCGCGAGACCAGAGTAATTATAAAACAGGTAGTGGAGATTCCCTACGTTTAAATAACGAAACCTGCTATAAAACTTTAGTTTTAAAGCGTAATTACTAAAGTTTTGGAAGAGCAATTCGTTAATATTAAAAAAAATAATTAATTAGGCTTGTACAAAAGCTGTGTAATTTTCAAGTGTTTTATCAAATAAGTTATAGGTGGCGCTTAGTTTATTTTTCTAGTACGAGTAGGAAACACGTCGAAAGCCGATGAACTCTAACCTTTTTAGATATTGATAAACCTTGGTGGTAGGCGTTTCATGGTTGACATTAGACACTCTCAGCAACTTGTTAAAATGACGTAAATGCAATTTTCAATGTTTTCCTTCGCCGTAGACGTTCGTGTTTACGTCATTTTAATTAGTTGCTGAAACTGTCTCCTAACGGCACCTTCATTCCTAGTGACCTAGTATTCTCCATAGGGGCTATGTATAGGTGTAAAGTAGAACTCGCGAATTTAAGAAAATCCAAAGTAGTGTTCATTTTAGGAAAATCAATACTCTTTTCGATATTATTTACCCATAAGTTTATTTTAATAAAGGTCTATACAGTTGGTTACAATATTTTCGTGAAATTTCACTGAAAAGTATTCGTTGTAAATTTAATGGTAATTTCATTGCTTAAAAGTATTACCAGCAAAACAATAAAGAAACATTTTGAAGGTACCCCAAAATATCTTTGAAATAGTCCCAAAATATCTTTGAAATAGTCCCAAAATATCTTAGAAATAGTTCCAAAATATCTTAGAAATAGTTCCAAAATATCTTAGAAATAGTCCCAAAATATCTTTGAAATAGCCACCCCAAATATCCTGGAAATAGCCACCCCAAATATCCTGGAAATAGCCACCCCAAATATCCTGGAAATAGCCACCCCAAATATCCTAAAAATAGCCCCCCAAAATATCCCGGGAATAACCCCCCAAAATATCCCGGGAATAGCCCCCCAAAATATCCCGGAAATAGCCCTCCAAATATCCCGGAAATAGCCCCCCAAAATAACCTGGAAATACCCCCCCCCCAAATATCCCGGAAATATCCCCCAAAATAACCCGGAAATAGCCCCCAAAAATATCCCGGAAATAGCCCCCCCCCCAATATCCCGGAAATAGCCCCCCAAAATATCCCGGAAATAGCCCCCCAAAATATCCCGGAAATAGCCCCCCAAAATATCCCGGAAATAGCCCCCCAAAATATCCCGGAAATAGCCCCCCAAAATATCCTGAAAATAGCCCCCCCCCCCAAAAAAAATATCCTGGAAATAGCCCCCCAAAATATCTCGGAAATAGCCCCCCCCCCCAAATATCTCGGAAATAGCCTCCCAAAATATCCTGGAAATAGCCCCCCCCCACCCAACATATCCCGGAAATAGCCACCCCCCCCCAAATATCAAAATATCCTGGAAATAGCCCCCCCAAAATAAAATATCTTAAATGATGTAAATTACCTTCATTTTATCACTGGACGCATTTTTGAAAATTAGATCTGGAAATTTGAAATTGGCGTTACATTTTCCGTAACTAGAGATAAAGATAGCGTTTGCTGAAAAGGCACAACTTGATTAATTATAACCATTTTTCTAACGTTTTAACAGGTGTTTTTGATGTATTTTTTATTTTAACGACAGTCGCAAATTTGGCATGGCAATTATTATTTAGTTGATATTTTGGAATGCATTTTCCCCCACCACGTTGGCTGTGTTTTTTTTTTGAACAAACGAGCACCATCGTAGATTTAATTTCCGATTTTGACCTTGACTGTTATTGTGTTTTCAGTGGCATTAGCAGGCACCAAAGCGTCCGCAGAAAGCTTAATCCATTTCGTCGTGACAAGGTACATTATTACGCATTGCGCTCACAGGATTTATAGACAGCCCCTCTCATTCGTATATCGAAACAAATTCAAAAAATCAATTTTACGAACATTGCCAATTGCACCGTTTAGTTTTAAACTCACCATGCCTTGTTTTGCTTGATGTCTTAATATTTGCATGATTTTTAATAGCTTATCTTTTTTTAATGATCATTCATTTTTAATATTGAACATAATTTGTTTTTATTAGCTACGTACATGCTAGGGGTCGGATATTCAGAAACATTCTGTACACATGATTTTGTATTTTTAATGCTTAGTTTGTAACAAATCTGCAAAATTCTCGACAAAATTCACAAATCGACCCAAAATGCGAATCGATTGGTTTTTGAAAAATACAAAATACAAGAAAAATTTTACAAATCCATAAAAAAATACAAATCCGGTGTTTTTTTTTCAAAAAAAAGCAGGATTTTTTAAAAATCCAAGAAAAAATTACTATTCAAAAAATACCAATCTGTGTTTTGTTCAAAAAGAAAAGCAGGATTTTTGAAAAATCCAAGAAAAAATTACAATTAAAAAAATAGAAATCCATTGGTTTTTAAAGAAAAACAGTAATATTTTCGAAAAATTCAAGAAAAAGTTTTTAAATCCAAGGGAAAAACTCACGAAAATTCAATAAAAAAATTAAAAATCCGTGGGTTTAGAAAAATCCACAAATACATAAAATCCGTGATAAAAATGCTCAAACCAACAAAAAAATTATACAAATCCGGTGTTTCTTCAAAAATACGGTTGAATATTTGAAAAATCCGTAAGCCCAGGGAAAACTCAACTGTATTTGCAAATCCAGTGCATTGTTTTCCTGAATGTCCGATCCCCCGTTCAATTTAAACAACAAATGATCAGATTATCAACCGAGAAATCTAAAGAGCTCCCTAAAAACGCATCAAATCGCTTTGCACAATCCAATTTATTAATAAAAAAGACAGATACGTTATCGCAATTTGCCAATATGTGCCTAACAGAATTTCGTAACAGAGCTTTTGAAACCAGCCACTCGTGTCGACAATAACCATTGCTAACAATTTTCTTACCTTTTTTTCTTCCCAAATTCAAACAGTGAAAATCGGCATATGACTCGAGGTTCGTCTTTGCCCGTTCCAAAAGAAAGAGTAAAACTGATGGTTTCCTAAATTTATTGGACATTAAAAAAACCCAAGAATTTCACAAACTTGCGCCAGCGTACCCGACCATAACATTCCAGCTTTCCACACAAGCTGTCTTCGGTAAAGCGAGAACATTTCGCTTTCCTTAACTAATAAACTGGTCCTACTAGTTTGAGAAACCCATTTGCAAAAACGGAAATTACAATAATTACCGTTTCTATGAAATAACATTAACCGTATTAAGAAGATATTCTAGAATTTTTTGTTTTAAAACTTTGAAAAATCGTTGGTTTTTTTTTTCACGGTACTACCTTAATTTATTTTCAGACTGAATTTTCACATTTACCCAAAATTATTTTTACTAATTAAATGAAATGGTTTTTAATTTGTTCCAGTATGTATTTTAATAGCTCAAAAAACCAAGCAAGTATCTGAATTAACTCTTACCTAATAAAAAAATATCACCCTATAAAATTTGTAATTAAAAAAGTAAATATTCATAATTTTTATAGAAATTGTTTCGAACCTTTATAGATCTCCCCTTAATATTTCCAGCTTCTGATTGGTTAAATCCCAAGGTGAACAATATAAGCCAATGAAATTGCTCGCTTTTTAAGGGGTCGTCTATAAAGGGTAATATTCGGAACGAGAAAACACTCTAATATTTAAAGCTATTATAACTGGATTGTTACAAAGGCATAGTGGACAGTAAACTGTACCCACTGTAACTTTGACTGATTTTAAAGTTATAATATCTAAGAAAAAATTAGCTAATGTAAAAAAAGTATTTTCAACAAGGGATATTTCATAAAAAAAATGTGATCTTTAAGCACATGAATGTGTTTGTTAGTTTGGGGTTTTTGTCAAACTGTTAACTTGACTTTCTAGTCTTTAATGATTTTAGTTACGTTTAAACTTGTATAAAGATTAAATCTATTTAAACGGGAGTTTTTCATTTGGTTTTGACATCGTCAATTCTTTATTCATTTTTATTTCAAAGGGATGTAAATAGTGTTTTTTTTTGTAATTTTGTTTTGTGTGCCACTTCAAAAATAGTGATAAATAAAATTAAATTGCGATAATTACATGTTTATTAGTTTTACACATCACAAAGGGTAAATAATGTTTCCTCTTAACAAATTATAACCTAATTGTGTCCACGTCACCACATTGTGCTCCAAACTGTCGGGTCTCGTTTTCGACAGAAGAGTTAACCAAGATGATGGTTTAGACTGTAAGAAAGTAACCGTGTCAGCGTTGCCCAAAAAAACTACTGGACTCGAATCGTAAGCAAAAACCGCATTCTTCAAATTGCGTCACCTGCCAGCGCCTTTACCGAGAAAATTGACAAACATTTCCACTAAAATACAAAGCACGTACGTAAAAACGTTTGTATTTTTTTAAAATCAAGTTATTTAAAAAATTATTTTGAGCGTGACAATAACCCAGATCATGAAAATTAGAATTTTAAATACAATATTTGTTGTAAAACGTAAAATAAATTACTACATTATGATTACCTTTATATTTCCAAAAGCAATAGGAAAGTATGTTCCCAGAAGCAACTATGGGCGCTATTTCACTCAAGCGGCGGTTTCCGTAAGCTTGCATGTGGAACATGGTGAAGCAGACGCTATTTTAACAGGGTTGCCACGCATTTTCTCGTTCTAAATTATTTGTTTTACATCAATGTATGGCAACCCTGTTAATCAGTCGCTCGAAAACAGGATTGCCATACATTTTCAATGTTAATTAAATAATTTAGAAAAATACATGGCAACCCTGTTAAAATAGCGTCTGCTTCACCATGTTCCACACGCAAGCTTGAGGGAAATTGGAATAACGCCCATTAGGCCTAAGGTCGTTAACTTATATTAAGCACGTGTAATATTTGGGTAGAAATCTTTCCGATATCGAACACAGTGGGGCTCAATCTAACAGAGCATGGCAATCCCGTTTTAAAATAAAATGTAACTTAAGACTAACGATTAGCCTTTTCAGTATACAGAGATCCACGTAAACTGCTGAAATTGCATCTGCTAAGTAGACGCTTCCTGTTTCATGAGAGGAAATCGTCTGCTTAGCAAACGGAAATCCAGCAGTTTGCGCGTTTCTTACGTTGGGTGCTACGTGACTTTATGTACACTGCAAAGAGAAATGTTTATTGAACAGCAACCAGATTAAAAACCACACGTTGATTGTGCTATACTAGGTTGAGTGAAAAGTAAGTAAAATGAGTGGATTCCATTATTTAAAGTAAGAGGCAGCTCTATCATTGCCACCTGTATTCTGAAAACACCCCTGTTATTAGAGATGGCCATGGATCTATCAGATTCTTCGACAAACACGACTTTACTGTAGAGCGTGGTGCCATCTATTTATGTCAACGGAAGCTTAAATTTAAAATCTTCAAATGATAATGTCGTCAGAGGTGGCTTTGTAGAGTATTATAGTTAGACAACTTATACTCTATTTAGTGGGCTTTATTCTAAATTATATTTTCCCATTTTAAAACATTTGTTTATAATTGCTGTAATTTATGTTATTGACCAATTTACCAACGATCCAATCAACGCGAGGGGTACCTATAAGTACCGCCTTTTTGATTTCGATGCTAGCGATATCTATTGAAAACAAAGCTACTTGCTTTAAAAATAGCGCCGCTAATACAATGACAGACAAATAGCGCCCTCTATTGTTCAGTTAATTAAGTGTAAATGTCGTGCCATTTCAAGTAGCAGACAAATTTATATAACAGTATACAGTATAAAATATTTTTTTTTGCCAAACTTACCTGCTTTTATACCCTAACAAGTCGACGTTTCACGCGCAAAATTATTTTGGGGAAAACATAAGGTGACATATAGGTGGTATTCACGAGAAGATGGCGGCCATTGCACTAAGGTAGATAGTCATGGGGGGATGACACTAGCCTTCCACTACCACGATGATGACGTCACGAGAATACACCCTATTACAAGACAACCGTGTCGACGTGAAAAGGGGGGGGGGAGGCAGAAAAAAGGGTCGAAGCAGAGTATTTTTATCCTGTGAAACCGCGTGACGACGTCAACGCTACGCAATCGCTAGTTGGCGTTCTCTCTTTGACTTAAGGACGCGTGAAAAAGACCCTGTGTGGACCCCCTTTTTGTCAGCTCCATCATCTCCCAAGAATATCTATAAGGCATTACGATTTCCTTGCAATGTGACTCCTTACAATTTAACCATGAACATTTTTAGAAAATTAATTATTTCTGTTAATTATTATTATTATCTTACCGCACCTTTTTAGAACTAACAAAACAAAATCACTATTCAATTTTTCCCTGTCTATAACTGAAATCAGTAGTGAGATCAGAAGTTTATGACATAGCTCTTATGAGAGAAGTGTATCTTCCTGCATTATGTAACTCTTATGTTGTTTTTATATTTACAGATTTATAAACTATATTTTTTAGATAACGTATTTCGCACCACACTATTTTTTCTTCCAAGACATATTTTGGGAATGTACATGTTTCAAGCGAATAACGATAAAAGCTATATTACATACTAATGCTAGAATAAACCTTTGATTTTACCTCCATGTAAAGATGAACTGTATTTTCTACATTGGAGACGACTTGGAAGTGTATATCACCTAAAATATACAATTATAGTAATTTTAATTCATACAAAATAATTTTTGCAAATACCTTTTATATACGGATGAGATATCAATCTGAGGTACATAACGTAAATAGGCATAGTGTTAATAAGTTCTACCATCTTAGCTATACCCAATTGGAAGCTTAGGACGACTACCCTCAGCTACAAAAAAATTCAAGCTCCATATTAAAGACAAATATGCATCAAAGGCAGTACTCGAAATGGACCGGAAAGTCGTTTGGTTTAGTAAAAGTTTTCCTCATATCGTTCAGGTTCGTAAAGATTATTTTTTAATGCACAGCTCCTGTTTTTCCGAATAATCACGTTCGGGTTCGTGAATAAGTCCATTTCGAGCACTGATGAAAGGTGAATTAATTTTACATTACCGTTGTAAACACAACGTAGTACACAATGACTGTTGGCAACAAGAATATGAGAACGGTGAACATTAGAGTTCCAATAAACAGTTGCTGAACATCGTAAGTGTACGAGTCAACACGGTTTCTTAGAGGGTTCCATTTTTTGCCACAAAATAGCCTCCATAAGGCAACCAGACCTGTTACGTTGAAATTGTACAGCCTAAAAGTGTACGTAAAATTAGAAATAATTTATTGACATTAGGGAGTTCAAATAGAAGTGTAAGTAAGATTAAAAGATCAAAGTGACGTTTGAATTTAACTATTTTCTTCAGAATCAGTGGCATAGACCCCCCTTGGGCCTACCTTTGACTGTACTAAATTTCCACCCCCTTCTTGACCCCCTCTTAACATTCACATACTTCGACCCCCCCTTGACGAATTTCTTGCTACACCACTGGTGGGAATGTCTTGAAGGTGTGCGAGTGCTTTTTTGGGTGGCATGAAATCTAGACCTCTAGAACTTCTACCCAATAAATATATCAAAATTATGCTTTTTTATCAACTTGGGTTTAATTCGCGACTGAAACGAGTCTAGGTGGCGTAACGGCGCTAGCTTCTCTGAGGAAGTGCCTATGATCTAGCGTCTGCAACCGACAAATTATAAAGTCATAAGAATGTTTTTTCTTAAATGAACTTACCAAAATATAAGCAAAGGATGCAAAAATTATATTAAAACGCAAGAATCATTATTTATAAAGTAAAATTGACGAATAACGATGAGTTAAAACTAATAGCATCTGCTTTAGCCACTACCTATCCAGGTTTCAATGGCGAACCAAAGGAGGTATAGTGATAGTTTTTGGTCGTGAAATTAACTGAGAAAGCTATAAATAATCTGTGAAATTAATGGTAAGAATGTTCTATATTATTTACTTAGCAGCATAGCCGTAAAAGCAGTAGATATGAATAGTTGCCAGAGAAATGAAGTCACTCGCAAAACTTAACAAAAATGAAACTCCAAACACGCCGACTATTGTTGAATTCTCCAAAGCTATTAGTAAAAAGGGTTTCAGAACCACAATATAGGCTGAAACAGAAATCGTATAATTAATTTCAATATTATAAAAGCGTACATGAACTAGGGTAAAACATTGTTTCCTAAACTAAAGCGAAAGTTAAAGGGCAACGCAAGCTCTGTGGCAAAATAAAGAAAAAGTAACGTGCTTTTTAACCCCCTACACACCCCCTCAGTACTGGCGAGACCACTCAGAGTTTACAGTAAATTCCGCACTTTGCATACATATTCACACAAATGCCAGCTCACTTGCATTGCCCTTTAAGGCTTAGAGACAACACAAATGCCATTGAAATGTAAGTCTGTGGTACCCAAGAAAGATATGCTCGCTCCACTTTAATAAATAAGTATATTTACTTTTCCACAAGTAAATGTGGTAAAGGAAGAACCGTCCCAGAACAATGTTAAGAGGTCTGTTTAGTTTCAGTCCAGCAGGTACACCCATTAACCAATTCAGCAGAATTTGAAGTTGATTAACTACAGCCTATAGATGGAAAAAAATAGGTTTTTTAAAAACTAAAATTTATCGAAACAGAAAGACTCATACTTCAGTCATTTCAAGAATGGAAGCAAAGACTTCTTCAGGATTGAGGTAGTCTCGTAAAATGTACATTAAAACAATACCACAAATTGCATCAACAAGAAGGGCTGCCATTAGGTTTCCACATCTGTTTTTAAAAATAATGTGTGATTAAATGTGACAAAGGTAGGGAAGGGGTGCTTAGGCAGGTTCTTATTTTTTCTTCATGAGGCAGAGGAACTGTAATATGATTTCCCTGATATAAATTTTAGTTTCTTCTTAGTCATGTAAGTTCTTAAAGGGAGTATAACCCCTCTTGTTTAATAGGGTGCTCTTAGACCAGCGGTTCCCAATTTATTTTTGCTATGGAACCCTAAATTATGCAACTAATACTGGCGGAACCCCAACTCATTTTTTTTACTTATCTTAGAAAACTGTTGCCACGACCAAAGATGACCGCGCTGCGAATTCTCGGAACCCCTGTGACCCTTCCACGGAACCCCAGGGTTCCGCGGAACACCTTTTGGGAACCGCTGTCTTAGACTATACCAAGTAGCTTCCACAAGCTTTCCTAGCGAGGGGCGGCAAGGAGTTAGTTTAGTTAGGGTGTATAACCTTTTTCAGAATTTGGGGGTAAAACACGATCAAACTAACTCCTTGCCACCCCTTGCTAGGAAGGCTTGTGGAAGCTACTCGGAGAAGTCTAAGTGCACCCTACCAAACAAGTTGGGTTATACTCTATTTAAAATAGGGAAAATTAGCTAAGCAAGTAAAACTTTAAATATAAAATTAATTTGTTAAAGGGCAACACCAAATGTTTTTAAATGTACTACTTTTCCCGCTCCAGCTCCTGTCAATATGATTGGCTGGATATGTTATGACCATTTATAAAAGGGGAGGAGCTATTTAAATTTCACCCAGATTTCTTAAACAGCAGTGTGGTCCTTTAAATTCCAGTTTTATGATAGTAAAAAGAAGCTTTATTTAATCAAAAATATTACTTCAAGCTTAGTTCCTTGGACTGCAGATCTTTATGCAAATTCTTCATTTCCTTAAACTTTCTCAAAACCTGCCGTCCAGTTGCAGTTATATTAATACCTTTGTGAATTGGCTGTGGCAATTTTTCAGTAGGCACATTTTGAAATGGTTGGAGTGCAAAAAGTATTATATACACAAATATGTATTTTAAATATGCACTAGGACTAGCTACACAAGAGATAATGTCATTGTGCTGTGATTGTTTAACAACTGTATCCATATCCAATCTTCGATTGATACTTTTAGTCAGCGTAAAAGTATAATTCAAAAAGTCAATCATTCGGTCAAAGGAGCTCTCAGATTCTTCTTCCTCCTGGAGGCCCAACGAGTCACAATCAAGAATTTTGTGACTTTTATAAGTTATGAGAGTAGCCAATTGCGTGGCAGGAAATGGTATGTCTTTGTAGAACATGCTTTCAACATGAAGTTTACTCAAAGTTATTTTTAAAACAAAATTATGGTTATGATGGAGGCTGTTGGGTAACTTTTCATCTCCAAATACACCAATGCACATTTCTATATTATGAGTAAAATCACTTTGCATTTTATTGACCAGTTTTAGAAGATGCTTTACATTATGAACCGCATATATAGCGTTAATTTTATGTTGAAAATTGTTTCTTGACAAAGCACATATAAGAAAGCATGGATTGTTTTCCAGAAAATGATTTGGAATATAGATATCGGTGTGATAATTATCTCCGTTCTCGATATTTTTGGAAACTTTTTCTGGAGGTTTGAGTTTTTTATTCTTTCGCGCCATTTTAGAAATAAGCCTTGGTAAATTAAAACTTTTCAGCTTTACTCCAAAACTTGAAAATATTATAAATCCAAGTTGATTTTCAGTTATATCAAAAAAATTCGTACACCTAATTAACTTGAAATTAATTGATATAATGAACAGTCTAGGAGTAGAACATAATAACACTAATATAACGAATTTCAATTTACAAAATGAGGGGATTATTCGTACCTTTTATACGATAATAGCCAATGCCATCAATGCAGCGTTGCCAGTTCCTGAAACTCAAATTATCGTACCTAAGGCAAAAAATTATCGATCCCCGAAAAAATTATCCTATGCCTGAAAACTGGCGGTAGATTTAAATTGTGTGTGAAATAGTGACGTTAAACTTGTGAGACCAAAATTTTTAATAACCCTTAAAGTTCGACCGATTGAAAACTTGTTTAAAAATCGCAGTATTAACTGGTTTTCAGCCAATTAAAAACATTATCGCACATTATCGTTCGCGTGAGTTGAATTATCGAAAAACGCGAACTATATAGTACGGTATTGAAAATGTCGTACGTCCCAAAAAGTATCTCGAAATTATCGACGTGTACGATAGTTATTGTACGTCTGGCAACGCTGCATCAATGACAGATAGAACCCAAGTGACAGATAGCAGACAACGCGTTTTTTCTGGATGCGCTACGTTATAGCGCCATCTTGGCACCAGGAGCAAGTGACTTTAACTCCACGTTACTATAGGGCTATCAAAATTAAAGAGGAAGGCATAGGGGTCACAAAAAAAAACTGGTTTTGAAGCACACTGCAAGTCTGGATTTTATGTTACCCCTATGCCTCCCCCTGTTGTGAGTGAGGAATCCCTTTAATATACTAATTTTGAACACCGTATTACGTAGCGCATCCAGAAAATATTTTCCAAGTACAAATTTTCGTCACTATTACCATAAGTGTATAATGTAAGTGGGGTGGCGGAGTGGTTAGCACTTTCGCCTCGCAGCAAGAGGAGCCGGGTTCGATCCCAGCTTGTGGCACTGGGTGAAAACTCCGAACAACTCCTTCTGCGTTGAGTTTGCAAGTTCTTTCCCCCCTGGTTTAAGGGGTTTTCCCCCGAGCTCTTCGGTTTCCCTTTCCATAAAAACTTTTTGATGTTAACGGAAATAGTTAGTGTAGGGAGCTGTTGGCCCGATCGCGTGGCATGCAGGGCTTGCCACCACCCTCCTACGCAGTCTAACCCGGCCACCTGAATTAAAGGCTTCAAAAGTCGCTTGATGACTTAGGCCAAAGGTGGTGCCATAAATTAAAAAATATATATATATATATTATTACATAAGTGTGACACTTCCTATTCTTCACGTGCAAAAGTTTTACTGAGAGCCATTCACTAAACAAACTGCATTACGGGCCTCGTCCCCTTTTTGGGTCCGCTCGCTTCCGCGTCACACTTAGCCTTTGACAGCGCCTCGCTAGGGGTAGATTTCTTCTTGTGATGACGTCACTCCGTGACTCGCTCTCGGTAAAATATTCCCCAAAGTGACAAACTTATGGAACAATATTATAGACTTATGCTATTACGTAGCGCATCCAAAAAATATGGGTCTTCTGCTAGCCTTGGACCAATAAATAATTTGGTCCAAGTTCTAGCTGTCTCTTCCGTGTTAAAGGGGCTCCAAAGTTCGGTGGCAAAAACAAGAAAATTGAGCATGCTTTTCATTCCCCCCAGCCCCTCACTCGGCCTTGGCAGAGGCGGGCAGAGTCAACCGTAAATTTCGCACTTTATGACTTTACACACATTTTGCCACCGAACTTTGGAGCCCCTTTAAATAATTCAGGATAAAAAAGCTGTACACTTATTGGGCCCTGATTAGCGATACAAAAGATACTATAATGCTCGAAACAAAAGAAACTATTTATATTAAAATTGATACAATGATAGTGCCGCCACCGCCGTTCGCAAACACGCCGTTTTCTAACGCCACGGTAGGATCATGGATGGTAGGATTCTCACCGTCCGCAATAACGTCGTTCTCTAACGCCACGGTAGAATTATCCTACGCTCGCATTTTAAACCAGAGAGGGAAAGGCCGTAGAAAGCTAGCCATATTCTCCTATAGTTATATCAGATTTTCGTCCCTAAAATTCACGCGCGTTTGACAACCAACAAACTAGCAAGTCGGGCAATCGGGATTGGCGATCTTCTAGCGTTTCCGTCTCTGGTGTTTTGGCGTTTTCATTCGCACACGGTTTCCGCAACAGCGCTTGCCTCTCGCTTCCATTCGGGTGGGGGAGGGTAAGATGTGGCGGCTCTCCCACCGAGCGGTCCTTTCTATTGTTGGCGACTCTTCGGAGCCCTGCCATTCTGTGGAATTTGGGAACTATCACCTACCCAGAGCCCCCAGGTTGTGAAGGTAGGGGAGGGGGTGGCATGGGTTTTCGTAAGTGCATCTCTAAACATGGTGAAATCGCTTCTGTTTGTTTTGTAACCCTTTAGCCCAACCACTCTGGGTAAATTTTGAAATTGTCACCCCTATATTTCCCACAAACATATTTCGAGCGGTTCCCATATTTCCCACAAAAATATTTTGAGCGGTTTTTCTCGACCGTTTATTTTATTTGTTCACGTTTCCGTTACCGGTTATACTACTATTCGTTGTGTTCGTAAAGCTTGGCTCGTGTGAAACTATTATTGGGGACTCCCGGGCCCACTTGTTTAATTTCGATTGCTTCCTAACTTATCTTTTAAAACCATTAGATGGTTGAGCTATTAATGTAAAATTATCCCAGTCTATTACATCTTTAGAGCGGAACGCATGTTTAGATATGGCAGAGTGTTCACAATTAGTATTAGTTTTAGAGTTCCGTTTATGATCATGTAATCTAATTTTTAAGTTCCTTTTAGTCTGCCAGATATTGGTCTTTTTACAAGAGCTTTTTTTTTATAAACGCCTTTCTTTTTCATTTTATCAACTTTATTTATCTTTGCCTTTTTTTAAAAGCACTATATAAGCGGTAACATATGCAGGCCCCCCGGGCTTACGGAAATATTACTTCTTGGCGATTTCCTTGAAGTGGTTTTATTTAATCGCCTATTAGCACTTTAATCATGGCTATTTTGCGAAACGATGTGCTGGCTATTCATGCACCAGTGTTTTAAAACTCACTATTGGTTCATATTTCATTGACATCCGAGGGGAAAAGTCTACGTCATTCCGGCAAGGCAAAAGCACATATGCTTAGTATTGCTTACAAATGGCTGCGAGTTTACCCAAGTTTTTAGAAATTAAGAATTTTATCGCAACTAACGAATAGGAATTACTAATTATTTTAATTTAATTACTAAAACGCCTTCATTTAAAGTATTTATTGCGATATAAGTTTATTTAAGGGAAAAAGTTATGTGTACACGAAATTACTTATACTAGTTTCAAATTCAACCTAATATCGAATGGATTTAGCTAGAGCAGTTTTTGGTAGACCTCCGGAAGGTTACAGCAGTAAAAATACCGAGGGTAAGAATAATTAATTTGATTGTAATGATTAAAAGTAATCTTGCTAATTTAACCAGCTGAAACGTTAACTGAGGATGAAGAAGAGGCATATCCCCAAGATGTATCGGAAGCCGTAAGTATTCGAGCAAACTTATTTGGTGGTACTCCAAGTTGTCGTCATGGCTATAGTCCCGCACCGGGTGGCCCATTTTCTGCATTAACCCCTTCTATGTGGCCCCAAGATCTCTTAGCTACATTAGCGCAGGTAATTTTGTATTTAAAAAAAAAACACCAGATATCTAATATAAATTTTAACCTAGCCTGAAGATACTGGTTGTCATCCCGATTACAGATTTGATGAGTTTGGTTTCCGGGTTGAAGAAGAAGGTATTACACAAAAAAAAACTATTTTATAGAACAAATCAAACCAAAAAAAAACCTATTTCATAGATGGTCCAGAACAAACATCCAATCGCCTGTTAAGCATTCCTTTCGTTGAAGATCCTCAGCATCGTCTGCAATGGATAGCATTTTTAGAGTTTACCCACAATAACGAAGTTGGAGATTTGACGTGGGATAAAGTTGACACTTACTTGCTGCATACGGACAAATTGAAACAAATGGTTTGTCAGGGTATCCCTCATTCCCTCAGACCTCAGTTATGGATGCGTCTATCTGGGGCATTGAGGAAGAAAATGAATTCCGATTTGACTTACAAAGATGTTGTCAAAGCAAGTTCCAATGATCATATCATGACATCAAAGCAAATTGAGAAAGATCTGTTGCGAACCATGCCCAGCAATGCATGTTTTTCGCACATAACGAGTACGGGAGTTTCACGGTTGAGGAGAATTTTGCGAGGATTGGCTTGGCTTTATCCTGATATTGGATACTGTCAAGGAACAGGAGTGGTAAGTTGAATTATAAAACTATTACCGGTAAATGTCAAATTAACCGTACTTTTTTTGTAGATAACAGCGTCTTTGCTTCTTTTTCTGGAAGAGGAAGAGGCATTTTGGCTTATGTGTACGATTGTAGAAGATTTGCTACCAGCTTCGTATTATTCCAGCACTTTGATTGGTGTTCAAGCAGATCAACGTGTGCTTAGAGCTCTGTTTACCACCTATCTCCCAGATCTTGATCTCCTACTGAAAGAACATGATATTGGTAAAAATAGATACTCTCAAGACTACAGTCTTATTTAGGGTACGTTCAGTTGCTCTTAAAAAGCCATCGATGCGCATAGGAAAATAAAAGAAGTTACTGTAAGAGTTTTAGTATTTCCGGTTTTGTAGTTACGATGCCCATTGATGGCGCATCAACTCGTGGAGCCGATTCACTCTATGCTCATCGGTGTTTTTGTTGTTTTTCCCAAGCATGCGGTCTCAAAGCATGTGGAGAATATGGCTTCAACAATGGAAATTAATAATGTTAATTTTGTTTCGGTGACTTCAACTCCTGAAAATAGAAGCTACACCTTTGAAGTACCTATAGAAAATTACCAGAAATTGATTAATTTAAAAATTAAAAAAAAAAGAATTTACTGACAGCCGCATGTAGGTGTCACAACTATAATTAATGCCCATCTTTGCCTTTGATGAGGAAAAAAAGCGTACAGTAAAGTTAAATTTCAGTACCATCTGTCGCCTTTAATTGTTGCTACCTTTCATAAAATCCATCGATGGCATAGTTTAAAATAGCGTACAGTAACATTTGACGTAACAATCACACGAGACAGAAATTCTGTGCAACTGGTACTGACGTCACAGTGCACATCTATAAAATTGCAATGGTTTTTTTTTCACATCGGTTACAGCAACTGAATGTACCCTTATTCTGGTTTCAAGTCACAAATTCCTTATTTTAATACAAAAATTAGCATTTATTTAGTCTTTAATTTTTTTATGAATAGTATTCACAGTACTCATGTGAATATGTCTAGTAGACTAGTATCTTAAAGCACTCATTTGAGTAATGCTTATTGTTTGTTTAGCATGTCATTTTTAATAATGCAGGGTTTAGTACTGATTTAAATCTAGTATTTAGTATTCAAAGAAAATACCTCGTATAGTAATAGCACATTTCTAACAAACCAAGTAAATTAGAGTACTTTCAAAATAGCGTTTTACTTCTTTCGAGTATGCTATTATAGTACTCTTACAAAAATTTGTTTTAGAATCCTGAAAATAAGTATTTTATAGAATTTATATTCTATAACATTTTTGTATTAATGTGGAATGACTTGAAAAATAATTTGTGTATTTCTAAAGAGTAGTTTTCAACTAATATTGTGTCTGTTTAGAATTATCGTTAATAAGTTTGCATTGGTTCCTCACCATTTTTGCAAGTGTCGTCCATACCAAAATCTTGCTTCGGATATGGGACTTATTTTTCTACGGAGGTTCGGTTGTTATGTTCCAAATGACACTTGGAATGCTGAAATTAAAGGTTGTAAGTTAACTCTCCAAACATTAAGAGAACAAAATTATCGTAATTAAATGATAACCCATCAAGCAGCAATCAAAACTAGAACAGTTGAAAAATTCAGCACAAATCTTCAACGCCTTGTCGGATATTCCAGGAGAAATTGATGACGTGGATCAACTATTCGATGTTGCATTTAGATTATCATCTTCGTTAACCGAAGTTGTAGTTGAAACACACCGTCGTAAACATTTGGCGTACTTAATGGCTGACCAGGGAGCGTTACTCAATCCAGAAAACGCTCGCAACTTGCCAAAGCAGCATTTAAATAGAAGGCATTTAAGGAGGTCCAAATCCATGCTTCAGCTAATATTATTTGGTGATGGAGACTCTGAGGATGACATTCGCAGCAAAAACATTCGCCAGACAGAAATACTCGTTGACTTGCGAGAAGCAATTCTTCAAGTTGCAAGGCATTTTCAATCCGTTGATCCTAAAATCAAAGTTGTAAGATTAAAAATTAAGAAATTTATCTTCTTAGGTTGAAGCGAATACTTACAAATTTATTACATATTAATTTTTAAATACTCGCAAAGACCTAATAAATATATATATATTTTTAGAATTAGTTTAATAATGAAATTTAAATATAAATAGAACTTACAATCCGATTATTCAATGGAAAGTCATGTAAGAGATCATGAAACATTTGCCAATGTTTCAAGAAATCGCAGACGCAGAGCGAAAGCACTACTTGATTTTGAGCGACATGATGATGATGAATTAGGATTTAGACGGAATGACATAATCACTGTAAAAAAACAAATTTACAACGTAAATGTCTTTCATTTAATGCAATTTAATTTAAACAGATTATAAGCCAAAAAGATGAACATTGCTGGGTTGGGGAGTTAAATGGGCTTAGAGGTTGGTTTCCAGCGAAATTTGTAGAATTACTTGATGAAAGGAGCAAACAGGTAATATTTCAAATATATAAATGATAGTTACGGCAAAATTATTGATTTAACTTTTAACCATTTTAGTATTCAAGTGCTGGTGATGATTCGGTGACTGAAGCTATTACTGACATAGTTAGGGGAACGTAAGTTAATTTATTCATAATTTTAAATCATTCAATAAAATTATTTAATTATTTATTTCAGTTTATGCCCAATAATTAAACAAGTTTTAGAATACGGTATGAAAAGATCGTCAATTTTGGGTGGACCATGCCATCCATGGTTATTTATTGAAGAGGTAATTTCTGTTATAATATTAAATTAAATTTATCAGTTAATAAATAAAATTTATGACAAGGTTGCGAATAAAGAAGTGGAGAAGGATTTCAATTCAGTCTACTCACGGTTGGTTCTCTGCAAAACATTTAGGTATTAAATTAGTACTTAAATGTTGAAACATTTTTATTATTATTAACTAATAATATAAATTAATTAAAACAGATTAGATGAAGATGGCAAAGTGCTAACGCCAGAAGAAATTTTATATAGAGTAAAATTAATTATATTTTTAATATGAGATTAAATTTATCTAAATTTAAATTTTCATTTAGGCTGTTCAATCGGTAAATCTTACCCACGATGTTGCACATGCGCAGATGGATGTAAAACTACGATCTCTAATTTGTATTGGCCTTAAGTACGAGATAATTTTATAAAAGTCTTAAGCAAATGGAATTATTAAATTTATGAGGCTTAATTTTATAGCGAGCAAGTCCTCCATTTATGGTTCGAAGCTCTTTGTTCTTGTCTACCAGTGGTTCAAAAGTGGTACCACTCATGGTCCTTCATTAACTGTCCTGGTTGGGTGCAGATCAAATGTGAACTGAGGTAATTAGTTTTTGGTTTTCTATTGAGTACAGGGTTATCAATAAACCCGCTTTTTCTTAAAATGAAAAATCCAGTATGAGTTTAACCAGATAAAACCTCAGTTTCTACATGGATTAAACCTGAATGAAACCACTTATATCAGGCCCTAATATGTATTCTCCTAGTGTTGATGTTTTTGGCAGACCATTAAAATCGGAAAGTTTTAGATTCATACTTTCGTTATTGAATGACTCTTGTTATTCATATTTAAAGATTATTTTGCTGGTTTTCACAACTTTTGCACTTTAATTTATACTTTAACCACGGTTCTTTCTAAGTGGATAAATCTGGTTAAAACGAATCCAACTGTTTCTTGCCAACCATGATAGAATATCATAAAGCTAGGACTTTCAAGTCTTCATAGCAATCATTTTCTGCGTACAGTAACTCTCAACGAAGTATCTGAAAAATAATTTTTGTTGAGACTGTTGCTAACGTGACGTAGGATCTTGTTGAACGCTTTTTACGCTGAGCTTTTTTAGAATTACTGAACGCAGCCTTTGTTGAGATTTCAATTAAATTTGTTAACCACTGTTCGAACTACTAATTAATTTTAACATAAAAAAATAATTTCTATAAAACTGTCCTGATATTTGATAACTTAGCTGCCGTATAAACACTATGATTCTCAGTTTCCTTACAACCAAATATAAAATTATCTACTAAGGACCGAGTCTCCCATTATGGCTAAATAAAATTCCCAAGATTTATTTCAAAGTTTGTTAGGAATCTACTGGTCAAATTAAATTATTATTATTATTATAAAATTTACGAGCTCACTTCTTAAATTGGTGCCAGAATAAGCTAAAAATATCTTTAAGAATGTAGTAGAACATTCCAAGTTTAGCAAAAAAAATGGGGATACAGTCAAAGACATTACAATTAATTTTAGTTTATTCTATAAAACCTTACATTTAGTAAAAATATGTAAGATAATGCAATATATCATTTACTTTTCTAGGCTTCTAAGTCAGTTTGCGTTTAATTTAAACCCGGACTGGGAGTTGCCAATCCGCAAAGAACCATCACAACCATTAAAAGAGGGGGTACGAGACATGCTAGTCAAACACCATCTCTTTTCTTGGGACCTTTGACCTTTCAATTACCATGTTAAATTTTATTTTAATTATCTTATACACATCATTTATATACCTATTGATCCATAATGGTGCCTATGTTCAATCTAGTCATTTTAAAGTATTTTAAACTATTTTTACATTATACAATTGTTTATATTTAAAGTTTTATTTTTATTGTTTTGTATATTTTAAACCCATATCTGCCAAAAATATAAATATAAATTTAAATTTGTACAGTCAACCTTTAAAATATGGCTCAATGAGACTTAAATTGTAGTCATGTAAATTTAATATTTTTATTTTTTATGAAACAAAAATCAACCATTTCACTCCTAACACCAATCTGTAGGTCAATAGTAAAGAAATGTGTCTAGTCATTTATAGTTTTAATTTTTGTAAAATATTATTGTGATGTACAAAAATATCCAAAAGATTAATGTATTAATGAAAGCATAACAAAATTTAAGCCTCATTTATTTTAACAATCTGGTAATAGAGTGTACTCATTGCCAACTGATAGAGAGCTAAAATCATGTCAATAACTAATTAAATTGATTTAATAGAAATTACAGTAATATTCACATAAAACGAGAGCTAAATTTGTAATTACGAGCACGATACAGTTTTAAATAGCAGCTGTTACAGAATTCTGGCTGTTATTATTAGTCAATGGGGGAGAAGGGCGAGAGATACGCCCATTTTGTGCACTTCGACCCCTAACATTAAGACTTAAAAATTCTAATATCCAACACAAAATGGAGAATCCACTTGGCTGGCATGTTAAAGAAATCAGAGGTTTCCATGCCAAGATGCTCGAACCTTTAAGCCGTTTAATAATCGCACCTACAAAGTATATGAGAGGAAGTTTCGTCCTCAAACCGACAAGCCCTACAGATTGAATCATCATTGATTCCCATCAAGTAAAGTTGTCTGTTAAGTTGGCAGGGGCTTGTTAGACGGCCAACGACCAACCTGTTATTGGACTTGGAGAGTGAGAGCAATTCCTTAGCTCTATGCCGAGAGGAGCCCGAGATAAACTATTTAGCCTTTTGGCCATCCATCTCAAGCCAAAGCTTCCCTGCACCAGCTTTTCACTGACGCAAGTGCCCTTCTTAATAAATCATGTCCGAAGCAGCGGCAACCATCTCTGTTTAGACTCAACTAAAATCATCCACAACCAGGCACCACAGCAGTGGTGAACGAACACCACCTGGCGGGCAGCCACGGCTGGTGGCGACCTTAAGTGATTCACCAAGCACACGATTCGTCAGCAAAGCTTTGATCCAAAGACACAGAGTACTGTCATTAATGCCAGGCCCTCAATGGGTTAGAGTGTGCAATAACTGGTGGCTTTACCGGGGAGTCGGGGTCCGGCTCTTGTAACCCATAAGGGCGGTGGCGCACTGGGAGATGTTAGCTCTGATCAAATGGTCCTATCTCCACCTCCGACTTCGGTCAGGTTTGGGCTGGATACTGAGCTTCGGCTCAGGCTAACGGAGAGGGTCCGTGCAAACTGGCCGCCTCGGCGGATTGGGTAGCCTGCTGTGAGGCGGCGGGCCTCCGTATGAGGGCACGGCGGTCCTGTTTCCCGGCCTTTTGGAGTCACACCGGGATCTCCGGTGCCAGCTGTGCCGGGTTACTTGGGCTGCTGTGTGCTCATCTTTCCCCTTTAGGAGCTCTCTCCAAATGGTTTGACTCTTTACCTCCGTAGGTAGGGTTTCGGCTGGATTTGCTACAGCATCCACTCTTAATCCCACTGCTGTGTGTGAAGTGGGGATTGGTCCACCCATTACTGCACCTTCTGCTGGGTTAGGTGGCTCGCGTCAAAGGTGCCACCATCAGTAGTAGGGTTCTACTACCCATGCTGGATTTGTCACCCGTCCGGGCTAGGTGGACGCTGGCGTAGGGCACTATGATGATAGGCCTCCGGTGGTATAGTCTCTGTTACTAGGTACACCGGGCTATAAATTCTGACACACTGTCATTAATGCCAAAGCGCTTTTCAGCCTTCATTTTGACTGCACTAGACACCTTATCAAAAGCGCCCTCAATATCAAGGAAAGCCGCTAAATTGATCTCCTTAAAGTTATTAGCCCTCTCTATGCAATCCTCGAAATAACTAGATTTCCCGGGCTTCGGAATGAAGATCACCCTAGAAAGTTGCTTGGTATATAACCAAGGGAATTACAAGTCCTGTAGATTCTACACAGTATGGGGCAGATAATGTCAATGCCCTCCTGCAAAAGAATGGGAGTAATCCCGAAGATTTTATAGCCCAAATAAGCCTGAAATGCGTGACAATTTTATTTGCCACCATCCAATCTTCCCTTTTGGAAAGTGCAATCCTAATGGGAAGAGGACCAGAGTCAGCGCTGCTCGTGACTCTGGAGTCAGGAAAGTGAAAATCTAACATATGAGTTAGAGTCTCTTTACCTGAGGTAGAATTACTTCCATCTTTCAGCTTAATAAAATCAAGATGTTTAGGCATATCATGGGCCATAATTTTCATTAATTTGACCGTGCTGGGGATATCAGAGATATTATCACAGAAATTCCCCCACGAGTCCCTCTTTGGCCAGCGGATGGCCTTATGGTAGGCAGTGAGGGTATGCTTGTAAACAACCCAGTCACCCTTTGTTAAAAAGCCTCCTAGTTTCTTTGAGGAGTCTACCAATCTCATGACTCCACCAAGAAACTAACCTTGGCTGGTTGGTAGACTTCACCGGACAATTGCGGTGGTAGGAGTCGATAATGGCATGTTGCATGCGATCAACAGTCAAATCGAAATCCAGCACCGATGACAGCCTAGGCTTATCACCCTAATAATAAACGGTAGCTAAAATGGTTTTTGCTTGCTGGTCAGTTTTAAATGGTAGCTAAAATTGTGATTCCTCACACGCGTCAGTTTTAAACGGCAGCTAAAATTGTGGTTGAGGATTCAGCGGGGGAAACACTGAGGGACCCTGCCTTAATTTTTGCCACATTAAATGTTTTTTTTAAATCTATTTTCACTGTGGAGCCTCTTTGCGATTTAACGGCTACCTACAACGGCTATCGGTTGCTAAATCTCCGGGTCCAGAAAATGTTCACCCTCAGCTTCGATTTTAGCCTCGCCTTTACTTTCGCTTTATACGCGCTCTATCTCACTGGGTAGACTTCCTGGGTTGTGGAAACAGGCGAACATCACTGCTATCCGTAAAACCCCTGGCTCCTGTGCCTATGATAATTTTAGAGGCATAAGTCTCGTCTCACCTGTATCCCTTGTAAGCATTGGGAGATACTTTGGTGTCTTTCCTCGAGAGTCGATAGTTCTTCTCTAAAGATCATCATGGTTTCCTGTTGCGGCGATCTTGTTTCACTAATATGTTGTCCACTCTTGAGGAGGTCACTCGATGTCTTAATGGTGATGACTCGTTTGATTTAATTTATTTGGACCTGCGGAAAACTTTCGACACGGTGCCACATTCTCTACTTATTCGTAAACTGGAGCTTTTAGAGGTCCCCTCTACGATTGTAAATTTGATTTCTGAATTCTTGACTGGTCGCTCTCAGCGGGTTGTTTTGGGGGGGTGCGCGTTCTTCTTGGTGTGAGGTGACTAGCGGTGTCCCCCCGGGTTCGGTTTTGGGTCCAACTCTCTTTGTCATCTTCATCAATGACATGCCCCTAGATGTCAAAGAGTCTTTTCTGAAACTATTTGCAGACGACAACAAAATAGGCCGCAAAATTTCGTCACTGGGTGACTCGAAGTCCCTACAGGATGACATCCAAGCTCTTGAGCAATGGGTGTCTTCCAATAGCGTGGGTTTCAACGCCTCTAAGTGAATGGTACTGCATTGTGGGGTTAAAAACCCCTGTTTTGGGTACCGTTTGGGTGGTAGGCTAATTGAGGCTCGAACTGTTGTCCGTGATCTTGGGGTTATGCTCAGTGGCCGTATGTTTGGAGCTACTCATAGTCGTGCTGCCGCTGCTCGTGGTATGCGCGCTCTTTATTTACTACGCCGTTCCATTTCGCATTTGAGTGTTAAGTCGTTTACAATTTTGTACAATGTATATATTCGCCCTCATCTCGAATACTGCTCGAGTATTTGGTCGCCCCATCTAGTAAATTCAGATATTGAGCACATCGAGAGAGTACAAAAAAAGCCACGAAATTGGTTAATGGCACGCGTACTCTTTCTTACGAAGAGCGCCTTAAACGCTTAAATTTAATGTCCCTTAAGGACAGGCGTGCAAGAAATGACCTCATTGAGACGTTCAAAGGTATTCATGGTCTCAACAATGTCCAGTTTTTTTAGGTCAAATGGTCTGGGCGCAAAGCGCCCACAATTGTCAAAAAGCGCTGTAATAGCGCGCAACGCCGTGTGTTTTTCACTCAACGGGTTGTAAATTATTGGAATCAGCTCCCGACAATTGTGAAGGTTAAATCCTCAGCCTCAGAGTTCAAGACCCGCGTTGATACGTTTTGCGGCTTGTAAATAAATAAAAAAACAAAAATGTTTTAATATATATTATATAAGCTTCTATCTGCTGTATATACTTTTCTATCTGCTGTATACCCATATTGTATGTCACTTTCCTTCAATTATTTTCTCTTGTTTGTATATTTCGTGTTTCAGGGCTCAATAAGTGTATTTCACTTTCTTTTCCTGACTAATAAAATTATTATTATTACGAGCTTAAATTATTTCTTTGAATAATAATAAATTTATCTATCTATCTATCTAAAACAAAATTGTAATTATGCGCACTTCACAGTTTTAAACGGTATCTAAAATGGTAATTGCGTGCGCGTCTGATTTAAACGGTATCTAAAATGGTAATTGCGTACGTGTCTGATTTAAACGGTAGCTAAAATGGTAATTGCGTGCGCGTTTGATTTAAACGGTATCTAAAATGGTAATTGCGTGCGCGTCTGATTTAAACGGTAGCTAAAATGGTAATTGCGTGCGCGTCTGATTTAAACGGTAGCTAAAATGGTAATTGCGTGCGCGTCTGATTTAAACGGTAGCTAAAATTGTGATTCCGCGCACGCTACAGTTTTAAACGGTAGCTAAAATTGTGATTCCGCGCACGCTACAGTTTTAAACGGCAGCTAAAATTGAAATTGTGGGCGCGTCAGTTTTAAACGGCAGCTAAAATGGTAATTGCGTGCACGTCAGTTTTAAACGGTAACTAAAATTGTAATAGCGTGGGCTTCTACTTTCTGACGCAACCGTTATAACCGAGAGATAATATGGTATTTGCGAGAATGTATTTATACTTAGGGAGAATGACTATGTGGATAATCTTTGTGGGAATCTAGGAGCAACAAACACAACACCCCACACAAGGAGAACGCAACCCGTTATAAGTCGTGCATTTTCTTGTGTACAGTTTTCATTGGTTAGACGCTTCACGGACATTCTATATATATATTAAGTAACGATGGATCAGCCAAGGCTTATGAAAAAAAGAAACGCTCCCATAACTAAAAATAACCGCTAATTACTTCGGCCATGATTAATAATTGAATAAGAACATAAAATCGAGCACATATCGTAAAGCTAAACGTCTTATCACTGTCATTAAATTAACTTCGCATTAAGTTTCCAACTGTGATAATAGAGCATTTCGAAATCGCACACCGGAATCGTTCAGTGTCAATGTGTCATACTTATTTAATGTTTATTGTTACTTCTGATACTTAATTTTTATATACTTTGTTTCTGCACCACATTTTATAGCAAATGGCGGCAGAGAGGGTAAAGTCGCTTCGCTACTTACCCTCTCTGATGGCGGCTTTATCATTGCCACCTGTATTATGAAAAGGCCCCTGTTATTGGAGATGGCCATGAATCTATCCGATTCTTCGAAAAACGCTACTTTACTGGAGAGCGTGGTGCCATCTATTTATGGCAAAGGAAGCTAAAATTTAAAATAGCCAAATGATAACGTCGTCAGAGAGCCATTGTAGAGGATTATAGTTAGATAACTTATACTCTATTTATTGGGCTTTAACTTAAATTATATATCCCATGTAAAAATATTGTTTATAATTGCTGTAATTTATGTTATTGACCAATTTAAAACGATCCAATCAACACAAGGGGTACCTATAAGTACCGCGTTTTTGATTTCGACTCTAGCGACATCTATTGAAAAAAGAGCTCCACTTGCTTTGTTTGTTTAGTAGGTACTTACCAAAAAAATACCATTTTACCTCATCTCAGTAATCCTAATGAGCTGTAATTTTTAGTTTTGTACTTATTTCAAAATTTTATCTGAATGGTTTTTAAACAAAGCAAAGTACAACAATTAAATATCGAAATCTGTGGGACAGAGTAAATATTTAACTTAAAATATCGATTGATTTTGGAATATACGACCTTGGATAACCAAATTATTTATTAATTTTGTATGAACACGAATTTTTAACTGTCTAAATAATTATTTTTATTATAGGTTCCGAAATAGTTAATAACAAAATTAATAACGTAATTATTCTAGAGATAAAGTATGAACGGAGGTTTTGGTATTGACAGTATATTGAAAGATTTGTTTAAATTGATAAAATTCTGAGAGGTGAATTATGTAATTATCTCGAACTAAACAAAAAACAACCGCGATAAAATATGAACTTGAAAACCAGTTTTCACATTAGAAAAAAAAACCTGACATACTCGATGGTCATAAAAAAAAACTGGCGTCATATAAAAATTAATTCTTATTCAGGAAATTAATTCAAGGCTGGGACTCTAGATTAAGCATAAGTAACATTCTAACAATAAGTAAGTCTAAACTATCACCAAACTTAATTTCAGAATTATGGGGCAATGAAGGTTAAGCAGATGATCAGTGTCTAAATATTCACAACTTGGAATGTTGGCAGCCAAAAGGCGAAATATACTACTATACCAAGGACAAAATACACTAATCATTGCAGTAGCAAATCCATTATCTAAGTCGGAGCTAGGCGAAAGTGTCAGTGTCGAAAAAAGGTTCGATAAGAAAATTAACATTAAAACAATGGGAAGCGTCATACTTAATGTTCGTATGTTACTTATGGACTCAGCTTGTTTTTTAAAATGTATTGCACTGAATGGGAATCCAGCTTCGTACATTTGAGTTAGGTGCACAAGGAATTACCACAAGACACAAACCATTTTCTCAGCAGTTAAAATAAAGAATAATTTGGCAATTAAATTTAATTGTCAAAATGTAACCAGTAATTATTTTTAAAACAATAGATTCGAAATATTATTCATAAAACGTACGTAGATCTCACTGTTGAAATTTATGGTGGATCACGTACTTTCATATCTGCCGCTGGATTTACCAGAAGCCCGGGGAAATGGCTAGTTACGTTTAAAACAATTCGTAACTCATGCTATTTAATGTTATGATAGTGTTCCATAAACGTGTCAGTTAGTCCAAATAATTACTGATAAAGAGTGACATAGAACTGACGTCATACCCGAAAAAGAAAAGCGTTGCCAGACGTACGATAATTATCGTACACATAATTTTTGGGACGTACGATATTTTCAATGACGTACTATATAGTACGCATTTTCCAATAATTCAGCTAACGCGTACGATCGAGTACGATAATGTACGATAATTTTCTTAATTGGCTGAAAACCAGTTAAAAATGTGATTTTTAAACATAAGTTTTCATACGGTCGAACTTTAAGTTTTATTAAAAATTTTGATTTCACAAGTTTAACTTTAATATTTCACACACAATCTAAATCTACCGCTAGTTTTCAGGCATACGATAATTTTCTCTGAGATCGATAATTATCGTACCACAGCTTAATATATTAAGCTGTGGTACGATAATTTGAGTTTCAGGAACTGGCAACGCTAGGCACGACTTCCTGCAGGCTGCACGCGTTCACTATGACGACGAGGCCCGTATTAGGCCTAAGCTGATTTCTTTTGTTGGCCACCAAAAATGTTCTTAGTAAAAATGTATCTTGTAGAAAAAAACAAACTGACACACTTATAACTTATGTAACACATAAATACAAAGTTATTAGCAGACGAATTTTCTTTGCAAAATATAGTCTATTTAAACTTTTCCTACAATGATTAAGAAATACCGAGAATGTTGAATTACACTCATCCAAAGTTTCCAAACAATTATGATCTTAATTTATAACCTCCAATGTAACATTGCGAACGCAAAATCAGGAAGTGAGTTTTACAAGAAGACTAGAAAGGAAAAAGGACAAATTCGGTGGCAATGAATAAAACAGTGTCACTACTTAAGAAGTGACAGTTACTTTGACAGTATAAATTGAGTTTTTCCGGTTTCGCGTCTCCTGACTGCAAATTGGCGGGAAAGTAACGAAGACGCGTTTTCCATTACAATAGACTCGCGTGCCGGTGCAGCCGCCGCCGACCGCCCGCCCGCGAGACAATATACAAAATCATTTTCGCCCCCATTTTCTAGCGTCTTTTCATTTTTATTTTTTATTTAGCTAGCTAAAGTAGGTAGCGGCAATTAATCACAGTTGTGTATCGCAACTTCTTGGAGTTTTATTTTGACGGACTGGATCGAGACAACCGCGTACACCACATATTTTTTATTACCCTCCAACATTTCTCAGATTCAAGACTGAACTGAAATGAACTATTTGTTCTTGATCGATCTGACAATATTATTCAATACGAATCTAATAAGAAACATGCGTCGATTCAGTTACAGGTTCTTTAAGCAGACCACGCCTTTTTTTCGTTTTAAAATCGAATAACGTCTTGTTGTCAAGACTACCAACGAAATAAAGTCTTGTTGTCAAGACTACCAACGGAATTAAGTCTTGTTGTCAAGGCTACCAACGGAATTAAGTCTTGTTGTCAAGGCTACCCAAGAAATAAAGTCTTGTTATCAAGACTACCAAAGAAATAAAGTCTTGTTGTCATAGCTACCAATGGAATAAAGTCTTGTTGTCAATTAAGCTACCAATGGAATAAAGTCTTGTTATCAATTAAGCTACCAATGGAATTAAGTCTTGTTGTCAAGGCTACCCAAGAAATAAAGTCTTGTTTTCAAGGCTACCACGAAAAGACTTAAAGTCTTGTTATCAAGGCTACCAAAGATATAAATTCTTGTTGTCTGGGCTACCAAAGAAATAAAGTCTTTTTGTCATAGCTACTAATGAAATAAAGTCTTTTTGTCATAGCTACTAATGAAATAAAGTCTGGTTGTCAAAGCTACCAATTAAATGAAGTCGGGTTGTCAAAGCTACCAATTAAATGAAGTCGAGTTGTCAAGGATATCAACGGAAAAAAGTCTTTATTGTCAAGATTATCAGTGGAATTATCGGGCGCCGTGTGTTTAAGAGGACCAGTAGCTTGGTCAGGCCACTAGCAGTGAAAGTTTTGTTTTTACATTCATTGGAAATCCTCAGTGTTGCTTTCGCAGTAATTTATAGTATTCGCGACCGAAAACTATCGCAACGCCCCCTTTGGTTCGCCATTGAAACCTAGATAGGTAGCGGGGTAAAGCAGACGCTACTAGTTTTCCCTCATCATTATTTGTAAATTTAACTTTATAAATAATGATACTTGCATTTTAATATAATTTTTGCATCGATTTCTTATATTTTTATTAGTTAAAAACGTTCTTATGACTATTTAATTTGTCTGTATCAGACGCTAGATCATAGGCGCAACATTGTATAAGCTAGTGCCGGTACCCCACCGAGACTCGGTTCGGTCAAGAATAGTATATTACCGCGATTACTAAGACAAATATATTGACGGACCGACAGACTGGGAAACGATTCGAACTGAATCTGTTTACGATGTCATTGATCTCACCCCGAACGCATTTTTTTAAATCTAAAAATGAACTCACAAAAAATATTTATTCCAAGTGGATGGAGGACATTGGAGCGCGCCAAAACCTTGCTCCTCCATTTAAATCTTTTCGTCGGTTGAGAGGAGTAAATTCAACACTTCAATTCGCTGATCCGAGCATTCAGATAAAACGTGAAAATGCAGATTTAGGCGATCTAAAACAGGAATAAAAAATAATTTTTAGTCCACCAAGCATTACTAACCAGCCAATAGATAAGTGAGCTGTACTGTTAGTCAGAGACAACTAATAACAATTAAATAATTGCGTTAAGGATTAATTTAAATTTTGTTTAAACCGGAGAAAATGCAATATCGGAGTAACATTCATTTCAAAGCCCAAAACCTATTAGAAGTTAATAGTACACCTAATTTATGTACCTTTGGAGCAAACTGACTACCTGCATATCTGACATTTACATTACAAAATATTCGTTGGATTAAAGTTAAATTAATTAGAAAGCCGTATTATTGGATACCAGATTTTAAAGATCCCTATTAAAAATAATATAAAACATTAGAACACGTTTGGATAACGTTCCTGTTCTAGAGGGACCAATACTTTTGATACTTCAAATCGGTACATCTATAGCTTAAAATTAAAATAACGATACTGAGTAGATTGCAATTTTATTAAAGACCTGTATTTATAAAGGAGAGTCTAGCCTATGCCAACATTACAAAGATGATTGAGAGGAGCAAAGCTACGGACTAGCTGTCTTTAATATAAGCTACCAATATAGTATAAGTACATTCAATAGCCAACAAAAGCTAGCAGTTTCCATGTAATTCATATTAGAGTCAAATAGATAGTTTGTGTTGACGAGACTGGACATGCACCAGGTTTTCTTTATACTGCCCATGCGGTGGTCAAAGTTCTGGCAGCAGTGTTCGGACAAGACGTTTTAGGAAAGAAGTATTGAAAACTAAGATTTTAGTCCGGCGTTCGCGAACTAGTAGACTGGAATAAGAGTAGCAACTTCCTCTTAGCTGGAATCAATTTGAAGGTATAGGAGTCGGACATTTAGATAGACTGGTAACAGATTATAAGGGGTGTATGGGAAGGAGCTGTTTAATATGGGCTTTTGAAATAATTTTGGCCCACAGAGCCCCTCTAGAGGGGTACAAATATAGCTGCACACCTCGGCTTGGTCTCGGGCATTTTTCATAAGCTCGGGCTCACCGAATGAGGCCGAGACCGTTTAGGTAAGGGGCACAAACAGGCCCGACGAGGGAGAGAAGAGTTCAAACCCGCGACCTTTTGGGGTCCCGAGTTTGGGGCCCCCTATTTATGGTTTTACCACGGGGACATTCTCGGTGGCTCTGGTCACCAAGGATTTTAAGACCCCACGCGCCAAAATGTATCAAGAAAAACGTTTTTCAGTCTTAAAGGGGAAGGGTATAAAAGAGGGGTGAAAGGTTTAAACCCCACCCGAAAGGAAATCCTTCATACACCTTTGCTTTTCAATTGTCACCTAATTTATTGCCGTTAGTTTCCAGAAACTTTCACCAAGACTTTTTGTTACGACTACCGATGGAATACATTCTTGTTGTCCTTACTACCGATAGAATAAATTGTTGTTTTGTCAAGACTACCGAATGCATAAATACTTGTTGTCAAGAGACTCTAGACTACCGATAGAATAAATTATCATTTTGTCAAGACTATACCGACAGAATAAGTACTTCTTGTCAAGAGATTCAAGACTGCCGCTAAAATAAATAATTTTGGCAAGACTACCGATAGAATAAGTACTTCTTGTCAAGAGATTCAAGACTGCCGCTAAAATATAACTTTTGTCAAGACTACCGATAGAATAAATACTTGTTGTCCAAACTATTGATAGAACTAGTACTTTTTGTCAAGAGACTCCAGACTACCGACAGAATAATCAGGCGCCCCCTGCTTGGATAATCTGTAGCTAGGTCACGCCACTGGCGGCCAAAGTGGCTTCTTAGATCCCCATGGCACGGAGACAGCCAGACGGACAGACAGAACGTGTTCAACATCTCGCCACGAGAAATCCCTCCCACCGCTCAAAAATAAAAAGTAAAATCAACCAAGGACGAAATGGAGATGTAACAGATGTTAGATATAGTAGAACGCCACAAACATATAACTATATGGAGAAATTTCAATGCCCCGAAATTCCGCGTAAACAACAAAACCCGATTGGTCCATCGATAAACCAATCATATCGCCGGGTTCTCCACCAAGATTTATTGCCTAGATCAAAAAAGCGGAAAAAAAGCGTAAAAGACGAGAGAGAATTTCGAACTGAGCTGCTCGGGACGCAAAATTGTCTTTCGAAGCTTTTCAACGCGGCGAACACGTCGAAAATATACTTTTTACCAAGAGAAACAACTTTTTTAATGATACTGTATCGTCCAGCGAATAAACAAAAAATGTGCTTCAACAGAGTCATAAATTGAATACTTATTAAGCATTTATTAACAGTTTTACAACATGGGAAAATACACGTGTTTCACTTTATGCTGCGCCATAAGCGTATCATTGTTTCAAGGTAGGTAAGAATTATTTTTCTTTTCGTATTTAGTTGACCGGTTAATTAACAGGGTTCCCAAATACACAACGTTTCGGAAACGGTGTAAAATAAAAATTGAAAGTTATTTTGTACGTAATATCAGAAGTGTATAGTATAATTTATGGGATAAGTGTAAAATCTGACAATTTAATTTTAACATTATCATCGTTAAATTTTAGCGCCCTTTGAAAACTGTCACGAACCTCCAAAGACGCATTTTTCATTTTCTATAGCGTAAACGTTTACTTTTCCTATGAGAAATATATTATAAACTTCTGGTAATACGGTCTAAGTCGTCATGAAAATACCAAAAATATGCAAATTTATGAAAAATATTGAGCGAATTAAATTTGAACTACGTAATTACAATTTATTATAATTTCAACGTTCAATTTTAATGACCATATTAGAATAATTAAATGTGGTTCCAAAGCGTTTTATATAGCTAACAATTAAATCTAATATCTAATATCTAAGATATACTGAAATATTTTGTGCAATGTTTTATTGCACAAAATGATAAAATTTTAACTTGCAAATTTTTATAAATACTTTTCTTTCATTTGAAAGGATGATATGATCAAAATTAATAAATAATATTATTACTGACATTTCAATATTTTAAATTAATATTTAATTTAATTCAGTCTTAAAATTGCAATTAAATTTAAGTCTAAAATGTTTAATTTAATTAAGATTTAAAATTTCCAATTAAATTTAAGTCTAAAATGTTTAATTTAATTAAGTTTTAAAATTGTCAGTTAAATTTAATTTAACTTAAAATTTCTAATTAAATTTAATTTTTAAATGTTTAATTAAATTTAACTTTTAAATGTTAAATTAAATTTAAATTTTAAATGTTAAATTAAATTTAAATTTTAAATGTTAAATTAAATTTAACTTTTAAATGTTTAATTTAAATTAACTTAAAATTTTTGAATTAAATTATATCTAGTATTAAAGAAATATTTTAATTTAAACAAATTATGTAGTAAATAAATGAATAGTAGCTTAATATTCAGTAAACATTATGCCCTATAAAATCAGCAAAACTAGTTTAATTTCTGGTCTAAACCGGTATATTCGTTTATATTTTAAAAGTTTACTGTTTTAATAATTTAAACAACTTGGTTCAAGACCCACAGAAATTAATCATAAATGAAATGTCCACACAGAGGGTAGAAAAAAATAAAAAATTAACAAATAGTCGTGATTGAAATTTCGTCATATCATAAGTAACATAATAACAGAAGTATGTCAATTAGGAAAAATTATCACGGAACTAATTTTCAGAGCTATTGCGCAATCAAGGTTTAGTTCTCAGTACAGAGCCCTCTAGTGTCGAAATATGCCGAAGGCGAAATTAACTACTAACAAGGATGATAAAATGCTACTCAGTTCGAGTGCGAGTCCAAGTCGGTTCTATCCGGATTTAGCATTAAAACAATATGAACTTATGGTATAATACGAGGGGGTAGTCACTCGTAAAACGTTTGTACATTTAATTCCTGATTTCTCACAATATTTCGGTGATTTACAGTGATTTATCGTGATTACCTGATTACTTAAGTAGATTAGTCCATAATTTAAAGGGATAATATAGCTAAATCCTAAACAAATTTGAAGAAGTTAATTAATTAATTTCTTCAAATTTGTTTAGGATTTAGCTATATTATCCCTTTTAATTATGGACTAATCTACTTTTTCGCGTATTTTATCATCCTTCTCACAGTCCATAGGTGGTTTCTTCTAACTTAACTACATAATCGGTATAATAATTTAAATATTCGTTGGGTGAGTAACTTCGCGCTGTTGTTGCTAAGCAGAGGAAAAAATTAAGAAAGTCGGTAGTTCAGTTAAATTTCCTCACAGATCTTTCGAGTGATTCTGTAGCAAAAATAATAAAATATCGTTTTAGGTTTTATAGGTTTCAATGATAACTATTGTTTATATTTGGTTAGATTCTTATAATTTTAAAATGCTGGGTGCCTTTAAGAATAATATAAAATCATGAAATCAAAATGAATTTTTCGTAGCAGCACGTTATAAAACTATAGAGACTTCAGAAAATATTTGTAGTCCCCGAAGGAAGCAAGTTCTAAACAGTGTTTTTGGTTTGACTTCTACGAAACCGGTTCTAGCGGGGCAGGTACATGCTATGACATTTAATTTATGAGGTTTTCCCGGCGCCTGGAATGATTTGAATTAATAATGAGATTAATAAGGTCGAAAAGAACTATAATTAACATTTAATTGAGCGTAGCCCAATCTCTAATGGACGTTTAAACGCCTTGTTTATCGTCCAAGTTCTTCTTCTAATTGGATTTGCAACAATTCAAATGAAGCTCCAGCATCTAAAACAATTTCGCTTACCTACTAATCCGAGTACTACCAATAGTCTATGATATAAGTATATGGCTACGTGAAAATCTATAGACTAGACAAATGTGTCATAAGTCCACTTTTGGAATATACCAAGAACGGAGCAAGGCAACTAAGAACAAACAAACGTTTGGCGCAAACGTCCATGATAGACTACTTATTTATCATGCCCCGCCCACTTAAAATCTTCTGGCAATTTTTGTCGACTATAAAGATAATTTGATATTACCAGAAGTTTAAAATATTATCACTTACGGGAGAAAGATAAATCTACAATATAAAAATGAAACCTCGATGAAGAATTCCCAGTCAAAACACGTAAGACTCAAATTTTACTACTTTTGTTACTTGGCGTAACGATGAAAATTTAAAATTTCGCCACCTAATAAAATTTATAAATGATACTTGTGTAACGGATTTAGAAAGTCAATATTTTTTATTTTCTCTTTTGAACCGTGTTTCGTTATCTATAATAACGTAATATTACAGGTATAGGTTATTAAAATATTTAATTAGGAAAAAGCATGGTTGACGTAGTGTGAGGTAGAAGTTCCTGTTAACTGTCTATAGAGAGATTTATACTTCTCTCCTACGAGGCATCTTATATACTTCTGATATTATGTATTTAAAAATTTAAATTCTTTAATCTATAAGGGTGTTTCAAAAGGTAATGGAAAAATTTGAGGGAGTTGTAGGTGGTGAGTTGAGAAGTATGCCTGTTTTTTTTTCATTTTCCTACGATGAGTGAAAAGAGTGCCAGAGAGCTTCAAAGTGTGGCTTACTAGTCCCTGGAAGAAGGCAGCACCAAGCACAAAACCAAGCAGCAGGGAAACGCGAACATTCAAGGTTTGGGTTCGTGTGATAGGTAAAAAAGGACTTTGTAAACCAATCGAGGTAGCCAACGTAAAAGAGTAAACTTAAACAGTATTTAAAGTCCCTGCTGCTTGGTTTTGCTCTTGTTGCAGCCCACTTCCAGGGGCTAGTAGGCCACACTTTGAAGCTCTCTGGCGCTCTTTTAACTCATCGTAGGAAAATGGGGATTATCAGGCATACTTCTCAACTCACCCCCTACAACTCCTTAAAATTTTTGCTTACACTTTTGAAACACCCTGTATATTAGTTACATATTAAATATTAAATTATTTATAAACAAAATTTAATTTATATTATTTTTAATTAGAATTAAAATTAATAATAAAATTAAGCTATAAGAGAATGACTAACAAGGAGACTAACCGGGATGTTTATCTCCTTCGTGTAACTTGAAAATCGCAAAAAGGGTGGACAAGAATGTGCTTTCGTTTTGCCATGGCAACCAAAAATGTTTTTCACATCTTAAGACCTAATTTTCTCTACCGAAATTAACATGGCCAAATTGTGTTTGAAGCACAATTTACCCAATTTAAGTATATTTACTCAAATTGACATGTATTTTCCCAAATTTAACCAATTTACCCATGTTCTGAATTCTGTTTCTAATTAATTAAATTTTAAATTTCCCCGTGTTAATTTCGGTAGAGAAAATCTGGTTTTAAGTTGTCAAAAACATTTTCGGTTGCCATGTCAAAACGAAAGCCCATTCTTGTCCAACCATTTAGGGATTTTCAACTTACACGAAGGTCTACTTACCACCCGAGGTTGAACGAAATCGAAGATAACCACCTCGGGTAGTCTCCTTGTCAGTTGAAACGATTGATTTTTAGCGTGGCTCCCGATCCCGCTCTAACAGCAAGCTCCTCCCCCTAAATGTAAATAAAATCAGCCCGGCCTCTCATTGGTTCCCTAAGACTGAGGTCTTCCTACGCGATTGAATCGCACCCTGGTGACGATTTTATTTTACCTCTTCTCGTTCCAGTAGAAAATTGGACCATGGTCTGTACAATATAAATGCATTCTGGATTGAATATGATTGAAATATTATAACTTTATACGACTATGTATACAGTGGCGTAACTAGGGTAAATGTCGCCTATAGCAAGCACAGAAATCGCGCCCAGTCTGCAAGGTCGTATTTAAGGGGGTTTGGGACCGGGGGATTAAAAGTGACGTGTTACCATACGCACTGGGGGCTTCTAGTTAGGAGAAAGGCGATTAATTAATAATACAAGCAAAATAATAGATAATTTTATCACCTCTTGTATTGATGTTAGAGGAACATGTGATTTTTCTTAAAGGGAATAGAACCTCCAACGTGTTCTTTATGGAAGACCCCATCAATTTCCTTTATTCCCTTCACAATCAGCGATTATCAGCGCCGCAGGTGTGAAAAGCCACGGGAGGCAGCGGACAATATTGGAACCCTCGGAGGGCGACAGAAATACCAGAGGTTATATTCCCTTTAAAGAGGCTAAAACGTTTACCGAAGATATAAATTGTTTTAGAAATCTTTCGGAATTTTTTACAATTACTTTTTTAATTTTTTGCCAATTTGCGCCCTACTTCAAGAATCGCCCATGGCCCGTGCCATGTCTGCCCAACCCTAGTTACGCCACTGTATGTATAAGCTCCGCCTACAAAATTTATAAAAGAGTAGATCATGAAAATGTGGGGAAAACGTTTGTTGGTTCTCAGCGTTGCTTTGATCAGTTTTCGAATAAGCATTATTGATTATTAAAGGATTTTTTTCGTGTAGTTTAGTAATTTGATACGAATAATATTTTTTATCCCTAATCTTTTTTGTGTCTGACGAAAAGTTGGATTTGAGATTTGGTGAGGGGGCCAAAATACGATAAGGTCAAAAGTGTACATGAGAAAAGCTCGCCCATAAGTAAATAAAACGAAGTAGTCAGAGCGGTACCATAGAGTAACCCATTCGCATAGAGTGGAAGGCCCTATGGAAGCGCATGAAACATTAACAATAACGGGCCAACTTGTTTTCGAGGCGTGAATAAATATAGTCCGAAGAGCGACACTGTTGTTTTTACATTTCTTAGAGTATAAACTTACTTTTTTATCCAGATATTGTACATTAACTTTAGACCAACTTGTTTATTTCACGCCTCGAAAACAAGACGTTGCGTTCGTAAAGTGTTAACAAGTTTCGCTGATAGCCTTCCATTCTATCGTCTTTAGGAATAATTTTATCCCATACTCAGTTGAGCTACAAGCTGCGCCAGTTGAATATTTATTGTGGCGCCATCTACAGCAGTTTTTTAGAAACTGGAAAAAATATAATTCAACGCTAGCATAAGTTACAAAACATAAATAAGTATGACAATTAAAGCAAGTGGCGGCTCGACGTGAAGTAGCTCTTTTTTCAATAGATGTCGCTAGCGTCGAAATAAAAAAGGCGGTACTAATAGGTACCCTTCACGTTGATTGGATCGTTCGTAAATTGGTCAATAACATAAATTACAGCAATTATTAATAATGTTTTTACACGGGGTATATAATTTAGGTTAAATCCCACTAAAAAGAGTATAAGTTGTCTTATTATAATACGCTATAATGGCTCTCTGGCGACGTTATCATTTGGGTATTTTGAATTTTAGCTTCCTTGGCCATTAATAGATGCCACCACCCACTCCAGTATGTCGCTTTTTTTGAAGAATCGTAAAGCTTCATGGCCATCTCTAATAACAGTGGCCTTTTCACAATACAGGTGGCAATGATAGAGCCGCCACTTGCTTTAACAAAATTTACACCAATTTGATTGTCGACGCAAAAAATCACCATTAGGCCTAATACACATTTTTTGGTACTATTGAAAAGCAGATTTAATGCCTAATATTTTTTGCACCGAAGCGCGTTTTGGTTTATTGGTTATGTGACTATTGTAGCTAGCGTCGCCGAAATAAAAAATAATAAAATCGATAGGAAACTGCGAGAATGGCAAGTTTGGCTCTCAAATTTCTTCGGTTCATTTACTTCTGTTGTTAGTGGACCGGGATTGGTTATTCCAGCTGATCGAGAAGTTCGATAACCCTCGCAATTCGGAGCAATTTCTCAATTTCTATCAAATCAAAACGCGAGCCGATTGTGAGTGTTTGAAATACGCCCGAAAATTTCTCAACAACGTTATTCCAGCGACATTGAGTAACTTTGATTAAAAAAATCTGACGCAACGAAACTAGACAGAAATTGGAGCAGTGGCGCCATCAATCTACGCTTTTCTAAATTAACTCTCGAAGACTTATCGGGCAAATACCGAAGTGGCAGGCTGTCTATCAGCTGTTGCAAATATCTATTTAGATTCTTAAAGGGAGTATACCGTATATTTATTTTGAACGAATGTATTTTATCTTCCCGCCCCCGGGTGTAACTGGCGCTAGTTACGTTAGAAACAATTTGTAGCGAGTGTTAGAAGGCGAGTTTTCGATTTAGTTAATACTTAGAGTTGTTAATTTTCCGGAAAAATAAAATGCGGAAAATTTTCCGAATTGCGGAAAAATAAAATATTGAAACTTTTTATCGATATAAAATATCTAATAACAGTAAACATACTACAAAACATTAACATTGTAAATCAGTTTAAAGCCAGCCTGGAGGTTTAGTTTTACTTTTAGATTAGAAAAAAATGAGGCGAAAATTCCGCTTTATTTAAATTGGCAAAAATATTAATATTTTTATAATTTTCGGAAAAATACGGAAAATTTTCCGGAAAAAAGGTCCCGGTCGTTTTCCGGAAAATGTATGAAATTTCAACACTATTAATACTTTTTACTAAATTTAAAGGAAGTATGAACTAAATTTAAAACTCGTCTGCTAACACTTGTTAGCTACGACATGTTATTAAACGTAACTAGCGCCAATTACCCCTAGCTTCCGTTAAACCTGGTGAGAGAAATGGTCAATTCGTTGATTGACAATATTTCTTTATTTTTCCAAAGAGAGCATTTTGTTCAAAAAAGAAATTATGTCCAGATTAAAATTTTTAGTCAAGGATCTAAGACCTAAGAGTAACGCAGCAGAAAGATTATAAAGCTGCACCACCTAGCGGCGGAGTTAGCTTCTCCTACGTTAATACGAACCACCAATGGAATTGAATTTAAAAATACAATATTTAGTAAAATCAATAGGAATACTTATCTCTAATTGCATGCTATATACTTTTGGTAATATTATAAACTTGTACATTATTTGTATTGCTACCTGTAGCTTTAAATTTATTTGATGTTTTACTGCATGAAATAATTCCCAATCCCAAATTACTTCGAACAGTCTCCGAAAAAAGTCAATTTTTTAAGCATGTTAACATAATATTTATTCCAAAAGGTGCAAAACATTTTCCAAGTCGTCCACAAATTTAAAGTTCTAAAACATATTAAGTCAAACGCTCACGGATATCAAAGTCGAAAGATTCATTTTTTATTACAAAAACATTTTAAATATATTTATTTAAGGGGGAAGAATACAGTAAAAGCCTCTTTTTCATTCAAGATGAACGTTTCTGTTTTAACAATTACATGATTGAATTATATTTTTCTTATTAGGCTGAACCTTCCTCTAGTGCTTAAAATAATTTTGATAATTGTAATATTAATAGTTAACGAGATATAAGGTCCTAACTAAAGGGTAGTTTGGGCGCTTGCCCAACTTGTTTAGCTCCGGGGGTCCAAATTAAAACGTAATAACTTAATTACTTTTAAATTTAAAATTGTCAAAATTATTTTAGTCACTAAACAAGAGGCTGTTCTACACTTAAAATATTAATTTTTATAAAATAAAATACAAAATTAAAAGAGTTCAGCTTGAAATAGCGCGAAAGTAGACAATGGCCACTGTAGTCTTCTCCCTTAAGAAAGACAGATATTAAAAACACTCTTCAAAGAAAATGTTGTCCCGTAAAGCAAATTGTAAAACAAACTTGTATCGACTGAATATTTCTCCCCACCCACGATCCCTTTTTTTTTAAATTGATAGTCTGCTCTAGATACAGTGACATTATGACGTACAAGAAACAGATGCCATTTCTCAAATCAGTCAGTCTTAAGAATAACATTGCCAGAAACCGTAACTGATAAAGCGGAATGAAATACAAATACTAGCATTTAATTTACTGAAATAGAACGGGTTACTGTTTAAAGGGTACGTGACACCATAAGTAACATAATAACAATAAGTATGACAATTAACGAGATTTACAACAAAACTGATTTTCATAGCTATTGCGTAATCAAGATCAGCACAGAGCCCTCTAGTGTCTAAGATATGCGAGACTTCCGCTAAACCGAAACATCTGATTTCCGATAGATAGGCTAAAATGATAAAAATTAAAAAAGTTTTTCTCGGCGCCACGAGCTCATGTTTTTTATCACCCATGATTCGCATGCGGGCTTCAAAACAAAGCCAAAGCCCCTCGCGACTCCAGAACGTGCTCTCCGATATTAGGCTTAAATTTTTATCAAAACGTAGTCATCCAAAACGGTAAGTCGCGAGTCCAAGTCACAGCTTGAAGAGAGTATCAGTGCTGAAAAAGGTTCGGTTAGAAAATTAGCATTAAAGCAATAGGAAGTGTTATACTTATTTTATTATGTTACTTATGGTGACACCCATTTCTGTAATATCTGTGAACTAGCTGATTATTTTCAGCTGAAGTATGTCAAAGGATAGTCAAACCTAATTTGTTAAATAATTAAGTTATCCACAATGAGATTCTTTGTAGGTTGATCCGAATTATTTGAAATTTAATTCGAAGCTATATTTTGAATAATTTATTAGTTTTTTTTTAACATTAACTAGTATATAAATCAGAAATATATGATATTTTATGAGATAATTACTATACTCAGTTGCAGGTTAAGAAAGGAAAAATATCTAGTACATTTGGCGGAAAGATACTAGCATGAATTTCCGGTATATCAGTTACCGCGACATTTTTGAATGTTAAACTTCATAAATCCCGAAGCATTATTATCGCCCGTCCAAGCTAATTCCTGAACAAATAATACCGTCTGCTATGACCTTTCGAGGACTTAAAAAACGTCATTTCCTAGTCTCTCCTGATTCGAGCTTAGAAACATGTAAATCGCGTCACTCGGCTCATAAGCTACCGCCCTTTTCAAAGCGACATCGTACTAGGGCCATCTTATACAGTTGTATATTCATTGTTAAATATATTCATGCTTGTAGTACTAAATATGAATTATTACAACGGTTTTTTAATCTTATCTATGTTAATTAATTAATCCTTCAAGGGAGGGGTTTAATCTATGTAAAATGCCTAAGGGTTCGAGAAGGGGGTGAAATTTTAGTACAGCCAAAGGAAGGTTACATTTGTTTTAAATTTTGACCAGCAGTGGCGCTGCTAACTGGTCGATTTATCAGTCAAATATGTGAGTCATTTGGTCATTCAAAACTATTCGTATACGCCAGTGGTTGAAAGTTTCCGAATCTTATATATTTCATGACTTTTAAATTGTTAACGCCCCAGTAGTGAAAAGTAATTTTTTTCTACCAATTAGGAATCACCAACGTTCAGAGGCCATACTACATGGTGTCCGAGTACTCCAGATCGAGAGTCGCCCTGGAGGAACACCAGGAGCCTCCGCGGAAGGAACAGCACAGCACCGTACGCAAAGTCTACGTCACTAACAGCCACAAAATACCCGGCAGAGACTCCTCTAGCACCACGAACCCCATGACAGCCAGCAAGTGCTGCAAACTGGGCGAAAAAGTGGCCAAAGAAGGAATGCACTGCATGTTCGAAGTGCACACTGCTCCAGCATTGTTGAATAACGCACACAGGTACGTGTTTTCACTCTTCACCCGCCTTCCGAAAGTTATATTTTGACCTTATCCGTCAGGCCTGATGGCTGTTAGTTAGCTTTATCGGGATAAGTTTGTCGAGATAGGATTATTCAACTTTGACCATAAGTAACATAAGAGAAATACGTATGACACTTCCTATTGATTTAATAGGCGATAGCGTAAATTGCAAGGTATTTTGGGTAAAATTTCTTTCAGGAAACATTTGAGCGCCATCAAACGGTAGAAACATTTAAAAATAGTCACGTGGTTATAAAATTGATTTAAAGTTTACCATTGAGCAGCGACTTCCAGCTTCATTAAATTAATCTTTAAAAGTTTAGCTTTTAAAGAAAGTCATACTTAAAATTTGGTGGTAAGTTATGTTTTGAAATATTTATACTTTTTTAATATAAAAAAGATCAATTTGTTAAACTTAATTTAACCACGACTCGGACATTAGTATTATTATTGTGATAGTGATGTTAGGTCTATGACTAGAAAATTGTAAAGAAATGAAAGACTTAGACTAGAACACGTTTTTAACCTAGGCTTAGTGAAGCAGCCTCTATTATATGTTTTGGCCACGGCCGAGGGGCAGTTCACTCCCATGATTAAATCTGCACTCTGCGAAGGAGTGAACTGCCCCTCGGCCACGGCCAACCCCGATTGCGAAAGCGCCTTATAGAAGTTGGCAGTGCTATGACGAATTTCCGGGACCATTTTCACAAGTTAGCTACGACCAAAACAATTTATGCTATCGCCGATTCAAATTTCCTAATCGAACCTTTTTTCGACACTGACACTCTTGACAAGATCCGACTTGGACTCGCACTCTAACTGTGTAGCCTGTTATCGTCCTTGGCAATAGTATATTTGCCTTGTACATATTTAGACACTAGGGGGCTCTGTGCTGAGAACTACACCTAGATGGTGTATTGAAAATCAGTTCGGTGATTATTTTTCCTAATAGACGCTTCAATAAATCATCCTCCCAGGAAATCGCCAAGAAGTAAAATGTTTCCATTATTTCAACAAGCACTATACAAACAATATATTGCAGGTCCTGGCTCTCGGAAATATTACTTCTTGGCGATTTCCTTGGAGGATGATTTATTTAAGCGCCTATTGACATACTTATTGTTATTCTGTTACTTATGGTTTAACGACGCGTGATAAAAATGATAAATATGCAAATAAGGAGGCGGTGAATCAAATTCAGGGTCAGACTTGCGGTTTCGAGCGATGTTTGTCGTTTCTGTCGCGTTGGTTACTGGGAAAAACTAAAGACGTAACTGACAAAATGTATAAATATCGGTGCGTGACGCACGCTCTGTGGCACGATGCAGTTAACACGTGACATGCGCTCGTTTAGTTTTTAACATTGCACGATAGATAGCGCCATGGTAAAGGGTTGACTTTTAACGAAAGTGTAGCTTCAGAGGAACTGCCACAGATGTCGCTTAGAATGTAATGATTTACATGCCCAAGCACGAGTTCGTCTATAGAAACAACGAAAACTACTCGCAAGAATTTACGGTAAATCGGCGACGGGAATTTCGAATTCGGCCGGTTTACGGTTGAATTTCTAAGTATACCTACGCGCGAAATATAAATTTGGGAAAAAAAGTCTATTGGGTTATTTTTCAAAGTGATCATTAATTAATTGACATAGATATTATTTAAAAACAGTTGTAAAAATTTATTTATAGTACTACAACTGAAAGAAATTACGTTTGGCGAGTCCAGGGTAAGTATAGAACGGGTAATGCCGAGATTACCACGTTGTCGTAAATGATAGTGCGATTTGATGATGGTTTAGGAGCATAAGACTAAATATACGCTATAATGGAGCTTAAAAATAATAATCTACATTAAATATTTATTGATCACTTTGAAATTTACGCAATAGACATTGCTAACCTGGATTATAATTATTGTAACACGCGTAGTAACCTTTCGGAAATCAACAGAAAAAAATGTGAAATACGAAATTCCCGCCGCCGATTTACCGGAAATTCCTGCTAGTGTCTTTCCGCCAAATGCACTAGCACGGTTTACATATTTACACAGGTTAGACTACTTCGGCTCAGAGATGGACGCTTATGAGCTACTCCAGCGTTTAGAGAATTGGAAAAATTCTACTTCGCGCCTACAGCGCCGGCTTGTGTAAAGTTTCTGAACTATAATCAACTATTGTTAAAATAATATTTATATTTAAAAATGGAGCGCCAGCTATATTTTAAATTTATCGTAGATAATTAATAAATTTTAAAATACATATTTTCAAATTATAAATACGGTAGCTCATTAGTGTATTTTTAATTAAAATTTATAAAAATTTAATTTATAATAAAATAATTAGTACTGTTTATATATATTAGAGGGCGTACCAGTAACATAGTAGAAAACAGGGTTGCCTGTCAGAAGAACTTAAGAGGCTCAAAACGCTAGCACGTATGAAGGTACAAGTAGTCTAACCTGTGATACTAGATATTTTGCCTTTCTTAACCTGAAACTGAGTATAATATTAATGAAATTAATGCAAATATTTTATTGTAACGGTTCCAGCGCCAAAATGAAACTATACAAGCAGCACGCGCTGAAATCAGCCGGAATCGAGAGAAGTGGCAATTACAAGAACCTGGTGGCGAAATTGGTCAAATGCGAAGCCTTTGTTTCCAAGTTTGAGAAGTGCTGCAATTATCGAGCTTCGTTTATGAAATCCATGAAACGATGTCGTGATTTGAAAGGGCACGAGAGGAGACAGTGCCGGAACAAAACTAGGAAGTCGTTCGGGTACACCCACAAATAAATTTTCATCCGCTGCACAGGCGCCATTTACGGCAAAGTGTTTGAACTAAGATTAACGATACTCTCTCATTTTTACCCAATGAATAACATTGTTTGCAATGTAACGCCGAACATTTCGAAAGGTTAAGCGTATTTCGCCATCTAGAGACTGAATTGTGAGATTAAAAAAAGCACCTTTAAACAATAGAGCCTTCTGTAAATTCATTGCTACATCGCCGAAGCGCTTGACAAAGACTATCTTAAAAGTTACTTCATTAGAACTTGAAACATTAACCTGGTTTTAAATATTTGACTTATGTACAGTCCATATTGTTTGGTAATTTTTAACGCGCCAGGTATAACCTTAATGTTTTGGAAAATAGCTAAGGTTATCAAAGTGAAGAGATGATATTTCAAAACATAGTAAAACTGTAAATGCAATATGGACACAATCAATGACTGTTTGTTATTTTATTGAATACTGTTGTTTGATCAAAAATAAGACCGATAAAAAGGTTTCCCTGGTTCTCGAGAAAATTCTGACTAAACCATTTGGATATGAATAGCGTAATGAAGGTATATTAGTCACAGATCAATTTAAATGGATTTATTTGTAATATTTTGTTCCAATGGTATAATATTATGACCATTGAAAGAAGAGTACAGCCAAGCCAGGGCGAGTAAATGTAGTCCGAGCAGTGACAGATTTCTTTCGTTGGTCAGATTACAAAGTACAGATATTATATTTAGATACACTGAGCACGTTATCGTAAATTAGTACAAAAATGAAATTTAAGCACAAATTAAATTTAATATTTGAGACGAGTCAAGAAAAATGCTTCGCTTCACAAAGTAGTCCCCGGGCACAAGACAATGTATTTAAATTAGTACAAAACCAGCATATAGCAGTACAAAATAAAGCAAGTGTTATCCTGAAATCGAATTTTGCAATTTTTGAACCTTTTCGTTTTTTTTACTTCCAAAATGCGTGTTTTTTATATAAATAAGCTTATCAAACGCTTTCCTATGACTCTTTGCAACTCAAATATATTTTACAACCTATTTTGAGGAAACAACTTCATTGGTCATTGCTAAAAACAATCTTTTTCGATGAAAGCATTTCATTGGTCATTGTTTAAAATAATCTTTTTCGATGAAAGCATTTCATTGGTCATTGCTTAAAATAATCTTTTTCGATGAAAGCATTTCATTGGTCATTGCTTAAAATAATCTTTTTCGAGGAAAGCATTTCATTGGTCATTGCTTAAAATAATCTTTTTCGATGAAAGCATTTCATTGGTCATTGCTTAAAATAATCTTTTTCGATGAAAGCATTTCATTGGTCATTGCTTAAAATAATCTTTTTCGATGAAAGCATTTCATTGGTCATTGCTTAAAATAATCTTTTTCGATGAAAGCATTTCATTGGTCATTGCTTAAAATAATCTTTTTCGAGGAGAGCATTTCATTGCTCATTGCTTAAAACAATCTTTTTCGAGGAAAGCATTTCATTGGTCACTGCTTAAAATAATCTTTTTCGATGAAAGCATTTCATTGGTCATTGCTTAAAATAATCTTTTTCCATGAAAGCATTTCATTGGTCATTGCTTAAAATAATCTTTTTCGAGGAAAGCATTTCATTGGTCATTGCTTAAAATAATCTTTTTCGATGAAAGCATTTCATTGGTCATTGCTTAAAATAATCTTTTTCGATGAAAGCATTTCATTGGTCATTGCTTAAAACAATCTTTTTCGAGGAAAGCATTTCATTGGTCATTGCTTAAAATAATCTTAATAAAATTGCTTAATAATAATCAAGAGCGGTGTGAGGGGTCGGAAGTCGATTCAAAAAACGTTACTGAAACGACATCAGAGTTTAACTTTGTAAATGCAACGAACGGTGACTGAATAACGTATTTTACATGGACTTAATCCCCCCCCCACAGCTCTCTACGTAAGATTCTTAAGAATATGGTGATGAACCGGAATTGGGTCATAAGTTCAAGCGTGCTTGTACTTTGTACTGAAACTGACGTCAAGCGTTAAATTCCGGTGGGGCATTTTTCCGGTGATATATTCTCTGGACGATCAAATATTTGTCCTTGCTCTGACCAATGAAGGATAAGAACGTCGAAGTACAGTCAAGTTGGGAGAGTAAATGTAATCCGAGAAGCGAGAAACACCTTTCGTTGTTCATTCTATAAACGTTTTAAAATAAATATTTTTTAAACTTTGTATTACATAAGGGGGAAGAATACATAATTGAATTATATTTTTCTTATAAGGCTGAACCTTTCTCTAGTGCTTAAAATAATTTTGATAATTCTTATATTAATAGTTAACGAGATATAAAGTCCTAACTAAAGGTTAGTTTGGGCGCTTGCCCAACTTGTTTAGCTCCGGGGTCCGAATTAAAACGTAATAACTTAATTACTTTTAAATTTTATTTTGTCAAAATCATTTTAGTCACTAAAGACTATCAACCTGCGCCCCTAGCGACGAATCTAGCTTCACTTCAACAACACAGGGTTAGGTTTGGTGGTACTAGGAGGCTTTTACTGATGTTAGTTCTTGTAAAAATATTCCTTTTAATAAGTAACTTAAAACACTCTGTACAAGTAGATTTAATTTATGAATTTTAAAGAACAAAACTTCGTTAGATTTGCATATATAGTGTTATATATACACTATACATGCAAATCTAATGAATTTTTTCCTTTAAAATTCATAAATTACAACTAGCATAAAGACTGCAAAACCACACTTTCTTTCAACCAAGTAGATTTAGTGCAAAAATGTTTACGCCGATTTATTACAAAATAAGCGAGTGGATATCAAGAATCTTTAAAACATTTAGTGGAAAACACTCCTATAAGTCTATTTCGTAAGTATTGTAAGTCTCCCTGGGCGACTTTTGAAAAATTAGAGGTTCTTTACTTCAGAAAGGTTTTTCGTTGTTTTGGGGCAACGCTGCTGGGAAGGCCCAGATCACTCATCCTAGCTCGCGTTGTCTACCTAACATGTAGTTGGAAAAAATTAAGACCAATTGGTTAAATGAGGTATCTTTGACAAAAATGAGGACTAATTTTCTGAATGAGGACTATTTGTCGAAAACGAGGAACAATTGACTGAATGAGGACTATTTGTCGAAAACGAGGAACAATTGGCTGAATTAGGTCTATTTGACTAATATGATAACCAATTAGCTAATGAGTTCGGTTGGTCAAAACTGAGGAGCAATTGGCTGAATTAGGTCTATTTGACCAATATGATAACCAATTAGCTAATAAGTTCGGTTGGTCAAAAATGAGGAGCAATTGGCTGAATTAGGTCTATTTGACCAATATGATAACCAATTAGCTAATAAGTTCGGTTGGTCAAAAATGAGGAGCAATTGGCTGAATTAGGTCTATTTGACCAATATGATAACCAATTAGCTAATGAGTTCGGTTGGTCAAAAATGAGGAGCAATTGGCTGAATTAGGTCTATTTGACCAATATGATAACCAATTAGCTAATAAGTTCGGTTGGTCAAAAATGAATATCAATTGGCTGAATTAGGTCTATTTGACCAATATGATAACCAATTAGCTAATAAGTTCGGTTGGTCAAAAATGAGGAGCAATTGGCTGAATTAGGTCTATTTGACCAATATGATAACCAATTAGCTAATAAGTTCGGTTGGTCAAAAATGAGGAGCAATTGGCTGAATTAGGTCTATTTGACCAATATGATAACCAATTAGCTAATAAGTTCGGTTGGTCAAAAATGAGGAGCAATTGGCTGAATTAGGTCTATTTGACCAATATGATAACCAATTAGCTAATAAGTTCGGTTGGTCAAAAATGAGGAGCAATTGGCTGAATTAGGTCTATTTGACCAATATGATAACCAATTAGCTAATGAGTTCGGTTGGTCAAAAATGAGGAGCAATTGGCTGAATTAGGTCTATTTGACCAATATGATAACCAATTAGCTAATCAGTTCGGTTGGTCAAAAATGAGGAGCAATTGGCTGAATTAGGTCTATTTGACCAATATGATAACCAATTAGCTAATAAGTTCGGTTGGTCAAAAATGAGGAGCAATTGGCTGAATTAGGTCTATTTGACCAATATGTTAACCAATTAGCTAATGAGTTCGGTTGGTCAAAAATGAGGAGCAATTGGTTGAATTAGGTCTATTTGACCAATATGATAACCAATTAGCTAATAAGTTCGGTTGGTCAAAAATGAGGAGCAATTGGCTGAATTAGGTATATTTGACCAATATGATAACCAATTAGCTAATAAGTTCGGTTGGTCAAAAATGAGGAGCAATTGGCTGAATTAGGTCTATTTGACCAATATGATAACCAATTAGCTAATAAGTTCGGTTGGTCAAAAATGAGGAGCAATTGGCTGAATTAGGTCTATTTGACCAATATGATAACCAATTAGCTAATAAGTTCGGTTGGTCAAAAATGAGGAGCAATTGGCTGAATTAGGTCTATTTGACCAATATGATAACCAATTAGCTAATAAGTTCGGTTGGTCAAAAATGAGGAGCAATTGGCTGAATTAGGTCTATTTGACCAATATGATAACCAATTAGCTAATGAGTTCGGTTGGTCAAAAATGAGGAGCAATTGGCTGAATTAGGTCTATTTGACCAATATGATAACCAATTAGCTAATGAGTTCGGTTGGTCAAAAATGAGGCGCAATTGGCTGAATTAGGTCTATTTGACCAATATGATAACCAATTAGCTAATAAGTTCGGTTGGTCAAAAATGAGGAGCAATTGGCTGAATTAGGTCTATTTGACCAATATGATAACCAATTAGCTAATGAGTTCGGTTGGTCAAAAATGAGGAGCAATTGGCTGAATTAGGTCTATTTGACCAATATGATAACCAATTAGCTAATAAGTTCGGTTGGTCAAAAATGAGGAGCAATTGGCTGAATTAGGTCTATTTGACCAATATGATAACCAATTAGCTAATAAGTTCGGTTGGTCAAAAATGAGGAGCAATTGGCTGAATTAGGTCTATTTGACCAATATGATAACCAATTAGCTAATAAGTTCGGTTGGTCAAAAATTAGGAGCAATTGGCTGAATTAGGTCTATTTGACCAATATGATAACCAATTAGCTAATAAGTTCGGTTGGTCAAAAATGAGGAGCAATTGGCTGAATTAGGTCTATTTGACCAATATGATAACCAATTAGCTAATAAGTTCGGTTGGTCAAAAATGAGGAGCAATTGGCTGAATTAGGTCTATTTGACCAATATGATAACCAATTAGCTAATAAGTTCGGTTGGTCAAAAATGAGGAGCAATTGGCTGAATTAGGTCTATTTGACCAATATGATAACCAATTAGCTAATAAGTTCGGTTGGTCAAAAATGAGGAGCAATTGGCTGAATTAGGTCTATTTGACCAATATGATAACCAATTAGCTAATAAGTTCGGTTGGTCAAAAATGAGGAGCAATTGGCTGAATTAGGTCTATTTGACCAATATGATAACCAATTAGCTAATAAGTTCGGTTGGTCAAAAATGAGGAGCAATTGGCTTATGAGGTCTGTTTCGGAAAAAATGAGGGCGAGTCAGCTAGATGAAGTCTATTTTTTTCCAAAAATGAGGACCAATTGGCCAATTACGTCTGTTGGGCAAAAATCAAGATTTTAATATCTTTTTTGCGGGATCTAATTTTCTTTGCAGCTAAAATAATCGCAAAGTGATTTGTAAAAATGAGGAGAGTGACTACGTGACGTACTGCACGGTCGCTTGCTTGCAAAAAACGGCTAGCTTTCTTTCACCCTACATAAACCGGAAGACTTTTGTACATTTGAGCAGACATGGGCAAAATCGCTAGTGATATTTAGAGTTTCACTCTCACTCAAGAGTGCGAGTGGAACTAATTAAAAATGTGCCTCTTTCTCACTCTCGCTTTTCGTCACTCACCGAGTGCACTCTTCCCCAAAGAGTGAGATTTGTCAAGGTCACCAATTTCACTCGTATTCTTGGCGGGAAACTTGAAAATTAAGGCGGGAAATTTAAATTCGATCCCAAAAGTATATTTTAGCCTTCTTTACCACTTATAGATGGCACCACGCTCTCCAGTAAAGCCATTAAATTAAATATAAATTCAAATTTTCCGCCATCTTTTAATAGCCTTGAAAATCGATCAGAGTGAAAAAGTTGACCTAGCTTCACTCTTTTCGCGCGAGCTCACTCGGCGAGTGACGAAAAAGTGAAAACTCTACTCTTACAAGTTTTTTTATTAGCGAGTGGAGTGAGAAAAGTGTGGGGTAATACCACTCGCTAAAATTCACTCCGAGTTTTGCCCAACTCTGCATTTGAGAGGCTCGACTGGCTTAACCCACTCATTTATGGTATTTTTTATTTGGAACAAGCGCGCCACCTGTGTTTCAAAACTTTAGATAGTGTACTCTTTTAAACACAGATGGCAGAATTGACATCGAAAAATATAAATCATAAAGGAACAAGTTGCTCAAGTCATTATACAATGTTTTCTACGAAGTTTTTACCTCTCCGAGGGGACAAAGTCCCCTAGGAGGGGTTATACAACGACCGTGTCTGTCTGTGGGTGGGTCTGTGGGTGGGTCTGTGGGTCGGTCTGTGGGTAGGTCTGTGGGTCTGTCTGTCTGTCAGGACTGCGAACGCGTTCGCATTTTCGGTGCAAAGTGTAATCACTGCGTACGCAGTTTCTCAAAGGGTTGGCAAAACCACCGTGTGACGGTGAGCGTTAACGGATGCATTTGCGGTTTGGTTTGGATGGTGTTTTTTCGCTCACCGTCGTGACGGTTTGGTGTTTTACGTTTTTGTAAAGTTTATGCGTAGGTTGTGAGTGTTGAATTTGTTGTGTTTGTGTTCTGATGGTTGTGCATGTTGAGTCTGTTGTGTTTATATGGGCGTTTTCTCTCCAACTTCTTCTTAATGACTTTGGGACGGACCGAATGCTGAGTGTAATGCTACCTCTCAACGTCCAATGGCAGGGTTTCCACCAGTTGTACACGGTATTCGTCTTAGTATCAATTTGCGATCGCATCGGGCGGGATTTGAACCCGAGACCTCCTGATTGACAGGCGGACGTTCTACCACAGAACCACCGACACTTGTTACGCCTTATTGAAAATTAGACCTTCAGCTTTATCGGAAGCGTATTTAATAGAGTACGAAATTTTGGTTTAATTGAAATAGAATTGAAATTGAAATTATTGCATCGAAGAAATTCTAATTTAGCGTTTCTCTATTGATTAAAAACAAATGCGCTACCCAGGTTTCGAACCCAGACCATTCGGCTTGGCAGTCGAGCGCTCTACCACAGAACCACCGATAGCTGCTTAGATTCACTGAAATTAAGACAGGCATCGTAAGCATAATAGGTAATAAAGTCTTTTTTTATTAATGAATTTATGAAGGCCTAATCTGGTATTTTTTAAAGGTTAAATCTTGTTTTAGCGCAGTCAGCCGAGATTAGAGGGTTAAAGGGTAGACCCTGTGGGTGGTCCACTTTCTTAACGACCTATATATAGTTCTGTTAATTCAAAGGAGATAATTTAACGTTAATTGCTTTAAGAGGTGGCGGTTAGTCAAGTGGCTCTCTGTGCTTTGTTGATGGTAAGGTTTTTGCTTCTTGTAAATACATTTGGTGTGGATATTTGGATATCTACGATTTCTAACGCAGTCAATGATTTCTTGGGTGTGCGAGTCATTATATGATATTGGAAATTGGACGGCATTGGTCTTTTTCATGTGGTATGCGTCACAACGTCAACAGGAAGTGAACGAGTCGTCCACTACCAGATATCTACGGTATCTTCATCAAGGGCGAGTGTTGAAATAAAATGAGCGTTAAAGATGCGGCAAGTATTTCGTAAGCGAGTAATTCCAAAAAGCCTCTGTAGATATTTCTTTCATTAAAATTGGCTTCGTATTATATTTAACTGATAAACTTGTTCTGTAAAAGGGTTTAATTCAATTGTGCATTGTTATAGTACGTCTAACTTACTGTTGTAACTACTTAACTTATGATATTCTGAATAAATTAAAATTGGTCGTTTCGTCTCAATTATTTTAATTATAATAAAAATTTTATATTGGGCGGGATAGAAATGGATTAATATTTTTAACAAATAACTCTAAATTGCGGAGATATATCTTTAAGGGTTATCTCGAGAAATTAATACCACTAGGGACAATTCTACCGAGGAGAGGTATATTTTGGCTTGCCAACTTGTTATTTTTCGAAATCGACTAGTGATCTTCGAATTTCGGTCGGCAGTTACCTTCACTGGTCATTTAAAGATAACAGATACTATAATTGAAATGCTACAGTCGTGTATTACAAAACTATGTAAAACACCAAATTCATTTACTTAATAACATAAGTAACAGAACAATAAGTATGTCAAATAAAAGTAATTATTACCGAACTGATTTTCAGAGCTATTGCGGAATCAATGTTTATTTATCAGTAGAGAGTCTGTACACTACTACACCAAGGATGATAATATACTACTTAGTTCGGTTGCAAAGTCACGATTAGAAAATAAGCATTAAAACAATAGGAAGTGTCACCCTTATTATTGTGCTACTTATGATATTACTCAATACACAGTTTTCAAATCAGAATTCACCGTGACAAAAATGGACCATTTGCCTAATGAGGTCTATTTGACAAAAATGAGGACCATTTGCCTAATGAGGTCTATTTGACAAAAATAAGGACCATTTGCCTAATGAGGTCTATTTGACAAAAATGAGGACCATTTGCCTAATGAGGTCTATTTGACAAAAATGAGGACCATTTGCCTAATGAGGTCTATTTGACAAAAATGAGGACCATTTGCCTAATGAGGTCTATTTGACAAAAATGAGGACCATTTGCCTAATGAGGTCTATTTGACAAAAATGAGGACCATTTGCCGAGAAACAAATAACTATTGTAGACCTTAATCACGATCCCTTATGGAGTACGTGGCGCCATCTAAGCTCATTGACTGTTATATTTACGGAAATAAAGGCTGGACAAAATGCTTTTTTAACTATGAGTTTAGCTTTAACTTTGAACTAAATTTAAATTAAAATTAATTTTTTTATTGAATTGAATTACCATAGACGTGAGAAATGGTAGAAATGACATCGCGAATAGTTAAAGCAATTGGCGACTCGACGTATAAATTTCATTGGACGAGCCTTTTCGCTAATCGTTTTACGGAAAGGGGGAAGACAATTTTCTCCTTCCAACGGCAGCAGGCGCTAAAGCGTCTAACCAATGAGAAATTTACACAATAAAATGCAGGACTTTTGACGGGTTGCGTTCTCCTTGTGTGGGGTGCTGTGTTTGTTGCTCCTAGATGTTGGTATTTTTCCGCCAAATGTACTAGATATTTTGCCTTTCTTAACCTGCATCTGAGTATACTCCCTCATGAAGGAAAAATAAGGAGAGCCGACTCCGGTCTTTTTTGATAAGTGCCTGGTAGCCCTGCTGACTACAGCGCCTCTAGCTTCGTATGGTAACAAATATGGTGATGCCTATGTTTTTCTCGTGAAATAGGTAGAGGCTTATACCGCGTGATGACTGAAGCATGGCCGAAGTCCAAAATAAATCATATCGTCGTTTCTACGGTGTTTCGATCTGTTCCTTTTTAAATTGTTGTAATTCTAAAGGGAAATTAAATGAAAGGGTATCTACCCTAAAGATAAACAAAAGTGAGTAAATATCTAAATATTAATTAAAGCAAGTGTCGGCTCGATGTGAAGTAGCTCTTTTTCCAATAGATGTTGGTAGCGACGAAATAAAAAAGGCGGTATTTATCGGTACCCCTCGCTTTGATTGGATCGTTTGTAAATTGGTCAATAACATATATTACAGCAATTATAAACAATACACGGGATATATCATTTAGGTTAAAGCCCACTAAATATAGTATAAGTTGTTAACTATAATACTCTACAATGGCGTTATCATTTGGCTATTTTAAATTTTAGATTCTTTTGACATAAATAGATGGCACCACGCTCTCCGGTAGATTCATGGCCATCTCTAATAACAGAGGCCGCTTCATAATACAGGTAGCAATGTAGAGCCAACAGTTGCTTTAGATATGAAATTTTAAATTTCCGGCGTTGAACGCTAATGATTGTACAGTATAACGGCCAAGTGGCGATAGAATGGTAATTCCGAAACCTCCTTTCAAACCTCAAAGGCAGAGTCGGCTCACCGTATCTTTTGTTCGTGGTAATATATTAGCCACAGTACCAACCAGGGTTGAACATAAGGCACTAGTCACGGCATTTGACTACTAAAATAAATGCTCTGACTACTAAAAGTTTTGATTCAGAATCTCGATCTCAAATTAATGCTTTATTTGATGATATTATCAATGAAAATATTTTAAACTAGTCAAAGACTCTAAAACTGTGATCGGCCAAAGTCTTGTAACTCAAATGATAATAAACCAAAGCATATAGCAAAATGTTGGCGTGTCCTTATTGTTTATATAACCCCATTTTTACCCCCCAATAGTCAGTGACTACTAAAATAAATTCAGTTAGGAGGCTCACTAGTCAGGCTGACTACTAAAAAAAATATCCTTATGTCCAACGATGGTAGCAACCAAGTGGGCTTCAACAGTGGCGTAGCTGAGAACTCAGAGGCACAAAATCTCTATGAGGCCCCCCTTTTTAATTTTTTATGGTTAGCGGGGGCCCCCCTCCGAAGCTCGAGTCTCTGCGGACCATCAGCTACGCCACTGGGCTTCAACGTTGGCTCAATGTAACAGTAATCTTCCTTTCGCCGTGCTTTGCCGAGATAAACTTGTGAGTCCCTCTATAGATGTCTTAGCCCGTAGTCACCACGCCCCCCGGGGGGGGGGGGGTGGTATAAATCGGCCTACTTTGAATGAAACCACGTTGTTAAAACTATAAAGACGATAAAAAAGATAAAAACTACGTGACTATTTGCACGCCGAGTTTCAAATGATCCGGGGCTGATTCATTACTGCTAAATAGCTCACCTTAGCCAACCATTACTTCGCGTTACGCGTCTTTAGCAAGAGAGATAGAACACCCGTAAAGGGAACGCGAAGTAATATAGAGATAGTTCTATCGTGCATAGACAGTTTACCCTACAAGTTCACCCGACGCGTTTTCAATCACGGGTTTGACCTTATTAGAAAGCAAAAAACGTCGAGGTAATCGAGCCATTTTTGTTAATCTCTTAAGCCTAACGACTCCTGGCTCAAATGGCGTTAGGCTTAGGGAATGCGTCGTAAAAGACTAGTATCCTGTACGTATCATATCTTAAGCCTAACTACTGCTGGCTTAAGGAATGCATTGTAAAAAGCTGATATGCTCGGGGTTTTCTTCGCTACAAACGGCTTCTCGTTACGAAGGCGTTGCGTACCCCTTTCGTCGATAATTCCGGCGAATTTTCCGAGAATTCTGTCAGTGGAAAGTTTGAAATGACTGGAGGGTCTACGATTGAAATCTTGTTCGAAAATCATTAGGCTATAATTACTCTGGCAACTACGCCAACCCGCCGTAATTCTCATCGGGGTATTGTCTATTACGAGAAGCGGGTGGGGTTCGGTAACAGGCCGGGGGGGTCGCCAATAACCCTGAACGACGCCCAGACTGCTTGTTGCCAAGCAAAGGTTCGTTCTAGACCGGCCGGCGTCGTTACAATTGGTAAGCCTTGGTCGTGGAATTTTTCCAAAGGCAGATTTCTCGATAAGGGCGGAATAGTTGAAGGCCTTTCTTGGTTAACGTACCTTCAAGCTAATGGTACTACTAGATAGTTATTATTTAGTTCAATTTGGAATCTGGCAGTTTTGGACGCACGTGAAGTTTGATGATTTACACGCGGATGTCTCGTGAGGAAAACTGGGCATACTGGTATCACACGTTAAAAATCACAACCAAACCAATTTAATAAATCCACTTTTGAAACCACGCAGTGTGAAAGATATCCTATCGAAAGCACATAATGTGCAAAACCACCCATAGTGAAAACTCCCTTCTCGAAACCACCCATAGTGAAAACTCCCTTCTCGAAACCACCCATAGTGAAAACTCCCTTCTCGAAACCACCCACAGTGAAAACTCCCTTCTCGAAACCACCCATAGTGAAAACTCCCTTCTCGAAACCACCCATAGTGAAAACTCCCTTCTCGAAACCACCCATAGTGAAAACTCCCTTCTCGAAACCACCCATAGTGAAAACTCCCTTCTCGAAACCACCCATAGTGAAAACTCCCTTCTCGAAACCACCCATAGTGAAAACTCCCTTCTCGAAACCACCCATAGTGAAAACTCCCTTCTCGAAACCACCCATAGTGAAAACTCCCTTCTCGAAACCACCCATAGTGAAAACTCCCTTCTCGAAACCACCCATAGTGAAAACTCCCTTCTCGAATCCACCCGTAGGGACAAATCCCTTCTCGAAACCACCCATAGTGAAAACTCCCTTCTCGAATCCACCCATAGGGACAAATCCCTTCTCGAAACCACCCATAGTGAAAACTCCCTTCTCGAAACCACCCATTGAGAAAAATACCTTTTCGAAATCACCCATAGTGACAAATCCCTTCCTGAACCTACTCACTATCAAAAATCCTTCTCGCAAGGGCGCAGCGTAAAAAATCCCCCATTCAAACCATTCAAACCATTCAGCGTTAAAAATATCGCTTTGAAACCATACGACGTGAAAAAGCCTTAATTTTGTAAAAAATACGCAGCGTGAAAAATCCCTTTTTGAAACTACAGTCTGAAAAATCCCTGAAACCAACCACGTGAAAATCTCAAAACCAAACAGCTTTACGAATTCAGAATTGCCCTCGAAACCACAAACTATAAATTTCCCCCGAAACTAAGTAACGTAATTGTTTTCCCAAATCACACGGTCAGAACCAAACCACTTTAAAAATCCTAAACATCTTGAAAAATCTCTTCTTGAAACCAAGAATATGTTGGCATTAGATAATAATTACAAACAAACTGGTTTGAATTTCGCGGGTCCATAGACTTTAAACACATTTTGGTGCATGCATAACGCCATCTATATCTTGATTGTATATATGTTGTGTATGCCACGGGGAGGCGATCAGGCTGCTTGACAGTCTTTTTCACTTTGTATTATTCCTTCTTTTGACAAATAAAGCCGTTATACTTTTCCATTTTACGATATCGTCTCTAAAAACTTTGCGACATGACAAAATAACAGGTTATGGGTTCAGCAAGCTGTCCAATGCGCTAAGAAAGAAAAAGAGACGACATTTACGTAAGAAGAAGAGCGTAATTTAATAAAAGGGACGAATTTATTGAAAGGTTTAACAAGACAAGGCCCGAGCAGAACTAAGGGTTCGTACTCAATTATTCATTGGGGTCATTCATAAAGATCGAAGAAGAAGAGATCTAGTTATAAAGAAATTGATATATAACAGAAAGATAAGCAGAAATGGGAGACGAATATAAAATGGAGAAATTAAACTCTAAGAACTACCGACACTGGTCTATGAGAGCACAGGGATTGCTAGAAGCTAAAGGATGTTGGGCAGCTATAGAACCAGGGTATGAAGGTGAATTGACAACTGCACAAAGGAGTTTAGATCATAAAGCTAAAGCAACGTTGTATTTGATCCTAAACGATGAAAGCCTTGATGATATTGTTGAGTGCGAACGAGCTAAAGAAATATGGGAAGCGTTGGAAAGCATTCACACTACCTACGATACGTGGCACAGGTTATTATTGTTAAAGGAATTTGTAAACACAGTGAAGGAAAAAGGCGAATCTATTGGGGACTATTTAACACGTCGAAATGCCACTTATCACAGTTTGAAGACCGCAGGATTTGTTTTTGCAGAAGTAATACTAGCAGGTTTGGCAGTGCTTGGACTACCTAAAGAATACGAATTTTTGGCTAGGAGTTTACAAATCGACAAGAACGACTTAACGTTAACGAATATAAAAGCTAAGTTAACAGAAGAAGAGCGACGTATCGAGTCTGCAAAAATGAAGGGTTCAGAACAACAGGATAAAGAAGTTGACAATGCAAAAGCATTCGCCGCAGGAGGTTCATCCTCTTATAGAAGAAATCGTTCATACAACAGAGGACGAAGCAGAGGAAGAAGCCAGTATATAGACCGATTTCCAAGGCAACAAGAACCAAGAGATGAAAAAGAGCTCCACGCAAATTTACGATGCTATAAATGTCTAGAATTTGGACATATTGGACGAAATTGTACCTACTCTGAAGAAAATAGCACGACTAACAGATTAATACCCCCAAAGAAACAAGAAACAGCTTACGCAAATAACACAGAAGAAAGAAAAACTGCAACCATTACTAGACGTTTCGAAGCATTATCAGCCAGCAACCAAGTATATTTTGGACTGAAATACATATGGGTAATGGACAGCGGCGCAACCGACCATATGACGTCTCACAGAGATAAATTTACATCATTCGAAAGAAAAGAATCAGTCGTACATGTTGCAGGAGGGGGACAACTTATTTCACCAGGTGTTGGAGACGTTGAAATTACCTTAACTGATGATTGTGGAGGATACACTCTCAAATTAACAAACGCACTATACGTCCCCGAGTTGAATGGGAATTTACTTTCTGCAAGTCAAATAACTAATAAAGGATTTAACGTTACTTTAGATGGAGGCGTTGCACGAATTGAAAAGCAAGGAATTAGGATCGCTAAAGCGAAGAAACAAGGACGACTCTATTACTTCCACGAAAAATTGGACAAATCAATAGAGAAATACTCAGAAGAAATAATCACGAATACAGCTAAATCAACCGATCAAGACTTATGGCATCAACGACTTGGCCACATACACCACACTGCAGTAGAAAGGATGGGGAAAATGCACATCATAAAAGACGACGTCCATGGAGGGAAAATCACTGAGAAGTGCGAAATTTGTTTAGAAGGGAAGCTAAAAACAAAGTCATTTCCAAAGAAAAGTAAAACAAGAGAAGACAGATCACTAAGACTTGTCCACTCGGACGTTGTTGGACCGATTAGCCCCACCTCGAAAGGAGGAAACAGATACTTCATGACGTTAATTGACGATTATTCTAGATACACTGAGGTGTATATATTGGCGAGGAAAAGCCAAGTCGAGGAGACTTTTGATGTATACCGAAGAAAAGTTGAAAACTATCAAAACAAACGAATCGTGATGTTGAGGAGTGACAATGGCGGAGAGTACATGAGTAATTCATTCAAGGAGCAATTGAAGAAACTCGGTATAGACAGACAATTAACCATTCCAGGAACACCTCAACAAAACGGAGTCGCGGAACGCGCAAACCAAACATTATTGGACACCGCACGATGTATGCTCCTACAGTCTGGTTTACCTACATGCTTTTGGGCGGATGCTGTAGCAGTAGCAAGTTACCTCCGAAACAGAAGTCCGACTAAAGCGAACAACGGAAAAACACCTTTAGAACTGTGGAAAGAAAAAGAAATTGACATTAGTCATCTACGTGTGTTCGGCTGCAGAGCATGGGCAGTTAATAAAAGAAGAGAGTCCAAACTGTCACCGAAAGGTATACCCTGTATTTTCATTGGATACGACCCACATGCAAAAGCATATAAACTGTGGAATTCAGAAAGTGACGAAATACTAATCAGTAGAGATGTTCACTTTGAAGAAACGGTATTTCCCATGAAAAACAAACGTGCGGAAGCGAAAGAACAAAATCTAGACAACACCATGTGGTGCGCACTTGAAGTTGAAGAACACCGAGAAAACGTAGAGCAACAACAAGACATTGTTGACGCGCCTATTGAAGAGGAACCTAGAATAAACAATAATGTCGACGAACCGCAAGAAGAACAAATAGAAAATCAAGACGTTCAACCAGAAGTAAGAACGCGATCTGGAAGAAGAGTGATACCGCCTACTTGGACACGTGATTACGACATGAACAGGGATGGCGCTTGTAATCAAATCGAATCTGCTCAAGACAAGATCGATCCGCAAACAAGTTGGGAAGCATTATCATCTGCGAACAAGAATGAATGGAAGGACGCAATGCTAGAAGAAACGGCAAATTTAATGAAAAACGACACCTTCGAATTCGTACCACGACCAAAACATCGAAAAACAATCAAAGCGAAATGGATTTTCAAGACCAAATACAATGAAGAAGGAGTTTTATCACGGTATAAAGCAAGACTAGTAGCTCTTGGAAATACGCAGATGCCCGGATTAGACTATAATAAAACCTACGCGCCAGTAGTTCAAGCGAAAACTACACGCATATTATTTGGAATCGCAGCGGAACGCAATTGGAAAATCCATCACTTCGATATCACAGCGGCATATTTATCAGCAGAACTCGAAGAGGAAGTATACATGGAGATTCCAAATCACTTTGCTCACTTGACCGAAGACTTAAAGAAATCATTTGGAACTTTACCAAAAGACACCGACTTGAAAAATGGCGACTACGTATGGAAGCTAAAGAAAAGTATATATGGGTTACATCAGTCAGGTCGACAATGGAATCGACATTTGGACCACAAATTGAAAGCATTCGGATTCACACGATCTCGTGCTGATCCCTGCGTATACTATATTCCTGGAAGAGAGATAATTGTCACCACCTACGTAGACGACGTTGTTGGATATGGTATCGATGAAGAACTAGAATGGCTTAAAAGAAAAATGAACCAGAATCTGGAAGTAAAGGATCTTGGAGAAGCCAAACATATATTGTCCATGAGAATCACTAGAACTAAAGACACCATAATTATGGACCAAACCCTATATACCGAAGAACTACTTAAAGAGATGGGAATGACAAACTCAAAAAGTGTCTCAACACCATTGTGCTTAGGCACAAAATATCACGTTTGCAGAGAAGGACAGGAATTAACCGAAGAAAAGGCGAATCAGTACAGAAGAGCTGTAGGAAGTTTACTCTATTTGGCGACTCATTCAAGACCAGACTTGGCGTTCGCAGCCACATACATGAGTCAGTTCAATAAAAATCCATCACCAGAGCATTGGACTGGAGTTCAGCATATACTGAAGTACCTGAAAGGAACAAAAAATCACGCGCTAGTTTTTCGAAAGACGGATAAACCGATAACAATATTCACTGACGCGGACTGGGGAGCGGATGTTGTGGATAGACGTTCGTTCTCAGGATACACGTTCATTCTAGGAGGGGCTGTCGTAAGCTGGGCCAGTCGTAAGCAAAAATGTACAGCTTTGAGTACCGTCGAAGCCGAATTCGTCGCGTTGGGAGAATGCGCCAAGGAGTGCAAATGGATTCAACATTTATTAGAAGAACTCGGACAAGACTACTTTCTAAAGCAAACAATGAAAGTCCACATAGACAATCAAGGAACTATAAAGCTCGCGGAAAATCCGACAACATCAGACCGATCGAAACATATCGATTTGAAGCTATTCTACGTACGCGAACTCATAGAAAACAAAGACATCGAATTGCAGTATGTACCAACCGAATTCAACCTAGCTGACCAGTTGACGAAAATCGTGCCAAGCCCGAAGATGAACAAACATTTACAATGCATGGGAATCGTTGATCCAGGAGGGGTGTTGGCATTAGATAATAATTACAAACAAACTGGTTTGAATTTCGCGGGTCCATAGACTTTAAACACATTTTGGTGCATGCATAACGCCATCTATATCTTGATTGTATATATGTTGTGTATGCCACGGGGAGGCGATCAGGCTGCTTGACAGTCTTTTTCACTTTGTATTATTCCTTCTTTTGACAAATAAAGCCGTTATACTTTTCCATTTTACGATATCGTCTCTAAAAACTTTGCGACATGACAAAATAACAGAATAGTCACCAATTCTCCATAAAACCAGACACCTTAAAAACAAACTCTAAACTACAGGATGTTTCAAAGTATTATGCAAAAATTTGAAGGAGTTGTAGTGGTTGCAGGGGCGTAGGAAAGTTCTAGAAGTTGGAGGGGGCAAAGATAAACGAAAAGGGGTTTGGAGAATGGTTTTTAATTTTTAATGGAGTGTAGCTTCTCCGAATGCATGTGTACTTGTTACTACTATGTAAATTGGCGGGAAAAGACTGAAATTTAAACACATTTGAGGTTATTTAAACTGTATATGCTTTTAAAATGATAATTTGAGCCTTTTGAAGATTTCAACTGACCAAAGGTTGGAGGGGGCAATAACATTAGTTGCCCCTCCCAGCAAAATTCTAGGGAGGGGCATTGCTTCCCCTGCCCCTCCCGGTTCCTACGCCCCTGAGTGGTTGAGTTGAGAAGTACGCGTGTTTTTTTCCAAGCAGCAGGGAAATGCGAACATTGAGGTTTGGGTTCGTGTGATAGGTAAAAAAGGACTTTGTAAACAAATCGAGGTAACCAGCGTAAAAAAGGAAACTTAAACAGTATAAAGTCCCTGCTGCTTGGATTCGCGCTTGTGGCAGCATTCTACCAGGGGCTAGTAGGCCACACTTTGAAGCAGACTTGTAAATAGCGGCAGTCCACGTGTCAAAAACCCCTGAAAAAAATGACGGGACTCCTAAAAAAATTTCTTTAGAAGGGGGTAAAGAGTCCACGGGACCCCCTCATATTATATAGTTAGCTGTGTAAAAAGAGGGAAAATTTCGAGAATTAAATAAAAAGTAGAATTATTTTTCTCTTTGAAGCATCTGTATCTGGAAGGACGTCCTTCCAGTCTGTATAGTGTATACTGACCGCCACTATTTCTGCTCTCCGAATATTAGTCGGACTCCCAACTACTACTTATCTGTGAGGCCTATAGAAATTTACAATGAAAAATTTGGAAAACTTGGGCCTACCAGGGAAAAACCTCTTTTAACTGAAACAGGTGTGGCCCGTGTGGGGAATGGAAATTATTAGCCCATAATTAACAGTCTCGCTCTGTATTCCATTAGGCACAGTAATTATAACAGTGCCATTGAAGACCAAAATTTTGCTTTATTAAAATGAATAAAGGTAGAAAACAAAAATTTAAGCTCTATGGGTTTGGAATGAAGTCTTTAATGGTTAAATTAATTGTGATAATATTTACGAGCATTTTAATTTACCCGATCACGATTATATATGAAAATATGTAAACTTTGTTGCTGTAGTTCGATTACTGACTGTCTCTTTTATAATTACCATAAAAATGTTATAGGCTTTGCCTGGTTAGGTGCCATTTATTTTCGAATATAATATGGGGGAATAAAGAGAGATTAAAGAATATATAAATTTAAACGAGGGGGGGGGGCGAAGAAAGAGGGAAGAGTCCTGGACTCGTCGAAAAAATAGATCGGCGGAGGGGTCCGGGTCCAGTGGACTCTCTTAAAAATATACACTATTTACAAGTCTGCTTCGAAGCTCTCTGGCGCTCTTTTAATTCATCGTAGGAAAATGGGGAAAAACAGGCATACTTATCAACTCACCCTGTACAATCCCTTAAAAGTTTTGCGTAACCTATTGAAACACTCTGTGTACAACATTAAATAGCTCCCCGTCGACCGCCATAATCACATAGCATTAAAAATGCCATACCGAAACCTCACGGGACTCCCTCATATTATATAGTTAGCTGTGTAAAAAGAGGGAAAATTTCGAGAATTAAATAAAAAGTAGAATTATTTTTCTCTTTGAAGCATCTGTATCTGGAAGGACGTCCTTCCAGTCTGTATAGTGTATACTGACCGCCACTATTTCTGCTCTCCGAATATTAGTCGGACTCCCAACTACTACTTATCTGTGAGGCCTATAGAAATTTACAATGAAAAATTTGGAAAACTTGGGCCTACCAGGGAAAAACCTCTTTTAACTGAAACAGGTGTGGCCCGTGTGGGGAATGGAAATTATTAGCCCATAATTAACAGTCTCGCTCTGTATTCCATTAGGCACAGTAATTATAACAGTGCCATTGAAGACCAAAATTTTGCTTTATTAAAATGAATAAAGGTAGAAAACAAAAATTTAAGCTCTATGGGTTTGGAATGAAGTCTTTAATGGTTAAATTAATTGTGATAATATTTACGAGCATTTTAATTTACCCGATCACGATTATATATGAAAATATGTAAACTTTGTTGCTGTAGTTCGATTACTGACTGTCTCTTTTATAATTACCATAAAAATGTTATAGGCTTTGCCTGGTTAGGTGCCATTTATTTTCGAATATAATATGGGGGAATAAAGAGAGATTAAAGAATATATAAATTTAAACGAGGGGGGGGGGGCGAAGAAAGAGGGAAGAGTCCTGGACTCGTCGAAAAAATAGATCGGCGGAGGGGTCCGGGTCCAGTGGACTCTCTTAAAAATATACACTATTTACAAGTCTGCTTCGAAGCTCTCTGGCGCTCTTTTAATTCATCGTAGGAAAATGGGGAAAAACAGGCATACTTATCAACTCACCCTGTACAATCCCTTAAAAGTTTTGCGTAACCTATTGAAACACTCTGTGTACAACATTAAATAGCTCCCCGTCGACCGCCATAATCACATAGCATTAAAAATGCCATACCGAAACCTCACAGCTTGAAATTTTCCCTCTTAAACCCGCCACTTAACAAATTCCCACTCGAAACCACGTGTAAATGTAGAAATCAAACGTCCCACCTAAACTCAATTAGAAATCGATTATAACGAGCATAGGGTGACCCGTTTAGAATCATGACGTCAATCGAATTACCGAGAAATTTCCTAATTTCTCCCTTCAATTTCTGGAACGCAATACGAATAAAATCATCGTTGTTGATACGAGAGAAAGGTCATTTTCACTCGACGACTAACAGCGCCCTCCATTGGGGAAGTTGCGCCATTCACGTATGCCGTCCACTTTTCGGGAGACGATATTTCAACTCTCTCAAATATAGTAACTGGCCTGAGGCCCAGCAAATATTTCGAGAAACTGTTTCCGCACAGGGATCTAATTAAAAGCGTTATTAATCAACAGCGTTAACGAGATCTAACAAGATAGACACCATTTTGCAGGCCTCTTCTCATTCACAGAAATTATTAAGATAATTAAAGTTTTGCGGGAATCTAAGAATTGCGTAAGTACTATGAAAGATCCGAGGGGGTACCGGGGTAGCCTATTAAGAAATATGGTGTACAAATATCGATAAATCCTAATAATTATTTCCGGAAATCTAGAAAACCAAAGAAATATCGGAAATATTTGAGAAATATCGGAAATATTTGAGAAATATCGGAAATATTTTAGAAATATCGGAAATATTTGAGAAATATCGGAAATATTTGAGAAATATCGGAAATATTTGAGAAATATCGGAAATATTTTAGAAATATTGGAAATATTTGAGAAATATCGGAAATATTTGAGAAATATCGGAAATATTTGAGAAATATCGGAAATATTTGAGAAATATCGGAAATATTTGAGAAATATCGGAAATATTTGAGAAATATCGGAAATATTGAGATATATTGGAAATATTTGAGAAATATTGGAAATATTTGAGAAATATTGGAAATATTTTAGAAATATCGGAAATATTTGAGAAATATCGGAAATATTTGAGAAATATTGGAAATATTTGTGAAATATCGGAAGTATTTGGAAATCAGAAATCAGGTGTACAATTTTCTTAAAGTGGGAAGGAAAATTTTGACGTGTAATATAATTAGACGTGAAATTTGAAGACATTAACGTAACGTCTGTTAAACCTTTTCACCGAAATGTTAAATTAAACGCTATAAAACAAATATTTAAGCACAGAGTAATGTATGTAACTTTAAATGGATAATATTGTTCTTATATTAGCATTATGAAGTTCACACATACACCGCAATCGGGTTTGGCGCTGTATGTAACTGCCGAATAACAACGACGATGAATCTCGTTCGCCAGCAAATTTTCTCTTTGCAAAATGAAAAAGCTTTTACTTCGACAAATTATCGAATCAGAAAGTAAAATCTGCTACTTTAAACGCTGGAAGTAAATATTTTGAAATTTGAGACCAAAATCGTGTTTGCGCTTCGATTTAATGAAATCAACCTGACAATAAATAATGATAAACTATTACTAGCTGGTTTTCGGTATTAAAGCCCCTTTAAGCCAACACAATTGGGCGTTTCGTTTGTGTACAAATATTTAAATACCATTTAAGCAAACATAATTTAGCGTGTCATCTGTGTAGATATTTAAAGCCCCTTTAAGCCAACATAATTGGGCATTTTGTCTGTGTTCAGATAAGTAAAGCCCCTTTAAGCCAACATAATTGGACGTTTCGTCTATGCACAGATAAGTAAAATACCTTTAAACCAACATAATTGGGCGTTTCGTCTATGTACAGATAATTGAAGCCCCTTTAAGCCAACATAATTGGGCGTTTCGTTTGTGTACAGATATTTAAAGCCCCTTTAAACCAACATATTTGGAAGTTTCGTTTGTGTACAGATATTTAAAGCCCCTTTAAGCCAACATATTTGGACGTTTCGTTTGTGTACAAATATTTAAAGCCCCTTTAAGCCAACATAATTGGACGTTTCGTTTGTGTACAGATATTTAAAGCCCCTTTAAGCCAACATATTTGGATGTTTCATTTGTGTACAAATATTTAAAGCCCCTTTAAGCCAACATAATCGGGCGTTGCGTCTATGTACAGATATTTAAAGCCCCTTTAAGCCATTATAATTGGGCGTTTCATTTGTGTACAGATATTTAAAGCCCCTTTAAGCCAACATATTTGGATGTTTCGTTTGTGTACAAATATTTAAAGCCCCTTTAAGCCAACATAATCGGGCGTTGCGTCTATGTACAGATATTTAAAGCCCCTTTAAGCCCACATAATTGGGGGTTTCGTCTATGTACAGATATTTAAAGCCCCTTTAAGCCAACATAATTGGGCTTTTCATCTGCGTAGATATTTAAAGCCCCTTTAAGCATAATTGGGCTTTGTGTTGAATATTTATAAACGAACCAGTTGCTTACTTTAGAAATTAAAATAACTAGATTTTCATTAGAATATAATTATTTATTTGACACAAAATAATTAATCGCAAAGTTATTATATTATTGAACGCCAGCTAGTTATGGTAAGTACTCCTAATGAAGATTGTGGCCTGGCTACGTTGAAAATTTTTTTAATGAAAATATTATTATTCGAAGAATCTTTACTTCAAGGACACGAGAAAGTTGGCGGAAAATTTCAAGGGCTAGGAAAAAAGCTACCAGCACGATTCAACAATCAAAAGGTATTCAAAGAAAAACACCAAGAGACTTGGTCGTTCTTTTTTTTATTTAAAAACGACAATTTCATCCAGAATTGAACTCAAGGTCGATTCAGTGGTTCCAGAAAATTTTATTTTAAATATTTGATTTTACTGAGTCACTTTTGTTTGAATGTTTTATTTTGTGCCGTTATCACTTACATTCGCAAGTTTTTATCATTGATTATTAAATAACGAAAATTAACATTATTAATTTACATTATAAACTGAAAAGGTTTTCAAGTAAAGTTACAACAAAGCCCCATTACTTATTCTTAGCTATTTCTTAAACTGATAATTTTAAAGTGAAAAATAATTTATTTTGAATAATATATGAAATAATTTTCTATGATCAAATAAAAATAAATTTGCTTAACTACAACAAATTACAAATAATATTAGATAAATAGACGATTTAGAAAGTAGTGTTTTTAGAATTTACCTCGAATCAATTGAACTATACACTTAAAAACTCAACTGTAAACAGGCCAAACTCGTAACTCCCGCCGCCGATTTACAGGAAATTCGTGCTAGTATCTTTCCGCCAAATGTACTAGATATTTAGCCTTTCTTAACCTGCAACCGAGTATAGATTTAGAAGCTTTATTAGAATTTACCTCTAATCAAAAGAAATACGCACTAACTTTACGAGCAAAATTGATCTATAATTTCCCTTTCACTTAATGAGCTTTCTCGGAGCCTTTCCCAAAAGCCTAACCGAGGGGCTAACCACTTCCCGTAATCGGTGTACACCCTAACTGTAATGATTACGTAATCTTCTGTAATCCTTTGTACTCATTCGTAATCCCGTAATCATTTGTAATCTTCGTACTCATCTGTAATCACCCGTAATCATTATGAAATCACGCGTACTCATCTGTTATCACTTGTCATCATTTGTAATAGCGCGTAATCATCTGTAATCACGCGTATGAATTGGAATTCTCCCGTACTCATTACTCATCTGTAACAATTTTAAAGTTTTGGGTTGCCTGTGTACTCATCGTAATCATTCTGTACTCATCGTAATCATTCTGTACTCATCGTAATCATTCTGTACTCATCGTAATCATTCTGTACTCATCGTAATCATTCTGTACTCATCGTAATCATTCTGTACTCATCGTAATCATTCTGTACTCATCGTAATCATTCTGTACTCATCGTAATCATTCTGTACTCATCGTAATCATTCTGTACTCATCGTAATCATTCTGTACTCATCGTAATCATTCTGTACTCATCGTAATCATTCTGTACTCATCGTAATCATTCTGTACTCATCGTAATCATTCTGTACTCATCGTAATCATTCTGTACTCATCGTAATCATTCTGTACTCATCGTAATCATTCTGTACTCATCGTAATCATTCTGTACTCATCGTAATCATTCTGTACTCATCGTAATCATTCTGTACTCATCGTAATCATTCTGTACTCATCGTAATCATTCTGTACTCATCGTAATCATTCTGTACTCATCGTAATCATTCTGTACTCATCGTAATCATTCTGTACTCATCGTAATCATTCTGTACTCATCGTAATCATTCTGTACTCATCGTAATCATTCTGTACTCATCGTAATCATTCTGTACTCATCGTAATCATTCTGTACTCATCGTAATCATTCTGTACTCATCGTAATCATTCTGTACTCATCGTAATCATTCTGTACTCATCGTAATCATTCTGTACTCATCGTAATCATTCTGTACTCATCGTAATCATTCTGTACTCATCGTAATCATTCTGTACTCATCGTAATCATTCTGTACTCATCGTAATCATTCTGTACTCATCGTAATCATTCTGTACTCATCGTAATCATTCTGTACTCATCGTAATCATTCTGTACTCATCGTAATCATTCTGTACTCATCGTAATCATTCTGTACTCATCGTAATCATTCTGTACTCATCGTAATCATTCTGTACTCATCGTAATCATTCTGTACTCATCGTAATCATTCTGTACTCATCGTAATCATTCTGTACTCATCGTAATCATTCTGTACTCATCGTAATCATTCTGTACTCATCGTAATCATTCTGTACTCATCGTAATCATTCTGTACTCATCGTAATCATTCTGTACTCATCGTAATCATTCTGTACTCATCGTAATCATTCTGTACTCATCGTAATCATTCTGTACTCATCGTAATCATTCTGTACTCATCGTAATCATTCTGTACTCATCGTAATCATTCTGTACTCATCGTAATCATTCTGTACTCATCGTAATCATTCTGTACTCATCGTAATCATTCTGTACTCATCGTAATCATTCTGTACTCATCGTAATCATTCTGTACTCATCGTAATCATTCTGTACTCATCGTAATCATTCTGTACTCATCGTAATCATTCTGTACTCATCGTAATCATTCTGTACTCATCGTAATCATTCTGTACTCATCGTAATCATTCTGTACTCATCGTAATCATTCTGTACTCATCGTAATCATTCTGTACTCATCGTAATCATTCTGTACTCATCGTAATCATTCTGTACTCATCGTAATCATTCTGTACTCATCGTAATCATTCTGTACTCATCGTAATCATTCTGTACTCATCGTAATCATTCTGTACTCATCGTAATCATTCTGTACTCATCGTAATCATTCTGTACTCATCGTAATCATTCTGTACTCATCGTAATCATTCTGTACTCATCGTAATCATTCTGTACTCATCGTAATCATTCTGTACTCATCGTAATCATTCTGTACTCATCGTAATCATTCTGTACTCATCCCCACTCATTATTGATAACGAAATCGGTGTACAGGCAAATTCTTACTGGTTAGCCCCTCGAGCCTAACGACTTCAAACACTAAACGATTTCGAGAAAAGGAACGGCTTGAATAGGGCTAATACTCTCCACGTATTTTCTAGACGTACCTCGCGTATTCTTAACATGACAATAATCGAAAAGCGTATATGTCATATCCCGGGCACGAATAATGCAACAGTTTCATTTGGTTGAGTCACCGGTGCCTTAATGACAGATCATTTCTTTCCCAAAATGAACCAGCTCCGACCGGCTTACCGGTTCCTTACAATTTTTCGAGAAATGATTTAACGAAGCCATTAAACGGAACAAGATGTAGGTTAGACGTATTTGTGGATTTATTTGAACAGTGGCTGCCGGACGGACAGCGAACACTGAAAGGTTGTTGAGCTTTTACGGGAGAAAAGTATGACTCACCATCTCACTTCCAGCAATGAACAAAAAAAAAGCGGAAAATGAAAAAAAAGGCGCCTTCGGCCGTTTGTTATTTTTCAAAAACAAGGCTAGCAAATGGAAAAATATAGTCCGGTGCTTAAGTTTCCATCTACACGAGAAATCTAACATTGACGAGAAAAGCGTAGTTATAGCTTTATAATATTAATTTCATTTATAAATCTTAACTTTAATTCCAATTTTAATTTATTATTAAGTTAATTCCCACTTTTCATTTAATATTAAGTTAATTCCCACTTTTCATTTAATATTAAGTTAATTCCCACTTTTCATTTAATATTAAGATAATCCCCACTTTTCATTTAATATTAAGATAATTCCCACTTTTCATTTAATATTAAGATAATTCCCACTTTTCATTTAATATTAAGATAATTCCCACTTTTCATTTAATATATAGATAATTCCCACTTTTAATTTAATATTAAGATAATTCCCACTTTTAATTTAATATTAAGATAATTCCCACTTTTCATTTTATTTTAATTTTTTATTTAATATTAATTTAATTCCCACATTTCATTTTATTTTAATTTTTTATTTAATATTAATTTAATTCCCAGTTTTCATTTAACTTTAATTTTTATTTAATATTAATATAATTCCCAATTTTTATATTATATAATATTTATTTAATTCCCAATTTTTATATTATATAATATTAATTTAATTCCCAATTTTTATATTATATAATATTAATTTAATTCACAATTTTTATTTATATTAATCTAATTCACAATTTTTATTTATATTAATCTAATTCACAATTTTTATTTATATTAATCTAATTCCCAATTTTTAATTTATATTAAATTAATTCCAAATAACTCTTTTAAGTTTAACTTTCAGCCCACTAGATAGCGCACTCCATATTCATATGAACAGACAGTGACGAAGCGAAAAACCTTCTACATACACTACACTATACTTCTTTCAGCGGCACCATTTGGGTTGGACCAGGGGGGGGATTGAGCCCCCCTGAATTTTTACGAGCTTAATAGGTTCTAGAATAAATTGGCATATAACTAGATTTGAAAAGTACTGTTTAATTTAATGTGTTCATTGTTTTGGATTGAATGTTATTATTGCAATTATGCGATTACTATATCGATTAAAACTAAAAAATAATTAAATTTGACACTCAACTCACTCCTGAAAAATCTAGAAATGACATTCTTGCCCTCTATCCCCTGCAAATCAGGTTTAGATATTCTAGACCATCCTGTACTTTTGGTCAACCAAAACGAAATGTACGAAATTTGTTCCTTTACCAGAATATAACTCTAGCGTTATCTACGAGGCGCCGCACTTAAAATATCCTTCGAAAATAATAAAGTGGCCTTTTCTGTTCTTCGGATAGCAAAGGGTTTAAACTCGTGTAAAAAGAGTAATTAAATTCCACTTAAGAGTGAAGAATGTATCTGCTTCTAGATGTAATCGCTGTTAAGATGCTTTTAAAAGTGTGGATTTTGGAAAAAATAACAATGCTTACGTAGTGTAATCCAGGGGCGTAGGAACCGGGAGGGGCAGGGGGGCAATGCCCCTCCCTAGAATTTTGCTGGGAGGGGCAACTAATGGTATTGCCCCCTCCAACCTTTTGGTCAGTTGAAATCCTCAAAAGGCTCAAATTCTCATTTTAAAAGCATATAAATCGTATAGAACCTCAACTGTGTTTAAATTTCAGTCTTTTCCCGCCAATTTGCATAGTAGTAAAAAGTACACATGCATTCGTAGAAGCTACACACCATTAAAAATTCAAAACCATTATCCAGACCCCTTTTCGTTTCTCTTTGCCCCCTCCAACTTCTAGAACGTTCCTACGCCCCACTGTAATCCAACCTCAATACTATCGATCAATAATAATCAATAATCAGCTAGGCTAATACCCAAGGCACCACCTTAGGCCCAAGTCAAGCGACTTTTAAAGCCATTAATGCTGGTGGCCGGGTTACAATTTAAAATTCCAAGGGTTTTATTTTGCAACAATAATTAGTTTATAAAAAGATAATTTTAATTTGGAATAGGCTTCTAACTGCTTTGGCCATGGCCACCAAGCCTGGGTGACATCCTATTACGTCATATTGCAAAGTCCATATTCGACTAAGATCCTTAAAATAACTTAATTGCATTAAGTGAACAACGAATATCTGTTGCATTATTTAAGAAATCTATTATTTCATTTCAGAATTATTTTATTTCAGAAATCTATTATTTTATTTCAGAAATCTATTATTTTATTTCAGAAATCTATTATTTTATTTCAGAAATCTATTATTTCACTTAAGAAATCTATTATTTTATTTCAGAAATCTATTATTTTATTTCAGAAATCTATTATTTTATTTCAGAAATCTATTATTTTATTTCAGAAATCTATTATTTCACTTAAGAAATCTATTATTTCGTTTAAGAAATCTATTATTTCGTTTAAGAAATCCATTTTTTAATTTTTTATTTTATTTCAAAAAGCTATTATTTAATTTTTATTAATAATATTAACTATATTTTATTAATAATATTAACTATATTTTATTAATAATATTAACTATATTTTATTAATAATATTAACTATTTTATTAATAATATTAACTATATTTTATTAATAATATTAACTATTTTATTAATATTATTAACTATATTTTATTAATAATATTAACTATTTTATTAATGATATTAACTAAAATCACTCCTGCTAATATTAATTAACAAAAGTTTTATTTTCTAATATATTTATGACGTGTGATGTTGTTAAAACTTACGATGATCAATAAATTTTATTTTTGACATAAAGTTTTGAATATTGTAAGATAAAGTGAAAAATACGAAAATGTATTTTTCAAAATTTATAATTTTCAGGGAAATATGGGATTTTTTTCTGCCAAACGTGTAAATAAGTATAGTCCAAAATAAAAACAAGTCCGCCTAGACGTAATATATGTTTCACCTAAAATGAGATTTACTATTAATAAGGCGGAACTTAGGAACAGGATGTCAACAGTGCTTTCTCTCGAAAATGTCAAATGCGTAACTTCTGGCTGCCCAATTGCTTAAAACCTCAAGCTCTCGATATTTTCTATCGTTGATGTATAACTTGTAATTCTTAATGCGAGTATAACCCTAGCATGGAAGGTCAAACTTCAGCCAATACTCACTGGTGGCGCAACTGTCTCGAACGTAGTAGAAAATACTGCCGCGAGTATTTATCTCTCAACCATATTTATATATCCCTCGCAGCTGGATGGAGAATTTGAATTTATGAATAATTTCGAGACTGTCGCGCCAAGATTGATTATCGACGGAAGTTTGACATTCCCTGCTAGGGTCATACGCCCTTTATGGAATCGAGATATCGCAAATATCATACGTGCCAGTGTAAATCAAGTTTGTCAAATCAAATCAAGTTGGTCAAATCAAATCAAGTTGGTCAAATCAAATCAAGTTTGTCAAATCAAATCAAATGCGAGTACTTTACAACCGTGACACTACGATTACAGAGAAGATAATATTAACTAAACAATTAAGCGAGCAGATGAAATGTCAACAGGATTTCTAGAAACGCCAACGACAGACGCCTCGCCTCTACTTTCGAAGAGTGAAAACTAGATACAACGATTTACTTTTCATAAAAAGTCGGTGTCAAATATAACCACGCCACTGTTTTGGGGAAATGTGGCTGTATAGGACCAACGTGTACCCGAAACCGTCAACCATAAATGATTAAAGAAATTTAACACTATCATAGAGCAATTTCACGGAACCACTTACGCATCAAGGCAGCAAGGACGACCATAGGTCAACGGGTCGGGCTCACCCTGTGTTTTATTAAAAATTAACGTACATCAGGGCCGGCGGATAGTGTTAATCTCGGGTGGGTAGTCAGACGAATGTGGGGGGGGGGGGTTTATTGGGTTATTCTACATAAAAAGATAGGCCTATATAATACTAATTAAGAGAAATTGATAGAGGTAAAAACTACAAAAATTTAGTATATTCAAATTTATTTTTACATAGTATTAATTGCGCAATGCAAAAACTGTACTGCGCTTTGCATTTTCGGAAATGAGCTGATTCAACAATTTTTCCAAATATTTTGACGTGTGATGTCATGTAGCTATTAAAATTCTTTCCCTACCCCAATTTGTGGTAGAAGACGTCGTTCTTTAAAATTAGGCACCGATTATTTAAATTACAATTATTTAAAAAATAAATGGAGACTTTATGGCTTTGGTGTCAAATAAGCAGTTTTGGGAGAATCAGTTATTTATTATTTGAACACTTACATTAGAGCCCACTACTAACCGAATAATCAACTCAATATCATATATGTAATATACATTTAGTATCGTTTACCTTCTAAAAGTTATAGTGTATGCACTTATCAATCCTACTTCACAACGCGAGGTAGAAATGTAACAGCTAATAACTATTTTATATATATGTTTGATACAGAGAGACTAATGACGACAAACATTAACGTTTAAATACACTTATGAAAATTATGCTTTTGTCATTTTATGTATTTTTAAATTTTGATTTTGATGATTTACTTTAATCTATTTCAATCGGGGCAGTACCGCGTGCATAGTTTTCAACAGCACCGATATTTAAAGCATGAGATAAAGATAATGTTGTATTGAACTTCCGCACCACTTCCCCATATAAGTCAGTCTTTACCGTATTTTCAGAAATAGAAAGGGAATTGACGCGAAGGAAATGAAAAAACTTGTCAAAGGTCTATGCTTAAGTTGTGATTTGCCCTTTTGCGAATTCTGCGTTTTACTATTCACGCTTGTCTCATTAGAATTAAAAACTAGTATTTAATAACCTATTTTACAAATTTACTTCTGCAGTTTTTATACTGAAAAGTGTCACTTATCAGGAACTGAATTTTCACTGCACAACGTTACTCAGACTCACTCCAAGGTTGGTAAAAAATAGTCAGTATGGACTCACTCCTACAATCGGGCGAAGAAGAAGGTGGGGAAAACCGGGAAAGCGGTTCTTCTGTCAGTGACGAATTTTTAATTGTGGCCGGTACAACGAAGACCATTAAATACGATTCCGTTTATGAACTAACTTCATCGGAAATATTTTAAATATAGCGGAAATATTTGGGAAATATCGGAAATATTTTAAATATAGCGGAAATATTTGGGAAATATCGGAAATATTTTAAATATAGCGGAAATATTTGGGAAGTATTGGAAATTTATGGGAAATATCGCAAATATTTTAAGAATAGCGGCTCTGAGTTACGTACTAAGAGATCAACCTTAAGCACGACATAATATTTGAGCCCGAGCTCGAGACTGAATTTGGTAGTTCTCATATCGGAGGTGAGCCCGAGCTCAACTCACGATTACGATTGAGCCTGAGCCCGAGACAGATTTGAATACTGTTTTCGTATCTGAGGATGATCTCGATCTCCTTCTAATTCGCGATATTGTTTAGCTCTAAACCCACGTTCGAAATTTATGTTCCATAAGCTCATTTACAAATTCAGTGAGGTGAGCCAACGACGAGGATAATTTGGACTATTTTTATAAAATAAAATTTGAATGCTGATTAGATCTGAAAACAATGGATTCCTACTTCTTACGATGGCCCTGATGTGGAAAATAAGGAAAGCCCGGGCCAGACACTTCGAACAAAAATGGACACGAAATTTTTGATTTCGAAATATTCTATTATTTTTATTGCATTTGTTTTTTTTTAATTCCTGACATTTAAAAAAATCATATTACCCATATTTCTCAAATCTGGCCAATATTTCTCAAACATTTCCGCTATGTTTCAAATATGTCCGACATTAAACAAAAAATTTTCCCTGTTCAAATATTTCCGATATATATAAAATGTTTCCGCTATATTTAAAATATTTCCGATATTCCCCAAATATTTCCGCTTTATTTAAAATATTTCCGATATTCCCCAAATATTTCCGCTATTCTTAAAATATTTCCGATATTTCCCAAATATTTCCGATATTCCCCAAATATTTCCGCTATATTTAAAATATTTCCGATATTTCCCAAATATTTCCGCTATATTTAAAATATTTCCGATATTTCCCAAATATTTCCGATATTTCCCAAATATTTCCGCTACATTTAAAATATTTCCGATATTTCCCAAATATTTCCGCTATTTTTAAAATATTTCCGATATTTCCCAAATATTTCCAATATTTCTCAAATATATCCGCTATATTTAAAATATTTCCGATATTTCCCAATTTTTTTCGCTATATTTAAAATATTTTCGCTATATTTAAAATATTTTCGCTATATTTAAAATATTTACGATATTTTCCAAATATTTCTGCTATATTTCCAAAATTACGATATTTCCCAAATATTTCCGCTATATTTAAAAACAAATATTTCCTATTTATTGCGATTCCTAATATTTATCCAAATTTATAGATATTTATAATTTTTCTCTGGATTTCCCGAAATTTGTATTATTTCTTCGAATTTCCTAGCCTTACTATATTTGTCGTGGATTTCTAGATTTCGAACTCTAATGATTTTTGGATGCCTAACTACACAAACATTTCTTTAATGGCTACCCCATCGAAATTAGCGCCGCCCGTATAATGACTACATAGAAATCAAAGGAAAAATAATAACGTTTCAAATTACAGGGATCCGGAATCAGAGTCGACTTTCTGGAGGCAGTTATTGACCTCAGCGGGAGCCAGTCCGTCCGCCGAGTGCTAAACATCAAAACATATTTCATGGAAAATTTCCAAACGAAAGACACGCGCCCGCCTTTTAATCGCGCGATCACGAGTAAATAAACAGACGTATTCAACAAGCAACTGGTCTCAAATTAGCTCGATGAAATTTATGCTAAGTGCGAATAGTGGTTTTAGACAATCGAGTCGGGTACCGAGTATCTGAAAATTCTTTCGTCGAGGATTAAGTCGAGTACTATTTTTGTCGAGTCGGGTAATCGAGTACTCGATTAAGCGAAAAAATTCTTTATTCGAGTAGTCGAGTAGTTAAGAATAACGTTCGGGTATTCGATCAAGTTTTTTTCGGGTAATTTTCTTTAATTATTCATAACGGTATTCGTGATTATTCATAGCTGTATTAAACTTGATATATGGTAATTCATAACGAATTCACGATTTAAAACTTAACTTAATTCATAGATGAGTGGACTGATTAACTGTATCATTAAACATTTAAACTACTAAATTGATACCTAAGTAACCGTTTATTAGAAAACCGGAAGTTCCGCCATTTAGAAACTGCAACTTCCGTTTATTTGAAAACTAGACATTCTGCCATTTTTAAATTACAACTTCCGTTTTTTTACAAAGCAGACGTTCCACTATTTGGAATCGATAACTTCCGTATTCTTAGGGTTATATCTTCCCATATTCTTTTAAACTAAATAGTTTTGAAGCATTACTGATGAGATATTATCTCTCTAGCACAGATAAAAATAAAACCGGTACTGGAACAGCAAAATAAATCGTTGAACATCAGTAAAAAGAAGTATTACCCAATATTTAAAGAGTTATTTAAATAGAAAGCCCGCGTAACAAGAAAGCTGTTATGTTATTTGTAATAAACGCGGAGAAAATGGGTTAATAGTGATCGAGTGTTCTCCGAATCCATTAAAAAAAGCAAAGGGTTAAACCGAACGCGTGGAAAATAACTTTTAAGTCCCTCGCCAGTTCCACTACAGCGTAATTACAGATTGAAGCCGAGATTTACGTTAATTGTCTGGCTCGTACAGACGTCACACGTCGTCATTAAATACTATAATTTGTCATGCTTCGTAATTGCTACCAATTTGAATTTGGGAGGACCTATGAAATGTTCTTTTCAGGGTAAAAATGGTCCTTACTTCATGATGGAAATCTTAAGAGCCATTCAACGTTGAGAAATATCGGAAAATTTTGGGTAAATGCTGGTGAAATAGAAGGTTATATATTTAATGTACCTAGGAGACATGACCAAAAAAGTGATTATTTATATTATTAGCGTGGTTGCCGAAATTCCGTATTTGTGGTGAAATTTTTAATTTCAACATAAGAATAAGTAACGAATTATTCGAGTTATATATGCAATTTAATTACGATAAATGCCTTCATGTTTATTAGCTTCTAATTTAGCCACAGTTTGAAGGAAATATTAGAAATTAGAACGCTAGACAACAAACAAGAGTCAAGGTCTGGTTGAAACGTGACGAAGGAGGATGGTGGTTTGGTAGAAAAGAAAATGAGACAGGGACGATGGGTGGTTTGGTAGAAAATAAAATGTGACATGGACGAGGGGTGGTTTGGTAGAAAACAAAATGAGACAGGGACGAGGGGTGGTTTGGTAGAAAAGGAAATGAGACAGGGACGAGGGGTGGAATCGTAGAAAACAAAATGAGACAGGGACGAGGGGTGGTTTGGTAGAAAACAAAATGAGACAGGGACGATCGGTGGTTTGGTAGAAAACAAAATGAGACAGGGACGATGGGTGGTTTGGTAGAAAACAAAATGAGACAGGGACGATGGGTGGTTTGGGAGAAAACAAAATGAGACAGGGACGATGGGTGGTTTGGTAGAAAACAAAATGAGACAGGGACGAGGGGTGGTTTGGTAGAAAACAAAATGAGACAGGGACGATGGGTGGTTTGGTAGAAAACAAAATGAGACAGGGACGATGGGTGGTTTGGGAGAAAACAAAATGAGACAGGGACGATCGGTGGTTTGGTAGAAAACAAAATGAGACAGGGACGATGGGTGGTTTGGTAGAAAACAAAATGAGACAGGGACGAGGGGTGGTTTGGTAGAAAACAAAATGAGACAGGGACGATCGGTGGTTTGGTAGAAAACAAAATGAGACAGGGACGATGGGTGGTTTGGGAGAAAACAAAATGTGACATGGACGAGGGGTGGTTTGGTAGAAAACAAAATGAGACAGGGACGATCGGTGGTTTGGTAGAAAACAAAATGAGACAGGGACGAGGGGTGGTTTGGTAGAAAACAAAATGAGACAGGGACGATCGGTGGTTTGGTAGAAAACAAAATGAGACAGGGACGATGGGTGGTTTGGGAGAAAACAAAATGTGACATGGACGAGGGGTGGTTTGGTAGAAAACAAAATGAGACAGGGACGATCGGTGGTTTGGTAGAAAACAAAATGAGACAGGGACGAGGGGTGGTTTGGTAAAAAACAAAATGGGACAGGGACGAGGGGTGGTTTGGTAGAAAACAAAATGAGACAGGGACGAGGGGTGGTTTGGTAGAAAACAAAATGAGACAGGGACGAGGGGTGGTTTGGTAGAAAACAAAATGAGACAGGGACGATCGGTGGTTTGGTAGAAAACAAAATGAGACAGGGACGAGGGGTGGTTTGGTAGAAAACAAAATGAGACAGGGACGAGGGGTGGTTTGGTAGAAAACAAAATGAGACAGGGACGAGGGGTGGTTTGGTAGAAAACAAAATGAGACAGGGACGAGGGGTGGTTTGGTAGAAAACAAAATGAGACAGGGACGAGGGGTGGTTTGGTAGAAAACAAAATGAGACAGGGACGATCGGTGGTTTGGTAGAAAACAAAATGAGACAGGGACGATCGGTGGTTTGGTAGAAAACAAAATGAGACAGGGACGAGGGGTGGTTTGGTAGAAAACAAAATGAGACAGGGACGAGGGGTGGTTTGGTAGAAAACAAAATGAGACAGGGACGAGGGGTGGTTTGGTAGAAAACAAAATGAGACAGGGACGAGGGGTGGTTTGGTAGAAAACAAAATGAGACAGGGACGAGGGGTGGTTTGGTAGAAAACAAAATGAGACAGGGACGATCGGTGGTTTGGTAGAAAACAAAATGAGACAGGGACGATCGGTGGTTTGGTAGAAAACAAAATGAGACAGGGACGAGGGGTGGTTTGGTAGAAAACAAAATGAGACAGGGACGAGGGGTGGTTTGGTAGAAAACAAAATGAGACAGGGACGATCGGTGGTTTGGTAGAAAACAAAATGAGACAGGGACGAGGGGTGGTTTGGTAGAAAACAAAATGGGACAGGGACGAGGGGTGGTTTGGTAGAAAACAAAATGAGACAGGGACGAGGGGTGGTTTGGTAGAAAACAAAATGAGACAGGGACGAGGGGTGGTTTGGTAGAAAACAAAATGAGACAGGGACGATCGGTGGTTTGGTAGAAAACAAAATGAGACAGGGACGATCGGTGGTTTGGTAGAAAACAAAATGAGACAGGGACGAGGGGTGGTTTGGTAGAAAACAAAATGAGACAGGGACGAGGGGTGGTTTGGTAGAAAACAAAATGAGACAGGGACGATCGGTGGTTTGGTAGAAAACAAAATGAGACAGGGACGAGGGGTGGTTTGGTAAAAAACAAAATGGGACAGGGACGAGGGGTGGTTTGGTAGAAAACAAAATGAGACAGGGACGATGGGTGGTTTGGTAGAAAACAAAATGAGACAGGGACGAGGGGTGGTTTGGTAGAAAACAAAATGAGACAGGGACGATCGGTGGTTTGGTAGAAAACAAAATGAGACAGGGACGATGGGTGGTTTGGGAGAAAACAAAATGTGACATGGACGAGGGGTGGTTTGGTAGAAAACAAAATGAGACAGGGACGATCGGTGGTTTGGTAGAAAACAAAATGAGACAGGGACGAGGGGTGGTTTGGTAGAAAACAAAATGAGACAGGGACGATCGGTGGTTTGGTAGAAAACAAAATGAGACAGGGACGATGGGTGGTTTGGGAGAAAACAAAATGTGACATGGACGAGGGGTGGTTTGGTAGAAAACAAAATGAGACAGGGACGATCGGTGGTTTGGTAGAAAACAAAATGAGACAGGGACGAGGGGTGGTTTGGTAAAAAACAAAATGGGACAGGGACGAGGGGTGGTTTGGTAAAAAACAAAATGGGACAGAGCCGAGGGGTGGTTTGGTAGAAAACAAAATGAGACAGGGACGAGGGGTGGTTTGGTAGAAAACAAAATGAGACAGGGACGAGGGGTGGTTTGGTAGAAAACAAAATGAGACAGGGACGATCGGTGGTTTGGTAGAAAACAAAATGAGACAGGGACGATGGGTGGTTTGGGAGAAAACAAAATGTGACATGGACGAGGGGTGGTTTGGTAGAAAACAAAATGAGACAGGGACGATCGGTGGTTTGGTAGAAAACAAAATGAGACAGGGACGAGGGGTGGTTTGGTAAAAAACAAAATGGGACAGGGACGAGGGGTGGTTTGGTAAAAAACAAAATGGGACAGAGCCGAGGGGTGGTTTGGTAGAAAACAAAATGAGACAGGGACGAGGGGTGGTTTGGTAGAAAACAAAATGAGACAGGGACGAGGGGTGGTTTGGTAAAAAACAAAATGGGACAGGGACGAGGGGTGGTTTGGTAAAAAACAAAATGGGACAGAGCCGAGGGGTGGTTTGGTAGAAAACAAAATGAGACAGGGACGAGGGGTGGTTTGGTATAAAACAAAATGAGACAGGGACGAGGGGTGGTTTGGCAGAAAACAAGTGGTTCATTAAAACATTGTAGCAGTGGTTTACAAGAAATAAAAGTAGTTGAAACTGACCAAAAATTAGTAAAGCTAACGATTTTATTACTAGTATGAAAAATCTTACAAAAGATACTTTTAAGTACAAACATACCCTAATACTGACACTAGAACTTTGCAAATGCCGCTGTATAAAACACAGCCACAACTGTTGTAATGTACAAGAAGCGTTATATAGTTTTTGTTCTACGGTAAACTCCGTTTTTTTGTGGATTCTAAAAATGGAAAGCATCGATAAGTAGAAAATGATATTTCATCGCGGAGATTTAATTTTTAGTTCTTTTGAAAAAGCTCATTAATAATTCTTATGGTGCGCAGAACAAGATTACATTTCGTCACATTTATCACAAAATCGCATCACGGTGGTCTAGTCGCGGGTCTTGGAAGTTTCTCGGGCAAATTCCAAGTGTTGTCGAAGCGAGAATGGCACACTCGTAACATCTATCTATTCTCGCGGGCTTTCTTTTATTTATTGGAATAACGAGGATCTAATAACCATCGACGTGTCGAAGTTCTAAGAATGGACAAAAATTAAAAAACACGTCGTAATAAATACAAAATGTGGTTATGGTGTTTCCGACACATTCATACATCATGCACGCTATTTTGGCACTAAGCCTTGGCTATTTTTTTTTCATCCCCGATATTAACAGGGTTGCCAAGTGAGGGGGGCAAATTTGGACACCAGAGAGAGAGCGACTGTTGGCGGCAGTTAGGGCAGTATGCTGTTGGGAGAATCTTCCCGCTTCTTCTCGTAGAAAGATCGCTGGGCGGTGTCGTATTCGAACTTGGACTTTCTCTCGTTGTTCGCCAGATGGCAGCAGCGGTGGAACACGTGTCCGTAGCCGGCGACGCATTGCTGGAAGGTGCGCATGACTTTAAGGCCGTAACCGGGAATGGCGTCGCTTCCGTAAAAGGACATTTTGCGATTGTGGGCGCGGTTCCGGTTGCGCATGATCAGGCGGGCGGCGTAGTATTGGACGTAGCAGTGGTAGCCCTTGTCGCCGGCTAATTGGCCGAGAAGGCAGCACGTGACTTCGCGGTTTTGGGGCGTGCCTGAAACGGAAAGCGAAACAGTTCAATTAGATATCCGGTTAGAAATAATGAAAGGCGAAAAGTATGGCAACTAGTAACTCATTTATTACAGGACCATCTATACCTCAATTTCAAAAGTATTCTTGTGGCCATATTTTTGTATTGAGCTAGCGAAATTGCACGCGTTTGATAGACCGGTACCAGCAGTTACTGATGCCTTCAAAAATTACAGAACAACCTTTTACAAGCAGGTACAAAAACACGTTACCAAAGTTATTTCAAAATATTGGCAAAGCAAGAACCACAATCACGCACGAGTACAGAGGACGTGTGAACGGGAAATGTTTGCTTACTCGCGATTCCGACGAGGCTTGGTTGGGGCGTCGTCGTGGTTGGTGGCATCGAGGTGCTGTCCTCTTCAAGCTCATCAGAGTCTTCCTCGCTGTCCTCGTCAGTTGGCGAGGCCGTTGACGTTTCCGACATTTCCGAAATCCACTCCTTCTCATCGGTGCCCAGGCTGTTCAGGTAATCTGAAAGATGACGAAATAATACCATTATTAAAGTTAGGCAATAAAACCTTTTTTATGTAAATACATAAGGAGCTACAACGTGCCACGAGCAACAAACTGGTCCGACAAATTAATAAAACATTCGGAGCCATTAGTAATTTAGCTCAAACAATAATACATTGCTCTAATCAAACTGATATAATCAATTAATTAACTGTGGTCCAAACCATTTATTAACTGTGGTCCAAACCATTTGTTAACTGTGGTCCAAACTATTTGTTACCTGTGGTCCAAACCATTTGTTAACCGCGGCACAAACCATTAATTAACCACGGCCCAAGCCATTATCTAACCGCGGCCCAAACTATTATCTAACCGTGGCCCAAACCATTAATTAACCGTGGCCCAAACCATTAATTAACCATGGCCCAAACCATTAATTAACCACGGCCCAAACCATTAATTAACCACGGCCCAAACCATTATCTAACCGCGGCCCAAACCATTAATTAACCACGGCCCAAACCATTATCTAACCGCGGCCCAAACCATTAACTAACCGCGGCCCAAACCATTATCTAACCGCGGCCCAAACCATTATCTAACCGTGGCCCAAACCATTAATCAACTGAGGCCCAAACCGTTAATCAACTGAGGCCCAAACCATTAATCAACTGTGGTCCAAGCCACTAATCAACTGGTTTTTGGACAAGAAACCCAGATTCAATACCAGCCCTACTTGTCGTGCGACTTCGAAAATGTAAACAATAAAACAAGGTAGAGCCAACCAAGGAATTATACGGTAAAGGATTGACTCATTTCAAAAGCAATAAGCCACAGTGTAAATTAAATCTTCGATTAGCGAATGTGACGGCCAAGTAATCCGTGCGTGGGTTGGCCACTTTTCGCGCGCACCTACTGACGCCCTCATTTCAATATTACCCGCGGAATAAATTACAGATAGTGCGCGCTCCATAGCATAGAGGATGTGGGTAAAGATGCGAAATTAGCATTCTGTTCCCATCTCTACAGACCTCGTAGATCTTCCCACGACAGTTTCAAGTTCAAGGCGTAATAAATATACTATGATTTTTCTTCATAGAAAATACAACCTTGTAACTGCTGAGAGTATGATCGTAGTCAGGGATTGCTTTTTATGTTTACGAAAACAAACTTAAGACATCGATAGATGTATATTTACTGACTGTTTTTGCATTTGACTGTACTAAATTTTCACCTCAAATTGTTTGTCTCGAAAATATACTACACATCTTATAATATAAAATAATTACAATAAAACGGACCATCTCGACCTCGAAAATGGTCATCTCGACCTCGAAAATGGTCATCTCGACCTTGAAAATGGTCATCTCGACCTTGAAAATGGTCATCTCGACCTTCAAATTGTTTGTCTCGAAAATATACTACACATCTTATAATAGAAAATAGCTACAACCCGTTTCTACAGTTCGCAAGAAAATACTAATTAAAACCCTGCTTTTCACCGAGCTTATAAATCTGAAATATAACAGTATTATACATTTGAAAGGATTGTTAAGGGTAATTAAGAGTATTTTTATAAAGCAAAGGGGGTAATTAAGAGTATTTTTATAAAGCAAAGGGGGTAATTAAGAGTATTTTTATAAAGCAAAGGGGGTAATTAAGAGTATTTTTATAAAGCAAAGGGTAACTAGTGTATTTTTATAGAGCAAAGGTTAAAGGGTAACTAGTGTATTTTTATAAAGCAAAGGGTAACTAGTGTATTTTATAGAGCAAAGGGTAACTAGTGTATTTTATAGAGCAAAGGGTAACTAGTATATTTTATAGGGGAAAGGGTAACTAGTTTATTTTTATAGAGGAAAGGGTAACTAGTATATTTTTAGAGAGTAAAGAGTAACAAGATAATTTCAAAGAGCCAAACGGTATGTAGTGTATTTTTAGAAAGTAAAGGGTAACTAGTGTATTTTTAGAAAGTAAAGGGTAGCTAGTGTATTTTTAGAAAGTAAAGGGTAAATAGTGTATTTTTAGAAAGTAAAGGGTAACTAGTGTATTTTTAGAAAGTAAAGGGTAAATAGTGTATTTTTAAAAAGTAAAGGGTAACTAGTGTATTTTTCGAAATTAAAGGGTAACTAGTGTATTTTATAAACTACAGAATAACTAGTGTATTTTATAAACTAAAGAATAACCCATGTATTTTATAAACTACAGAATAACTAGTGTATTTTATAAACTAAAGAATAACTAGTGTATTTTATAAACTACAGAATAACTAGTGTATTTTATAAACTACAGAATAACTAGTGTATTTTATAAACTACAGAATAACTAGTGTATTTTATAAACTACAGAATAACTAGTGTATTTTATAAACTACAGAATAACTAGTGTATTTTATAAACTAAAGAATAACTAGTGTATTTTATAAACTAAAGAATAACTAGTGTATTTTATAAACTAAAGAATAACTAGTGTATTTTATAAACTAAAGAATAACTAGTGTATTTTATAAACTACAGAATAACTAGTGTATTTTATAAACTACAGAATAACTAGTGTATTTTATAAACTACAGAATAACTAGTGTATTTTATAAACTACAGAATAACTAGTGTATTTTATAAACTACAGAATAACTAGTGTATTTTATAAACTACAGAATAACTAGTGTATTTTAGAAACTAAATGGTAACTAGTGTATTTTAGAAACTAAATGGTAACTAGTGTATTTTATAAACTAAATGGTAACTAGTGTATTTTATAAACTAAATGGTAACTAGTGTATTTTATAAAGTAATGGGTAACTAGTATATTTTATTAAGTAAAGGGTAACTAGTATATTTTATAAAGTAAAGGATAACTAGTGTAATTTTAGAAAGTAAAGGCTAACTAGTATATTTTATAAAGTAAAGGGTAACTAGTATATTTTATAAAGTAAAGGGTAACTAGTATATTTTATAAAGTAAAGGGTAACTAACGTATTATTGCTAGAGTTAAGGGTACATAGAGTACTTTTAGAGAGCAAATAGTAACTAGAGTACTTTTAGAGAGCAAATAGTAACTAGAGTACTTTTAGAGAGCAAATAGTAACTAGAGTACTTTTAGAGAGCAAATAGTAACTAGAGTACTTTTAGAGAGCAAATAGTAACTAGAGTACTTTTAGAGAGAATAAGGTGAACAGGATACTTGTAAAAAGTAAATGGTAACTATTGTATTTTGGAAAGTAAAGGGTAACTATTGTATTTGGAAAGTAAAGGGTAACTATTGTATTTGGAAAGTAAAGGGTAACTATTGTATTTTGGAAAGTAAAGGGTAACTATTGTATTTTGGAAAGTAAAGGGTAACTATTATATTTTGGAAAGTAAAGGGTAACTATTGTATTTTGGAAAGTAAAGGGTAACTATTATATTTTGGAAAGTAAAGGGTAACTATTGTATTTTGGAAAGTAAAGGGTAACTATTGTATTTTAGAAATATTTTAGCTAAAGATAAATAGAGTACTTTTACAAAGTAATGGTAGTTAGAGTACTTTTATTTTTTCGAAGAGCAAAGGTGACAAGAGTATTTTAAGAGAACAAATGGTAACTAGAGTATTGTAAGATAACGATAACCAGCAAAAAGGGAAATGTAAATATATGAATCATCGGAAGGCAAGGTTACAAAACAAAATCGCACAACTAAGAATAAAGAACTTTCAAAACACGATCAACGTTGCTTACAAAAGAAAAAAATATGTCACCCCTTCAAAAGCGTAAAATAACAACCTACTCAGTTGCGTAATCTGACGAGGGTATCAAACTCTAGCAAGCGTCCCACACATTTCACACCCATTGACAAAAGATCGCTACAGATAAATGTAAAAAGCTCGTAAAAAGAAAAACAACCTTTAAATTGGATTGTTGACGATTTCGTCGTTGAATTGGATTTGGAGCCGCGGGGTCTGAAGACCAGAAAATATGGCGTCGAAATGACGTAACTCTAAATTACTCAGTCGCTATTCTAGTGCGAAAATATGGTAAGTCGTATTTTTGACAGATTGAAGAAAATTAGTTTCTGTTAATTATTAATTAATATGCTAGAAAAATTATTAATTAATATGCAAGAAAAATTAATTAATATGCTCGATAATTATTAATTAATATGCTAGTTAATTATCAATTAATATGCTCAATAATTATTAATTAATACGCTCGATAACTATTAATTAATACGCTCGATAATTATTAATTAATACGCTCGATAATTATTAATTAATACGCTCGATAATTATTAATTAATACGCTCGATAATTATTAATTAATACGCTCGATAATTATTAATTAATACGCTCGATAATTATTAATTAATACGCTCGATAATTATTAATTAATACGCTCGATAATTATTAATTAATACGCTCGATAACTATTAATTAATACGCTCGATAACTATTAATTAATACGCTCGATAACTATTAATTAATACGCTCGATAATTATTAATTAATATGCTCGATAATTATTAATTAATATGCTCGATAATTATTAATTAATATGCTCGATAATTATTAATTAATATGCTAGTAAATTATTAATTAATATTTTAGTTAATTATTAATTAATATGCTAGTAAATTAATTAATATGCTAGTAAATTAATTAATATGCTAGTAAATTATTAATTAATATGCTAGTAAATTATTAATTAATATGCTAGTAAATTATTAATTAATATGCTAGTAAATTATTAATTAATATGCTAGTAAATTATTAATTAATATGCTAGTAAATTATTAATTAATATGCTAGTAAATTATTAATTAATATGCTAGTAAATTATTAATTAATATGATAGTAAATTATTAATTAATATACTAAAAAATAATTAATTAATATGCTAGTTAATTATTAATTGAAATGCTAGTTAATTATTAATTAATATTTTAGTTAATTATTTATTGTGAATAAAGAACCACATGTTTATAGTTATCTCATTAAGGACAGTTTACAAGAAGGTCAAAGTTTATACTCCCTTCAGAACAGACTGAGTTATGACCGAGGGGTAAGACACTCTGCGAACTCGGTGTACACTGCCGTACCTTTGACAGTGCTAAATGGAACTCGCGAACTCTTGGAAATATGTACCTTTAACAGTGCTAAATGCACGAACTCGGTGTACAGATTACCTGAGACTGTCTTACCCCTCGGTTATGACGTAGGGAAAGTGAGTCTTCACAAGATAGGCAAAAATGTATTTATGTTTAAGGAGATGATTTATGTTCAGATGGTGGAGAACCACCCCCCCCCCCCTGGCTAAAAATAGTCTCAACAGTCATTTTTTCCAAGCATAAATAAACTAGAGTTGTGAATTTTCCGGAAAAATTAAACGCACATCGGAAAAATATAAAATTGAAAAGGGTGTTTATTCCAGATTAGTCTTAAGGTTTAATTTTACTTTTGGATTCGACAAAATGAGGCGAAAATGCCGCGAAATTTATATTTGCGAACAATATTAGGCAGGAATCCATACCTCTACTTGGAATGCTTATCGCGGCTGATTTTCGTCTCGATGTGGCTGACGGTTTTTTTGACGTCACTATGTTAACTTAACAAACAACAACGTGAGAGGGCGCTCGCAGAAGGGATTTTTACTCTCGTAGGCGGGACCAACGCCGTCAGAGTGATCTTACTTTACGCGATACACCAGGATAACCATTCCAAGTAGAGGGATGGATTGCTGTATTAGGCTCATCATGGAATGTAAAACCTTTTTTTTCTTTTTACGGAAAAATACGGAAAATGTTTCACGCAAAAGTTACCGACTTACAACTCTAAAACATATTTTTGAAAGGGGAACAATTATTTACTCACTGACTTTCGAAATGGATCTATTACGTAGAAAACGTTCATTTTCGAGTTACCATATTTTAGCACTGATGTAGCGAAATTCCAAAAACCAAACACACCCATCTAAAGCCCAAGTATCAAGAAAACGTTAATTTTTTCAGTTACGTGATTTTCGCTATGACGTGCCAAAAATTCAAAACAAAATCAGCAGCCATCCGATTGGACCGATTCGAAACGTATCGAAGATCGACGATATGTTTTGGCAGGACGCATTCGAGGCCGATGACATCATCGCCGAGGCTCGTAATTCACCGCCCCCTTAAATCCTACCCCCCTAGTACGTGTGAAATATAAAACTAGCAATAAGGGAGGGTGGGTGTGGAATTATTTTCCAAAAACAAAAATATTTTATTTTACTTCGGGAGAATGACTATACAGGGTGTTTCAAAAGGTTATGGGAAAATTAGAAATTTTAAGGAGTTGTAGGGGGTGAGATGAGGAGTGTACCTGTTTTTTCCAATTTTCCTACGATGAGTTAAAAGAGCGCCAGAGAGCTTCAAAGTGTGGCCTACTAGCCCCTGGAAGTAGGCTGCCACAAGCGAAAAACCAGGCAGCAGGGACTTTAAATTCTGTTTAAGTTAACTTTTTTTACGCTGGTTACCTCGATTTGTTTACAAAGTCCCTTTTTACCTATCACACGAACCCAAACCTTGAATGTTCGCATTTCCCTGCTGCTTGGTTTCTTTTCACTACCTGTAGGTTTAAATTTTGGCCAGCAGTGTCGCCGCCTACTTGAAGAGTTATCGCGCCAGAGGAAATTTCCGACGTTGATCCTCTCAACATAGCCATTCTCCGCAACGTATAAATAAATACTTTCCTTTAACTGAGCTTATGGTGTCAGCCAAACAACGAAAATAGAATTCACATTTAAAAGCACAAACGAACCAGCTAAAGTTGAAAAATAACAAACTAAAAGTAACTGGTTTGTCAACATGAATTATCAATTTATAGATTATAGATATATTCCACTGGAGCAAGTGGCGGCTCGAAGTGAAGTAGCTCTTTTTTCAATAGATGTCGCTAGCGTCCAAATCCAAATGGCGGTACTTTTAGGTACCCCTTCGCGTTGATTGAATCGTTTGCAAATTGGTCAAAAACATTCATTACTGCAGTTATAAACAATATTTTTATATGGGATATATAATTTAGGTTAAAGCCCACTAAATAGAGTATACGTCTATTACGTTGTAACTATAATACTCTACAATGGCTCTCTGGCGACGTTATCATTTGGCTATTTTGAATTTTAGTTTCCTTTGCCATAAATAGATGGCACCACGCTCTCCAGTAAAGTCGCGTTTTTCGAAGAATCGGATAGATTCATGGCCATCTCTAATAACAGGGGCCTTTTCATATTACAGGTGGCAATGATAGAGCCGACAGTTGCTTTAAAAATTTAATTAAAATCGCTCAACTTTTATTATGCCTACGAAAAACATTTGTTCATTTGAGTCGATGAGAAGGAAGCTTCGCTCGCTTCGTTTCAATAACGCTACAACAAGGAGGGGGAGAGGTAGGGAACAAAGGGCATAAAATACCAACCCCCACCCGCAAGTTGCTGACTGCGAGGCCTTGACGAGAAATAGTTGAAATATGTAGTGTCGGTGGTGTGATTTGAGGTACGGGCGTTTCGAGGGGAGTAGAAAACTTTGTTTATTTTGAAGACTCGCTTTATCGGTCAAAGCCATTTCCTTTACGACGCGATTGAAATGGGCCAATAAACGATTTCATCTACAGAACATGACTATTAAAAATAACTAACAAGCTAAACGATCACAAGTGGCGCTATCTATCGGTTAAAATTCTATAAATTATTTATAGCGGGTACGCGTCACACACCACGCGACAAATTTTCAAATTTTTATTGGCTCATGCTAAAGGTTACCGATAGATATTTCCAAATATTCTCACCAGGTCTGCTATCCCGTACCGTTCCTCGTAACTAAATTGTCGGCTGTTTCACGTAACACTCCATTTTGGGGATAGCGGAAGGGGATGAACCGGAATTGAGTACAATATTGGAATTGTTTTTCCGGTCGATTTAAAAAAAATCCTTATAATTCTATGTAATTTTTAACCAGTGATGTAATTCTGTTTTTAAAACTTATTTTATGACTAAATATCCCTACGCAGTCTAATACTTCGTTCTTTTATGAGTAAATATCCCTACGCAGTGTAATATTTGGTTCTTAAATGGATAAATATCCCTATGCAGTATAATATTTCGTTCTTTTATGAGTAAATATCCCTACGCAGTGTAATATTTGGTTCTTAAATGAATAAATATCCCTACGCAGTGTAATATTTGGTTCTTAAATGAATAAATATCCCTACGCAGTGTAATATTTGGTTCTTAAATGAATAAGTATCCCTACGCAGTATAATATTTCGTTCTTTTATGAGTAAATATCCCTACGCAGTGTAATATTTGGTTCTTAAATGAATAAATATCCCTACGCAGTGTAATATTTGGTTCTTAAATGAATAAATATCCCTACGCAGTGTAATATTTGGTTCTTAAATGAATAAATATCCCTACGCAGTGTAATATTTGGTTCTTTAACGAATAAATATTCCTAAACAATTTATATTTGAATTTAATACCAGCGTGTAAGGATGGAACGGAAAAACTGATTCAAACTTACGCAATATTATGTTACTTATGATTTAGCGTCGAAAAAAGGACGAAATTTAATCTTGACGTACTTTAACTAATAAGGATGTAATAATAATAATAATATTATTAATAATACCAATCCAGTCACTGACACAAAAGTTTATCTAATAAAAAGTGGTTCCAATGACATCGGATCATATTCAACGTATCAAATATGGTCACATTTAAGCATTCTATAACAAAAACAATCTTTCAAAGATAATACAATTTGTCAAAATTATCGCAAATAACCCTAACTATGCCACGATGAAGTGTTTCACTACTCAATCAAAGCAAAATCATTTTCGTAACCCGAATCTCAATGAAAGAGGTCAAAGAAATTATAAAAGATTAATTGAAAACTAAAATAATCACAACGTTTGATAACTTTTCACTAGTATCACTTCCGGTAATATTATGACGTCAACCTCATTTATTACAAGATCAAATTTGAAACCAACAGAATTTTTTTAATACTTCTTAAAAAGTTGAATATTTGTGATTACACCGTGAATTTCGCGAATGGTATCAGAATTTTATATTTGTGATAACGCCGAGAATTTCGCGAATGGTATCAGAATTTTATATTTGTAATAAACGTCGAGAATTTCGCGAATGGTATCAGAATTTTATATTTGTGATAACGCCGAGAATTTCGCGAATGGTATCAGAATTTTATATTTGTGATAACGCCGAGAATTTCGCGAATGGTATCAGAATTTTATATTTGTGATAACGCCGAGAATTTCGCGAATGGTATCAGAATCATTCATTAAACTGAAATTTACCGTATAAAGCAAAATTTACGTAATTTGAGTTGCGTAGTTTTAGCTTTTAGGCGACGCGGTTTTGTAAACTTTGGAATTGAATTATTTCTGGATGACAGTAATTTCTATTCAAATATACATTTTATCAAAACCATTTAAATTCCTATTTTAGTATATTAATATTTTTCATTCTAATCGGCTGGAACAGACACATTTACACGTGAATGTTACAACACTAATGATTTACACTTATTATTTCATTGTTTAACAGTGTTCAAATATGAAAATAGTGATAAATAAAAGTGTATAATTAAAAATGTGAAAATAGTGATAAATAAAAGTGTATAATTAAAAATGTGAAAATAGTGAGAAATAAAAGTAATTAAAAATTTGAAAATAGTGCGAAATAAGTTTATTTTAAAAATGTAAAAATAGTGAGAAATAAAAGTAATGAAAAATGTGAAAATAGCGCGAAATAAAGTGTGTAGTTAAAAATGTGAAAATAGTGCTAAATAAAAGTATATATAAATGTGAAAAGAGAATGCAATAAAATGTGTAATGGAAATTTGGAAAATAGTGCGAAATAAAATTGTGTACCTAAAAATTTTAACATACACTTGAGAATGTGTAAATAATGTGAATAAAGTGAGAAATAAGTGTTATTAAAAATGTAAAAATAGTGCGAAATAAAAGAGTAATTAAAAATGTGAAAATAGTGAGAAATAAGTGTCATTAAAAATGTGAAAATGGCGAGAAATAAGTTTTATTAAAAATGTGAAAATAGTAAGAAATAAGTGTGTAATGAAAAATGTGGAAATCGCGCGAAATAAACAAATATAACAATGAAACGTTAAATTTAAACGAAATTAGCTACGTTAAATTAGGTAATCTACATATAAATATGAAATTAGTTACTTAATAAATATAAAACGTATAAAAATTAGTTAAACGTCTCAGGCGTTATCCGTAGGCGTTTAATTGTTCGACCCTAATCTCCCGAATAAAGTGAACACACTTGACGACAGTACGAGTTTTAAATGTGAAAATAGCGAGAAATAAGTGTGATTAAAAATGTGAAAATAGTGAGAAATAAGTGCATAATTAAAAATGTTAAAAAGTGAGAAATAAAAGAAAATTAAAAGTGTGAAAATAGTGCGAAAATAAAAATTATAATAAAAAGTTAAATTTAAATTGAAACGAAATTAGCTACGTGAAATTAGGTAATCTACATATAAATATGAAATAAATTCCGCATTAAATATAAAACGTATAAAAATTAGTTAAACCGTCTCAGGCGTTATACGTAGGCGTTTAATTGTTCGACCCTAATCTCCCAAACACACTTGACGACAGTACGAGTTTTAAGGGAGTCTACACACCCAGAAACCGAGAAGCTGAACTTTCAAGAAGTTGGAAGATGACTTGCTCAAAGCGTTCAAAACAAAAGAATCGACTGCTTCGGCTTCAAAGAGGCCGAAAACCGTGCCTAAACAAAGATTCCTCAAAAACGCGAGTGTCGAAACGGCCCTAGCAACAGCGGAACCTCGAATCGTAATCCGGTTCATAGGTCAATTGCTGCCCCTTTTATTTTAACTAGGGGGAACTTTTTCCCGAAATGCTATGAAAAAAAAAATTTCGGAAAGTGTTTTTTCGTGATAAAGGGAAATTTTCCCGTTGCATTTTTAAGTTTTAGTCTCGGTTTTGTAACGGAATTTTGCTAAAACAAGGAACTAATATAGAAAAACAATTAGGTCGGTATTGAAGTAAACTTTTACTTTGATTTCAATTTTGAGAGGTGACCTTGAGAATCTAACTTTTTTAAGTGTTATACTTTCATTAAATTTAACTAGATGTGGAAATTTAAAAATAGAACATTTTTGAAAATTAATTTAAACTATTTTTGGTTCAATATTCTTCAACTTTATAGGTTAACATTAAAGGGAAAATAACATTAAAATAAAAAATTCAAAATAAATGAAAATACTCTGTAATAAACTACAATACACTACACAACACACAAATGATACCAAACAAATGACAATATGTATATATATATATATATATTTTTAACCCGCTCTTTATTTTTATATTTTTAACGTATCCTTAATATAACATGTTATCAGAAGTATATATCTTATGAGATATAAGTATCCATCTCTTACGCTGAAATATGTAAGCTAAATCACTTTAACATCGTTAGACGGAGCTGTGATACGGTGTATGCTTCCAAGCTATGAAAATCGCCTATAGTCTGCGAAGGTACTAGTTATAATTTCAGGGCCTAGAAAGATTAATTTATGGTACGAGATATTAATATACTTTTGGTGTTACGAATTTTATCCCATTTAGCCATATCATGTATCATATTTTCGGGGAAAACTCTTTTGGTTTTAGATTTGGTTCAGCCCTGAAAGCTTATTTAGTAAAATAGTTACAAGCAAATTTAGGTTAAGCCTATTTGTCAAGTTTAACTGGGTTTCAAGTACATTTAACTACACGATGATTCTAGTAGGAATTATTATGAAATTTGTTATTATCAATTTCGTGTTATTTGAAAGAAATATCACGTAAATATAAAATGTAGATAAATTTGACACTTTCGTTATTACTTCCACGCTTATTTTTTTGCTTTCATCCCTTTTTTCTTACTTCCACGCTTAGTGATCTTTTTTTTTACTTCCAAGATTAGTGATATTTTTTTCTTACTTCCACGCTTAGTGATATTTTTTCTACTTCCACGCTTAGTGCTATTTTTTCTACTTCCACGCTAAGTAATCTTTTTTTCTTACTTCCACGCTTAGTGATCTTTTTTCTTATTGCCACGCTTAGTGATCTTTTTTTCTTATTGTCACGCTTGTTGATCTTTTTTTCTTACTTCCATGCTTGTTGATCTTTTTTCTTACTTCCATGCTTGTTGATCTTTTTTCTTACTTCCACGCTTTGTGATCTTTTTTTACTTCCAAGCTTAGTGATATTTTTTTCTTACTTCCACGCTTAGTGATCTTTTTTTCTTATTGTCACGCTTGTTGATCTTTTTTCTTACTTCCATGCTTGTTGATCTTTTTTCTTACTTCCATGCTTGTTGATCTTTTTTCTTACTTCCACGCTTTGCGATCTTTTTTACTTCCAAGCTTAGTGATCTTTTTTTCTTACTTCCACGCTTAGTGATCTTTTTTTCTTATTGTCACGCTTGTTGATCTTTTTTCTTACTTCCATGCTTGTTGATCTTTTTTCTTACTTCCACGCGTAGTGATCTTTTTTCTTACTTCCACGCTTTGTGATCTTTTTTACTTCCAAGCTTAGTGATCTTTTTTTCTTACTTCCACGCTTAGTGATCTTTTTTCTTATTGCCACGCTTAGTGATCTTTTCTTCTTACCTCCACGCTTAGTGACCTTTTTTCTTAATACTCCCAAGCTTAGTGATCTTTTTTTCTTACTTCCACGCTTAGTGATCTTTTTCTTATTCCCACACTTAATGATCTTTATTCTTACTTTAACGTGTAGTACTCTTTATTATTACTTCCACGCTTAGAGCTCTTTACGCCTACACGTTTCATTGGTCCTACTATTTTACAACCCTTTATTTATATTACGCGTCCTGCTTGTGCCTAGTGGGTTCAAGGTCTTAATGATCCAACCTACGCATTAAAATATGGTAATTTTTCCTAATTACTATTCTTTAACTGATAATGTCAACGCATCCCAAATCGTACGACATTATTATCAAGTCAGGTAGACAAGCAGATAAACATAACCCATATAACGACACTGGAATTCATTATACCGCTCTCAGAACGCTCTGAAATAGAGCTGAGAGTGCTCTGGTAATCTAAGGTATTTAGAAATCAAAAACAAAAACTACCCTAGAGCGCTCTATCACTGAGAGTACCAATGGAATTGCCATCAGCAATAACATAATACATAATAAAAGCAGCTTACTTGACAACGAAAATAAACTAATAAAATAACAACCCAAACTAAAAAAATAACAACACGAACTAAAAAAAAAACAACCTAAACTAAAAAAACAACCCAAACTAAAAAAATAACAACACAAACTAACAAATAACAACACAAACTAACAAATAACAACACAAACTAACAAATAACAACACAAACTAACAAATAACAACACAAACTAACAAATAACAACACAAACTAAAAAATAACAACACAAACTAAAAAATAACCAAAAATTTAACTCAAACTAAAACGACTTTCTACAATAATATTGTCCAAAAGTATTAGTTCATAGTCGGGTACCCTGCTTTACATAACTGATAGCTTGAAATAAAACTATAACATAACCCAACTTAAAGGAATAACCTCGCTTAAAAATTTTGTTATTGACCATTTCTAGAATATTATTATCTAACTACACATTTTTCGCAGAGTACCTTGCCGTACACAACTGACAGCCTAAAACTAAAACAATCACTTAACGCAGCCTGAAGAAATAACATCATTATAAATTCCCCCAATAACTATTTCTACAATAGTATTGTCCAAAACACGAATTTTCACCGTCGCGAACCCCGTTTTACATATCTTTGACAAATGTAATGAACCACCCAAACGGAAACATCACCATCCAAACAATTTAAATGACTCTCTTTTTATGAATAAAAAATTAGAAAAAAAATTGAATTCAACTACATACCATCAAAATGCTGAAACCTTTGAGGACGTACCCCCAAAACGGGCATAATCACGAAAACCACGAACAGCGAAACGAAGAATGATTTCTTAATTAAAGCCATGATTTGAGACGCGTTAACTGACTGCGGATAAAATTGCGATGCAAAATTGACTAGGAGTTACGTTTTCTTTCGCGAAGTTCTTTCTCGTTAATAAACAAGAAAAGGACTTTTCGAACGTTTTAAACCAGTTGCACTTCACAATGCGTATGAATCGCGAGTGCCTCTCGGAGCCTGTTTTATAGCTTTTCCGCCAGGAGGCGGCGAGGCCTATTACGCACGTACGTTCCGATAGATACTAGGATTGCGAACGCTTTACCCTGACTGCTACGGGGGAGGCTTATGAAGTCAGTCTGCTTGTATTCGCCGAAGATATTTCACATTTTCACTACCCGAGAGCCAAGGCTCAGTGAGTCGAGATGCGTGATTTTTAAACGAAATAAGAATTCTCGAGTGTTTTTACACTAAACTGACTCATCACTTAATTTTTCGTGTTGTTTTAACTTTCTTTTTGGTACATTTCAATTATTAGATAATTATTGCGACTATTATTGATATATTACTAAAATGTAGTTTTGTTTGCTTACCATTACACCATAAGTCTATAATTACAATCCATAAGAGTGTCAACGAAATAGTTACTGATTGTTATGTGTGGTGTGACGTAGAATTGACACCATACCAAAAAATATAAGCGCCTCTAGCGAGTAAAATACGTAGACGGCCACCAGGTTTATCAGAAGATAGGAAAAATGGCGCTAGTTAGGTTAAACAGAGTCTTAGCACTTGTTAGCTAAGTGTGTCAGTTTGTCGAAAAAACTAAATACTATTATAATAATGATAAAAATATCATTATATGTTATTATTATAAATATTATAGTATTATTATAAAATTATAAATATTATAGTATTATTATAAAATTATAAATATTATAGTATTATTATAAAATTGTAAATATTATATTATTATTATAAAATTATAAATATTTTATTATTAAATATAAATTATAAAATTATAAATGTTATATTATTATTATAAAATTATAAATATTATAAACATTCTTATAAAAAAATTACAAATTTTAATTAAATTATAAACTATCATTTCCATAATAGTAAATAAAATAAAAATAATCATGTGTGTAATGACGTAGATTTGACGTCATAAGATATCCAACTTATAAGTAAATTAATACTCGCCTGTGCTACACCTCGATATGACTTCCTGCACGCGCTTGGTTTGACGACGACAAGGCAAAGAGCACGTATTACGCGTAATTACCTGGTCTGAAGTCCACCAAAAATGTGTCGTCAGTCTAGAAAAGGTTCTCGCTAAATTTAACATGTGGAAGATAAGGAACTGACCCAGTAAAGTAAAACATAGTGGTTACAGAGGTCATAAGGTGGCGAATCGTTAGTGACTTAGAAGGAGACTACTAGAGGTGATTATCACGGATTTTTTTTAAACTCGGGGGTTAGGTAGACCTTATAGTAGTATGAAAATTACCAAAGGGAAAAGTTGCAATGGGCTTTAGTTTTCCCATGGCAACCGAAAATGTTTTTGATCTCTCAAAACGAAAAAAACTCCATTAAAAAAAGCATGGGATTTTCTCGGTTTCACAGGGTACTTATACTTACTTAAAATATTTAAAAAAAATTAATTTAACTTATCCAAAAAGATGAATTTGACCTATTTTGGATAAAATTGATCAAGAATTTTAGGTAAAATTGATCAATTTTCGTTAAATTTGAACAAAATTTGGGTAACCGAGAAAATCCCATGCTTTTTTTAAATGGAGAGGTCAAAAACATTTTCGGTTGCCCTAGGAAAACTAAAGCCCATTGCAACTTTTCACTTTGGTAATTTTCATACACGTATGAAAATTATGAATTTTATGGTAACTACCATAAATAAAAAATAAATAAATAATAATAATCAGCTAGGCTAATACCCAAGTCATCTAGCGACTTATAATGCCTTTAAACAGGTGGCCGGTTTACAATGCGTAGGAGGGTGGTAGCAAGCCCTTCATGCCACGCGAGCCAACAGCTCCTTACACTAACTATTACCGAACCCTCGAGTTTCAACAAAATAGTCACCTCGGGTAGTCTCCTTGTTAGTCATCGCCTTTAAAAAGGCCTGTCAAGAGCGGGCCCGGTCCCTAGTTTATCGGGCCCCAAAGATTGGCGTTATTACTGGAAACAGCAGCAATGCGTTTTCAGGAAAATAAATCCCGGGCCATCAACTAAATGTTTCGTTAGTTCACAAATTTCAACATAATCTTTTTTAAAAATTGGAATTTAAAGAAATGTTTTAGAAATTTGTAGATTGTATCCATACGTTTATCGTTATATTTCAATTTATTGTGGATTTCTTGTTATTACCTCAAAATTGAATATGTACAGTTAAAATAGGAAAAATATTGGATTGTAAGATTATTTTAGGATTTTGTGCCATTTTGTAGCTATTTTCTAAGATTTAGAGGTTTTTCAAAATATTTTCTAGGATTTTTATTGGTGTATTTAAAGCCAATAAAACCAAAATTTCAAATTCATTGTGTACCTCCACCCTCAATTCAAATTTAAAAATAAATTTACGATATCTGTGGTCAGGCACTTTGATAGATGTCATTTCATTTGTTTAACTCGATCCATAGGAACCTTCGTAACTTTTTCGAATTCAGCGGGAATGTCCTTAACTCTCGAGTGCTTCCATCTATCGGAACATTGGAAAAACATTTACATAAATATTTCTTTATAAATGTAATTTAATTAATGTAACAGTAAAAATAATAAATAGTCTACCTAGTTATGTTTTAACCGGCAAGTGTGCAGACGAAATTCAAGAAGTTAAATAAAATAGAAAAAATAATTCTACCAGGCGGCGCCATAATATTTTGATAAGATTGGTCCAAGAATCTAAGCGGGAATGCGGGAAATTACGCCAAATTTTAGTTCAATACGGACAAACATGGTTACATGGTGTCTGTGCAGTCGATTTCTAGCCACCTATTATTGCCATAGTTGAATGGAATTCTTACAGTCCTAATAAAAGGTATATCGAAGATGAATTTCCAATCACAAATTTCTCCATAATTGTACTTACAACGACTTGATTAATCTCACGCGAGCCGATAGCGAAAATAAAATGGTGTAAACTGAGAACAAATTTAGAACGTTCTATAGTTGTGAACCATATAACGTCACTTTAAGAACGGAATAAAGTTAAATAAGCCGCAGTTAGTATAGTTGGGTGAAGCTGAATAAACGACGACACCTTAGCACACAGACTACAGTACTATGGAAAATTAACCTTAGCTAGTATAGTCCAATCAATATTTGTACTTGATTAAGTGCCATATTACTGTTTCTGCTACAGCTGAAGCTTTCAACTTCAAATGTTGGAAGTTATACTAATATAGTAAAACAAGGTACACGAAAACAAATAACATAGTTTAGATAGTTGGACGTAACTTAATATAACATTTGAATAGGATTTTTTTTATTGATTTTGTTTACTTTGATATTTTTGGGTGGGGTGCATTTGGCCGACTCCTCATTTGACCGACTTTTCATTTGGCCGACTGCTCATATGTCCGAATGCCCATTTGGCCGACAGCTCATTTGGTAGACTTTTCAGTCGGCCAAATGAGCAGACCATATTGCCGACTACTCATTAGGCCGACTACTTTTTAAGCCGAAATTCTGGTCGGCCAAATGAGCAGACCATATGGCCGACTGCTCATTTGTCCGACTACTCATTTGACCGACTGCTCATTTGGCCGACTTCTCGTTTGGCCGACTACTCATTTGGCCGACTGCTCATTTGGCCAACTGCTCATTTGTCCGACTGCTCATTTAACCGACTGTTATACTATAGCCTGTCCTATACTATGTTTTTAGTGTTCGGTTGACTTATAGAACGGGCAATGTATTCTAAGTATTGGCGCCTGACGGTGCCGCGCACTCACTTCGCCTAGTATCGTCCAACCACCAAATGAGCAGTCGGCCAAATGAGAAGTCGGCCAAATGAGCAGTCGGCAAAATGAGAAGTCGGCAAAATGAGCAGTCGGCCAAATGACCAGTCGGCCAAATGAGCAGTCGGCCAAATGAGCAGTTGGCCAAATGAGTAGTCGGCCAAATGAGTAGTCGGCCAAACGAGCAGTCGGTCAAATGCACTGCCCATTTGGCCGACTTCTCAGTCGGCTAAATGGACAGTCGGACAAATGTTCAATCGGCCAAATGGACAGTCGGCGTAATGTGTATTTTGTGGTTGGCCATATTTTTCTAGGGGCACTCTCAGATTTTTTGAGGGGCACAAATAATTTCTGTGCCTCCTCGCTGGCTATGGACCTGAATATACTATTTACAAACATGTACGGCCTTGAAAAGTAATGTAACCTTCCGACCAATAGTCCTAGTCGTAAATATCCATTCTTTACTCCATATTGGGAAAACGAAAGTCCGTCATTTTCGGCGTACATTTTATTTCAAAACCAAGTAATATAGCCGAACAAAAAATGGCTGACATCTATCCGAAAATGGTCGACTGCTTTTCGGTCGTTACTTTGAATTATCGACTAAGACCATTTTGGGGAGAATAATTATATCCCACACGCACGTTACTTATCACAGCGTTTAGTAGAAACATACCATAGTCTAGAGGTTTCCTAGTAATGATGAGGCTACCGGCAAAAACTCTTCCTTTGATGCGATATTTGCATCTATCTTCGTATAAGTGCCTCCATCTTCTAACCTTTAGGGTCTTTTAGTTTGAAACTCTAGTAGGTAGGGTATCGACTGGAGATGCACAGCTGTGCGCTGGTCATCATATTGCTGCTCCTTTTGTAGTGCTGGCTGGTTTGGTCGAAGGTGATTTCTTTTGACTTGTTCCGGGATTTCGGAGTAGGGTAAGAAGAGTAATATAACGTGAAAAGTAATTGCAGGGTTGTACCCTGGTAATAGTTCGAATCGGATTAAAAACGTGATTCCAAAATGACTGCCTGTGGCCAGGGTGGGACATCATGATCTTTTTTTAGTAGTCAGAGACTAGTGGTGGTAAAAAGCAAGTAGGACAACCAACATTTTTTCTTTACCCGTCAGAATTAAAATAGGAGTTATTATTACTTGATGATGTGTGTTTTTTTAAATGGGATTGATGAATGACGAATTTATGATACGACATATTCGTCATAATTTATGAATATAGAGGTAATTTGACTAGTGAGCCATTAGATTTCGATTCATTAAATTTTAGTAGTCAGAGCATTTATTTTAGTAGTCAAATGCCGTGACCCTGTCTGTGGCCTTCTTAGCAGATAAATTCTGGCTAGCAGACGACCAAATCCAATTTACTCCTTTACACCTCCTTTTCAGAAGCAGTAAATAGAGTAGCCCTAATACTCCGGAACAAGCGAATAGTTTATTGGCCGGAGTAATTTTCATCCCCGGAATAGGCGAATAAAATGTTTTAGGGTAAAAAGAGTACACTTTTAGTCCGAGAACAGGCGAAAAGAAACCACCTAGTCCCCTGACTGTTTTGTCACCTGTCTGGGCTGTGGACGCGGGCGTAGGGCATCCTGATGAGACTATCGGTGATATGGGATAATATGATATCATAGGTGCACCGGTATATAAGTGCAGGCCCAATGATAGTTTTGAACTAGATTCAATTATGAATGCATTTATTTATTAACTATATACGTATCCACTTGTAATGTCTAATTAGACTATGGTGATTCTAATAAAACCAGACGTGGCTTACATAACAGCGTTGATTTCACTCGTGACGTGCAAATCTAGATTCGGCTCACGAAGCGATTTCCCACTTCCTGCAGATGACCTCCGAAAAATCGGCCTACATCGGTAACTGCGGTTGCTTACCATAGTAACTATGGAGCTAATTGTTTTGGAGTACTGGCAGTAAGTGGGTAAACGGTATTGACCACGCGCGAGGCAGTGATTTCGAATCTATGATACGAGGTCTATATTATCTTTGGTTTGAGGTTCAGATATAAATAAACAAATATACCTCCAAAAACCATTTAATATTTAAATATAAGGTTATCGGCTATCTCGAGAAATTCATAAACTGCTGGATTTCCGTCTGCTAAGCAGAGTCATTCTGATGCAGCAGAATATGTACTTCTCGCGATGGCCGCTACGTGGCTCGGTGTGAACCGAAACTCCAGTTACTTATTGATAAAAAACCTCAAAATATGTTTAGTTTTGGCGTCAAGGTATTAAATTCCCATGCTAAAACGTCCTAAACAAACATTATTTATACATTCATATTATTTTTTTTTAAATTTACTCAAAGCAAGTGGCGGCTCGACGTGATGTAGCTCCATTTTCAATAGATGTCGCTAGCGTCGAAATCAAAAAGGCGGTACTGATAGGTACCCCTCGCGTTGATTGGATCGTTCGTAAATTGGTCAATAACATTACAGCAATTATAAACAATATTTTTACATGGGATACATAATGAGGTTAAAGCCCACTAAATAGAGTATGAATTGTCTAACTATAATATTCGACAATACTCCGTCACAAATGTAGAGAAGGAAAAACATTACTGGTGTGTGCTTCAGACCCTAATGGGTCATGGTGTGCAATAACTGGTGGATTTACGGTTTTACCGGGGAGTCGGGGTCCGGCTCTTATAACCCATGCATAAGGGCGGTGGTGCACTGGGAGATGTTAGTTGTCCTATCTCCACCTCCGTTTCGGTCCGGTAGGGGCTGGAAACTGGGCTTTGGCTCAGGCTAACGGAGAAGGTCCAGGCATTCTGGCCACATCGGCGGAATTGATAGCCTGCATGCTGTGGGGTGGTGGGTCTCCGTATGAGGCACTGTGACCCTGTTTCCCGGCTTTTGTAGCCCATTGGTATCTACGGTGCCAATTGTGCCGGGTTACTCTGGGTCGCAGTGTGCCCATCGTTCCGCTTTAGGAGCCTTTTCTGGAGGGCTAGGCATTTTACCTATATAGGTGGGGTGTCGGCTGGAGATGCTAGAGCATCCGCTCTTATTTCCACTGGTGTGCGTGAAGTGGCGAAGTGGTCGACCCTTTGCTGCGTCTTCTGCTGGGTTGAGTGGCTTGCGTTGAAGGTGTGTTCGTCAGTAGTAAGGTTCTCTCGCTGCCTTGACTGTTCTATCACCTGTCCAAGCTGTGGACGCTGGCGTTGGGCATAATGATGAAGACCTCCGGTGATAAGTATATAATTCCAGTGGCCCCGGGCTATAAATCGGATAACATGATGCGTGCTTCAATCCCGTCGGAAGACGTCACGTCACGTCAGTGTTAGGGAACCAATGAGATACCAGGGTGATTTGATTGACACTAAAGATGAGGACTATAGTGGCAGACTATGAGGCGGATTGCAGGAGTAGAAATATGTACATTATTGTTTTGGCAATATTAATCCCACTTAATTGGTCAGAATTTATCTGTTTTGATCAAAGTAATTTCTTAACTTAATTGGTTTTGAATTTGACAAAATAATGTAAATCCCATGTATTTTGTTTCGCCATGGGACTAGGCAAATCAATATAACTCCCACCACGTAAAAGGTTTTACCGGGAAAATAGGTGATCATGGACCAAAAATCTGAAGGGACTCACTGTTCAGGCTTTAAAAAGCTTGCGTTAATACTAACAAGGAGAGTACCCGAGGTGTTTATTGCCGATTTTGTTCAAAGTCGGGCGTAATGTAGACCTATATGAAATATGAAATTTTCCAAAAGGAGACGTTGCACTACCCCTTCGTTTTGCTATAGCAACCGAAAATGTTTTTGATCACTTAAAACAATAAAATCACCATTTAAAAAAGCATGGGATTTTCTCGGTTTCACAGGGTCCTAGCTACGAAAATTTTGAAAATTTTTGAAAATCACGAAATGTGTAATTTGGACCACATTTAGGTAAATTTCATCAAGTTTGGGTAAATTGAAACATTTTTAGGGTAAATTTGTAACAAATTTTGGGTAAAATAAGGAAAAAATCTTATTTTCGTTGTAAGTGGTCAAAAACATTTTCGGTTGCCATGGCAAATCGAATGGGTAGTGCAACGTCTCCTTTTGGGAAATTTCATATCTCATATAGGTCTACATTACGGCCGACTTTGAACTAAATCGGCAATAAACACCTCGGGTACTCTCCTTGTAAGAATAGGAAATTCACGGTTAATTTTAGTTCAATGTGGACAAACTTGGCATCGCTAAAGTCAATTTCGGAGTAGTTTCGGTGAGAAGCTGGAGCGTTGACGTTCAATTTTGACAAAATGGCGCCGTTGTTGTCGGTTAACTGATTAGGCTTAGTAAGTTTTAGACCTTTATTTTTGAAATTGGTACTTTAAATGTCTAAGTAATGGTGTCAATTAAAAATAACCAGTAAGACACGTATGGCTCAGGATTTTTAATCCAATTCACTGGAATCCATTTCATTTCTAAACTTTAATAAACAGTAGCGGCGCTAAGGTTTTTTTCACGGGTGGGCTAAATATTTTGTGGCCCCTAAGAATTTTGTGGCCCTTACCATTTTAGTTACCCCTTATAATTTGGTGGCAGCTGTGGCTTGCCCTCCAATATGTCTCTTATAGCTTCTACATATTTAAAAATTTGAAAATTATATCAAAGTATAAATTGCACTGTTCTCTTTTTTTTACTAAACTCGTCAACAACCAACAAAGGATTGTCTCTTAACCTATTAGATAAATCTCTATTTATAGAGAGCAAGGCTAAATTTGTTAATCGATTATCAGACATTGTTGTTCTTAAAAATGATTCGAGTCTATTAAGTGTACTAAAACTACGCTCTGAAATAGTATTAGCAACAGGTATGCATAATACCATTTGGAAATATTTTACGAGATCTGGGAATGCCTGCTCGTATGTCAATAAATATTTATAGCAATCGGAAACATTTTGCAAATTTTGAGGTTTAAGATATTCATTGGTTTCAAGCTGCGTTTGCAAACTTTCTGTGTTTATGTTTTCACCGCTTTTGGTACTAAATAACATTTTAGTAACGTTGACCTGATTTTTCAGAGACTCCATTTCAAAATTAAATCTTTTGTAGTTTTGACAAAACGCAGTAATTTTTTCAACGTTCAAAAACTCGCTCGAATTTGGGTCTGATGCGCAAAGTTCTTCATAAATAGAACAATTTTCTAACAATCTTTTTTTCATTTCTAATACGAATCTATCTAAAATTTCAAAATAAGTTGCTTTAAGTAGGTCGCCAATAGTTTTGAACTCCGTTTCCCGACTTCCTTAGTACCCGTTATTATGGTACCTTTTAACCTTTTGTTTTGAATAATTTTTCTTTTCATGGGTACTTTGACGGAACTATTCTTTTCTGGTACTGGAATTGAGGCTGAGAGAGCTAATTGTTTCGCAACATCCCAAATTTGATCGAATCTTTCAGAATTTCGGTCTGTTTCTAACTTTTTTATTGTGGCACCGCAAATTTCTACGGCTTGAGTTATAACTACTTTTGGATTTTGCAAATATTCAGACAACACATTTGTTACGCCTAAAATCTCATCTAATGCAACGACCATTAATAAAATGCTGAAATTTAGAAGCTGGGAATGGTACCCTCTACATTCGGCTGCTTCCTCAGATTTGCCACTTTCAATTAAGTTTTCTAAAGCTAAAACTACAGCATTATATCTAGTTCTAAAAAAATGTATACATTTTTTTTACTGGACCATCTAGTGTCACAACTCTGGGGTAATTTTAATATTACATCGTATTCAAGCTCTTTTTGGGCCTCTTGAAAATACTCACTTCGAAGTGACGAATTACTTTGAAATGTATAAATTGCCTGTAACAAACCAAGTGTTTCACGAATTATTGGTACATTCTTACAGGTATCCACCAAAACTAAATTTAGGCGATGGGCGTAACAGTGCACATATGGACACATCCCACCCACAGCATCCTTAATCCTAATGTTCACTCCCGACTTACTTCCACTCATTACACTCGCTCCGTCATATGTTTGCGCTACACAGTTTGATATTTTTAACCCATTTGATAAAAGAATATTAATAATCGCGGAAGATAAAGATTCAGCGTCAAATTTATGTAAATCAACAAAAGACAAACCTCTCCCTTGGTGGAGGTAAATCGAACACAAACACTTAGTTGTTCTACACCGCCTTTGTCCCTAGTTTCATCAGCAATTATTGCGTAAAAACCACCCGAATCATTAATATCCTGAATAATCATTCTTTGAACAAGTGCACCACTAGTGTTAATAAGCTCGTATATTTTGCTACATTGGGCATGCTATCTACTTTTTCTTCAAGTCAGGTGAAATGCGCTTTAACAATTCTAGGATTTCAATGAAATTTCCACGATTTTGCTGATCGTCGTTCTCTCGATGCCCTCTTAACGCGATATCCTGTTGAGCGCATGTTAAAACAATTTGCACATGGGCGGATAAAACTTCTCTGTTTCGAATAGTATCTAAACGGTGTTGCTTATTTATCTGTGAAGTTATAGCTCCTCGTTTCTTAGACTGTAAAAAATGTATGTACTTCGTTTCCGCTAATTGGTGGGTCGATTTCTCGGAAGTAAAATGTTCGTGAAATTTCTCATTCATATTTTTCCAATTTTTAAAACCAGTTCTGAAATATGTTTTTTACAAAATGACGGCAGCAAAAACAGTATACCTAGTCATTTTCTACAGAATATTCCAAAAAGGGATATTTTACATAATAAATACTATTGAAACTTCGTTTTTGACCCCTAATAATCGTTTGGGGAAATGATAAGAGCCTTGGTTGAGCGAGTGGAGAATCCATGTCGATACTAATGTCAGGAATAATTTGAGTTGCATTTAAATCAGATAGAGCAGGAGTTAAATGGTGCACGATATTGCTATTCTCATGGAGTTCTCGGGAATTCCTGGAAGCGACAAATGAAAGTGCAATGTCATTTGAATTGTTTGATTCACTTTCACTAGGAGCTCCTATTAAGATATTATCAATAACTGATTCTTCAATGCCTTATACAACTTTATCGAAAACATTTTGACTCGTTTGCAACATAGAATGTTTATTTATAACATCGTTCGATTTATTAGTTGAAAGATTACTTTCAACATGAACCCCTATAGTGTCCTTCAATAAGCTTATTTTATTGTCAGTACTATTTTGTTTTGGTTCGGATTCTAGCGATTTGTTTTCGTTGTGGGAAAGTTAATTTTTTAAAGATTCAGTAGTGGTTGGTAAGTCAAGTTTGTTCGCAATTGCATTTAATTGAGTTTGTTCTAAGACTGGAATTGATGTTGTGAAGTACTTATTTAGAGCCCCTTTTTGAGAATATAAAAATTCTTGACTGGCTTTTCGCTTTTTGCGACTTTGGCTTCCGGACGGAAATTTTCTCCCACTCATTTCTACAATTTTTTTTAATTTGTCAATACTTAAATAGTTAAATTTACCGGATATAATTATCTAAAATGTATCTTTAAAATCCTTCTAATTCTCGAGGAATATTTATCTTAGTAAATAATAAGACTAAGTTTCTAAGATATTAGAAAAATAACTAATAATATTAATTTGCCTTGACAAAGGCGGTTTGGAAAATATATATCTACTAATAGTTAGCTAGCCCTGAAAAATGCTTTTTGGAAAAATTAACTATTAATAGTTAATTAGCCTTTAAAAGGCTGTTGAAATAATTTGAAATAAAATCAAACTATCAACTAGTCATTTAGCTAAGTGTTTATATTTTAAACAAGCGCATTAGGGCTTCTTTAAACCTCGAGGAGGTAGAAGTCCGCTCTTGCTAAAATATTAGAACAGAAAAGACTAAACTACTTATAATTCGAGAAAGACTTTCAAAATATATATCTACTAATAGCTAGCTAGCCTTGAAAAAGGCTGTTTGGAAAAATTAATTATTAATAGTTAATTAGCCTATAAAAGGCTGTTGAAATAATTTGAAATAAAATTAAACTATCAACTAGTCATTTAGCTAAGTGTTTATATTTTAAACAAGCGCATTAGGGCTTCTTTAAACCTCGAGGAGGTAGAAGTCCGCTCTTGCTAAAATATTAGAACAGAAAAGACTAAACTACTTATAATTCGAGAAAGACTTTCAAAATATATATCTACTAATAGCTAGCTAGCCTTGAAAAAGGCTGTTTGGAAAAATTAATTATTAATAGTTAATTAGCCTATAAAAGGCTGTTGAAATAATTTGAAATAAAATTAAACTATCAACTAGTCATTTAGCTAAGTGTTTATATTTTAAACAAGCGCATTAGGGCTTCTTTAAACCTCGAGGAGGTAGAAGTCCGCTCTTGCTAAAATATTAGAACAGAAAAGACTAAACTACTTATAATTCGAGAAAGACTTTCAAAATATATATCTACTAATAGCTAGCTAGCCTTGAAAAAGGCTGTTTGGAAAAATTAATTATTAATAGTTAATTAGCCTATAAAAGGCTGTTGAAATAATTTGAAATAAAATTAAACTATCAACTAGTCATTTAGCTAAGTGTTTATATTTTAAACAAGCGCATTAGGGCTTCTTTAAACCTCGAGGAGGTAGAAGTCCGCTCTTGCTAAAATATTAGAACAGAAAAGACTAAACTACTTATAATTCGAGAAAGACTTTCAAAATATATATCTACTAATAGCTAGCTAGCCTTGAAAAAGGCTGTTTGGAAAAATTAATTATTAATAGTTAATTAGCCTATAAAAGGCTGTTGAAATAATTTGAAATAAAATTAAACTATCAACTAGTCATTTAGCTAAGTGTTTATATTTTAAACAAGCGCATTAGGGCTTCTTTAAACCTCGAGGAGGTAGAAGTCCGCTCTTGCTAAAATATTAGAACAGAAAAGACTAAACTACTTATAATTCGAGAAAGACTTTCAAAATATATATCTACTAATAGCTAGCTAGCCTTGAAAAAGGCTGTTTGGAAAAATTAATTATTAATAGTTAATTAGCCTATAAAAGGCTGTTGAAATAATTTGAAATAAAATTAAACTATCAACTAGTCATTTAGCTAAGTGTTTATATTTTAAACAAGCGCATTAGGGCTTCTTTAAACCTCGAGGAGGTAGAAGTCCGCTCTTGCTAAAATATTAGAACAGAAAAGACTAAACTACTTATAATTCGAGAAAGACTTTCAAAATATATATCTACTAATAGCTAGCTAGCCTTGAAAAAGGCTGTTTGGAAAAATTAATTATTAATAGTTAATTAGCCTATAAAAGGCTGTTGAAATAATTTGAAATAAAATTAAACTATCAACTAGTCATTTAGCTAAGTGTTTATATTTTAAACAAGCGCATTAGGGCTTCTTTAAACCTCGAGGAGGTAGAAGTCCGCTCTTGCTAAAATATTAGAACAGAAAAGACTAAACTACTTATAATTCGAGAAAGACTTTCAAAATATATATCTACTAATAGCTAGCTAGCCTTGAAAAAGGCTGTTTGGAAAAATTAATTATTAATAGTTAATTAGCCTATAAAAGGCTGTTGAAATAATTTGAAATAAAATTAAACTATCAACTAGTCATTTAGCTAAGTGTTTATATTTTAAACAAGCGCATTAGGGCTTCTTTAAACCTCGAGGAGGTAGAAGTCCGCTCTTGCTAAAATATTAGAACAGAAAAGACTAAACTACTTATAATTCGAGAAAGACTTTCAAAATATATATCTACTAATAGCTAGCTAGCCTTGAAAAAGGCTGTTTGGAAAAATTAATTATTAATAGTTAATTAGCCTATAAAAGGCTGTTGAAATAATTTGAAATAAAATTAAACTATCAACTAGTCATTTAGCTAAGTGTTTATATTTTAAACAAGCGCATTAGGGCTTCTTTAAACCTCGAGGAGGTAGAAGTCCGCTCTTGCTAAAATATTAGAACAGAAAAGACTAAACTACTTATAATTCGAGAAAGACTTTCAAAATATATATCTACTAATAGCTAGCTAGCCTTGAAAAAGGCTGTTTGGAAAAATTAATTATTAATAGTTAATTAGCCTATAAAAGGCTGTTGAAATAATTTGAAATAAAATTAAACTATCAACTAGTCATTTAGCTAAGTGTTTATATTTTAAACAAGCGCATTAGGGCTTCTTTAAACCTCGAGGAGGTAGAAGTCCGCTCTTGCTAAAATATTAGAACAGAAAAGACTAAACTACTTATAATTCGAGAAAGACTTTCAAAATATATATCTACTAATAGCTAGCTAGCCTTGAAAAAGGCTGTTTGGAAAAATTAATTATTAATAGTTAATTAGCCTATAAAAGGCTGTTGAAATAATTTGAAATAAAATTAAACTATCAACTAGTCATTTAGCTAAGTGTTTATATTTTAAACAAGCGCATTAGGGCTTCTTTAAACCTCGAGGAGGTAGAAGTCCGCTCTTGCTAAAATATTAGAACAGAAAAGACTAAACTACTTATAATTCGAGAAAGACTTTCAAAATATATATCTACTAATAGCTAGCTAGCCTTGAAAAAGGCTGTTTGGAAAAATTAATTATTAATAGTTAATTAGCCTATAAAAGGCTGTTGAAATAATTTGAAATAAAATTAAACTATCAACTAGTCATTTAGCTAAGTGTTTATATTTTAAACAAGCGCATTAGGGCTTCTTTAAACCTCGAGGAGGTAGAAGTCCACTCTTGCTAAAATATTAGAACAGAAAAGACTAAACTACTTATAATTCGAGAAAGACTTTCAAAATATATATCTACTAATAGCTAGCTAGCCTTGAAAAAGGCTGTTTGGAAAAATTAATTATTAATAGTTAATTAGCCTATAAAAGGCTGTTGAAATAATTTGAAATAAAATTAAACTATCAACTAGTCATTTAGCTAAGTGTTTATATTTTAAACAAGCGCATTAGGGCTTCTTTAAACCTCGAGGAGGTAGAAGTCCGCTCTTGCTAAAATATTAGAACAGAAAAGACTAAACTACTTATAATTCGAGAAAGACTTTCAAAATATATATCTACTAATAGCTAGCTAGCCTTGAAAAAGGCTGTTTGGAAAAATTAATTATTAATAGTTAATTAGCCTATAAAAGGCTGTTGAAATAATTTGAAATAAAATTAAACTATCAACTAGTCATTTAGCTAAGTGTTTATATTTTAAACAAGCGCATTAGGGCTTCTTTAAACCTCGAGGAGGTAGAAGTCCGCTCTTGCTAAAATATTAGAACAGAAAAGACTAAACTACTTATAATTCGAGAAAGACTTTCAAAATATATATCTACTAATAGCTAGCTAGCCTTGAAAAAGGCTGTTTGGAAAAATTAATTATTAATAGTTAATTAGCCTATAAAAGGCTGTTGAAATAATTTGAAATAAAATTAAACTATCAACTAGTCATTTAGCTAAGTGTTTATATTTTAAACAAGCGCATTAGGGCTTCTTTAAACCTCGAGGAGGTAGAAGTCCACTCTTGCTAAAATATTAGAACAGAAAAGACTAAACTACTTATAATTCGAGAAAGACTTTCAAAATATATATCTACTAATAGCTAGCTAGCCTTGAAAAAGGCTGTTTGGAAAAATTAATTATTAATAGTTAATTAGCCTATAAAAGGCTGTTGAAATAATTTGAAATAAAATTAAACTATCAACTAGTCATTTAGCTAAGTGTTTATATTTTAAACAAGCGCATTAGGGCTTCTTTAAACCTCGAGGAGGTAGAAGTCCGCTCTTGCTAAAATATTAGAACAGAAAAGACTAAACTACTTATAATTCGAGAAAGACTTTCAAAATATATATCTACTAATAGCTAGCTAGCCTTGAAAAAGGCTGTTTGGAAAAATTAATTATTAATAGTTAATTAGCCTATAAAAGGCTGTTGAAATAATTTGAAATAAAATTAAACTATCAACTAGTCATTTAGCTAAGTGTTTATATTTTAAACAAGCGCATTAGGGCTTCTTTAAACCTCGAGGAGGTAGAAGTCCGCTCTTGCTAAAATATTAGAACAGAAAAGACTAAACTACTTATAATTCGAGAAAGACTTTCAAAATATATATCTACTAATAGCTAGCTAGCCTTGAAAAAGGCTGTTTGGAAAAATTAATTATTAATAGTTAATTAGCCTATAAAAGGCTGTTGAAATAATTTGAAATAAAATTAAACTATCAACTAGTCATTTAGCTAAGTGTTTATATTTTAAACAAGCGCATTAGGGCTTCTTTAAACCTCGAGGAGGTAGAAGTCCGCTCTTGCTAAAATATTAGAACAGAAAAGACTAAACTACTTATAATTCGAGAAAGACTTTCAAAATATATATCTACTAATAGCTAGCTAGCCTTGAAAAAGGCTGTTTGAAAAAATTAATTATTAATAGTTAATTAGCCTATAAAAGGCTGTTGAAATAATTTGAAATAAAATTAAACTATCAACTAGTCATTTAGCTAAGTGTTTATATTTTAAACAAGCGCATTAGGGCTTCTTTAAACCTCGAGGAGGTAGAAGTCCGCTCTTGCTAAAATATTAGAACAGAAAAGACTAAACTACTTATAATTCGAGAAAGACTTTCAAAATATATATCTACTAATAGCTAGCTAGCCTTGAAAAAGGCTGTTTGAAAAAATTAATTATTAATAGTTAATTAGCCTTTAAAAGGCTGTTGAAATAATTTGAAATAAAATTAAACTATCAACTAGTCATTTAGCTAAGTGTTTATATTTTAAACAAGCGCATTAGAGCTTCTTTAAACCTCGAGGAGGTAGAAGTCCGCTCTTGCTAAAATATTAGAACAGAAAAGACTAAACTACTTATAATTCGAGAAAGACTTTCAAAATATATATCTACTAATAGCTAGCTAGCCTTGAAAAAGGCTGTTTGGAAAAATTAATTATTAATAGTTAATTAGCCTATAAAAGGCTGTTGAAATAATTTGAAATAAAATTAAACTATCAACTAGTCATTTAGCTAAGTGTTTATATTTTAAACAAGCGCATTAAGGCTTCTTTAAACCTCGAGGAGGTAGAAGTCCGCTCTTGCTAAAATATTAGAACAGAAAAGACTAAACTACTTATAATTCGAGAAAGACTTTCAAAATATATATCTACTAATAGCTAGCTAGCCTTGAAAAAGGCTGTTTGGAAAAATTAATTATTAATAGTTAATTAGCCTTTAAAAGGCTGTTGAAATAATTTGAAATAAAATTAAACTATCAACTAGTCATTTAGCTAAGTGTTTATATTTTAAACAAGCGCATTAGGGCTTCTTTAAACCTCGAGGAGGTAGAAGTCCGCTCTTGCTAAAATATTAGAACAGAAAAGACTAAACTACTTATAATTCGAGAAAGACTTTCAAAATATATATCTACTAATAGCTAGCTAGCCTTGAAAAAGGCTGTTTGGAAAAATTAATTATTAATAGTTAATTAGCCTATAAAAGGCTGTTGAAATAATTTGAAATAAAATTAAACTATCAACTAGTCATTTAGCTAAGTGTTTATATTTTAAACAAGCGCATTAGGGCTTCTTTAAACCTCGAGGAGGTAGAAGTCCGCTCTTGCTAAAATATTAGAACAGAAAAGACTAAACTACTTATAATTCGAGAAAGACTTTCAAAATATATATCTACTAATAGCTAGCTAGCCTTGAAAAAGGCTGTTTGGAAAAATTAATTATTAATAGTTAATTAGCCTATAAAAGGCTGTTGAAATAATTTGAAATAAAATTAAACTATCAACTAGTCATTTAGCTAAGTGTTTATATTTTAAACAAGCGCATTAGGGCTTCTTTAAACCTCGAGGAGGTAGAAGTCCGCTCTTGCTAAAATATTAGAACAGAAAAGACTAAACTACTTATAATTCGAGAAAGACTTTCAAAATATATATCTACTAATAGCTAGCTAGCCTTGAAAAAGGCTGTTTGGAAAAATTAATTATTAATAGTTAATTAGCCTATAAAAGGCTGTTGAAATAATTTGAAATAAAATTAAACTATCAACTAGTCATTTAGCTAAGTGTTTATATTTTAAACAAGCGCATTAGGGCTTCTTTAAACCTCGAGGAGGTAGAAGTCCGCTCTTGCTAAAATATTAGAACAGAAAAGACTAAACTACTTATAATTCGAGAAAGACTTTCAAAATATATATCTACTAATAGCTAGCTAGCCTTGAAAAAGGCTGTTTGAAAAAATTAATTATTAATAGTTAATTAGCCTTTAAAAGGCTGTTGAAATAATTTGAAATAAAATTAAACTATCAACTAGTCATTTAGCTAAGTGTTTATATTTTAAACAAGCGCATTAGAGCTTCTTTAAACCTCGAGGAGGTAGAAGTCCGCTCTTGCTAAAATATTAGAACAGAAAAGACTAAACTACTTATAATTCGAGAAAGACTTTCAAAATATATATCTACTAATAGCTAGCTAGCCTTGAAAAAGGCTGTTTGGAAAAATTAATTATTAATAGTTAATTAGCCTATAAAAGGCTGTTGAAATAATTTGAAATAAAATTAAACTATCAACTAGTCATTTAGCTAAGTGTTTATATTTTAAACAAGCGCATTAAGGCTTCTTTAAACCTCGAGGAGGTAGAAGTCCGCTCTTGCTAAAATATTAGAACAGAAAAGACTAAACTACTTATAATTCGAGAAAGACTTTCAAAATATATATCTACTAATAGCTAGCTAGCCTTGAAAAAGGCTGTTTGGAAAAATTAATTATTAATAGTTAATTAGCCTTTAAAAGGCTGTTGAAATAATTTGAAATAAAATTAAACTATCAACTAGTCATTTAGCTAAGTGTTTATATTTTAAACAAGCGCATTAGGGCTTCTTTAAACCTCGAGGAGGTAGAAGTCCGCTCTTGCTAAAATATTAGAACAGAAAAGACTAAACTACTTATAATTCGAGAAAGACTTTCAAAATATATATCTACTAATAGCTAGCTAGCCTTGAAAAAGGCTGTTTGGAAAAATTAATTATTAATAGTTAATTAGCCTATAAAAGGCTGTTGAAATAATTTGAAATAAAATTAAACTATCAACTAGTCATTTAGCTAAGTGTTTATATTTTAAACAAGCGCATTAGGGCTTCTTTAAACCTCGAGGAGGTAGAAGTCCGCTCTTGCTAAAATATTAGAACAGAAAAGACTAAACTACTTATAATTCGAGAAAGACTTTCAAAATATATATCTACTAATAGCTAGCTAGCCTTGAAAAAGGCTGTTTGGAAAAATTAATTATTAATAGTTAATTAGCCTATAAAAGGCTGTTGAAATAATTTGAAATAAAATTAAACTATCAACTAGTCATTTAGCTAAGTGTTTATATTTTAAACAAGCGCATTAGGGCTTCTTTAAACCTCGAGGAGGTAGAAGTCCGCTCTTGCTAAAATATTAGAACAGAAAAGACTAAACTACTTATAATTCGAGAAAGACTTTCAAAATATATATCTACTAATAGCTAGCTAGCCTTGAAAAAGGCTGTTTGGAAAAATTAATTATTAATAGTTAATTAGCCTATAAAAGGCTGTTGAAATAATTTGAAATAAAATTAAACTATCAACTAGTCATTTAGCTAAGTGTTTATATTTTAAACAAGCGCATTAGGGCTTCTTTAAACCTCGAGGAGGTAGAAGTCCGCTCTTGCTAAAATATTAGAACAGAAAAGACTAAACTACTTATAATTCGAGAAAGACTTTCAAAATATATATCTACTAATAGCTAGCTAGCCTTGAAAAAGGCTGTTTGGAAAAATTAATTATTAATAGTTAATTAGCCTATAAAAGGCTGTTGAAATAATTTGAAATAAAATTAAACTATCAACTAGTCATTTAGCTAAGTGTTTATATTTTAAACAAGCGCATTAGGGCTTCTTTAAACCTCGAGGAGGTAGAAGTCCGCTCTTGCTAAAATATTAGAACAGAAAAGACTAAACTACTTATAATTCGAGAAAGACTTTCAAAATATATATCTACTAATAGCTAGCTAGCCTTGAAAAAGGCTGTTTGGAAAAATTAATTATTAATAGTTAATTAGCCTATAAAAGGCTGTTGAAATAATTTGAAATAAAATTAAACTATCAACTAGTCATTTAGCTAAGTGTTTATATTTTAAACAAGCGCATTAGGGCTTCTTTAAACCTCGAGGAGGTAGAAGTCCGCTCTTGCTAAAATATTAGAACAGAAAAGACTAAACTACTTATAATTCGAGAAAGACTTTCAAAATATATATCTACTAATAGCTAGCTAGCCTTGAAAAAGGCTGTTTGGAAAAATTAATTATTAATAGTTAATTAGCCTATAAAAGGCTGTTGAAATAATTTGAAATAAAATTAAACTATCAACTAGTCATTTAGCTAAGTGTTTATATTTTAAACAAGCGCATTAGGGCTTCTTTAAACCTCGAGGAGGTAGAAGTCCGCTCTTGCTAAAATATTAGAACAGAAAAGACTAAACTACTTATAATTCGAGAAAGACTTTCAAAATATATATCTACTAATAGCTAGCTAGCCTTGAAAAAGGCTGTTTGGAAAAATTAATTATTAATAGTTAATTAGCCTATAAAAGGCTGTTGAAATAATTTGAAATAAAATTAAACTATCAACTAGTCATTTAGCTAAGTGTTTATATTTTAAACAAGCGCATTAGGGCTTCTTTAAACCTCGAGGAGGTAGAAGTCCGCTCTTGCTAAAATATTAGAACAGAAAAGACTAAACTACTTATAATTCGAGAAAGACTTTCAAAATATATATCTACTAATAGCTAGCTAGCCTTGAAAAAGGCTGTTTGGAAAAATTAATTATTAATAGTTAATTAGCCTATAAAAGGCTGTTGAAATAATTTGAAATAAAATTAAACTATCAACTAGTCATTTAGCTAAGTGTTTATATTTTAAACAAGCGCATTAGGGCTTCTTTAAACCTCGAGGAGGTAGAAGTCCGCTCTTGCTAAAATATTAGAACAGAAAAGACTAAACTACTTATAATTCGAGAAAGACTTTCAAAATATATATCTACTAATAGCTAGCTAGCCTTGAAAAAGGCTGTTTGGAAAAATTAATTATTAATAGTTAATTAGCCTATAAAAGGCTGTTGAAATAATTTGAAATAAAATTAAACTATCAACTAGTCATTTAGCTAAGTGTTTATATTTTAAACAAGCGCATTAGGGCTTCTTTAAACCTCGAGGAGGTAGAAGTCCGCTCTTGCTAAAATATTAGAACAGAAAAGACTAAACTACTTATAATTCGAGAAAGACTTTCAAAATATATATCTACTAATAGCTAGCTAGCCTTGAAAAAGGCTGTTTGGAAAAATTAATTATTAATAGTTAATTAGCCTATAAAAGGCTGTTGAAATAATTTGAAATAAAATTAAACTATCAACTAGTCATTTAGCTAAGTGTTTATATTTTAAACAAGCGCATTAGGGCTTCTTTAAACCTCGAGGAGGTAGAAGTCCGCTCTTGCTAAAATATTAGAACAGAAAAGACTAAACTACTTATAATTCGAGAAAGACTTTCAAAATATATATCTACTAATAGCTAGCTAGCCTTGAAAAAGGCTGTTTGGAAAAATTAATTATTAATAGTTAATTAGCCTATAAAAGGCTGTTGAAATAATTTGAAATAAAATTAAACTATCAACTAGTCATTTAGCTAAGTGTTTATATTTTAAACAAGCGCATTAGGGCTTCTTTAAACCTCGAGGAGGTAGAAGTCCGCTCTTGCTAAAATATTAGAACAGAAAAGACTAAACTACTTATAATTCGAGAAAGACTTTCAAAATATATATCTACTAATAGCTAGCTAGCCTTGAAAAAGGCTGTTTGGAAAAATTAATTATTAATAGTTAATTAGCCTATAAAAGGCTGTTGAAATAATTTGAAATAAAATTAAACTATCAACTAGTCATTTAGCTAAGTGTTTATATTTTAAACAAGCGCATTAGGGCTTCTTTAAACCTCGAGGAGGTAGAAGTCCGCTCTTGCCAAAATAATAGAACAGAAAGACTAAAGACTTAAAATTCGAGGAAGACTTTCAAAATAGACCTGACTCGTTCTGGGGCTCAAGACGAAATGGAAAGAAATGTTTAAAAAAAAGCAGCTTAGCGGTCGAGCCTGGCATTGACCATATTTTGCAAAAGTGGTGAAATCGAAAAACCGCAGAATTTTCCAGGAAGCGAGAAGAGCAAGGTCGTTTTATTGTTGTGGCTATCGTCGCGTTTACTGGACCCCCTTCTGAGCTTGTATCCGAGCGTCGGATTCCGAGCATTGACGTGCATGCCCGCTGGGGTATTTCCCGAAATTCCCTCAAGCCCCTTTCTTTTCTTTCAATTGTTCATTAAACTTTCTCTCCATTTCCGCTCCCTTCGCCTCCCGAATCTATCTGTTTATGGTCTACTATCTTTTTGAGTAAAGGAATTGATTTTTAAAGATTTTTCCCCCCGAAAAACTTTACTTGGCAATAAAAACATAAAGAAAATTCAAATATGTGGCCTCTTAAATATAAATATGTGGCCCTTTTAATATAAATATGTGGCCCCTCTCAGAAATGCAGGGGGGCTAAAGCCCACTTCAGCCCACCCTTAGCGCCGCTACTGTTAATAAATTAATGAACTAAGCCTAACCTAACTTTCTCGCCCGTACTGTCGCCTAAGCCCTAACTAAGATTCTGGTAGTGATAGTTGAAGCCTAGCCTAGCCTAGCTAGCTAGCTGATAATTCTTGTGGAGCTCAGTAAGCCTTCCGATTTTGGCCACGCCTACCGTGTCAGCTATCGTGTCAAAATATCGGGAACAGTGAGTCCCCTTAGATTCCCGATGGGATTCAATTCGTTATTAACTATGACTTTTTAACAGTGCCATCTGTTTTAATTTATCAGACATTATTTAGACAGTATTTACATATTTTTAGCAATAATTAAACTTATAAAAACCAAAGCTCAAAAATCTTAAACTTTAAATTTTGGGGTTCGTAAAGTTTTGCCATAGGACAGCAAATGTTACTATATTTCTTAGATTTTTTGTTTAAATTGTAAAAAGGAACAATTTTTATTTCAACCTTAACCTGGTACATAATATATTTGAAATTAATTAAATTTCATTTATAATAACAATTTCCGGTTCCGGCCATGGTTCCGGTTCCGCCCAGGCGTATGGTTCGGGCCCAGGATGAGGTTCTGGGTGTGGTTCCCACACCGGTTCCGGCTCTACCCAAACCATGGGTTCAGCGTGAACATCTTGCCCTGAACCATGCAAATAGATTGAAGAACAATATCAAAAGAGTAAGTCAAGATTTAATTGTTTTGAACTATGTTAATAAATGACTAAACTGTTTTTAAAAAGATATTTATTAGTGGTTAAAATTGAGTTAAATAGTGGTTAAAAATTATTAAAAATGTATTAAATAGTGGTATAAAATGATAAAATTATGGTTAAAGATAATCTACTCGTGAGTAAAAATAATGAAATCACGGTTAAAAATGGATTAAATAGTGGTTAAAAATGGATTAAATAGTGGTAAAAATGGATTAAATTGTGGTTAAAAATTGATTAAATAGTGGTTAAAAATGACAAAATCAAGTTTGAAAATGGATTAAACAGTGGTTATAATGGATTAATTAGTGGTTTGGTTATAATGGATTAACTATTGGTTAAAATTGATGAAATAGTGGTTAAAACGAATTAAATAGTGGTTATAATGGATTGAAGAGTAGTAAAAATGATTAAGTAGTAGTAAATTGATTAAATAGTTGTTCAAAATGTTCAAATTGTAGTTAAAAATGATTAATTAGCAGGAAATGGATTGAATAGTATAGTAGTTAAAATGATTAAATAGCAGTAAATGGGTTAAATAGTAGTTAAAAATGATTAAATAGTAGATAAAAATGATTAAATGGCAGTAAATGGATTAAATAGTAGTTAAAATGGATAAAATATTAGAAAATGGATCATTTTAATTTTTAATGGGCTTCTTAAGACATACAATGTGGTCGATGATTGAAGAACAGTTTCAAAAGAGTGAGTTAAAATTGTTAAACTTAGATAAAATAGCCAGGTTATAGCTAATTGTGATTTTATATGATTTGAGGTTTGGATTAGAATGTTTAAATCGGGATTAGTGATTAAATAGTGGTTAAAAATGATTAAATCACGATTGAAATCGATTAATAATGATTAAATTAGCTAAGTCATGTGGAATCGTTATTAATAAAAGTTTCTGGTTTGGATTAGAGTGATTAAATCCTAATTAGAATGACTAAATTATGATTAGATATTAATAATTTATTCTTAATTAATTAAATGCTTTTAGAATAAAGCGATTTTACCTCGGAAACATTTAAAAAAGTTAAAATTAATTGGTAGTTAAAAGTATTACAATATAAATAGAGCGTTTGGGTGTATGACTAGTTTTGTTAAATTAAGAAAATGATAAAAATGATTAAGTGTAACAGCCAAATTAATTAAATCATTCGAAGTAAATTATGCAATGATGATTAAAATAATTAAATAACAGTTAAATTTATTAAATCATGCTTAGAATATCATTCAGTTATGATTAAAATGATTAAATAATAGTTTAGTTGATTAAATCATGCTTAGTAAATGATGCAATCATGATTAAAATATTAAATATTAGTAAAATTTATTGAATCACGCTTATTAAATCATTAAATCTTAAGTTACGATCAAAAATAGTTTGGAGTCTGAATTAGAATGTTTCAATCGGGATTAGAATCATTAAATCATGAATTTTAATCATTTAATAATGGTTATTGGAAAGCCGGGAAAAATTATTATATAAATTCTTACTCACTTCTATACAAAGGCACAACTGTCAAAATGAACAAAAGGCTGATTAGGCGACAGAAATTGTTCATTCTGGGAGATTTTGCTGCTGGATTTGATTGTGGTTACTTACTGAAGCAAGTGATTTCTACCTGCAAATTAACCCGCAATATAAGTAGCTATTTCCTTTTACAATGTTTGTTATTTCTTCCAAATAAACGATTCGTTCGAGCTAGATATTTCCTTACATCTTCCGCCGTTATTGAGATAGATAACCATTATGTCAGGATAACTGAAAGCTGTTCCTAATTAATGATTGTTTATTTTTTGATAAAATTCTGTATATAAAGATAAACATACAATATATACTCTTACGCATTTTGTGTTAATTGTAGGAGAACACTTCATTTTAAGAAATTTTTCAAATGTAGTTCACGTGTCATCGAATCTGTGAAAAATTATTTTGAGTTTTTGACATATCATACACTATTCTTTCCTCCAGTACTTTAAATAGTAGGGTATTTCTTATTAATAAACTTAGTTTGCTTTAATATCAATAACATATTGGAGCAAAAGAAGAAGATACGTATTTTGACTTAAGGATAATTTCAGTAATTGTCTCAGACTTACTTATAATAAAATTATTAAATAAAAGCACGAATTATTGCGTAAGTTAAGTTTTTTCTTTTATTACATTTTTAAAAACATTTAAAATACATAATAGTCGACTAGTTTCGGCTGTGTTAGGGCCATTGTCAAGACTAAACGGATTGTGTCGCGTTACATCAGTTTTATGTTAGTTATATTAATTGTTTTAACTCTTATCAGTCTCAACATCTAGTTTATTTATCAAACGATCTCAGCCTCGATTTGGTTTGGTATTTTTCCAAGTTCATCTCTTTGAGACTCGTTTCACCCTAAGCGCCATTTGAAATAATGGTTAGCTGAAACTTGCAAGAACTTCCAAGAAAATTGGTAATATGAATTCGGTAATGGTCGAATACTTAAGATTACAATGATGGTGGCTCAAATTCAGGATCTAAAACTATTGGACTGGCCATTAACTTTAACTAGTCATACACACTGTCGTATTACTGAAGCAGACAAAAAAGTAACCGATTCTGCCCAATTATTAAAATAAAAAACGTCTGAGCTAAAGTAGACTCAACTGAAGCTCATAATTTAAAGCAAGTGGCGGCTCTATTATGGCCACCTGTATTATGAAAAGGCCCCTCTTATTAGAGATGGCCATGAATCTATCCGATTCTTCGAACAATGCGACTTTACTGGAGAGCGTGGTACCATCTATTTATGGCAAAGGAAGCTCAAATTCAAAATAGCCAAATGATAACGTCGTCAGAGAGCCATTGTAGAGTATTATAGTTAGACAACTTATACTCTATTTAATGGGCTTTAACCTAAATGATATATCCCGTGTAAATATATTGTTTATAAATGCTGTAATTTATGTTATTGACCAATTCACGAACGATCCAATCAACCCGAGGGGTACCTATAAGTACCGCCTTTTTTATTTCGAGGTTAGCGACATCTATTGAAAAAAGAGCTACTTCACGTCGAGCCGCCTCTTGCTGGAAAAATTGAATGGCCTCGGCTCTGACTTCTGGAACGTCAAATGGGTGGGCAAGAGGGAGCATTGCCCTACCCCTTTGAGTTTTATGAGCTTAAAAAGTACACGAATTTTTCTAATACCAACTCAGAATCGGATGAAGTACAAGGAATATCTCGGGAAAAAGTTTTGTTCTGTCTATTATCTTGAAAATCACTAGCAATTATGCAATAACTATTTCGATTAAAAATCCAAAAACATTTTAAATTTGACGCGTTTTTGCCCTTTAAAAAACGGTTTTCCGGAGATCAAGTTCTGCCTCCTCCTGAAAAATCCTGAAATGACGTCCCGGTGTGACTGATCTCTTTCTCACAGATATAACATTTGTAAGTAGTGTAATACATGTATAGTGTAATACATGTATAGTGTAATACATGTATAGTGTATGTGCTGCAAAAGTTAAATCAAAGGTTGTGTTTCCAACGTAATAATTACGATAGATCAAAAATCAGATTACTCGCATTTAGTTTAAAATTTTATCAGATCAATAGGCGATAGCATAAATTGCAAGGTATACTGGGTAAAATTTCTTTCTTGAAACATTTGAGCGCCATCAAACGGTAGAAACTTTAAACAATTGTCACGTGGTTGTAAAATTGCTTTAAAGTTTACCGTTGAGCAGCGACTTCCAGTTTCATTAAATAAATCGTTAAAAGTTTAACTTTGAAAAAAAGTCATACTTAAAATTTTGTGGTAAGTTATGTTTCTAAGTATTTATACTTTTTTAATAGAAATAAAAGATTAATTTGTTAAACTTAATTTAACCACGGCTCGGATGTTAGTATTATTATTGTGATAGTGATGTTAAGACTTAGACTAGAACACTTTTTTAACCTAGGCTTAGTGCCTGAACGTTAGTGATGCAGCCGCTATGTTTTGGCCACGGCCAACCCCGATCGCGGAAGCGCGTTATCTAAGTTGGCAGTGCTATGACGAATTTCCGGGAACATTTTAACAAGTTACCTAAGACCAAAACAATTTATACAATCGAAATAAAATGAAAACCAGATAGTTTACGCATGAAACTAATCTCAATGCATTGTAAAACGACAGACAGAAAGTGAGCTTATTTCAGATTAACGCATGGTAGCTAATGTAATTGCCACCTGCAACTTCCCGCGTTACGACATTGACTGAATGTGGCACTTACAGTTGATTAAACGATGACAAATTTTTGTTTTATTATCGCAATGTCGTTCACGTACGAAAAAATAATAATTACGAAGTTTAGACCAACTTGGCGCTGTGTGAAACCTATTAGCAACAAACACAATGAGAACGCAGCTAGCCTTTAAACACGCTAACGCAGTGTTGTGTACAAATTTCATTGGACAAGCCTTTACGCTGAACGTATTACGGGCCGGGGGGGGGGGAGACAATTTCCGAATTTTCCCCTTCCGACGGCAGCAGGCGATAATGCGACTAACTAATGAAAAAGGACACAAGATAATGCACGACTTTTGACGGGTTGCGTTCTTGTGTGGGGTGCTGTGTTTGTTGCTCCTAGGTGAAACATTGTAACTATGTAATTATGAATATATTTAACGCGCTTATTGGTGATTTTTACATGGTCGTAGGTTTTTAAATGGGGATTATTTAATCATTCACTTTAAGTTTTTTGATAGTCATAGTTGAGAATAGTACTTTAGAAATAATATGATTTTAAAAGACAAGATACTTCAGGACTGGTTTAAAAATATTTAATTAAGTACATTAAAAATATATTTTTTTCGAGCTTTCGAGCAGGAGTTATTTTTAGACTTTTTTACACTCGATCGGTAGATCGCGTCCTCTATTAATAAGAATATACATTTAAATCCGTTGCAAATCACGTGGTAAGTTTGAATCTTTCATGATATTGGATCACAGTTATTGTAAAATAATAGTTAAGAAAATAACTAAGGCCCAACAGAAAAAGAAAGATAAAGGTACCTTCCCATTTCAGATTTTTTTTTATTAAAAAACCACTTGTTAACGCGCTAAAACAATTTACAAATTTCTTGAAATAAATTATTTAAACTTTGTTAACTTTTCACGTTTTCTTGTATTTAATATTTATACATAAGTCTTGTCTTAATTTTCTCCTGGCTCTCCCGCGCTTTTCTTGTTTACAGAATCAGAATAAACACCGTCCGATAGATGGCTACACTGAGTTCAGTTTTCCGTGTCACGTGTTAAAAGTCTACCACGAGATCCCCCTTTATTTTAACGGCCCCACAGGGAAGAGGAATTACAATGCCTAGCCAGTCCAGACCAATCATTTCCCCTCCTTACTATTCCTTCATGATGCAATGCAATGAAATTCAAGCCAATGAAACCAGTCATGAAGTGATTACATGGCTACTACGAAATGATTACAGCGATTGCCGTAATCGTTTCAGTCATAGTGTGCACCTATCAAGGTAATTACTTAAATAAATTTTATTGAAAAAGTTTCATGCAAAGATGAAACTAAAAATCTTTCTCTTCACACCTTTCGACTAACTTATTTTTCTTTAATTCTTAAACACCACTCGTCTGGTTCTAACACCTTTAAGTAATTTTTGGGTCGAAAATAAGACTTATTACCAAGTCGGCCCACCGATGTTTCGGGGTACATACGACGAACATTTAGAGTCGGCAGAAGTCGAACATACGACGTCGGGCCGACCCTAAATCAAGTAGGACATTTCTAGTGCTCGGAATTGTTTATTCATTATCCACAAATTTTCCGATTTATTTAAAAACCGTTGGTAAAAAGAATATCATTTTAACTTATTTAATTATGGTTTTTTGCGCAACCAAGCATTTATTTGAATAGAAGTGGCATTTATTTAAATAATAGGCTTATTCACTTTCGATTATTCAAACATTTTACAATTTTTATTCAACTATTGGTTATTTAAATAAATATTATTTAAATATCGCCGAGCTTATTTTATTCATGGATAAAAATTAATCGAAATTCGAGCATTAGAGGAAGTGGTCAAGCTCTCAGCCGCGACAAACCGAAGCGCGGGTCACTTGGCATTTGAACTCAATATGATGTTCCCTATAAACTAGTGCACAGCTCAGATATCTATTTATTTTATCAATATTCGAAAAAAAAAACTAAACTGAAGCTTAAATGTGCTTAAATTTCGATTATTCAAAATATTTGTATTGTTTACAAAATTTAGGCAATCATAAATAAAAAAATTTGGAACTTGGTCATATATACATGTTTAACATATCAGTTTTCCAGTTTTAAAATATCTGTGTATTTACTTTGAAAAACTTCAATTTTGTCACTAATTTCTATAGGCTAACAGAGAAACTTGTGAACACTTTGGTACGCAACATCTTGTTTTCGAGTCGTGAAATAAACAATGTTAAGTTAAAAGGAACCACCTATGGACTGCATTGTAAAGGATTATGTAATTAGCGAATAAGTAGATTAGTCCATTATGAAAAGGGATAATAAAGCTAAACCCTAAACAAATTTGAAGAAATTTAAAAACTTACTAATAGCTCGTACCGATAGGTCTTCGAGCCAACAAAAAGACGCGAATCTCGGACCAAATAGATCTTCGAGTGAAAAACTAAATTAGGGTCAGTCCCCCTATTATCGGACACTCCTATTATCGGACAGAATTCTTTTTAATATTATACAAAAAAATCCCGTGAAAGAAAAACCAAACAAAATACATTTTTCTATAGGTTGTATCTCCATTTATATTTCAGAATAGTTAACAGGGGCGCCGGCCCCTGTAGCAAGAAGAAAGCAGCATCGAACCGGGGTCACTAAGTTTTCTTTGTTTTAAATTAAGAAGGGGGAGAGGAAATTACTTTCCCTCCGGTTTTTGGATATTATTTTCAAGTGCTTAAGTAGTTGTTAATTATACATTCTTGGTATCAATGAAAAGACTGAATATTTCACTATAAATTTTTATAGTAAAAATGGCTTTGCGTTTTCTTATTGCAAAGAAACAATTCGATTACGTATTGTAATTAAAACCCTATTATCGGACACGTCTTACACTAATTTTCGGATTGCCTGTGAGACATCTATCATGAATATTAGTTCAGGGAAATAAGGATTTAACGTAAAAATATTATAAACAAGGGAAAATAAACGGGAACCGATTCATTAAATAAAGTTAAATAAGGGGGGAGGACATTTTCCGACGTCAGAGGGGTGAAACCCCCCAGATAACGACCTCCCTCTAGAATATTTGGTCTTTGTTTAACTTTAGGACACTACCATGGCACGAGAGATATTGAAATTCACGAAAAACCTAAACTCTTCATGTGGCATAGCTCGCTTAGGGGGGCACTGAATAACGAAAATACAATGACCTTGAACCAAGTCGTCAAGGTCATTAAAAGTTATTACTAGAACGATTAGATTAGTTACAACTGAGAAGTGTGAACCAGATCATTTTACATCGAAATACCTGTAATCCGAGGTGAATTATCGAGGCTCGATGATGTCTAGGGGCCAAAATATAGGACCGATGCCTTCTAGAGCCCGTAACGAGGTTAATTGATATCTGGGGTTGGTAATTAGGTTTGATGCTATCTGGGGCCCGTAATGAGGTTTGATGCTATCTGGGGCCCGTAATGAGGTTTGATGCTATCTGGGGCCCGTAATGAGGTTTAATGCTATGTGGGGCCCTTTACGATTTAATTGATTTCTGGGGCCCGATAACAAGGTTCGATAAAATCTGGGGCCTGCAACGATGCTTAAAGCTTTCTAGGGGCCCATAAAACGTTCTGCTGATACCGGGGCTCGTAACGAGTTCCCATGATATCGGTATGAAGAGCTATTATTAATAGGGCCCGCAGCGAAGCCCGATGTTGTACAGGGCCTTAAAGAAGCTCATTTATTAAGAGGACCCGCAATGAAACCCGGTGATGTCTAGGACCAGTATCGAAGCTCTATTATTAACAGGGCCCGAAACACGCTAGATGAAGTCAGAACCAGTGGAAATGTAGACAATGTCCGGTCTTAAGGGCCCTTTGTCCGGTTGAAAGTCACCGGTGTCCGAAACTTAAGTTCATGTGTCCGGTTCTTAGCTCCTAGTGTCAGAACCAATTTTCAACCAAACGTACATCGTCCGATAAAAGGACCAGTGGTGTCCGATTCATTATCCAAATGTCCGATAATAGGTACTCGTACTAGCCAATTAATTTTTCAATTTAGCACTAATTTACATATTTTTTTAAAAACAATTTCAAAAGCATCTAGTCAATAATGTTCCATATTCCATAGTTCTGAGGTTTAAAAAAGGCTCTCTGCTGTTTACCTTAGTTTAAAAATGAATTTTATATAAGTTGTCCGATAATAGGGGGACTGACCCTAAATTAAATTAAATAGCCAGAAATTCCACCGGTAGACCGGTTTCGTCCTATTTGGGAGTCGTCAGTACCGTGCGGGAAATCTTGCTTGCGACTTTAATACCGATATAATCATTTACAATGCAGTCCATAGGTGGTTCCTTTTAACTTAACACTGCGTATATACTAATCTCCACCACTCTCCCCCTATTCGGCTTTCCGTTGCTATGCAACTCGTTTTGAAATTTTTAATAATTAGGCTAAGTTTCTCTATTCGGTGTTATAGTCGCGAGCCAGATTTCCCGCACGGTACTGACGAGTCCCAAATAGGACGAAACCGGTCTACCGTTGGATTTTCTGGCTATTTTATTTTATTTTATTTAGTTTTTCTCTCGAAGATCTATTTGGTCCGAGTTTCGCGTCTTTTTGTTGACTCGAAGACCTATCGGTACGAGCTATTAGTAAGTTTTTAAATTTCTTCAAATTTGTTTAGGCTTTAGCTATATTATCCCTTTTAATTATGGACTAATCTACTTATTCGCTAGTGAAATAAACAAGTTAACCTAAGGGTTATATACAAAATCTGGATAAAAAAGTCGGTTTATACTCTTATAAATGTAAAATCAAAATTATCGCACTTCGGACTATATTAATTCACGCATCGAAAACAAGTTGGCCCGTTAGGGTTAATGTTTCATGCGCTGCCATAGGACCTTCCACTCAATATGTTAGTGAGATACTCTACGCTAAATTCGTTACAAGTTATTTGGAATCTCGACTCTTACTAAATGTAATCTTTTGCGTGGAATTTGAGAGAATGAGTTAAATAGATAATGTTGGAGATACAAATAGTTTTTTTAGAGATAATCATAATAATGTTTTAGTGAATAGTTCTTTCTATAGTTGGAAGTCGGAAAACTACCAGGGCTTTTTTCCCGGAAACGTTTCCGTATTTTTCCGAAAAAAGAAAAGGGTTTTTTATTCTATGATTAGCCTAATGTTGTTCTCAAATTTAAATTTCGTGGAATTTTCACCTAATTTTTTCGAATCCAAAAGATTAACTAGAAAAAAGACCCTTAAAAAGTAATATATTTTTCATTCACAGCGTGTTTCAAAAGGTTATGCAAAACGTTTAAGGAGTTGTAGGGGGTGGCTTGAGAAGTATGCATGTTTTTCCCCATTTTCCTGGGATGAGTTAAAAGAGTGCCAGAGAGCTTCAAAGTGTGGCCTACTAGCCCCTGGAAGTAGGCTGCAACAAGCGCAAAACCAAGCAGCAGGGAAATGCGGATTTCCGGGGTACGATGAATTTGTTCTGTAAAACGAACAATACGTTTGTATCGAACCAGTCGCGGAGCAGTTCAAGTAAAAAAATAAGTAACGTACCTAGATTGTGCCTGTCTCACGTAATCGAAGATGTACATTGGTAAAAGTCCGTGAGAGGCGGATGCGCCGGTTCGGGTACCTTTCCTGGTAGAGACGTTGAGCAGCCAAAGCATCTCCATCCGCTAGTCCATACACGAAATGAATATCCGCCAGTTCTTCCGAAGTGAACTAAATTGTTGCAGTTTGAAAGAACTTTAAATACTGTTTAAGTTTACTTTTTTACGCTCGATTTGTTTACAAAGTCCTTTTTTACCTATCACACGAACCCAAAACTTAATGACCGCGTTTCCCTGCTGCTTGGTTTTGCGCTTGTTGCAGCCTACTGCCAGGGGCTAGTAGGATACACTTTGAAGCTCTCTGGCGCTCTTTTAACTCATCGTAGGAAAATGGAAACAGGCATCAACTCACCCTTATAACTCCTTAAAATTTTTGCATAACCTTTTGAAACACCCTGTATGTATTATTCCTCTTTAGGATATTTGTCAAAGAACTGAAAATACAAAGGAGCTTGTTGCCCAGACGCATTTGAGTGGCATCGGGGTTGACAATCTCACTCACAATTAAAAGTGTCGTTCGAAAAGCTTCCCGCTGCGTGATACACAATTTCCAGTAACCTTCCACAATATTTTTATGTTAACACAACCAATCAACTGGTATTTAAAGGACCGTATAATCGTTTAAATTTCGGAATATAGGGCTTGAAAACTACTAAATTATCACGCGTTAGATCTGCTATCACGATGTACGAAAGGGGCGGAGTTACCTGAAATTCGGGCTGCTTTAACAAATGTTTCTGTGCCCCTTTAACTTACTCCTTATTAGAATTGTGTTAAAAAGTGGAACATAGTTTTTTACTGTAATACTCATTGTTACTCCTGTTGAACTAAAACCATAAGTTTATAGTTATGTTTCACCCAAGTGTTAAGTTTTTACAACGACCACACACTTTCGATGAGACTAACAAGGAGACATCCCGAGGTGTTTCTCCCCGATTTCTTTCAAACTCGGGGGTTGAGTAGACCTTCATGTATGTACCTTGAAAGCTCCTAAAGGGAAAAGTTTTAATGGCCATTCGGTTTTTCCATGCCAACCAAAATGCTTTTTCACAACTCAAGTTAAACTTTATCTACGTAAAAACAAGGATTGTAAACCCTTACGATTTTATCGATTCTACCCATTTTTTTATCGATTTTAACCAATTTTATCAATTTTACCCAATTGTTTTGCCAAAGTTTTAGTATTTTAACTTTTTCGGGAGGGGGGCATGTGCCCCCTGTGCCCCCTGGCTACCTCATGGTTATGGGAATCAATTAAAGATCTATGGTAGAAACTTCTGCTGCATGTTAGTCTTACATTTTCTCTCGCATTTTCTGTACGCGAATGATATAACTTTTCCTTTTACTAACTGCGCCATTGATTTTCTTATCTCGAATGCTCAGAAATCCGATGTAAAGTTTACTATCACTAGGACGATACATTTCGATAGTATTTAAAAAGATTCAATTTCATTTGAATAAACTTCAATTGCCAGTGAGGTAATTTCTTCCGTTTTCCACGTCTATGATGATTCATTTCAATAAATAATTTACGTTTTTATTTAACTAATTCCAAGTTATACCTAAATTTACGGTTAAACGATCATTTGGTCAAGCTTTTATTTATAATAGAACGATCAGATTACTTAGATGGTGCCACCTAGGAGCAACAAACGCAAGGAGAACGCAGCTTGCCTTTAAACACGCTAACGCAGTGTTGTGTACAAATTTCATTGGACGAACCTTTACGCTGAACGTTTTACGGGTGGGGGGGGGGGGGAAGACAATTTCCGAGTTTTGCCCTTCCGACGTCAGCAGGCGCTAAAGCGTCTAACCAATGACAACTGTACACAAGAAAATGCACGATTTTTGACGGGTTGCGTTCACCTTGTGTGTGGTGCTGTGTTTGTTGCTCCTAGTTGGCACCAAGAGCAAGTGACTTTAACTCCACGTTACATAGGGCTATCAACATTAAAGGGATCAATCCCTCACAATAGGGGAAGGCACAGGGGTCACAAAAAAACTGGTTTTGAAGCATGCTGCAAGCCTGATTTTATGTTACCCCTATGCCTCCCCCTGTTGTGAGTGAGGAATCCCTTTAATATTCCTAATCTACCGCGTTCTTTTTACCAAATACTAATTTTGAACACCGTATTACGTAGCGCACCCAGAAAATATTTTCCAAGTAATAGTTTTTGTCACTATTACCATAAGTGTATAATATTTTTACTGAGAGCTTTTCACAAAACAAACTGCTCCTAGGTGCCACGTGCTCCATGGAGAAACATGATATAGTTATTTTTTCTCAGCGATAGGCATAAATCGGTCTCTGCGCATGCTCAAATACGAACCAATCCAGTGTTCCCTCCCTAGCTAGCAGTGTCAGTGACGGTTAAAAATCCCACCCCCATTTATTTTACCGTCTCACAGTGATTTCGAATTTACGGTACGAGTGCCTTATTATCTTTGATTATATTATTAATTAATATCTATGCGAAACAAAACATTTTTAATTTACATTAACAAGCGTCTTTGGTCTTGTATTAGGAAATATCACCAGCCAGATCAAACAGGCAGAAAAATCCTTGAAGCTTAGGCACTGTTAAAATTCATTTTTAAATCATCTTCGTATTTGCATTGTCCCCAATCACCGAAACATATGGCACCCAATTGTTCCGTCAATAAAATTGATAAAACTCAGGTAACGTATTTTATCGACGAAAACAACTTGGAGCGTTCTACAAAATATTTCAATGGCGCTCTGTCTATCGCAAACCAGACCTGTCGACAAAATATCAATGGGGACTGTCACTTAAATCTATGTCCAATTGCATTCGGAAAAAAGAAAAATTGACAGTAATTCGAAACACATTAGACATTTATTAATAGCCATTTCTTACATTTTTTCGTATATAAGAGGGTCCGTCGGGCATTGAAAGTTCCAAACCGAAAGTGTTCGCAGTTTCTCAGCTAATTACCTTACTGCTCTCGCTTCGAAATGCCGAGATTCACCGCAATCTTCGTTTTGGGGCTAGTGGCTTTGGCTTTGTGTGAGTAACAAATATCTATTAGCCTTTCTAGAATTGTGTAAAGTGGTTTAAATTTAAAGCTTTTCGGGTAGGTTTCAAACGAGCGGATTAGTCTGTCGTAAAACCTTTGTACAGCAGATTACTAATTTTCGAAAAATATTTGGTCGTTTTCAGTTATTTTCATAATGGAGCAGGGAAAAGTTTGAATTTTGAGGGTGGGGGTACATAATCACGTGTTTTGGGAAACTGGGGCTATGCCAGAGTTTTATTTTATGTTCGAAAGTTCTAGTATGCCTGAGTCACGTGATGGAATGGGATGGGCTATCTGAAATGCGACCCGAAATTTCCAGTGGCGTAAATAGTGCCCCCGCAGACCCCGCGGTTTAAACTGTCTGATTTGCTTTCGGTTTTAAACTGTCTAGTTTGCTTTTTAATGCATATCCACTAATCTGGTAATTTGCGGATTATCTGAAAACTGATCTATCGTAATTATATCCTCCGTTCAGATAACGGAGATCTGAGATTGGGTTCGCAGCACTAGCCCGGATATCCTAGTTTTCCCGGAAATTATCATTTGCTCATCTCAGTTTGTCGATAATATTGGTCAGGTTCGACGCATGTTTGACCAAATAACTGGAAACAAAAGATTTGCTTACTAGGAGATAAACGAAATACTAAGAAAATACATTGGATTTTGATACGCAAAATTATATTTAATCTAATGGTTACAAGGTAAATATTTTATAATAGGTGTATTTTTTGGATAGTGATTTTGAAGGTGGAGAGCACCATTTTGAAGGTCACGATCGACATTTGCTTAAGATCGACCATTTGGGCACCGTGGCTTTAAAATAACTAATAATTTCTGTTGTAATTAGGTCAAGAACCAATAAACCCGGAAACCACCCAAGCTTCATCTTCCTCGGATGCCCAGACTATCACAGCTTCATCTTCGTCGGATGCCCAGACTACCACAGCTTCATCTTCGTCGGATGCCCAGACTACCACAGCTTCATCTTCGTCAGATGCCCAGACTACCCCAGCTTCATCTTCGTCAGATGCCCAGACTACCCCAGCTTCATCTTCCTCGGATGCCCAGACTACCACAGCTTCATCTTCGTCCGATACCCAGACATCCAAATCATCAAGCAAAAGTCCTAGTACAACAGCAATCCCCGATGCCAAGAATTCAACGGAAATCTGCCAAAGGAAATACCCCAACAGCGTTGTCCGAGCAATTGTAAATAATAATAATAATAATCAGCTAAGCTAGTCCCCAAGGCACCAATTTAGGCCTAAGTCATCTAACGACTTTTAATGCTTATAAACAGGGGACCGGGTTACAATGCGTAGGAGGGTGGTGGCCAGCCCTTCATGACACGCGAGCCAACAGCTTCCTACACTAACTATTACCGTTAACCTCAACAAGTTTTTATGGAAAGGATAAACCCTTTTAACCAGTAGGGATAGAACTTGCAAACTCAACGCAGAATGAGTGGTTCCGAGTTATCACCTAGTTCCACAAGCTGGGATTGAATCCGGCTCCTCTTGCTGCCAGGCGAAAATGCTAACCACTCCGCCACCCCAACAAATACCTTTTGAAGGTTAATCGGTCATAGAGGCCGTTCAGTTTAGTTCTTGAAAACTATATGAAATTATACTAACGACCAATGTTGAGGAGCAAGCTTTTGACCCAATATTTCGCCACATTTTTCAGCCTAAATGCAATATACTGGAGTTTTATATTATATTTAAATTTAAAGCACTTTTCAAATTGAAATCTGTTGTAGAGCAATGGCGTTCAAACATTTTCTATCTGATATAAAATCCGCGTCTGGAAAACCAGTTTAAGCCAAAAACAAATGATTTATATAGGTTTGACGGATTATACAGGGTGTTTCCAAAATGGTGGTAGGACCGAGCGTCTACGGGTTCTACAGATTATTTTAAGTCGAAAATGTTCTATGGCATTTTTCCGATTTAGGCCACCGTTTCGAAGTTACGAAACAATTGATGTATGGACGACCCCTAATTTAACAATACATTTTAATACCTTAACGTAAATTAGCCGTTTCATTCATAAACATCGGCACGCGGCCGAAATTAAAAATCTTTCTCGGCGAACGTAACTTCTTATGAATGAATAAAAAATTCACGCGCTCACAGTGACTTCTAAATCATTTGATTGGGACGCGAACGCGCTATTTTTTCGTTACCATGGCAATTATCTGATTTGATATTAATAGGTTTAATAAAGTTCATTTTCAATTATTTCTTAAAAGATTACAGTTCAACAGATAGAGTTGTCCATTGTTAAATAAAAATATTGGTGCTAATATTGGTTGGGGAGTGGGCGAAAAGACGGCGGAGCAAACGATGCTATGAAGGAGGGGAAGAAGGGGAATCAATGGCGCAAATAAGGGCGCGGGTTGTTCCCCGACGAATAACGTGCCTCCAATAGATTCAGGAACAAATAGTCCTCATAACAGGAATGGACCCAGGAGAGATCCGCGGGTGGGCCTCAGAGACGGGTGTTTTCACAAGATAGATGCCATGGAATTTCAACCCACTGACCTTTGGAATCAACTTATTGATTCCAACGATTTTCGATTGCTATAGAGAGAGCAAGATAAAATGTTCCGTGGAGGAGGCTAGAAAGAAAGGGCAAGATCATTTGATCCAGGCTCCAATAGGAGGCTAGAAAGAAAGAGCAAAACCAAATGATCCCGGCCCCGAGACGAGGCTATAGGTTAAGAGCAAGATCATATGATCCAGGCCCCAATAGGAGGCTAGAAAGAAAGAATAAGATCATATGATCCAGGCCCCAAGACGAGGCTAGAGAGAAAGAGCAAGATCATATGATCCAAGCCCCTATACTGGGCTAGAGATAAAGACACAGATCAAATGATCTAGGCCCCAAGAGAGAACAAGCTCGAAAGTTCTTCCAGAGACAAGGCTAGAGGGAGCATGATCCAAAGGGTCTTAGCAAAGCCAATATGGCCCGGGTGTTAGTTAATCCGCCACTGTAACTGCCCATCAATTTTGAAAACGCTTTCTAGTCCCTTTAAGTGAAATAGGATTTGAAGTGACGATGATGTTGAGCATTTTCTATTTGCATTTAGCAAATGTCTGGATTGTTCGGAGGCAAATGTACAGCCAGATGCGCCTTAGTCAGGAAACTAAAACTCTTCAATTTTAAAATGGATTTCATCAGGTATATTGACGACGACTACTTCGCTATGTTCGATGGAGAGAGCTGCGATCCCGAAATGGTAAGTAAGACACACTTTTCGGGGTTTTAATCAGACGATCCCACCCTCTTGGAAGATTAACACACGGGAACTGAAAATTATGGTGCCATCCCTAGAGCTATTGACGAAATATTATTTTCAATTTAGCAATGCTGACAATCAGACCACGAGTATCCAACGCTGCCATGGGGAAATGCGGATAATTTTTTAAATGTCGAGTGATCTGTGGTTAATTTCATTAAGTTTTGAAAACGCTTCGTAAATTACTAATTAGTTAAAATATTTAATATTATAATTATTACTAATAAGAGCGTTTTAAGGTATTGATAAATTAAGTTTAGTTTAAGTATTAAATATTTAAGAATTATTATGCATAACTATATTAAAAATGTATCTTAAAAGCTTACGTTAACGGACAAATGATGGGGCCGCCTAAATATATCCGCTGTCGTAAGTTGACTAACAAATTTAGTGTGCCGTTACGAGTCCATTTGCATGTAAATGGTCTGAGGCTTCCAGGACACTAGAAAGAGGCGTCTGCTAGATAGTCATTCAGCAAGGAATCTCGAGATGGCAATATTGCATTTATAAAACTTTCGTCTGCTATCTGCTGTTGAATCTCTAGTAGAATTTTAGCAACCTTGTGGGGAGTGGGGTTAGCGTATTGAAAGCTATAAAATAGAAACGTGAAGCCAGTAGGTTTCAAGCTTGTTGTCGCGTAACCTTTACATTAAATTGTCCTTTACAGCAATGTTTGAATTCAAAATGCACCAGCAACCAGGACATTGAAACTTGCAAATCGAAAACTTCCAAGCCAATGTCAGAGATTAAAAAGTCAGAGGTAAATTTCCAATTAATCATCTTGTTACTTGATACTAGAAACATCGTCACTCTTGAATTTTAAAAATCTTACGAGTTATGGCTTTATACTATTTTAAAAGTTTTTAAATAAAAGTGACAAGATACTTCATGACTAAAAATTGTTTATTTAGTAAATAAACCACTTTTAGTCATGAAGTATCTTGTCACTTTAATTTAAAATCTTTTAAAATCGTCACTGTTTTAAGAGTGAGGTGATCTTCCCCACAATGCTCCCCTTTACCAAGGAAAACTTTTAAAAAACTAGGAATTTACAGACCTGGATTTAGTTAAAGATATTCTATAAAGAACCTATTGTATAACCACCACCCAGGTCAGGCGTAAAGCTCAGCGTAGCCTAAGGAATCGGTTGGTTGTTAATCGAGCTTTTTGGTAGGAGTAATTTTCAATAATGAACCAAAATAAAAAGGTTTAAAATGTAATTGAACATAATTATTAGTGATAATAATGTGTTACTCCGTTACAGTGCCAGTTGAAATGCAAAAACAAAGATGGTACGACCGACGTTGTGAACAGGAGTGGTGGATGCGGGGTAAGTGTCCCGACTCCCAAGTTGTATTAACTTTCAGTGTTACAATTTTTTTTCGCTACATTTATGACATTATTTGTTTATTTAACAGTTGCTGGGATATTGCGAAAATGGCCATTGCCAGAAGCCATTTTGGTTTAAGAAGTAAATTGTTGACTAGTCTGTCAATTCTCTAAAGTATATTTATATATAACATACATAACTATATTAATTTTTAAATGATTAAATACTGTTTCAATAAATGGAATTGTTTTGAATGAAATTTATCCGATTCATATTTTATTTCTATATTTGAAAATCATAGCTAATATTAATTACGCAATCGATTGTGGGTTCATACTCCAATAGGCTATTTCGGATTTGGTAAGTTACAGATCGAAAAGTAAATTATTAACGGTTCTGTAAATCTTAAATTACCAACTTAGGTTAGCTATATTTATGCTACAACAGGTCAGGTTAGGTTTAATTAGGTTATGGTAAAAATAAAGACATATCGTTTGTCTTCCGCGTGTAAAAATTCCTTTGCACAAAACTGTAGCGTTGGTACTTTTGAGAAAAATAAAAATTTAAATCCAAAAACGGACAAGATTTAGTATTCTTGGTATTTGGAAATTTTGTAGATGAATTTAAATTGTTAAGTAACAGAAAAATAGAAGATATTTTTGTAAGTTTCAAGTTTATTTTGATACAAATCCAATATTTCTTAAGAAAATTAAGGACCGTCAGGCGCGTAGGAACGTTTTGGATTTAGGGGGGTACAGCTTGGATGCTAAATTTGGCGCCCTCCTAATCGACCGGCTTTTTGCGCTCTTTTCCAATTTCAAGGGGATATATTGTACCCCTGTACCCCCAAGTGGCGTAGCTAGCATGGGTGACACCCGGGGCGGATATCATGGTGGGCTACGCCACTGAGGACCGTAGTTTAATAATTGCCCTATTAAGCCGTTCCTTTATTTCATAAATTTTTATTACATTAGTTTCCACCCCCAACAAATTGTTTGGGAGGGGCAATGCACCCTTGCCCCTCTCCCTGTTCCTACGCCCGTGGCACCTTGGATTAATTATTTGTTACAAATAATTAATCCAAGGTGGCACGAGAGGATGATTGACCAAGGAATATTGGGAGCCGTTGCTATTTTAAGTCATACGTCGGACTAAAGACCTCGCAGAGGACCATCAGGACCACACGTTGCCCAGTCTCTGGGACCACCGCTGATTACGTTTTATATGCTATAGTGACACTTACTCTATTAGTACTCTAGTGCACCTCGAACTAGACGGAAGCTCAACATAAAAATCGGTTGTTTGATGATATTTAACTGAATAGTTAATTAGATATGACGTCATGACTGAAGGCTATGAGACCGACATTGTAGCAGACCACGAGAGTAGTTTATTAATCAATAGACTAACGTGTGAGTTATCAGTAGCCAGATAGTCGTCAAGAGGTATACAGACTATTTAAAATTTCACAATGGTGAAAGCTTTGGGAAGTCAAAGCTACTCTCAAGAGAGAGGTTAATACGGAAACCTCCCTCCGTCTACGCTACTTTGATAATTATTTTTAATTAAACTCTGGTAGTTGGAGGTTCGCGTAACATTGAAAACAAATTTATTAAAATTAATGTATGTACAGAAACGATTAATATTTCTAATACAACCAAGGTTGCAAAACATTTAGTTAAAATTTCCATTTCTAATTTGACATGATTCGGTAAAACCTCCTTCTGGTGCGATAAAAATGAATAATTGACTTTTAGTTTAATGAAAAATATGAGTCGTTTGTCTTTTCTCAAGAATTTGCGGCTCTTTTTTTCCAATCGACTATGCCTTATTTTCTGGAACAACACGCTTTTATGTTAGAATTATTATTTTCGGATTGTAGTTGTAACCAGAGATGGGCATTTTTTGCCTTTCTATCTTTTTACCTCTCAAAATCATCGAGATGGCGCCAATATCACTATCACGATCATTTTTTTAAACCCCGCAACGTTTAAATATCATTTTAAAACCAAAGATAAAAAACGTTTTTCGAAATTTTTTTATCTCAATTTTTTTAATATAGCGACACTATCACAATTCCGATCAATTTTTCTATCAATAAAAATCCGTGGAATCACAACCAATCAATTTTTTTCCGGTATTCTGAAACCTTTCAAACTCATTTTTTTTTATAGAATTTTTTGGTTTAAAAATCGTATAAAAATTGATAGAATTATATGGTATATTTCTGAAATCGATCAAAAAAAGTGTCAGATTCAAAAAAGATATGATAGTGCGAATCTTTGGTTGTAACGCTATTCCAGTTAGGTATTTGCAAGACGCTATCGCAATAGCAGACAGACAAACAGCACCATTATACAATTAATGTCAATCCAAGGATTTGTGGTCAGGGGCATCGAAACATAGACGTGAGTACATCGTGGAGTTCCTTCGATTAGTTTATGCTTTTTTCCTGGAAAGTCATACATCGTAACAACTTCCATTTGTATGGTGCGAACCCATCATCAGGCACTTCGTGATGAAGATATTTAACGCCGATATTAATTTTGTGATTGGTTCATGTTGTGATATGCTATATCATGCTGATATCTGTACCCCTGAGGGAAGAATTATCGTACTCCATTTGTAATGGTTAATTGTTTGTTTCAATAAAATATTTTTCATAAAAAAATATTTTGTTAAACATAATAATTTGCATTTTTGTAATTTAACTTTAATTTGGGTAGTATTAACTTCTCATGTCTTAAAATTTTGGCTACCACCTGGTAAAATAAATTATCCGAAACTACGAATTGGTTACTGATTTACCTAAAATTAACCAATGAAAGAGTTCCCTTAATAATAAATATAACCTAAAAATTCCATATCTTTTGAGAAAAATGGCCGAACTTATGGGACTAGCCCAATGGTTGGTGGTTTGAATCCACCTCGAGGCAGTTGAGTGAAAAGTAGATCAAAAAGCTGATCAAATTGGTAAGTTATAGTTGAGTAGTTAAGAAGATATATAATGCCACCGAAAAATCTCGCTCGTGATCACTAACTCTTTTGATGGCATAAAAACTAATGAACTAAATTAAGTTTAAAAAATGACAGGACAATGTATTAAGATATTTTGTCTCTGCTTTATCATTATTTTTCTATGAGTATGTGAGACGGGAGCCTAATTTCAATAATTATTTAAAATAACGTTTTTCCTACAATTAACGCAAAGTGAACAAGTATATTCATTGCGTGTTTATGATAATATACGGAAGAGTATCAAAGTATAAACAATCATTAGTTACGAACAGCTTTCAATTGTCCTGTCAAAATAGTTATCCATCTCAGTAACTGACTGTGGTAGAGGGAAAATCAGTACGGGCACTTCTAGCACAAACGAATCATTTGTCATTTACAAGAAAAACTAATCAATGCTCCGAATACAGTCAAGCTGAAAAGAGACAGTTTTGTTTGCTGGGCTATTCACAGGTATCAACCATTTGGCTTCCGAGACTAACTAGAAACAAATCTAGCGGCCAAATATCCCAGAATGAGGCATCTGTGTCGTCTAATTATCCTTATGTTCGTTTTGACAGTAGTGCCTTTGTATAGAAGTGAGTAGTAACTTTTATAACAAATTTTTCGAGGGATGGATAACTTTACTCTGTGAGCGGCTCAATAATTACGATTAAAATGTTAAATGTATTAATCACTGGAATTAGGATTAACTTATCCTAATTTCGAGGCCAACATTCGTATTAAGAAATCAAACCATGTTAATAATTTTATAGCAAGGATTTTATGATTTTCTAACAATTATTTTATTATTTTCTAACAATGATTTTATGATATTCCAATAATGATTTTATCATTTTCTAACAATGATTTTATCATTTTCTAACAATGATTTTATCATTTTCTAACAATGATTTCATCATTTTCTAACAATGATTTCATCATTTTCTAACAAAGATTTAGCCGTGATTAATTATTTTTTAAAGTGTTTCCAACCGTATCTGTCATACGCCCAAACACTCTATTTATAATGTAACACCTTTGATTAGAAATTCATATTAATTTTGGCAACAGTTTTTTGCGAGGAATAGCAATTCTACTTTATGAGCGATCCAACAATTATAATTAAATGATTAAAGTTTGATAATGATTTAGTTATTATAGTTAAGATGTAATCATTCAAAATTCCGATTCCAAAATTCTAATACAAACCTCAAACCATTTTTAATTGCAATGTAACACTACTTAATAAATGATTTAATCGTTTGTGAATAATGATCAATTCAATTCAATCGTAATTTATTCCATTCAACCGTGCCAATGATAATAGTAACAAGCAATAATAACACAACTGACCGCTCGAAAGCGAAAGTTTTGGGAACCTCCAATGGGATTATTCACGTTTTTTATTCTTTATGAAATTTAGAAATTAGGTTTAGTCTGTCAATAGAATTTGGAAAACAAAAAAGGTGTTAACTGCTACTAAATATTACCAAATATTAAATACTAAGCAGACGATGGATCAACTACTTACGTGACGTCACGGAAATCCAAAATTTTATTGCTTACATTTCAAATAGACATCTCCCAAAATTATACACTCCCATAGGGATGTATGTATATACACGCAATTCCACCCATACATTTCGCCCAGGGCCGCGAGATTTCTAAGAACGACCCCGCACCTACCCGATATTAACTGTTGTTCAAACCACTTACTTAATTCCCAATTAGCTGGACAAATTTGGTGACAAACTAATTTTCTTTTAAAGGTTATATATTTTTGTTCTTCAGGGCAAGATGTTCTCGCAGAGCCCAGACGATGGATACCGCATTTGCCATGGGCGGAACCATACCCCGAACCATATCCTGAACCATATCCATGGCCCGAAGCATACCCTTGGGCGGAACCAGAACCATGGGCGGAACCTGAACCATATTACTATAAATGAATTTAATTTATTTCAAATGTATTGCGTATCAGCTTCAAAGTTGTTGGAATAAAACTGTAATTTACAACTATCGCAATCTTGTCACTAAACCAGAAAAATGTATTTGGATCAGCCCAATTAGTACCCTGCAGCTGCGAATTTGGCGCCATCCTTAGACTCATTCCTGAACTATTAATTAGCAAAGTTCCCGGGATTCTAGAAACTGGTTATTAGGGTGGTCCTTATTTTATTTATTTCTTAAATATTGAATTCTTACCCTCTAAATTAGTTTCGATATAAACCAACTTCTTGAGAAATTTGAGTTTAATTGAGCAAAATTTAGAGGTAGCTCAATGAGCATGAAAATTCCCCATATTTTAGCATTAGAAGAAATAAAGATTTTTCATTCTTATAAATATTTTGCGAGAAAGTTAGGGGTTGTCACTTGTGGCTACTTTCTCTAAAACTGATACATCCCAAGTAATTTAATATATCACTAATTTCAAACAACCTTTTTTACTTATGATAATGGGTCCAATAGACTGGATTTATTTAATAGTTGTTTAAAGCATGACTGATACTTCATGAAGTATCAGTCATGCTTTAAACAACTATTAAATTAATATTTTAAACCATGGTAAATAAAAATTTTAACTTATACAAGACTGGATTTAAATATGTAGTGATATAGGAGAAAGAGGCACAATACTAAATTACACAAGGCAGTTTGAAACTAGATAATTTAGTGGAATTTTTCAGTTTTAGATAAAGTAGCCTTTACTCGAAAAAAAATTATAAGAATACAAAATCATTATTTCTTTTAATGCAAAAATATAGGGAATTTTAAAGCTTATTGAGCTACCTCTAAATTTTGCTCAATTTAAACCAAATTTCTCAAGAAGTTTGTTTATCTACATTGAAACTAATTTAGAGGGTAAGAAATAATTAAAATAAGGGCCACTCTACTGTCGATTACTATATGACGGTTCAACAACGAATATCAAGATCGTTGTAGTGTAAAACATTTTGTCAGCTACATATATGACAAGAATTTTGAAAAGATTTAATTTATTCTAAATTTTTACCAACCAAGGGTGTTTCAGCACTAATAGAGATTAAGCAGGACGCTCTAGAAGTTTGGACGACAACGTCGGAAGTATCTTGATGTTCGTGAAAATAATTGATTTAAAATTAGTACTACTACTAAAGAAAACATTTACAGTAACTTACAATATAATTATAACACATTTTAGAAATATTTGCTAAACCCGTGTACATGACGAAACTAAAAACGTGTTTAACCAATACTAAAACGCGTCTTTGAGCATTTGCTTAAACACAAACATTTGTTTTAGTGTACCCTGCTTTACTTTAAATGTCTCCGATTTCGCCTACATTATACAAGGCCAGGAGAAAATAGGGGGAGTAGCTCTTTAGAATGGTTTAACGAGGCGTCCCTTTCCAGAACAGTTCGCGCCTTTTTAGCTCGAGATTTTTGGCGGGAACTCGCGGGTGAATACAGCTTTCGAAAGAACCAAGTGTAAAATGGCAATTGCCGTCTGCTACACGCTCGTATAGATCTAGGCTACTTGTTATTAGATTTCAAGTTATTGCAATGTAGGAGGTGTAGTAAAATGATTCTTTTTAAAATGAAAATTTCAAAAATCTTAAGTTATTGGTTTTTATTATTGAAAAGTACGGGAATTTTCTGTATTCAGAAAGTAAACTTTTAAAATGAACGAAGCTAATTTTATGACTACTGAAGAATTCAAGGCTTCTGGTTTAGTTTGAACCGATTAACTTTTCCCTTAAACGAAATTTGAATTTTCTTATCACATTTTTCTTTATAGTTTAAATCACATTGCATAGAAATATTAATTTTCCGACTTAAAACCCTCGAACGAACTTACTAACATAATGACCAAAAATCCGCCAATATACGCCGTAAACACTCCCGAGTAGTTCAAATTCTTTTCACTAGGTTCCGAAATTGAACGTACTATTTATCTCAACCAAGATCTCTTTCTGAAGTTCTGATTGGCTAATTTCAGTAGCGTCGCCAGGATTTTGGGGGAGGTATGCCAACCATTTGGAGCCCCGCCCCCCCAAAAAAAAACAATTTTGGAGGCCCCCCCACCACAATTTTTTCAAATCCGTCCACGTAGATTTTTTTAAGCAAGTGGTGCAATTTTTGGGTAAAATGGGTACGTGACGAAACGATTAGAACTAATTATGAATTTAAACCTTACTAAAAACAGAGTGTGTGTTGATCCTTTTTTGGGTACCGATAACAAATGAGTGGTTATTTTCTAATTTTTACGACTTCATTCCAGTCTATCAATTTACATTCATTCCTTCGGTACTTCCCATGTACATCCCTTACATCAGAACTTACAACTTTACGAAAATGAATGTACATAGGTCGCTCGACATAGGTACACTAACAAGTAAGTAAAGTAAGTTTAAGAACCATTTATTTGTAAAGATAAAATTAAAGATACAATTTGTATTTAGTAGCGCTCGCGAAAAATTAATACTAAAACATAAACTACTGTCAAAGAAAAGTGACTCGTACCTTTGAAAGGAATAAAAACAGCAGTGTAGTTAAGCGAATCACTCGCATTGAATATTGAAAAATTAATAAATAAATAAAATATTTCGCAAACAAATTACAGAATTTTCTGATATTAAATAATTTGGAGGCCCATATATTAAATTTTGGAGGCTCCTTAAGACGACATTTGGAGGCCCCTACCAAAATTTCAAGTAGGCCCAGGCCTACCCCGGCCTGTTGCTGGAGCCGCTACTGGCTAATTTTAAATATCTTTGGCGCGAACGGGTTTTCTAGGGATAACCGACGCGACGCCTTGTACCAAAAGTGGATATAAAACAGAAAGTCCGGGAGGAAAAGGGTTCGTTAGCTTTCCCAGTGGTTTCCTTCAAAAATGAGGAGCTGTTTCCCCTATACAATGATTGAGCCAATCAGGAACGACTCTGTTACGTTTGGCCTATGTCTCATGACGTCACGGTCAGAGGAAATAGTTCAGATGGGCGATGCTAGCTAACCTAGCGGTAAAACCAAGAAGCATATTCTCCTTGGTAAATCTCCCGAAGACGTTGTCTCGTTGGTTAATTTATTCCTTTTTCAAAAATTTGCCTCTGTTAAGTTCAAGAGTCACTGACTCACTGTGGCTCAAGCTCGTAAGAAACATACACCAGAAGAGTTAGCTTTAAAGCCGAAAAGTAAATTTAGTCAGTGTAATTTATTTATAAAAGATTTGTATTCAATTGGAACTATACAAACCAGTGAAGATTTAAACCAAGGCTTAACTAAAATTCCAGTAGATAGGGTCTCATGTGCCATAAATAAACCCCCGTTGTTAATTGCCTTCAAAACTACAGGGATTTTATTGAGGTTTTTTTGCCAAGCTATCCAATGTACTACATTGGAGAGTTCATTTGAATATATTGGGTCACAAATTATAACTGGGTCAATTCCTTCAACATTAAGTACTAAATTGTATACCCAATTATTCCATGCGTACAGAAAGCCACTATCCTCCTCTTTCTTCAGAGTAATGCGAATGTAACAACTCGCGTTGAGAGCACATCTTCTAGTAGTTCTTTTAAAGTTCGATTGTTTTTAAATTCGTTAAACACTTTAAGCCGCCTACCATATTCAAAAAAAACAAAAACGTTTTTATCAATTATCTACCTAAGCCTTGCCAAACGTGAATTTTCACAAAGAGCAGACGCACCAAATCCAGCCCAAAGACTATATAATCAGGTGGATAAGGAACTGAAGAAGAACTATAATATATCAGCCGATTTACGCAGGTACATGCGAGTAAAGCGCCATTTGTAATGCTCCGCCAAAGGGGGTAGGTACAAACTAGGGGCATGCTTGGGGGATCCTCATTTTTGATGGAACAGGGCTACCGGGTCCTCCCAGACTTTCTGTTTTATATCCACTTTTGCTTGTACTAGCCAAAGCTAGACTGAGCTACTCCCCCTATTTTATCCTGACAAGGCTTAACGCATTTCAGTTTAAACCAGTACTTACGATAGCTAAAACACTCGTTTCTAGAAAAGGAACTACCGGCCATAATTATCTCTCGATTTGTTGAACAGTATTTTTATTTATACGCAGTAGATATTATACCATGTGTCACATTAGCTATATGGCATATAGAGATATGAAACTCTCTATATCTACAGCCAACAATTTTTTATTTAAATTTTCGGCGATCTCAGAGCCGCCTGTACGCGAGGAGTAATAATTTTCGGACATCCGGTTATTTTTATTTTGTTTGTTTACATCATGAGTTTAGGGCTAATATAAACGACTAAGAGACCACGTTAAAATTAAATTTAACTACTATATTACCATAATATAAATTAAATAAATTAGTATATTTAAAATGTCGTTTTGTATATTCTAGGCCTTGTTTCAGCACATTAGGGACTTGGCAGTGCTACGTCACAGTTTTTTTCAATAGTTTTTGTCGTGGGGAGAAAAATATGACCACAAAAAGCGAGGGGCTAACCACTCTTAGAAAATATGTACACCGGATTACGCTTAGATTAGAACTGTCAAAGGCAGGGACTTCAAAGATTACGCGTAATCCCATTAGTACAGTCAAAGGTACGGCTCTGTACACCGATTACGCGGAGGGATCAGCCCCTCGACAAAAAGCTACGGAGTGCCAAGTCTCTATAAGGAGTTTTTTGGATATTTGGGTACACAAATGATAAAATCCAAGGATTTGCAATAAAATTTTACAATTAGTAAAAAAAGGGTGTAAATATCCCTGAAGAAGGATGTCAAATAAGTATTATAGTGAATTATAATTTATTAATTAGTTATTATTTAAATTAATGTTGCACTTTAAGCAACTTGCGATCAAAACGTTTCTGGACTTAGTTATATTTGTGATTTAGATTTTGTATGATATAACCAGATATGTACAAGGGTATATTTTGTTTTCCTAGTGTCAGGTTTTCAACGAAATTTTTACAAACTTGAAAGTTTCCTTCTGCCTTTTTCTGTGCATACACCAGGATAATAGCTATTATAGGAATTATTATTTGTGTTTTGAATGATTCAATGTTTAGAATGAATTCTTCCATATCATCACAACAATTGACATTTGATGGTTTGAGAAGAGAGTTAACGGATGCTTTCCTGTAAGAATCTCTGAAGTGGAGTGGTCTCGACATCTTTCCTTCAATCTAATTGAGCCCAATAAATTATCAAAATGCATGGCACATATTTTGTGATTATGATAAAGATAATCTGTATCTTTCTCAAGAAAGTCGCATCTCCCTAACTTTTCTAGCCATTACTATGAAATTGTAATTTTGAAAAACGCACTGGAAAAATAAAGACCTAATGTTCTATCCAACCGTCCTTTATATTTGGAAACTTAAATAGAGAAATACCCTTTTTTCTTTAGAATAGTTGCTGAACAATATTCTCCAGGCATTTTATGTAATTAAGATTAAAAAAATGAAAATGCGTTAAGCTTGTTTTCCACTAGCGCGCGTCATAATGTTATTTTCTTTACGCGCGTAAAAACGTTTGAACGTTTCAAATCTGAGAAACGCGTCGGTGCGCGCGCCAGTGGAAAACAAGCTTTACTTTTTGCGTCTAAAATGCGTTTAAACTTTTTGCGTCTAAAATGCGTTTAAACTTTTTGCGTCTAAATCTTTGGTTCAGAATTCGCGCTTATTCCTGGCCGCAGGCCGTCGCTGATGCTAGGATTTTTCTTGTCGTGTTTTCGGAGAAGTTTCATATGCCAGAATCTCTGGTATAATCGTGAAAAAAAACCCGTAGAGAATAATCACGTGACTCTCAACGTTGTCGTTCGAACTTCTAGAGCACTCTGCTTAACCCCTCTATGAAGTAATTATATTGCTTATGGATTCCGGATGAGAGTCATACTTTTACGACTAAAGCTAAACCTAAGACGAAGTAGTCGGTGACGTAGCCAGAGTGTCTTTACTTAATGTAACCATTTCATTAGCTCATTCTAATTGAGAATGCGGCAAATAATTTTAAAACGTTTCAATAGTTCCTTACGCCTAGGAGCAACAAACACAAGGAGAACGCAGCTAGCCTATAAACACGCCAGCGCAGGGTTGTGTACAAATGTCATTGGACGAACCACTACGCTGAACGTTTTACGGACGGGGGGATATAATTTCCAAATTTTTCCCTTCTGACGGCAGCAGGCGCTATGGCGTCTAACCAATGAAAACTGTACACAAGAAAATGCACGACTTTTGACGGGTTGCGTTCTCCTTGTGTGGGGTGCTGTGTTTGTTGCTCCTTGCTTTTATAATCTAATTATTTCTTAGTGATTGTGGATTTTGTATGTGGCTCAACAGACAACGTACCCCAAGAGGGACTTGTATCGCGGATTGTAATTTTTTTTTGTCTGTAATGTGATGCGGCTTTTTGAAGAATGCGCCATCTCACGGCAAGTAAAGGCGGCTTGACGTGAACTAGCTCTTTTTTAATAGATGTCGCTATCGTTGAAATATAAAAGGCGGTTTTTATAGGTACCCCTCGCGTTGATTGGATCGTTTGTAAATTGGTCAATAAAATAATTTACAGCCAATTATAAATAATATTTTTACATAAATAATTTGGGTTAAAGCCCACTAAATAGAGTATATAAGTTGTCTAATTATAATACTCTACAATGGATTTCTGACGACGTTATCATTTGGCTAATTTGAATTTTACCTTCCTTTGACATAAATAGATGGCACCACTATCTCTAGTAAAGTCAAAGAATGGCCTTCTCTAATAACAGGGACCTTATCATAATACAGGTCGCAATGATAAAGCCGCCACTTGCTTTAAACTCTATAAATCATGACGATTCAAACTTGCATCTCGTATTAAACACAATTTTTAATAAATCACGTAATATAGTGTATATAATTATATAATATTCTTCGAGCATTGTACTGACAATACGTCAGTATTTTTGAAAATGACAGAAATATATTCTCAAATAAAGATGTATTGGTGGCCTATACACAGACATGGGCAAAATCGATAGTGATATTCACTCTCACTCAAGAGTGCGAGTGGAACTAATTAAAAATGTACCCTCTTTCTCACTCTCGCTTTTCGTCACTCGCCGAGTGCACTCTTCCCCAAAGAGTGATATTAATAATAATAATAATCAGCTAGGCTAATACCCAAGGCACCACCTTAGGCCTAAGTCATCAAGCGACTTTTGAAGCCATTAATTCAGGTGGCCGGGTTACAATGCGTAGGAGGGTGGTGCGTCCTCGGAAACAAGGGCATTTTTTGCTTATAAAAGTTTTTCCAGTCGGTTTTTTTGAAAAATAAAATTTAGGTAGTCGAGAGTATAGTTCAAGGCACGTGTATATTAATTTTCAGAGCTGTATCCCAATTTCGAACAATTTATCACCATGCGCTCTCACTATAGGGAGTGGAGTGAGAAAAGTGTGGGGTGATACCACTCGCCAAAATTCACTCCGAGTTTTGCCCAACTTGGCCTATACATCGTCCTATAACAACAATCGATTTTGTTATCGGTAGGAAATAGCAAATCTAACTGACATCTGAATTTATTTAATAAAGTATTCCGCGTTCCTATCTTGATAAAGAGACAATTATGCGCCGACAGATTTGCATAAATAAGAGGTGTGCTGGTCAAGACGGTACCTGGAATTCCCCTGTCGTTAACAATACTAGCAATTAAAGTCATGAGGATGCTCGCCATTCACTTTTTGGTCGTTATTGGATTTGTCAATGGTAAGACAATTTACTATACTTCCTATTTTACCAAAAGAGATTGGCGTTTGCGTTTATTTTAATTATATTTAACTATCTCAAAGCTTCATCTGTATTAAAGGTGCACTTACAAGGAGACATCCCGAGGTGTTTCTCCCCGATTTCTTTCAAACTCGGGGGTTGAGTAGACGTTCATGTACGTTGAAAGCTCCTAAAGGGAAAAGTTTCAATGGCAATTCGTTTTGCCATGGCAACCAAAAATGTCTTTCACAACTCAAATTTAATTACCTTAATCTACGTAAAATAGCATGGAAAAATCACGGCTTGCGTTTTATCGATTTTATCCAATTTTATCGATTTTGTTCAATTTTATTGATTTTACTGAATTTTATCGATTTTATCCCATTTTATCGATTTTACTGAATTTTATCGATTTTATCCAATTTTATCGATTTTACTGAATTTTATCGATTTTATCCAATTTTATCGATATTAATGAATTTTATCGATTTTACTGAATTTTATCGATTTTATCCAATTTTATCGATTTTATCCAATTTTATCGATTTTACTGAATTTTATCGATTTTATCCAATTTTATCGATTTTACTGAATTTTATCGATTTTATCCAATTTTATCGATTTTTACTGAATTTTATCGATTTTACTGAATTTTATCGATTTTACTGAATTAATTAAATTTGAGTTGTGAAAAACATTTTTGGTTGCCATGGCAAAACGAATTGCCATTGAAACTTTTCCCTTTAGGAGCTTTCAAGATACATGAAGATCTACTTAACCCCCGAACTGGAAAAAAATCGGGGAGAAACACCTCGGGATGTCTCCTTGTTAGTATAAGCAGAAGTATACAGGGTCTTTTTTTTTGCTCGGAAAAGTGTTTTTTTTCAAAAACTATTTATAGTACCGATTTCAAATTTGGAAGGTCAATTCTCTATACCGGGGGACATCAGTTTGAGAAATTTGAGCGTTTTCGGTAATGTTTTTCACCAATTTTGAAAAATTATTTTTCGACCACTAGGTGCGAGATAAAAAATTTCTATTATAAAGTTGTAGGCCGTCATCGAAAACCCTTAAAAATTGTTCACTCGACGAAAAACAACTTATTTATCAGTGAAAATTCGAGCTTGAAAAATTTACAAGTTGGTGAAGCCAAATTACGATTGTTTGAAACGATAATTGAAAAGGGAACAAGTCTAATACAAACGTAGTAGAGTTTTCACACTTGAAAAAATGTACACGTTTGGTTTTTAAATGCAGATATTTTATTCACATAAATTTTTACAAAACATTTTCAATAATATCACCATTGGCTGCAACACAGGTTTGTGCGCGGACAATTAAGTTCTCAAACGCTTTCTCTAACATTTCTGGTGTGACGTCTCGGCAAGCACTGATTATTCGTCTAATGAGTTCCTCCCTAGTTTCAATGGGCGTGGCGTATACCTTTGCTTTAACGAATCCCCAGAGAAAATAATCCAGCGGTGTTAGGTCAGGTGACCTTGCTGGCCAATGCACTGGACCATTTCTCCCTATCCACCTTTCAGGAAACTCGTTGTTGAGGTGCTCAGTTACTTGCCGGGAAAAATGCGGAGGGGCGCCATCTTGCTGAAACCACAACTGACGTCTTTCAGCCAATGGAAGGTCGTCGATTGCGTCACTCAGTTCGTTCTGTAGAAAATGTAAATAACTTTGGCCGTTGAGGTTCGTCGGCAGGAAAAAGGGACCAATCAAACGGTTTCCAACAAGTCCAACCCAAACATTGACCCGTTCAAATTGAACCTGGTGATGATATTCAAAACCCCAATGTGGGTTGATGTCAGACCAAAGATGGCTGTTTTGATGATTAAAGGGCCCATCTCTAGAAAATGACGCTTCGTCGGAGAACAAAACATGGCGCAAAAATTGTCTATCTTCTTGGACAGCATTTAGTAACCAGTTGCTAAATTCATAACGTCTTTGATGGTCTCCGTCAATTAGTCCTTGGTGGAGCGTAGCTCTGTATGGGTGATAGCGATTCTTACGAAGAATTTTCCACACACGATTTGCAGAACAACCCAAATCAGCAGCGGCGTTAGCGCAACTGTGACGAGGATATGCCACAAAGTACGCGAGTACATTGTTCTCGAAGTCTAAATCCGGTTGACCCAATCCGCGAAACCTAGGTTGCAAGTTACCAAATTGATTGAAATCGTGAATTGCTCGTCTTACTGTATTTACAGATGGTGCTCCATTTGGATGTCTTTCTGCGAAGATTTCAGTCACTCTTCTAAGGTTTTGCGCTGCTTCTCCATAGTAAATGGCAACTATCTCGGTACGCTCAGCTACTGAATAACGAGGCATTGTTCGAAATATTATCAAACACTAATAATAATCTCCCAAAGTTTTCCTTTAAATACCCAATGCATGTTTAGGATTGACCTATAGCCTCGTGTTTTTTAAATCCGGTCGTTTTTTTAACCAAAGTTTCAACTGGATTAGGTAATTCGGTTTCAATTATCGTTTCAAACAATCGTAATTTGGCTTCACCAACTTGTAAATTTTTCAAGCTCGAATTTTCACTGATAAATCAATTGTTTTTCGTCGAGTGAACAATTTTTAAGGGTTTTCGATGACGGCCTACAACTTTATAATAGAAATTTTTTATCTCGCACCTAGTGGTCGAAAAATAATTTTTCAAAATTGGTGAAAAACATTACCGAAAACGCTCAAATTTCTCAAACTGATGTCCCCCGGTATAGAGAATTGACCTTCCAAATTTGAAATCGGTACTATAAATAGTTTTTGAAAAAAAACACTTTTCCGAGCAAAAAAAAAGACCCTGTATAAAAATTTTAATCCTTCAGAGGCTCAGCTTTATTTTTCAAAACACGTTCGGGAAGAAAAAAATAGTGCTAAGCGGAGACCGTCATATATTAATTTATTAATACTAATTCATCAGGAAAATATAGTTTATCATCTCTAATAACAGGGGTCTTTTCATTTTACAGGTGGCAATGATAGAGCCGCCACTTGCTTTAATTTAATGCCATTTAGTTGAACAAATTCGGAGGCAATTTAACTAAGTTTCAGCTCATCCATTGTGGCACTTTACTAGCAGCTAATCTTTCTATAGCAACTATAGCTTGAAAACAAGTTGTCAGTGCGATTTTCTCTGAATTTTATCGGTTAAAACTGGTATTAAAGCTACCTTAAACTGGGTTTTAAGGTGTGGTATGATCAATTGACCATGGCTTATTAGATACAGTTCGAATTGACTTTTGACTGCTAAGAAATCAAAGAGGCGAAATATGGCAATAATTTTCCACTTCAAATGTTATTGTAGAAAGCTATTGAGTTTTAAGTTTGATAAACACCTCGATTATTACGCATATCATCCTTAAATATATTAGAAAGAATGAATTTATTTATACCTAGGGAGAATATCTATGTCGAGACGGTTTTTAGCCCTTCTCTCAATCCACCCGTTGGTCCCCCCAGTACGCTCCTCCGCTTAAAATAAAACGAATAGTCCCGGTATTTCATTGGCTGCTTAAAATTTACGTTTAACGTGCCCGGCGATTGTCGCAACATAATCATTCTTCCTAAATATAAATAAATACATTCTTGATATTAGACAAGATAGAAAAGACAAAAAAATATATTTTGAAATTAAAATTTTGTCCAATTGTTTACGTTGTTTAGCTTCAAACTACTATTTAAAAACCCTATTTCCGGAAAACGTTGAAGGAAGTGTGTGTCAAATTTAAGGCGCTGTAATAACTTTGGATAGACGTCGCCAAAAGCTACAAGGTCTACTAAAATTGGGTACTGATTGGTGCTTGGTAAATGACGCCTTAACATAAATTATATCATAAGTGGATAACAATCATTAGTATGCCACTTCCTATTCACCCAATGCAATTTTTTTTAATGATAGTCTGTTTCGCCTATGAAAACGTAAACCATTTATTACCGACGGACTGACAACTTTTCGCGAACTGCTCCTAGTATTTGGAGGATGCCCGGAAATCGGCGACGGTCCTGGCCGGCAGCCTTTTCGACGGACCAGCCAAGGCCTATTGAAAATGCTTTCAAAAGTGTAAATAACGCTTACTTTTAGAAAATAATGATGAATCATTGATCTGAACATAAAAATAACTATTATAAACATTTCAGAAGTTAGTTTCTTCGAATTTAAAACCTAAACGCGTGTACGCTCGTATTTCTCGCCATCAAACTAAATAAGTATTTTGTCAACGGAAAGAGTAGGAAGGAGTCATAACGCGAACAAGTAAAGAGACCCAGAAGTGGGGGAGAAAACTAAGCTTAATTGGGGAAAAATATGCGGTACTTCGGCCGATAGGCCTTCAAGGTGAAAAACTTAATCAAGAGTAGGAAGGGACGAGTTCCCTGTTCGAAACCTTCCTATTTCGCAATCACTCTACGACAGACTATCATTAACCGAATTTGTTCTGTGCAATACTTATGTTTATTATCCACTTATCATTATACTAATAATAATAACATTTTAATATAGAAAACATAATGAAGGATAGGCTCTATTTAAATTTTCAGTGTAGCTAAGAATGGATTTATTTATACGTTAGGCAGAATGACTCTGTGTTGAGGTTCTAGAATTTTCCTCCAGCATGAGAAGGGTGAAGGAAAACAATCACTAGGATGTGCTTCAATCGCGTCGCAAGACGTCAGTCTTAGGCAGCCAATGACATACCGGGCTGATTTGAGTTGGTTTATGGGGAAGGAGCAACGCTAAAAATTGTCTCAACATAGCCATTGTACCCAAGTAGAACTAAATGCTTAGGTTCTTTAACGGTTCACAGAATGGTTGGAAAAATTCGGCCCGAATTTCGGGTAGCTCCTGACTTCCGTCACATGATTCAGACCTTTCCGCATCTCAGAACACGTGATTATGTGGCCTTTATATAGCATATTATCGGGAGCTTTTGTTATTTGGATATTCTGCATTTTAGAACGTATTGCCACCATTAGATGGCAGACGAAGCGTTTTTCGCTTAGAATGGCCATCTATAAGCACTTTGCGGAAGCTTGCTGTAATTTTATAAACGTTTTTTTCGCACGTTTTAATATTTTTTTTTTTTACTCGTTATGAGCCATTGTAACGGGTGGGACAATACAGTCCGCTCGTCTATTTGATTAATCAGGTGCGAGATATGTGTTACGGCCACGCCATCGGGGGATACTTGGGGATAGGGTTGGGACACCCGTGGCGGAAGTATGACAACCACCCATTGGGGGATTAGTGGTCGTCCTCACACGGCCATCCACAAACTCTGCCTCCCGGACGCCTGGGATTACAGGAGTGAGCCACTACTCCCGGCCGTTTTAATATTAAAGCAAGTGGCGGCTCGACGCAAGTAGCTCTATTTCAATAGATGTCGCTAGCGTCCAATTAAAAAAAACCCCTTTCGTTGCGTTGATTGGATCGTTTGTAAATTGGTCAATAACATAAATTACAGCAATTATAAACAATATTTTACACAGGATATATAATTTATGTTAAAGCCCACTAAATAGAGTATAAGTTGTCTAACTATAATACTTTACAATGGCGTTATCATTTCTCTATTTAAAATTTTAGATTCCTTTGATATAAATAGATGGCACCACGCTCTCCAGTAAAGTTGTGTTTTTCCAAGAATCGGATAGATTAATGGCCATCTCTAATACGGGTGGCAATGATAGAGCCGCCACTTGCTTTAAGGAAAATTGAAATGGTCAGATTGGTTATTTTTTAAAATTGATTAAAACTTCAACAGGGTACCTAGAAAATCAAACTTCAGAATACGAAGATTATGGCTCTACGGACACAACCTTAAGTAAACCTTCTTTTTTTTAGAATAGAAAAGAAACAATTTAAAACGTCAACAAAAACGAGGTAACTTAGCGCCCTCTTTTAATAGTTATAGGTGTATTTCCCCGCAGGCTCGAAATGTGACATTGTTGTATTATTTTTCAAATTAAAGTTAGTTAGTTTTAAAACGAATGAAAAGTTTTATAAAACTGCGAAAGCGTTTCCGGAATGGGCTTCTAAGTAAAGCACCTTCCAGCAACTCAAAGACAAAAGCGACTTCTTCTGCCATCTATTGGTAAAATACAGAATATTCAAAATAATACAGTCCCCCGAAAATCTTCATAGAATATAATAAATAAACAAACTATATACTATAATAACAAGTTAAATATCACCTCAATTATGTTTCAAATAAAGAAATACGCTCTAAAGGTCCATGCTGAAAAATAATATTTTCATCTTTAGACAGACATTGCAAAATAAATTCCAACTGGATGTAAACTAAAAACGATACAAGACCAATAACTCTAAATATATTAAGGTAGGAATTTCAAACTTTCAGGACACTTAGAACGTTGTGAGAGTAACTTGACAACGGAAATTTCCATGACCTTGAACCATGTCTTCAAGGTCATTTAAAATTTATCTCGACAACCATTAGAGATACAAAGTTAGTTTCAATTAGAAAAGTGTTCTACGTCACATTCTAGCCGTCAACTTCACGTCGTATTTTCAGCGGGGAAATTTCCACTTCTCTCATTATGCTCATTTTTCAGCGGGGAAATTTCCACTTCTCTCATTATGTTCATCTTTCAGCGGGGAAATTTCCACTTCTCTCATTATGCTCATTTTTCAGCGGGGAAATTTCCACTTCTCTCATTATGTTCATCTTTCAGCGGGGAAATTTCCACTTCTCTCATTATGCTCATTTTTCAGCGGGGAAATTTCCACTTCTCTCATTATGTTCATCTTTCAGCGGGGAAATTTCCACTTCTCTCATTATGCTCATTTTTCAGCGGGGAAATTTCCACTTCTCTCATTATGTTCATCCTTCAGCGGGGAAATTTCCACTTCTCTCTTTTCGCTCATTTTTCAGTGGGGAAATTTCCACTTCTCTCTTTTCGCTCATTTTTCAGTGGGGAAATTTCCACTTCTCTCTTTTCGCTCATTTTTCAGTGGGGAAATTTCCACTTCTCTCTTTTCTCTAATTATTGAGCAGGGAAATTTCCGCTCCTGTCATTTCCATTTTGTTCTATTTTAAAAATATATTTAACCAAAACCTCTAAAAATGAGAGGAGCACGCCCATCGCGGTTCCCAAAGTGAAATACGTGGTGGAGCTGCAATAGCCTTCTAAAAACCGAAGCTTTTGATAGCGTAGGGAAACTATAGCCAATTTCCAAATTCCAGGTCAAGGGACATCGACACAACGGTCCACTGTCACAACACCTTCCTCCGGTAGCTCCACGAGCCGCGCTATTTCGCCGAAGGAGCAACGCAAACGAGAATGCAAAGTGGCGCACCGGAACATGGCAAACGTCACTGTCCAAGTACGTCTCTTCTTACTATGAATTCTTTCCATTCCAGACCATCGGTAGTTTGAATTAACTCTTCTTACTATGGTCAACTTTTCAGCTGGTCATTTATTGGGTTTCCATTCGATTCTCTGTTAACAGTTGCGATATCTGATATCAGATTATCCGCATTTGCGCTCAGATTTTGCCAGATCAGTTGATACGGGTCAAATAAATTATACATACCCCAATTTAAACACCTTTTGTTTTTTTATAAAAAAAAATCTTCGACATTTTTTAATATTTCATAGGGGGACCCTTAGAATCTCATGTTAATAGGCGCTTAAATAAATCATCCTCCAAGGAAATCGCCAAGAAGTAATATTTCTGAGAGCCAGGACCCAAAAGGTATTGTTTATAAAGTGTTTGGGGAAATAATGAAAACTTTTCACCTGTAAACCAAACGTCGTGTTTTTGCCAAGCCTTAATAATTAAGTCAAAAAAGCTACCTGGTTAAAAGATAACGTTTGTGGCTGCCGTAAAGGTGAAAAAGTTTCATTATTTTAACAAGCACTATATAAACAGTGACTTGTAGGTCCTGGCTCTTGGAAATATTACTTCTTGGCGATTTCCTTGGGGGATGATTTATTGAAAGAAAAATGTTATATTTTAGTTGTCAAAAACCTTTTTGGTTGCCATGGAAAAAACTCAAGCCCGTAGCAGCTTTTCCCTTTAGGGTTTTTACCTCTCCGAGGGGACAAAGTCCCCTAGGAGGGGTTATACAACGACCGTGTCTGTCTGTGGGTGGGTCTGTGGGTGGGTCTGTGGGTGGGTCTGTCTGTCAGGACTGCGAACGCGTTCGCATTTTCGGTGCAAAGTGTAATCACTGCGTACGCAGTTTCTCAAAGGGTTGGCAAAACCACCGTGCGACGGTGAGCGTTAACGGATGCATTTGCGGTTTGGTTTGGATGGTGTTTTTTCGCTCACCGTCGTGACGGTTTGGTGTATTACGTTTTTGTAATGTTTGTGCGTAGGTTGTGAGTGTTGAATTTGTTGTGTTTGTGTTCTGATGGATGTGCATGTTGAGTCTGTGGGTGTGTGGCCTGCGAACGCGTTCGCATTTTCGGGGCAAAGGGTAATCACTGCGTACGCAGTCGAACAACCGTTTCAGCAGTTTAAAGGTTGGCAAAACCACAGAGTGACGGTAAGCGTTAACGGATTGCATTGATTTTTTTTCGTTAACGTTTGTTATAAGTGCGTATTCTCCACCTCCTTCTTATTGACTGAGTGTTATGGCAACCTCTCAACTTCCAATGGCAGGGTTTCCACCAATTGTTTACGGTAACCAACTTAGTTTCAATTTGCGGTAGCATCGAGCGGGATTCGAACCCGAGCCTTCCTGCATGGCAGGCGAGTGCTCTACCACAGAACCACCGATACATGTTACACTTCACAGAAAATTATAAGCGGAAGCGTTTATTACAAATTAACAGAGTAATAAATTTCGGTTTTTATTAAAATAGAACGAAATTTCGTGTTCCATTTAAATTATTGCATCGAAGATATTATAATGTAGCGTCTTCTCTGTTGATTAAAAAAATGCGCCGCCCAGGTTTTGAACCCGAACCCTTCTACATGGCTGGCGAATGTTCTACCACAGAACCACCGATACATGTAACAGTTATTTGAAAATTATAAACTCAGCTTAGCGGCAGAGTATACTAATGGTTTTTAAAGTCTACATTTTTTACGTATGAAATTTTAAAAATCAAATCTGGTTTTAGCGCAGTCAGCAGAGATAAGAGGGTTAAAGGGTAGAACCTGTGGGTTTTTTGTTATTTATTTACGAGTTTTCTTATCGTCTTTAAAAAAGTTGTAATAATGCAAAAGCGTTTATTTAACGTGTATTTATGTAAGAGCGGTCGTTTCGTCAAGTGGCTCTCTGTGCATTGTTGATGGTAAGGTTTTTGCTTCTTGTTAATACATTTGGTGTGGAAATTTGGATATCTACGATTCCTAATGCTGTCGTTGATTTCCTGGGTGAGAAAATTACAAATACCCTCTGTAGATATTTCTTTCATTAAAATTTGCTTCGTATTATATTTAACTGATAAACTTGTTCTGTAAATAGGGTTAAATTCAATTGTGAATTGTTTTAGTACGTCTAACTCGCTGTTGTAACTACTTAATTTATATTATTCTGAATAAATTAAACTCGGTTGTTTGGTCTCAATTATTTAAATTAAAATTAAAATTTTATACCGGGCGGGATTGAACCGGGATTACGTTTTTAGTAAATAACTCTTGAATTGCGGATATATCTTTAAGGGTCATCTCGAGAGATTAATACTACTAGGGACAATTCTTCCGAGGAGAGGTATATTTTGGCTTGCCAACTTGTTTTAAGCTACACGAAGGTCAATTTAACACCCGAGATCAAACAAAATTGGTGAGTTAAAACGAGGGGTAAGACACTCTGCGAACTCGTTGTTCACTGCCGTACCTTTAACAGTGCTAAATGGAACTCGCGAACTCTTGAAAATATGTACCTTTAACCGTGCTAAATGCACGAACTCGGTGTACATATTATCTGAAACTGTCTTACCCCTCGAGTTAAAATTTGGGTAGTCTCTAGTAGCGTAGCCAGGATTTGGTTTCGGGGAGGGCACACAATGAAAAAAAGTAAAACAAAAAATAAAAAAATTATACATACAACCATACGTTTCGGGGGGAGGGTATGTGCCCCCTGTGTCCCCTGGCTACGCCACTGGTAGTCTCCATGTTAGTATAATGATTGGAGATATTATCAAATTGCGGCAATTCAATTTGATTGGAAAGTTGTATCGATGGCAATCCGCAATAGAGAAAATGGTTTCTGAGATATTCGCCCTGGATCGTTTTTTAGTGGACACCCTGTATATTGATGGTCCTTTTCAGTTATCGGAGCACGGTTGCCAGTCAGCCTGCGTGCAAATAGTGCAACGATGGGAGTACAATCCCGATACGGAGGCCGTGACGGAAGTGGAAGACATTCGCATGATCGACCCGCCGCACCGAATGCCCAATGGTCTGAAATGCGGAAAAGGCTTCGGAAAGGTGACATTGGCCCTTGCGTCTTAAAGCAAGTGGCGGCTCGACGTGAAGTAGCCATTTTTTCAAAATAGATGTCGCTAGCGTCGAAATCAAAAAGGTGGTACTTATAGGGACCCCTCGCGCTCATTGGATCGTTTGTAAATTGCTCAATAACAAAGATTATAGCAATTATAAACAATATTTTAACACGGGATATATAATTTAGGTTAAAGTCCACTAAATAGAGTATAAGTTGTCTAATTATAATACTCTACAATATCTCTCTGACGACGTTATCATATGGCTATTTGGAAGTTTAGCTTCCTTGGCCATTAATAGATGGCAGCACGCACGCCGGTAAAGTCGCATTTTTTTGAAGAATCAGATAGATTCATGGCCATCTCTAATAAAAGGGGCCTTTTCATAATACAGGTGGCAATGATAGAGCCGCCACTTGCTATTTAATAACCCCGGTTTTAATGGTCCATTATTAACGGGACAGGAGTGCTTGTCTGGGAAATGTGTCTCCTCTTTGTGGGTGGAAGAGTGCCGTGGCAAACTCACCGACTCCCCCTTGTGGCAAGTGGATCAGGTAAGATAATTCATGTCATTAGAAGTTAATTATAACTCTTACAATATTAAGTATTCATCTCCATATCTGCTAATATTATTATAAAGGTTCTGGATTTTTCAAAAGACTTTTCGACGGACTGAAATACGTCATATAGAGGTTTCTAAAAATACTACAGGGTTGCACAAATGGGTGATCTTTAGCAACTTTGATCACGCGCTGTTCACGCTTCAGCGGCCAACACATTCGTCGAAATTCTGCGAGCAAGGATTTTCCCCCTATAAACTGTGCTATAGTGTGTAGGAGGTCAGCACCACGCTCGGTTTTTATATTGGCTTCAATGTAAAAACTATTTAAAAAAAATAATCCGCAAGGGGCGCTCAAATCATACACATCTTTTGCCCATAGGTTAACACAGAAACGTCAACGAATGAGATGGCCGCTGTAGTGCGAGAGAGCGCGATAGATCAAAGTTGGCCGTGTCTTTAGTAAACGGTGATTTCAACCATACATGGGCATTTTTGAGCGGTATTTGAGCGCTAATGTAAAAAGACATTTAATCGCTCATCTACGCTCAAAATAACTAAGCCGCTCACGAGAGCTGCCCATCTCTGATTTCAACATGGTGACTTCAACCTTGAATTTACTATATCGATAAAATACGGTTTAATTAAGTTAATATCCACCCGCAATTTAATTTCTACATTTGGCGTCGTTAGTGAGGAATTAATCAAGTATGTATTCAGGTGAAAAGATAATTTTGTCCTCCACTGTCACCTCCTTTTTAATGATTTCCGGAAGATATTGTCAGCCCATACTGAGAGAAAGCCAACCATCATCCCAGAGTGGTTATTCACTTACCGCCACAAAGGGAAAAAGATTGCGCGATGAAAGGTTAATGGTGCTCAGTAGCGGCGCTAAGGGTGGGCTGAAGTGGGCTTTAGCCCCCCTGCATTTCTGAGAGGGGCCACATATTTATATTAAAAGGGCCACATATTCATAATTCAGAGGCCACATATTTTAATTTATGAATTTTCATTATCTCTAGAAATTTGTTTTATTACGAAGAAACGTTTTTCTGGAAAAAAATCTTTCAAAATCAATTTGTTTACTCAAAAAGGTAGTAGACCATAAACATATAGATTCTGGAGGAAGGTAGCGGAAATTGAGAAAAAGTTGAAAAGAAAGGGGCTTATGGGAATTTAGGGAAATATCCCAGGCATGCACGTGTCCCCCCCAGGTCAGATACAAGGTCAGTAGGGTGTCCAGAAAACGCGACGAGAGCCGCAACAATAAAACGACCTTGCTCTTCTCGCTTCCTGGAAAATTTTGGGTTTATTCGATTTCACCACTTTTGCGAAATATGGTCCATCCAAGGTTCCCGCTAAGGGCCACAACATTCTTAGGGGCCACAAAATAATTAGCCCACCTGTGAAAAAACCTTAGCGCCGCTACTGATGTTGCTACCCAGATATTATCTGCTTACGTAAAGGCATTCTTGGTTTGGGTTCGTGTGATAGGTAAAACAAATCGAGGTAGCCAGCGCAAAAAAATAAACTTATACAGTATTTAAAGTCCCTGCTGCTTGGTTTTGCGCTAATTGCAGCCTACTTCCAGGGGCTAGTAGGCCACACTTTGAAGCTCTCTGGCGCTCTTTTCACTCATCGTAAGAAAATGGGGGAAAAACAGGCATACTTCTCAACTCACCCCTTACAACTCCTTAAACCTTTTGCATAAACATTTGAAACACCCTGTAGATAAACACCAAAGATGCGCGTATTTGAGAGGATAAGCACATAGAGATAACGTGTAGGGGTAGCACGTGGCACTAAATGTAGTTTTCTAGAGAGGTTTAATCTTTGTAATATATCTTTTTAAGTATTCATCTTCCATTAAATTTATCGCTTTAATGTTATTTTGAAAAATGAATGTACTTAAATTGAGTACTAAGTTTCATATTTTTTATGGATTACCCAATTTAAACATTTCTGCCACCATTTTTAAGATAAGCTTCCTGTAACTGGCACTAGTTACGTCAAGTACAACTGATCGTAGCGCTGGATAGCACGCGATTTTTCAATTTGGAATCTCCGCCTTTTAAATTATGGCTTTAGCTGTGCTTGAAGTTTACGAATTTACCCACTCTAGACAGGGAAATCAGACTTGGAAAGATGCGAGAATATGATTAACCAGATTTACGAAGTACGGATGAGGAGGAGCTATTCGTTTTTTAGACAGATTTTTCAAACGCCGGTGTGGCCCTTTAAAGGGGAACGGCCAAGTTTTTCCAAATATGGCCTTATTTCCGTATCAAAAGATTAACAAGACGTTCAATATACTAACACGTACCTTTCTTTGTCTTGAAAAAATAGCTTTTGCCCCAAAAAGTTGAAACGAAAAATAACGACAGGTGTTTGGGTTTTAATTTTCGCCGCCATCTTAGGGGCTGCCGCCAGCGCCCCTAACCCCGTATGAGCGATTTGCGAACTATCCTAACTTTTAAAATCGCGCAATTTAGGCTTAGGTCTCTTATAAATGGAACGCGCCGCGCGTGCAAAACAAATTTTTTGCGTCTTCAGCAGCGCGCGCTTTTACGTTGTTTTTGTGTCTCACCGACTTCTCACCAGGTGTCGCGGCGGACGCGCGCTTTTCGTTTTCCCGAAATATCTTTATTTTATTAAAAATTAACCACTCAATATTTTTGGATGCGGTTTTCGCCATAAATTTTAGTTTTTAATGGGCTATGGGCCAACTAACTGGTTAAAGCTTGACCGTTCCCCTTTAAGTTTCCGATTCTTTTTGAAAGTATGCTTTTCTCACTCCCTCTTCAATAGAAAACTCTGACTTTCCCCGACTTTTATGCGGGTTAAATGGTGGATTAATCAATATAATTTTTACATCGTCCAGTTTGGTAACGGAACTCGGAAAAATTTAACGTTGATTCCGTCTACTCTTCAGTGGTTTCGCACCTTTCAACTTACGCAGGGTCGAGTTGAGAAGCCGTAACAAATAACGGGGGCCCGTGCATCCTAGCTGGGGCCCCAGGTTGCAACAAATAAGGTGCCCTTCTGAACAGTTTCGCCTCGAAATCATATGGTTGCCTACAGTGATAACGGCTCTCATGTAACCCCAAATTAAGGTTTTTCAGGGGACCGGACCCGCAATCGGCCACTCCGTACATACTATGACAAGTTTTTATGGAATATCACTTAATTTGTGAACAAGCCCTGAAGCCGTCATCTTTAACTGAACTAAAATTTAGATTATCTCCATTGCTCGAAATTTAGCACTTATTCTGAATCCAAACGCAACGGTTCCCTCTAAAACGAGCAGATCGTGCCCATCACTAATTTCAAAGTATAGTTTAGCTTTCCCAACTTGTTTTTTTCCCTTTTCTCGCATGTAGGATGACTGTTCCACGACGTGTCGAGGCTGGAATCGACGTGAGATAAAGGCACCAAGAAACGAAGGACAATTCTGCGGCCCCAATGTACGTCTCACTCAATTGATCTTATTTTCATTTGTTTTCGAAAGTAATTAATTGATGGGGGCTTGTAGCACACTTGCCAAGAAGGTGAATGCGAAGAGGTGCTCGAAGAAGACTCGAATATTCCAGTTTAATACAAAAATTCAATCCCGGAAATGTATACCGCGTCGAGAAAGAAAATATATATTAAACATTTCAAATTATTTCGACGTGTTTTTAATCTTACGACAAACGCGTGGCAAAAAATAAAAAAAATCTATCAGGATTTTTTTACGAAGATGTCAGAATAAATGCCTAGCAACCAATTGACCACAAGCGTAATAGGAATAGTACATAGACGGTAAAATATCATTGTCTCGTCACGCCATCTAACGACCACTTACAGAACTAATATGATTTGTGTTATTTATAGCAGAGAGAGTAAAGACTGTACGATACGCCATCTATTGAATATTAAAAATTTGGTATATAACAATTGATTATTAAATATTAGGACATTTTAAAAGAATGAAGAGCAGAAAAATGTATTGATTTCATAAAATAATTTGATTTATATAATTTCTAGAATGTAGTTTAGGGTATCAATGTAGAGCCAAGTTACATCGAACCACGGCCAGCGGAACTAATATGGTTTTAATTGTGTAACCATGGACCAGGAATCTAAGGAGACCTTCTTTTCAGGTTTTAAAAAGCACGCGTTAATACTCGAATAGGAAAATCACGATTAATTTTAGTTCAATGTGGACAAACTTGGCGTCGCTGAAATCGATTTCCGACGTAGTTTCGTAGAGAAGCTGGAGCGTTCATGTTCAATTTTGACAATATGACGCCGTTGTTGTTGGTTAAATAATGAGGCTTAGTAAGAATTGGACCTTTTTTTAAATTGGTTCTTTAAAGCTAGTCCCCTGAGATTCTTGGTCCATGGTGTAATTTATAGAAGAGTTAATAAAGACTGTACGATAGCCATCTATTGAATATTAACAATTTAGTATATAACATAATATACGATAAAATTTTAGGGCACAAAAATGTTCATGATACCATAAATTTCTTGGTTTTTCATAATTTCAGATATCTAGTTTGTCGTACCAATATAGATGGCGCAAATCAGCAAATTGAGCATTTTTCTCAGTCTGAAAAATAGGAATGAACTGCGCAAGAAATTAAGACTGCGTTAGCCTCTCCGTAAAAAACCCTTATAATATTAACACCAGAGCCATATCCTGCTAAAAATTGTAAGTCTATTTTGTAATCGGTTTCCATATTCTACTCGCCATTATTTTACGCGTAAGTGAAGCTGGTAGCAGAGGACAATCTACCAGAACAAAATAATTTATTATTTTGTCAGCAGGTGGCTATGGTATCAATATAAGGCCCTTATTAATAATTTATCAAGAAGAAAACTTTCTCGCCATTACGAGAAGAACGTGGGGCTAACCACTATCTAAAAATTGTAAACCAATTACAGGCACATTAAGCAAGTGGCGGCTCTATCATTTCCAGCTGTATTATGAAATGACCCTTGCTATTAGAGATGGCCATGAATCTATCCGATTTTTCGGAAAACGTGACTTTACTAGCGTGGTGCCATCTATTTATGTCAAAGGAAGCTAAATTTTAAATAGCCAAATGATAACGTCGTCAGAGAGCCATTGTAGAGTATTATAGTTAGACAACTTATACTTTATTTCGTGGACTTTAACCTAAATTATTTATCCCATGTAAAAATATTGTTTATAATTGCTGTAATATATGTTATTGACCAATTTACAAACGATCTAATCAACGCGAGGGGTACCTATAAATACCGCCTTTTTGATTTTGACACTAGCGACATCTATTGAAAAAAAGAGAGCTACTTCACGTCGAACCGCCACTAGCTTTAAGCTAAGTTCAGCCTTCGGTTATGCTAAATCTATAATCAGTTACGTAATCCCTTTAGAATAGTCAAAGCTATGGACCAGGCGATAAGGGACTTGTACACGTAGTACAGGAAGTGAAGACGCCACGACAAATAGCGTTTTACATTTGATTACTCGAGATTCGCTCCGAATTTGTCTCTTATGTCTTAGATCTTGCCCCAATCGACTAGAGTAAAACCGCAAATGGAACATTCCCGCGCTTTGTTGTTTTTCGTCTGCTAGTTATTTTAGTTATCGCTTCTTGGTCTGCCATTTTGCCAAAAAAATCTAAAAGGAAATTGCAAAAATTTGCACCGATGTCGATCCGTTGATCTGTCGAAATCGGCAGATCGGAGCTCCCGAGAGCGGGAAATGGAACACACGAAACTTGATCGAAGGAGGTCCGAGCACGCAAATGGAACATAAAATGATGATCAAAGCGATCTAGAGCGCTCAAGAGCAGTCAAATGGAAAATGCTATTAGATTTAGTAATATCCTTGTTAAGTTATTTATCGCTAACGCCTTTGAGCAATAGCTGCCATCTTAATCATGAAACTTGTAAATACAGTAAAATTATTGCTTCCAACTGCCACCTGGTCGTAATTCTCGGGTATCTGAAGATATCTCAGTTTGACGGATAAGGTGAATCTTTTATTAACTCTCCCAAGCGCTGCCTACGTTAATTAATTAACGTAGGCAGCGCTCCCAAGTAACCGATATGTTATAATTTATTTCAACAGATTCAGTTAGCTATGCAGACATCTGACTAATACTTTTAGTATATATATATATATATATATAATCTTTTGGAAAGCAAATCAAATGAACAAAATTTAAAATTTCCAAAATAATTTAATTAGGGGGATATATAATATCGATAACTGAGATACATTTTAAATCAGAACACACTTAATTCAGATTAGGCTCGGGTTTTAATTAACTGATTTCTATTTTGACTCGTTGTAACTGATCTGATAATAAATCAATGAAAATTCGGATAACATGTGATAATTATTTTCTAGGGTAAGGGAACGCAACTGTTATTTGAGAATCGGGGGAAAGCGCTAAGTAAAATTGCGGTTCTAATTGACTTTACATAGATAAATACACTATTTGAACTTAAACAGAGCCACCTACCACGAGAAAGAGTAAATTTTACAACTACACTATACTGATCTGTTGTAAGAAAATTCAATGATCTGAAACACCCCCCAGCTGGTACTATCTTAGTGGAAATCGTGTACAAACTACGTGCATTGTTCACTATTGTGAATTTATGAATTTTATTGAAAAAATATGTCAAAAATTTAAATAAACCTTAGTAAAAGAAAAAAAAAATAACAAAAAACTTCAACTAGAGAATGCATTTTATGAAATAAATTTAAGCCTTTGTAGGGTCAGCTCTAACAAACCCCACAGATGACAAAAAAGATTACGTGTGATTTAGATGTTATATCTGACATTAGAAACATTCTAGCATTCTGGGAAGAACATTTGAATGTGTCATAATTTTTGGAAATTTTTTGGAAGGGTGACATACACAATTCCATGATTCGGGATAGTGCTTATAAAGTAAGTGTCCCGGCTTTCGCATTATCACAATGCAGCCAAATATGGATCCATTAAGGACTGGAGCTCTCTTGACAGTGCTCATTTGTATGGCAGGTGCTTGTGAAGTCGGTAAGTTTCCTAACTTTCTTTTTTGCCGAGTTTTTCTATTTCGAGAGATAATCTCCAAGTATTATAATTATCCTTTTACAAGGCGACCACCCGAGGTGTAACCTACCGATTTGGTTAAACTTGGGAGTTAAATTTAACTCTAGACCTTCGTGTAACTTAAAAAAAACCCTTAAATGAAAAGTTCCAACGAGCTTTAGTTTTGCCATGGAAACCAAAATCTTTTTGACAACTAAAATTAAAAAATTAAAAAATTTAAAAGATTATTTTTTTTATAAAAAAGACAAGAGTGTTAAATTTGGGTGAATATAATTAAATTGGGTAAATATAATTAAATTGGGTAAATATAATTAAATTGGGTAAATATAATTAAATTTGAGTAAATGTAATTAAATTGGGTAAATATAATTAAATTGGGTAAATATAATTAAATTGGGTAAATATAATTAAGTTGGGTAAATATAATTAAGTTTGGTAAATATAATTAAATTGGGTAAATATAATTAAATTGGGTAAATATAATTAAATTGGGTAAATATAATTAAAATGGGTAAATATAATTAAATTGGGTAAATGTAAATAAATTGGGTGAATATAATTAAATTTGGTAAATATAATTAAATTTTGGTAAATTTCGGTAAATGCAAGTGAATTTGGAAAAAAATTTCGAAATTGACAAAATGTATATAAATTGAAATTTGGGTACATTAAATTTATATTATATGTCTAAATTTGGGTAGAATTAAATTTTTTATAGGCTAAATAATGTAGATTTGGAAATTTTTTGGGAAAGATATAAATTTATGAAAATTTAGGAAAATTGATAGAGATTGGTGAAAAATTAAAAAAATTATGTAAATTGTAGAAATTTTGTAAAATTCCATAAATTCGTGTAATTTTGGGTAACCTATAGTAAATACGTGTAAATTTGGTAAATTAATGTTCTACTTAAACAAAATTGTTGAGTTGCACCTCGGGCAGTTTCCTTGTTATTGAGAATCTATATTTCATATATATTTTATGCACAGGGTGTTTAAAAAGGTTATGCAAAAATTTTCAGTAGTTGTAGGGGTGAGTTGAGAAGTATTCCTGTTTTTTCTCATTTTCCTACGATGAGTTAAAAGAGCACCAGAGAGCTTCAAAGTGTGGCCTACTAGCCCCTGGAAGTAGGCTGCAACAAGCTCAAATACCAGCAGCAGGGAAATGCGATTTCAGGGGTACGATGAATTTGCGAATACGTGCGAATTGAGATAAAAAACAATTGTTCACTTTGTTCTTCTGTGTTTAATTAAACTCACTGCACATTTCATATTTACTCATTTGTTTTTTGTTACGTTTTGCCTCAGGAAGATGGGTGGGTTTTTCCGGCTATTTTGACTGATTTATGAGTTGGGTTAATACTTCTAATTCATACACCCGTTACGATCAAATCATTATTGTAGTAACTTTCTAAAAGAAGTATATAAGAAACATGGTTTAAAATTACGTAATTAATGTCCCTTTGTTGTTAAATTTTTATATTTTACGCGGAAGAATATTAGAAACAGGCACGTTTAGGCGGAAGTTCGTGCTCATTGTAACCTGAGTAGAAATTGCGAATGTTTCATTTTTTGGTCTAAGTTAGGTAATTTTGTCGTGAAGAGATATGTTATATTCTTTCGGTATTATTTATCTGGAAGTACTTGTAGCAAAATTAACGAGTCGAGATAAAGTACTGTCCTATAAGAATTTGTGTAATAGTTAGTGTAGGGAGCTGTTGGGTCGCGTGGCATGAAGGGCTTGCCACCACCCTCCTACGCATTGTAACTCGGCCATCTGAATTAATGGCTTTAAAAGTCGCTTGATGACCTAGGCCCTAGGTTGTGCCTTGGGTATTAGCCTAGCTGATTACTATTATTATTATTATTATTAAATTTCTAACTTTAAGAAAACGAATCGAATGACAGAGAAAATCAGATAACAGATGGAATTGGGAGCACAACCATCACTGAGAAATCAAAGTGGTCTGGGGACGTAAACGCCACCGTGCCAGATCAAAATGACCATACAGATAATGCAACTACAGACAGCTACACGAAGACGGACCCTGGGAGTACATACACCTCGTCTGGGGACGGAGATACCGACTCCTTTACAGCAGCTACAGACGGTTACACGCAGCCGGACTCATGGACTAATGACCGGTCTTGGGACAGGGATGAACGCGATAACAATAACAACGAAATCGACGGATACCGCGAAGATAATGATTTCGAAGAGCGGTGGAAAAAAAATAAAGAGTTGTTTAAACATTTCGACCAATTTTGTTTAAAAGAAAGGTATCGCTATACAATTGTAAGTTTGAATAAATCTCAATTTTTGCGGAAGAAATATTATCAATTTCGTAACAGTATCAATTTATAATTTTTCTTTTGCCTAGTTTAATGTGACGATTTGCAAAATTGGGTGCTTTGAAGTCACGGCTGATTTTGAGGCAAAGTTCGTTGCCCAAAGCGATATTCCTGATGGAAATCAGTGCGGAATCAAATCGGTAAGTACATAGTTGAAGCTAGGAATATAATACTGCGTACCTGGAACAGAAATTTGTATTCCCCCATCACGGACTCGCTGTTTTAGCTTCGGCAACGCGAGAGCTATACAATTTCGGACATACGAGCGTAGCGCCATCGTAAAAATAGGCGGAATTTTTTGTCTCTATAAATTTGGCCTACTTTTCATTCTATTCACAAGGATTTTTTGTACAAGTTGAAACACGAATATTCTACCTGGATTCTACGAAACTAATTTCGGAGATGTTTATTTAATTTGAAGACAAAATAAATTAATCTTTAACACGATTTTAAAACTGGCACGCATTTCTAACCAAGTCCCAACGAACACGCGGACGAAATTTGGACTACGATGTCCGCTAGGTGTCTCTAGTACCTTATGTCCGAATTACCCACATTGCCAGGCCTATGAATCCCATATTTCAACTCCAGTATTTCCATCCTCCTAGGTTGAAGATTGCGATTTGAGTATGTATAGGATTTCCTGCCAGCTAAATGTGTGAAGAAATAGCAGACGACTTTTCGATTTAAATATTCCGGGGCTGAAACTTTCAGCTATTGTACATACATCATTTTGAATGAGCAGAAAGCTTTCACGCATTCAAATTAAAATACGGTTTTTGGGTGGCGATACTCGTCACTCTTTGATCACGCTACCCTCCATTGCAATGGCAAATTACATCATCACAATTTTCTAGCCACTATTTAAAGTGGTATCTGACACTAGGCGGAGTGTTACGATGAATTGAAGGTTCGCAGAATCGTTTGAAAACTAGAGACAAATTTCAGGCGGCTCCTCCTCTTCCGTCACGTGACCAAGATTTCAGGTGGCTCCTCCTCTTCCGTCACGTGACCAAGATTTCAGGTGGCTCCTTCTCTTCCGTCACGTGACCAAGATTTCAGGCGGCTCCTCCTCTTCCGTCACGTGACCAAGATTTCAGGTGGCTCCTTCTCTTCCGTCACGTGACCCAGATTTCAGGTGGCTCCTTCTCTTCCGTCACGTGACCAAGACCTACCTATCCACTTCCCAAACCCGTGATTACGTTACCCCACTCTAGAAATCCCTCGCCCGAAATTCAAACCTCCATCAAGATGCTACATTAAAGGAGAACTGTCACCACCCTAAAATTGGTTAAAAACCATATAAATGGATAGAGGACGTCCGAAAATAATTATACAAAATATTTCATGTTAATATGGCCAGTATTTGATTTATTATTAGCAAACAAATTTCGTGTTTTATCCCCCCCCGACTCGAGAATCTTGAACCTACCTGAAGCGCCATCTCGTGAACGAAATATTTTTCCCCCGGTTTTATCGTTTTTCGTTCGGAACTGTCGTCTGCTACGACATTCTCCTTGGCTTTTTAACCTAGTTATAAATCGGGTTTTTAATACGCATTACACGCCGCCCTTTCTCAAATTTTTGCCGCTTCATTCTTTTGGCGCTGCACGTAGGTTCAACCGCGATTTCTTAAATTTTTTAAGCCGTTTGACGTAGGTTGCGGAAAAAGTAGCGTACATTTTTCAATAACTATAAAATTTCAGGGACATAATTATTAATATATTTTCTATCTTTCTGTAAAAAAACCTCGTAAATTTGGGTTTTGGTGACAGTTCTCCTTTAATGATAAAAAAAACCCCATGATAAATTCAAGTGGACACCTTGGGTGAGGGTATCCGTTGGACTCTGCCACTCTGGGGGGAAACCCTGGACAGCCCCTGTTGTTGCGCTCCTGCAAACGATACTGTGATCCTTTAACTTCTGTCGGACCACAGACGAACTAGCAGGCTTCTAAAACCTCAACTTTCAAACTTTTCATATCTCGGTGGTAAAGAAAGTGAATTAAGTATGTTAATTTTCCAAAATAATTAAATGCGGAAAAAATTCCGGAAAATTATTCCACACAAATATTAACAATTGAAACATATTTTACTTTTTGAGGGGTTATTTAGACTAAAAAAAATGTGGTGAAATTTAAATTTGCGAACAATATTTGGCTAATCATGGAATGAAAACCTATTTGTTTTTCCTTTTTTCGGGAAAATACGGAACGTTTTCAGGGAAAAAGGTCTCGGTTATTTTCGCACTAAGACTTTACAGCCTTTCTCAGACCAATCTCTTACAAAGTTGTCCAATATTTGGTTTTTAAGTTTTTCGCCAATGTTTAGAATTTCTAAATTTAATAGTTAATGAAAATAGGGCTAACTATGAAACCTAGGGGGCGCATTGTTTTACCCGTTCTTAAAAAAACCATTCTATCCTCCAAAATGAATGACAAATAATTAGAGGTGTGCAAATACCATTTTTTAAGGATCAAATCAAATATCAAATATTTTTTTCCGAGGCACGTCAAATACCAAATAAATTATTTAAAACGTCAAATAATTTGGTCGAATGTTTTAAGGCAAAACTCCAAGCCAGTTAACTGATCAAATTCCAAACATAGTTTAGAATATCAAATAATTCAACGTTTTTTGTTTTCAAATAACCAAATAGTTTGCATATTTGTCAAAAAATTCAAAAACATTATTGTTATCACGGCAGTAATTGAAAATATGTCCAAAATATGTCAAAAAAAATTAAATCACGGGACGTTTTACTTGCAAATAGAAAAATAATAAAATAATTTCATTTGGACCTTTGGCTAAAAATTTGTGCTTCTTAATACCTTCTTCAGACGAGGCTTCATGCGCCCGTCGGCCTTGATCGACAGATAAAACATTTATTCGCTAGCGCCTTCCCAACCGACCTGCTATCTCAGTTGGAAGAGCGCTGGATTGCGAGTTCAAAATTATTTATATTTAACTAATAAAGTTTTTCCCCTTATATTACCCAATTGCTTGGAAATTTGCATTGATTTAGGCGAAATTAATGATGCAATCACGAAAACATTTCTTATAAATGTTTTGTTAACGCGGGTTTTATTTTAGGAGCGAAATTGATAGTGTTTTGGTTGGGTTAATATCGGGTTGGACAATTCTTGATGCGTAAGGCTTGGTACTGTTTAGGTTGCGGTATAGAAGGCCCATTGTGATAGCAAGAATGGGGTTGGGGTGGCGCCGCGCGCCCCCAGCGCTCGAGCGAAGTGAGTGCGCGGCACCGTCAGGCGCCAATACGGGGAACACTTGAATACTCGGTGCAATGCTCAAAAACATAGGGAACAAAGGCTTAACTTTAAATTTCCTTAAGTCCACGAATAATTGTTTCCGAGAAAACATTTTTGCACCATTGAATCCCTAGCATCTTAACCTTTTTTTTAGATAAAAAAAATAAAATTGGGCTTAGGGACCTATAATTAAAAAATCCCTACCTTACAATAATATAGTACAATTTATTATCTTTTGTAAAAACGTAATTCAATAATTTATTAAATAAATTCAGAAATTCTTGACTTACCATTCAAAAAGTTCAAATTGTAACACAAAATGCACTTTTCAAACCACAAAGTTACTCCCGGTTTGGTTTTAGGCTTGGTTTTAGTTTTACTTTTTTATTCTAGAGAGTTCCAACACAGAAAACAGCGCACGCCAATAATCTAGCCAATAGGCGCTAGAATAAACCAGTTTTAATACACAGAGTATGAACGCGCAAGGTAGCTTCGCGTAATAGGTGAACAAGCCCTTACCTTTGATTGTACTAATGTCTGTACCTTTATCAGTGTTGAGTACGGGTAATCGTTGTACAGGTTATCTGACAATGGTTAGCCCCTCGGGTAGCTCTTACCAGTCTTTGCCGCTATGGCTTAAAGTGGTGACAGAAAAAGGACTAGTTCGGAATTTTTATTGCGCTCTCCTTTGATGGCCTTGAAACTCAACAAATTAGAAAAATATCCGCGGTTATTCGACCAGTTTGCTATTTGAAAATACCAAATACTTTTTCCCTCCCTTTTCGAATATTCGAACTATTTGATTAAAAAAATGAATATTCGCGAACTTTTCCAAGCGCTATTCGATTTGACGAATCGAATTTTCGATTTGGTAATCGATACACTTATTTGCTCTCACCAAAGATTTTGCACACCCCTACTTAGCAGCGAAAAGCCAATTCTGACTTTATCTAATAGGCCATGGTGATACTACTCCTTAAAACCCAGTTTAAGGCAGTTTTTATTCCAGTTTAAACCGATAGAATTCAGAGAAAATCGCACTGACAACTGGTTTCAAGCTATAGAATTTGTTCAACTAATTGTCAGTAAATTAAAGCAAGAGGCGGCTCTATCATTGCCACCTCTGTTATGAAAAGACCCCTGTTATTAGAAATGGCCATGAATCTATCCGATTCTTCGAAAAACGCGACTTTACTGGAGGGCGTGGTGCCATCTATTTATGGCAAAAAAATCTAAAATTCAAAATAGCCAAATGATAACGTCGTCCGAGAGCCATTGTAAAGGCCTTTAAATATGAGAAAACGCCAGTTTCACAGTGTTTCACCTTTACAGGAATGCTGGAAAGGCCAATGCGTCTCCAGCAGAGCGCTGACGTATTGCAAAACCGCACAGACTTACGACGATTATTTAGTTGACGTAATATTGGCAAGTATTTCAGTGTTCATTTTAATCAAATATTTCTAAGAAACTGAGTACCGCACTAACCGTTTCAGTATGATGACTGCCATCTCTATTGCAAATACGACATATATGCCTCTCGAAATTTTTACGCCCCAGATGGAGTATCATGCGTAAGTGTACATTCGTCAGTGATTTATGTAGGTTATATCAAAAGTAAATATGGGGAGAAAGTCTATCAATGCCTTCAGATTTTACCTTCCACCATGCTTGACACCCTTTTTGAAGAGCTAGTGATCACGTGATATTTCTAACCAATAAGGATAGCACATTACGCGCGAAGTAGTGCATTTTTGGTATTCCGGTCCGCGCTCAAGATGAAAATTTTGAATTTTTTTCCCTGGCAACCATGTCACCACCTCGCGATTTCAAATAGTCTCTCTGTCAAATGCTGACCATTATTTCCTTCGATAACGGTTGATTTTAATTAATAATTACTATATCAATTGTAAAATAAACAAAAAAAGCTCGTAGCTATAGATATTATTTCAGTTAAACTTGCCAATTGTTAGGCCTTAACATCGTAGATTTACCAATTAGTCCCAATCTCTGCTCTTAGATGGCGCCACGCTCTCCACGATTTAAGCGAGTGTTATTCTAGTTACGGTTTATTTCTTTTCAAAAGTCATGTTATTATTTTTAAAATGTCGCATTTTAGTTTCTATGATATATTTACTTTATTTAGGAACTAAATTAACCAAATTATCGAAAGCAAAAGTTTAATATTAACATATTTTATAGAGAACTATTTTTCATCGTGGCGGAGTACAACCGATACCTTTGTGTCCCTGTAAAGAGGCGAGGGGGAAGTCATTTCCGAAGCCCAAAAATTTTACCCCCCAAATAAGACGTCGTGCGGTTGGACCCAAATGCCAGACTTTCTCCCCCTATTTATTTTTGGTTATATCCGGAGTCGGGCAAAACTCGGAGTGAATTTTGACGAGTGGTATTACCACACACTTTTCTCTACTTGTAAGAGTGGAGTTTTCAGTTTTTCGTCACTCGCCGAGTGAGCTCGCGCGAAAAGAGTGAAGCTAGTCAAGGTCAGCTTTTTCACTCTTATCGATTTTCAAGGCTATTAAAAGACGGCGGGAAATTTGAATTTTTATTTAATTTAATGACTTTACTGGAGAGCGTGGCGCCATCTATAAGCGGTGAAGAAGGCTAAAATATACTTTTGGGGCCGAATTTAAATTTCCTGCCTTAATTTTCAAGTTTCCAAAAATCTCACTCTTTGGGGAAGAGTGCACTCGGCTCGTGACGAAAAGCGAGAGTGAGAAAGAGGGAAGATTTTTAATTAGTTCCACTCGCACTCTTGAGTGAGAGTGAAACTCTAAATATCACTAGCGGTTTGGCCCATGTCTGCTTATATCCCATACAACCGAATTCCCACCAATACTTAGAATACATTGCACGTTTTATAAGTCAAACCGACACTAAAGAAATAGTATAATGTAGGGTATAGTATAGGGTATAGTTTAGGCTATAGTATAGGGTATAGTCAGCGGCGTAACTATACCATCTGAGGCCCGTGGCAAATTCTTTGGATGGGGCCCTCCCAGTAAAAATCGTCACAGGTAAAATATTTTGTTAAAAAAGTTAGGCTATTTATGAACTCGCGGCCGCTTGTGCCGGGGCCCTCTCGGGTCGGGGGCCCGTGGCATTTTGCCAGCTCTGCCGCCCTATAGTTACGCCACTGGGTAGTCAAATTCGTAGTCATTCTCCCCAAGTACCAGTCAATATATTCTTGGGCTATCCAAATAAAATTTCAAATTATCAAAATAAGTATAAGAAAAGTCCTACAAGGACGTCACTTTGACGTCATACGTCGGTGACTGATGACGTCAGATCGTTGCGAAAAGTACCGCCCCACAGCAGCTGATTATTAGATAAGAACTTTTATCTTATTTTAAATATTTTCTTTTTCTACCATGTTTAAAATTTTGTAAGTTAAAATGTTAAGATGAAGTAGCAGATGTTTTTTAATTTAACACTTTAACTTAATATATCTTATTGTCTTAAAGCCTTGAAATTCCAGATTAGCTCAAGGCTTAAAATTGATTCGAGGTACAAAACATTATATTATTCCAACCAAATGTTGGCCTAGTGGAAACCAGCCTTAATAGGCTTTTTGCGTATTTAAAAGAAATGCAGTAGAACTCACGAAATCGGTAAATTTTTATCTCTTATATGAACTGAGCGCACTATGCAGTATTCTATTTAACAAAATGCAAATATTTAATGAATTTATTTCAATTAGAATTCCGGAAAAGGTGCATGCCAAGATGGAAAATGCATCGTTCCAAGCTACATGTATGAGTATTAGGAACGTAAACTAATAATATTTCGTCATTCAAAAAAAAAGAATGTAACCATTGTTAATTAAAATAAAGTTAAAATAAAAATTAGGCCTAGTTCGTCACTATTGACTCAATACTGAAGCGAATTAAGGTAATTTTTAAACTTGAGCAGTACTAATGAACGATTTAAATGGTCATAATATCCGCATCCAATTGCTCAGCTGAAATCGATGGTTACTTTGAAATACAGCTTCAAGACGTCGTTTTGTCCGTAAAGGTGGCATTGCAAATAGAAATTGTGGAACACAGGAAAATAGGTGCACGTTAGGTTTAAAGTATTTCAATGAAAGTTAATAGAATCTGATTGAAATTTATGTTATGGCAAGAAACCAATTTTTAGCAAAAATTGAACCCGAGGCGAGTGAAAATTCGGCACCCCCGAAATAAGCTTAAATCGCTTGTAGCCTAGAAAGAATATATTTCGGCGCCTAGCTACGGCCCTGGGCTTACATAAAATGTCTTGAAAATTATCAATATATTTAACGCGAGTTGACTAATTATTTTTGTAGGTTGCCATAGACTCGCGTGTTATACACTTCGACCTTAAATTTCGAAATGGTTGACATCATTGCTAAAAGTGGTGCCAAGTAATACCTACCTTGAGCCGAGGGCGCAGTTAGGGGGGGTCCAAAAACGGAGTGGCTTTTCGATCAAAAAGGGGTGCACAGGTTTGAACCCCCAACCTAAATGAAATCTTGAAAACGACTTTTCAAAAAGTCAAATAATGATAATAAGGGGAGAAGAAAAATTAAAAATGAGCGATACCTTTTGGGGGGAAATTGTTTACTTCGAGATAATAAAAAAAATATCGTTCAAGAATAAAATTGAAAAACAAAATGGGTCCCAAAATCCTTCTAATGGTTCCCAAAATCCTTCTAATGGGTCAAGAAAATATAAAATTATTAATTGCCAAATATAGATCCAAAGGTACTATCTGCAAACTGGCTCCCAGGGTAAAGAGTCAATTGCGCCTAGTCGTTGTATTTTCTAGGAATACGGAATAAATATTATTACTGTGCTTTTTCACGAAATGTACAGTTTCAAGATTGTAGATGGCGACAGAATCGACGGAGGGTATTTTCCTTTTTGGCATCTTGATTGTTCTAACATTCGACACGACACGACGTACTTGAAATAGACCCACTTCCTTTTTTTTTGTATATTCAAAATAATTTTAACAATTGACATCGCGACACATGCGTGGCGCTGCGATCGAAATAGTCTACCGAAAGACCCTCGAGTATTTTAAACTAACCTTGCATCCGTCATTTTGGCAGAAGTAAATCTAATTGAAAATTGCTTCGATTAAAAATGATAGGTTTCATCTTTCTAGAGTGTAAACGGCGTGTACTCTGTGGTCGCCACCTACTAGCCATCTTTTAAACTACCCATGGAAATTATCTTTAAAACTTTTAAATACAAGAATCAAATCATATTTCTCCCCAGAATTAGTTTCGAAATATTAAATCAGATGTCGCTATATTTATACGCAAGATGACTATATTACAGCATGAACGAAGAATCAAAACCCACTCGCTGTTCTACCTTTTTTAAGGGGTAGTAGTGGCCTAAATCAGAAGCGCTTACAGAATTCCGTTCAACTATTTTTACGAGTGGTGGCCAGAAATCGACTACAGCACAGCAAATTTGTTTGAAATTGATTAAGTTTTTTTGAGTGGATTATAATTTTGGATCATGGACCTCCTATACTGTGAATACAATGTTGTTAATGTAAACGTAATGTTATGATATACTTGCGCCACCTGTCAGTGATTGGCAAACTTTCTTAATCAATTCCTCATGATTATACTTGAAGTATATAATAAGCGAGTTTCAATAACCGCACCGCCATCTATCGGCTTTAAACATAACTATTAGGATAGAACTTGTTACAACAAAGCCTTACAAAGGGAAGCCTAAGCCGACGTCATAGGTCACCGAGGTCACTCTGAGGTATGACGTCAAAGTACCTCGTCTACTTTTTCGTCTAACAGCGTATGTGTCAGATATTATTGAAACCTCGCTTTTTATATTATAAAATGAAAAACGTAATTAAATCTAGAAGTGTTTTCCGAGTACTGTGATCTTAAAGGGAGTAAAATCTAAATCGAAATATAGTCTGTTAACACAAACTACGTCTTGTGACTAACGTAATTAGAGCCACTCTCCTAATCTTATGTTAAACCTTGGTTAAACCTGGCTGCAGGATTATGAAATTCATATCCTTCATAAATATGCATCTTTATACTCCCTTTAAAATAAAAATATATTGTCGTCAACTTTACATATACGACTAATCTCCCTAATCTTTGAACCTTCATAAATATGCATCTTAATACTCCCTTTAAAATAAAAATATATTGTCGTCAACTTTACATATACGACTAATCTCCCTAATCTTTGAACCTTCATAAATATGCATCTTAATACTCCCTTTAAAATAAAAATATATTGTCGTCAACTTTACATATACGACTAATCTCTCTAATCCTTGAACCTTCATAAATATGCATCTTTATACTCCCTTTAAAATAAAAATATATTGTCGTCAACTTTACATATACGACTAATCTCCCTAATCTTTGAACCTTCATAAATATGCATCTTTATACTCCCTTTAAAATAAAAATATATTGTCGTCAACTTTACATATACGACTAATCTCCCTAATCTTTGAACCTTCATAAATATGCATCTTTATACTCCCTTTAAAATAAAAATATATTGTCGTCAACTTTACATATACGACTAATCTCCCTAATCTTTGAACCTTCATAAATATGCATCTTTATACTCCCTTTAAAATAAAAATATATTGTCGTCAACTTTACATATACGACTAATCTCTCTAATCCTTGAACCTTCATAAATATGCATCTTTATACTCCCTTTAAAATAAAAATATATTGTCGTCAACTTTACATATACGACTAATCTCCCTAATCTTTGAACCTTCATAAATATGCATCTTTATACTCCCTTTAAAATAAAAATATATTGTCGTCAACTTTACATATACGACTAATCTCCCTAATCTTTGAACCTTCATAAATATGCATCTTTATACTCCCTTTAAAAAAAATATATATTGTCGTCAACTTTACATATACGACTAATCTCCCTAATCTTTGAACCTTCATAAATATGCATCTTTATACTCCCTTTAAAATAAAAATATAGTGTCGTCAACTTTACATATACGACTAATCTCCCTAATCTTTGAACTTTCATAAATATGCATCTTTATACTCCCTTTAAAATAAAAATATATTGTCGTCAACTTTACATATACGACTAATCTCTCTAATCCTTGAACCTTCATAAATATGCATTTTTTATACTCCCTTTAAAATAAAAATATATTGTCGTCAACTTTACATATACGACTAATCTCCCTAATCTTTGAACCTTCATAAATATGCATCTTTATACTCCCTTTAAAATAAAAATATATTGTCGTCAACTTTACATATACGACTAATCTCCCTAATCTTTGAACTTTCATAAATATGCATCTTTATACTCCCTTTAAAATAAAAATATATTGTCGTCAACTTTACATATACGACTAATCTCTCTAATCCTTGAACCTTCATAAATATGCATTTTTTATACTCCCTTTAAAATAAAAATATATTGTCGTCAACTTTACATATACGACTAATCTCCCTAATCTTTGAACCTTCATAAATATGCATCTTTATACTCCCTTTAAAATAAAAATATATTGTCGTCAACTTTACATATACGACTAATCTCTCTAATCCTTGAACCTCCATAAATATGAATTTTTTATACTCCCTTTAAAATAAAAAATATATTGTCGTCAACTTTACATATAGCCCTACGACTAATCTCCCTAATCTTTGAACCTTCATAAAAATGCATCTTTACACTCCCTTTAAAATAAAAATATAATGTCGTCAACTTTACATTTACGACTTATCTCCCTAATCTTTAAAAAATAAATCACAGTACCAAGATTAGGAAGTCAACAACATCGATAAAAATTAGTCAATTTGATACGCGTAAAAACGATCATAGATAATTCAACGACACCCTGCGGTACGTGTATTCAATTCTATAATTTGAAAACTTTGGCAATCTATCAAATCGGCTAGAACAGATAATTTTAGATCTCGGGCGAATAAAGGCGAACAATAATTCAGTCTGGTAACTTTCTTCTCTCAACCAACATCAAAAAATGAAACTATGGCTGCAGTACGTGTTCCTCTCCTTCGCGGTCCATTTCGGCACCTCGGTCATGCTACTGACCTACTCCCGAGATTACCAGTACGCCGGACTGGACGACAAGTGGACGCAACTTCACCTGTGCGCGTCCCTCGTCACCTTCTTGTACATATTTAGCATGTGCTCCTTCTGCATGTACTCGCGCTGCAAGAAGAAGAAGAAACGAGGCTTCTCCAAATGGCAGATCGCGATCTCGCTGCCCTTGCCCACCGCGGCTTGCGTCCTGTCCTTGTGCGGCATCAGCGTGTGCTGGCACGACCAGGAGGACATGCCGCATCGTTCGGAATTGCTGTGGACTTACGGCGTTAACGTTATTCTCATGTTGCCCACTTTGTGCATGGCCTGGGCAAGGATTTTGGAAAGTGTTAGTGATATTGGAAATGAAGTATGAAACGTTTTCGGCCATTATGGTCCACGTGTTTTTTATAGAGAAATGTAAACATGTTTTGCACGTTTTGGTTTTCGTAGATTATTATTTTTTTGGCTAAAGTTCCTATACATTTAATAAATTCGTCTTCTTGTTTTTCTAAATTTAGAATAATTATTTATTTTTAATGATATAAAACAATTATTTTTCTTTTAGTATAATTATTTATTTTTAAGGATATAAAACAATTATTTTTCAATATTTAGAATAATTATTTATTTTTATGATATAAAACAATTATTTTTCTAAATTTAGAATTATTATTTATTTTTATGATATAAAACAATTATTTTTCTAAATATAGAATTATTATTTATTTTTATGATATAAAACAATTATTTTTCTAAATTTAGAATTATTTATTTTTCTTACAAAAGAATCCTTTTTCTTAATTAAAAATAATTTTTTAATTAAGAATTTTTTAATTAGAATAATTATTTTTAATTAAGAATAATAATTTTTTAATTTAGATTAACCATTTCTTTTTTAATTTGGAATAACCATTTCTGTTTTAATTAAGAATAATTATTTTTAATTTTTTTAATTTAGAAGAACTATTTTTATTTTCTTCATTTATAATAATTATCTTTATTTTTTTATATAGAATAATTATTTATTTTTTCTTATTTAAATATATTTTCGTTTCTGATTTGAACAACTATTTATGTAACTTCATTTAAAACAAGAAAGTGATGGTTTTTGCCCTGCAATATTATATATTTCAAATCTCCTTTTGAGAAAACAGCGGCAAAATACGAATGTACACGTTATCAACTAGACTAATAGCCTTAGGCTGAAGTCATCAAGCTGCTTTTAAAGCAAGTTTCGACTCTATCATAGCCACTAAGCCACCTATGATGAAAAGGCCCCTGTTATTAGAGATGGCCATGAATCTATCAGATTCTTGGAAAAACGGGACTTTAGTGGGAGCGTGATGCCATCTATTAATGGCTAAGGAAGCTAAAATTTAAAATAGACATATAATAACGTCGTCAGAGAGCACAAAACAACTAATAATTGCCGAAGCGTTGCTTAATGCGGGTGCAGAGATTTAAGTGCATCGGATGACCATGGTGTCACTCCTTTGCACGCGATGCGGCGGAGAGGGGCTGTTATATTACGCAGATACTCATTGAAAAGGGTGCTAATGTGAAAGCTACTGACCATAACGGGCTAGCTCTTCTGCACGTCGCTTGTGAATTTGAAATGCCAATCAAGACTTAGAATGGCAAGCGAAGTAGTACAAATAATTAGAACAGGTGTCGGAGAATGGGGCATAGCACTTGGATGGAGTAGTTTGGTGGCGTCATTGCTTTGCCTGATCAAGACCAAAACAAATGTCAATGCTCGTGACAAAGATGGCAGGACACCGCTGCACGTACTTTCGCAAATTATAATTTATTACTTATAAGCGATGTTTTGGGTTTACTTTTAAAGAATTTGATTGACCACGGCCAATTTTGATCTCGCGCTATAGCGGTCAACCCATTTGCCGAAATTCCGTGAGCCAGCTATAACTCAAGCCCAGTTCACACTATACAATTATTTGGGCCACATAATTGTATCCCAAGCAAAAAAAAAATTGTATAGCGTGAACAGAAAAATTGTATCAATAGTTCCCACTTTTTCTGTTCATACTATACAATTTTCTAACTTACAATTAGTTGGATACAATTAAGTGGCCCAATTAATTGTATAGTGTGAACTAGTCTTTATACAGTTTTTTATATTGGCTTCCTTGCAAAATCTAAATTCTAAAAATAATATTCCGCTAGGGGCGCTCAGCTCATACAGATATCTTTGCTCGTAGGTTAACATAGAAACTTCAACGAATGGGTTGGCCGATATACAGCGAAAACAAAGTTGGCCGTGGATTGACAAAGGGGCGGATATCCAACATTCGCCAACCGTGGTAAAAATGCCTTACACTACGCCTCCAAGTTTTGGATGCGTGAAATGGTCAACATTTTACTGAAAAACGGAGTTAGCGTTAACGCGGTCACAAACACGAAAAAAACCACTTTTCATTGCGCTACAAAATCAATCACAGAGTTTGAAACTAGTAAAATGACTGCGGTAATTGAGACGTTGCTTGAGCACGGTGCCAACATCAAGGCTATAAACTCACAAGGAGACTACCCGAGGTGTTTATATCCGATTTGGTTCAAACTCGGGTGGTAAGTAGACCTTCCGGTAGCTTGAAAATCCCTAAAAGGGTGGACAAGAATGGGCTTTCGTTGCGAAAAACATTTTTGGTTGCCATGGCAAAACGAAAGCCCATTCTTGTCCACCCTTTTAGGGATTTTCAAGCTACATGAAGGTCTACTTACTACCCGAGTTTGAACCAAATCGGATATAAACACCTTGGGTAAGTCTCCTTGTCAGAAGGCCGAACGCCGCTGGTCAACGCCAAATTTCATTACCGTTTTAAAGAAATTGTCCCGTTTGCTTTGTCCTGGAAATTACGGCAAGGCACGATTGACGGAGATAAGGAGTCACTCTAATGGATACTAGTTCAAGGAAGGAATGTCTATAAGATCGGCAAGAACTAGTTGCTGGGGAATCATGCCTATTTGGAAAGCGTTGCCATGAATGACCACGAGAACATAATCATTATGTTCTTGGAAAAAGGGGTGGGAGTCAACTCGGTAGATTCCGGCAAGAACACGGCTCTTCGTTGGGCTGCTGAGAATGGTCATCTCGCCAGCGTACGATTATTGTTGAAGCGTGGTGCATCCTTCAAAAGACGGAATACTCTGGGTCGGTCGCCACTTGACCAGGCGAAGATTCAATGGCACCAAAATTTAGTAGAGCATATTGAAGGCCGGCAGTGGGATCAGCTCTATCACAAATGATACGTATTTGAAAACAAAGATTGACAATCCCAGTCAAACGTTGCCTGAAAAAAAACAAATGTGACCTCCTGCGACGAGAACAAAAAATTGCTGAGTTTCAACTTGAAGAATTTTAAACTAATATGGAAGCTGTTCGCCAAATGGAACCAATGGTAACGTCAATTAAAGAGCTCGAAGTGGCGAAATTTTCACGGATCATCAAATTTCACATGGCAGATGAACAGGAGATAATTGCGGTTAAATCTTTCACACCGCTTCATTCATATCTGCCACTGACAGTTTCAAGAAAAAATATTCGCTCCTTGAAGCCATTACGGTAGGTGACGATTACTTGGCAAGAGCCCCGACTTGAACATGAGATACACCATTGTTCGTCACTTGTAACTACAACCGATACGACATCATCTTACAACTGATAGCTCGAGTTGCTGATGTCAACTCAACCCACTGAAAACGGGTACGCCAATGTGGTCGAGTTTTCGTTAGAGAACAAAGCGAACGTTAATGCTACGACCAGAAACGAGTCAACTTCTCTGTAGGCAACCGCTGATAATGGACACCTATTGGTTGTGGAGGCCCTGTTGAAGAGAGGTGCCCTCGTCAATATCGCCACGAAAGGCGGTTACACTTCCTTGTATTTAGCTGCCAGGAATGACCGCCAGGAAATGGTTCAAATTCTTTTGGAACACAGAGCAGTCGCAAATATCTCGTCGGACAAGAAAATGAGCCCATTGCACCGCGCCGCCATTGGGGGTCATCGTGAAGGCACTCAATTGCTCTTGGAGCTGCTGTGGACGCCTTGTGGGGTGGCGGAGTGGTTAGCACTTTCGCCTCGCAGCCGGGTTCGATCCCAGCTTGTGGCACTGGGTGAAAACCTGGAACAACTCCTTCCGCGTTGAGTTTCCAAGTTATCTCCCCACTGGTTTAAGGGGTTTTTCCCCGAGCTCTTCGGTTTCCCCTTCCATAAAAAATTGTTGATGTTAACGGTAATAGTTAGTGTAGGGAGCTGTTGGCTCGATCGCGTGTAACCCGGCTACCTGAATTAATGGCTTCAAAAGTCGCTTGATGACTTAGGCCTAAGGTGGTGCCTTGGGTATTAGCCTAGCTGGTTATTATTATTATTATTTAACGACCAGAAAGACAACCCTGATTGTTCAGCCGAACAACATGGTCAAGTTGAGGTCCGCGATTTAATCGCGTCTTGGAGGAGCATGATCCAATCAGAACGACATGGTTTATTTCCAGATAATCATATTTTTATTTTATTTATTTATATTATATATATATATATATATATATATACATTTTTATTTTATTTATTTCTATTATATATATATATTTTTTTTATTTTATTTATTTCTATTTTATATATATATACATTTTTATTTTATTTATTTCTATTTTATATATATATATATACATTTTTATTTTATTTATTTCTATTTTATATATATATACATTTTTATTTTATTTATTTCTATTTTATATATATATATACATTTTTATTTTATTTATTTCTATTTTATATATATATACATTTTTATTTTATTTATTTCTATTTTATATATATATATACATTTTTATTTTATTTATTTCTATTTTATATATATATATACATTTTTATTTTATTTATTTCTATTTTATATATATACAGGGTCTTTTTTTTTGCTCGGAAAAGTGTTTTTTTTTCAAAAACTATTTATAGTACCGATTTCAAATTTGGAAGGTCAATTCTCTATACCGGGGGACATCAGTTTGAGAAATTTGAGCGTTTTCGGTAATGTTTTTTACCAATTTTGAAAAATTATTTTTCGACCACTAGGTGCGAGATAAAAAATTTCTATTATAAAGTTGTAGGCCGTCATCGAAAACCCTTAAAAATTGTTCACTCGACGAAAAACAATGTATTTATCAGTGAAAATTCGAGCTTGAAAAATTTACAAGTTGGTGAAGCCAAATTACGATTGTTTGAAACGATAATTGAAACCGAATTACCTAATCCAGTTGAAACTTTGGTTAAAAAAACAACCGGATTTAAAAAACACGAGACTATAGGTCAATCCTAAACATGCATTGGGTATTTAAAGGAAAACTTTGGGAGATTATTATCAGTGTTTGATAATATTTCGAACAATGCCTCGTTATTCAGTAGCTGAGCGTACCGAGATAGTTGCCATTTACTATGGAGAAGCAGCGCAAAACCTTAGAAGAGTGACTGAAATCTTCGCAGAAAGACATCCAAATGGAGCACCATCTGTAAATACAGTAAGACGAGCAATTCACGATTTCAATCAATTTGGTAACTTGCAACCTAGGTTTCGCGGATTGGGTCAACCGGATTTAGACTTCGAGAACAATGTACTCGCGTACTTTGTGGCATATCCTCGTCACAGTTGCGCTAACGCCGCTGCTGATTTGGGTTGTTCTGCAAATCGTGTGTGGAAAATTCTTCGTAAGAATCGCTATCACCCATACAGAGCTACGCTCCACCAAGGACTAATTGACGGAGACCATCAAAGACGTTATGAATTTAGCAACTGGTTACTAAATGCTGTCCAAGAAGATAGACAATTTTTGCGCCATGTTTTGTTCTCCGACGAAGCGTCATTTTCTAGAGATGGGCCCTTTAATCATCAAAACAGCCATCTTTGGTCTGACATCAACCCACATTGGGGTTTTGAATATCATCACCAGGTTCAATTTGAACGGGTCAATGTTTGGGTTGGACTTGTTGGAAACCGTTTGATTGGTCCCTTTTTCCTGCCGACGAACCTCAACGGCCAAAGGTATTTACATTTTCTACAGAACGAACTGAGTGACGCAATCGACGACCTTCCATTGGCTGAAAGACGTCAGTTGTGGTTTCAGCAAGATGGCGCCCGTCCGCATTTTTCCCGGCAAGTAACTGAGCACCTCAACAACAAGTTTCCTGAAAGGTGGATAGGGAGAAATGGTCCAGTGCATTGGCCAGCAAGGTCACCTGACCTAACACCGCTGGATTATTTTCTCTGGGGATTCGTTAAAGCAAAGGTATACGCCACGCCCATTGAAACTAGGGAGGAACTCATTAGACGAATAATCAGTGCTTGCCGAGACGTCACACCAGAAATGGTAGAGAAAGCGTTTGAGAACTTAATTGTCCGCGCACAAACCTGTGTTGCAGCCAATGGCGATATTATTGAAAATGTTTTGTAAAAATTTATGTGAATAAAATATCTGCATTTAAAAACCAAACGTGTACATTTTTTCAAGTGTGAAAACTCTACTACGTTTGTATTAGACTTGTTCCCTTTTCAATTATCGTTTCAAACAATCGTAATTTGGCTTCACCAACTTGTAAATTTTTCAAGCTCGAATTTTCACTAATAAATAAGTTGTTTTTCGTCGAGTGAACAATTTTTAAGGGTTTTCGATGACGGCCTACAACTTTATAATAGAAATTTTTTATCTCGCACCTAGTGGTCGAAAAATAATTTTTCAAAATTGGTGAAAAACATTACCGAAAACGCTCAAATTTCTCAAACTGATGTCCCCCGGTATAGAGAATTGACCTTCCAAATTTGAAATCGGTACTATAAATAGTTTTTGAAAAAAAACACTTTACCGAGCAAAAAAAAAGACCCTGTATATACATTTTTATTTTATTTATTTCTATTTTATATATATACATTTTTATTTTATTTATTTCTATTTTATATATATTTGTGAATTGGTATCTTTGGCTTTTTGAGTTTTATATAAGGAATACAATAAATGCTCCCCCAATTAGAGCTATAATCTTAAGCTTCGTTCACATTATACAAGTTTATTGGTCCAATTTCTGTAATCATTTTTTCCGCCCAATTAAATGCACAGTGTGAACACTGAAGTTTAGTTAATGTTGTTGCTGCAACAAAAGATTTCCTTTTTCATACTATACATTAAGTTGGAAGTAAAATGAATGTGCAATTAAGCTGATCGACCAAAGTTGTAAAGTGTGAACGACACTACTAAGAGATTAAGTTGTACATGTACGTAAACCTTTTCCGCTACCCGCAAAGCTTAATCGTAATCTTCAACAACAGGAAATTCATGTCCGGTGTTTCGCACGCAAACTTGTAACCTCAATTACTTCGCAGTTCTCGATTAATGTGGTCCAATGCGATACCTCATTCCACCATTAGAGTGCAAAGTTTACCTTGCATTTATTCGGGATTATAAACTAACAACCTAAGCATGTGCAAGCACGAGCCATTTTGCGTAAAAGATAAAACTTTGAGTTTCCTGACCGCATTGAACGTCGTCCTGGTTATTTTGCTGTCTTGGTACACGTACAGTTTAGACGAATCGAAATGGAAATATTTCAACGAAATCGGCGCCATTTTGAACGTTGCGGAGCTGATCTGTCTCGTCTACGCCATATGTAGCTCGAGTAACAACTCTTCCAACTTGTGTACCGTGTTCATCTTTTTAGTGTCCATCTTGGGTTTGAGTTTCGACGGTCTGGGGTTGTTCCTGTCGTTGGCCATGTCTGAGGATGACCCCTTCGGAGACCCCGACCCCCGGTACCTCACCATTCTGTATTTCGTCGATTTTTGGGCAGTATTGCCTTTGCTGTACCGGCAAATTTCAACTTGCTGGAACCAATCTCAACACTACAGAAAAAGTCAAATGTACATCTATCATCTTGTTTAATTAGTGAAAATAAATTGATTTTGAATAATAAGGTAATAATATTTATTAAATTACTATTTATTGGGGTTTAAAAGGAAATTAAACTGAAAATTGATTGCATTTCAGCAAGGCCTTACGGGAAATTATAGGGCTCGGCGTTCAGATAGGAAATTTTCCGTTCATATATTTTATATCCATATCCGAAAATTATCCGACTAAAAACTTATTTGTTTCATATTAAATCATATAATAGTCGTGAATAATATCCATAAATAAACAAATAATCGAATTTTTTATGATTAATTGAAATTTTGGCGGTTAATTTATCCGTTTCCCGAGCTCTACGGGAAATTGACACGCTTTCTAAACCAATAACTAGAGGTGTGCAAATACCATTTTTTGAGGATCGAATCAAATATCAAATATTTTCCTGAGGCACGTCAAATACCAAATCGAATATTTAAAACGTCAAATAATTTGGTCGAATGTTTCAGGGCAAAGATTCAGTTAACTGATGAAATACCAAATAGTATTTCGAATATCAAATAATTCAACGAATTTGGTTTTGCAATTATCAAAATAAGAAAAAATTTCATTTGGGCCTTTGTCTAAAAATATGGGCTTCTCAACCGAAACCTACAACAATATAGACAATTTTATTATCTTTTGTAAAAACTTCATTCAATAATTTAATAAATTCATAAATTCTTGACTTACCATTCAAATAAGTTGAAAATTTTACACAAAATGCATTTTTTAAACCACCAAGTTACTGAAACCTTTCTTCCGGTTTTGTTTTAGACTTGGTTTTAGTTTTACTTTGTTATTCTATAGAAAATTCCAAAACCGTGGACGCCAATAATCTATGCAATTGGCGCTAGAATAAGCAATTGAACAGCTTCTGCCTTTCGCTAAGAAGTTTTAATACACAGAGTATGGACGCGCAAGGAAGCTCTTTATATGGTCTTGGCCTCTGTGACCTAAAGAGGTGTCAGAAATAAGAACTAGTTCGGAATTTTCATTTCACTCCCCTTTGATAGCCTTGAAACTTAACAAATTAGAAAAAGACCCGCGGTTATTCGACCAGTTGCAAACTATTTGAAAATACCAAATACTTTTTCCCTCCCTTTTCGAATATTCGCCAACTTTTCCAAGCGCTATTCGATTCAAAGAATCGAATTTTCGATTTGGTATTCGATCGAATTATTTGCTCTCACCAAGTATTTTGCACACCCCTCCAAATAACGTTTATCTCGCGAACTAATGGTGGCATTATTACCAATACTTTTTTCTTCAAGTTAGAAACGTAGATGGCGTCACTGGTTCTTCCAGGTGGGATAAAACTAGAATAATAAAACGAGTTACCTGAGCTAACTGAACACTTATCTCTCCGTTTTTGATTGCTTCGCGAATATGATTTATTGGTGTTTTTTTGTATCCATTAAACCAGTGATTCTCAAATGGGGTTCCATTTAAAATTATAGGCTGTGAATTAGTTTCGGCAGAAAATTATTAAATACGGAATATATTTCTATTTAACTATCGAAAAACTCTTTTGTGAAAATCAAATTTCAATCGTCGCACTAAAATTTTAAAATAAAATAGCGTTTCTTAATTTTCTTAAAATTTTTTTCACGATACATTTGAAACTGAAATTAGCTTCCACGAGGTGACAAAGGTTATTTATTGATTTGCTGCAGTTGGGCTTTTATATGGCTACTGGTCTGAAATTTAGCTGCAGTTGGTCTGCAATTAACTGCAATGGAGTACAGTCTAATTACAGTCCAAAACGTAAACTGCAAAGTAGATGGAATTGTCTGGAATTGCAGTTGAGATTTCAAAAAAAAATTTAGACTGTAATCGAGCGGCAATTCCAGATTTTTGGCTGCAATAACACAAAGTCGGCCATATAACTGTAATTTGGCTTAAAAAAAGTTAAAAAGTGCTATAATGAATTCTGCAACTTGACTGTAAATAGCCTAGAAATGTAGTCTTAGTATGAGCTGTAATATGACTGAAAGTTGGTTGCAAAATCAGTAGTTATATTTTTAAAAGATTTTGATGGCCCACAAACGACTGTCATGAAGCTGCATTTGCAGATTATAAAACTGCCAGCATTAAATAAAATAATGTATATTTCATTTGTTTTTATTTCTTAAAAATCAGATTTTCAAACAAAATTGACAATAATAAATAAGTTTCATAAAAGCTTATTTTAAAATAAAATAATAATCAAATTGAAAATAAATATTCAATAGTAAAAATTTAATTAACTGTAATGGAACTACAAATTGATTGTATTCAAGAGCTGCAATTCTACTACAGTTTAACTGTAGTGGTGCTGAATTGCGACTGCAATTTGACTACAGAATAGCTGTAACGGGACTGCATTTGCCCTGAAATGTCACTAATACAAGTCTGTTTCTTTACTTCATTTTTCTGTAAAGGGGCTGTAATTTATCTGTAACTGAACTGCAAAAAGTCTGTAATGAAACTATTTTTTCGCTGCAAGTTTACTACAAGTAAGCTGCAAAATATCTGTAATGGGACTACAATTGTCCTGTAGTACAGGTCGGTTTTCACTGTAATTCTGCCTGAAAGCAGCTGCTATTTAGCTGTATTTAGACTTCAACAAAACTGTAATGAAGTAACTTTTTTGCTGCTGAAGTCTGTAAATCGCAGACTGCAAAGTGGCTGAAATTGATCACTTTTCAGCCAAATAACAGTTCCCTTACAAACTATTTACAGATTATAAAATAATGGTTTTGGCAGTCTGTAATATGACTGTCCTGCAGCTAAGTTGCAGCCATGAAATTTTTGTAAGGGTGGGTTCTTAAAATAACAACGTATTTAGAGATTCGCTAGTCCTTAAAGAGATAGGTAAAGGACCTGATAATGACCAGTTTGACCCTAAGTCTCGTTAAGGGTAGCTGGAGTTAGCCAAGTTTGATAACAAGTTTTTATTTGACGGCGGAGTTTGTTGGTTTGTTAGAAAATTGGCATGCTCTAGCAAATTGCAACAACCTGTTCAATTTATAATAATAAATAATCAGCTAGGCTAATACACAAAGCACCACCTTAGGTCTAAGTCATCAAGCGACTTTTGAAGCCATTAATTCAGGTGGCCGGGTTACAATGCGTAGGAGGGTGGTGGAAAGCCCTACATGCCACGTGAGCCAACAGCTCCCTCCACTAACTACCCGTTCAAAACTCGTGTATAGAATATCTATAGAAATATATAGAGGTTTATAGAAAGGCCATGGGACACCATAGGAATATCTTTTTCTATACAATTTTCGAAGAAAATACCACTAACTTTTTTTTTGGGAAATGTTAATGGTTTTAAAAACTTCAAATGTCTATAGATATTCCCAAAGTACTCTATAGGTTTTCGAGCTATCCCATCAAGCCCTTACAAAAATATGTCTATTGAAAACCCGAGTTTTATCTCTAGTTTTCCTTGGTTTTTAATACTTTTCGTAGGTTATTTTAATGGTTTATCTTTGACTTTTTAGTAGATTTTATTTCGATACTTGAGTTAATTTCTGAACCTTTTATTAAAGTTATTTATATAGATTTACCAAATGTTTTGAAAAAACTTCACTGGTAATTTTAGTCAATTTCTATAGAATTTATTGTGTTTTTTGTTGTTAAAACACCAGTTTTTCACTGGTATATACTGGAATTTCCGTAGAATTAGTCGTTTTTTTAAACAGCAATTATTCATTTGTAAATTCAGTGGAATTTCTACACGATTTACCAATTGTTTTTTTTTAGAAAACAGCATAAGTAACCGGGTAGCGGGTTCCAGATTTGGCTTGTTGAAATATACATCGCATAAACTGTATGAGCATCATCCTTTAAACACATTATTCGGCTCTTTACATGTATCACAACAAACGGAAGAAACGATAATTAATAGCAAAGACCTGGGACTTATTATGTTGCAGACAGTGTGATGCTTTTCAAGAAAATACCCTCAACTTTACGTAATTAAGCAGCTTGTCGTGTATCAGAAATAAGGTGCATTTAATTGACTATGCACAGTGTTACCGGTTATAGCGTATAAATAGTCTTTGAATACAAGTTTTCGGTCTCTACCGAAAGATATGATATCCTAGTCTCAAGGTCTCATTCGGAATATATGGTCTCAAGGTCTCCGTCGGAAGATTGGGTCACTTGGGTCTCCAAATCGCCACCGGAAGAACTACTCTCCAGGTCTTTGCCGAAAGATCTTATCTCCGGGTATTCAGATCTCCGTCGGAAGGTCTGGCCACTAGGTCTACGTCGGTAGGTCTCGTCTCCAAGTCTCCGATGGAATTTCTGTGCTGCAGGTCTCTGCCGGAAAATCTGGTCGCCAGGAAGATCATCTTCTGACGGTTTCTGATATATAATTTCCACTTTGTCTTGGTAACAAGTCTCCGGTCTTTCGTCTTAACTGAAAGACCGGTTTTTCAATAATTGTTTTTCTAAGTGAAATTTAATTTAATATTTGAAACCGTTACGATTACTAATAGACTTTGGATCTTCTTAAAAATCAAGCCGGCGAAGGAGATTGTTCAGGCCTAGCATTTCGTATGAAATGTGGATGCCACGGTTCGCCACATCTGTCGTAATTTTTGATTTCTTTTGCATTTTACCGTTTGCATAAATTGAATCATTTGTTATGAATATTTATATCTCGACCTCAACGTTAGCTTCTCGGCCTTTTGGTTAAGACTAAAGTGTAGTATCAGTGTTCCAAATACTCTTAATGAGGTTCACTTGGATGTTATTTGTTGTGGCATCTACCCCAAGTCAATCTGAGCTCCTCTGCAAGCTGTTAAGAGTTTTCGTAAAAGGATATTATAATATTCATAGAGTTCTCTACCACACTCCATTTACCCAATTTAATTCTATAAATAAAGCTATAAGAACTCTAATAAAATTCGAAAGTTATACTATAGATATTCTATACAGTTTTTCTATAAAAACAACCAATAAAAACCTTTAGTGTTCTAAGATATTGTTAAGAACATCTTTCGATGGGTTATAATGTTTTCTGAAATAACATTCGGTAAATTCTATAGATTTTCTACTATAATTAACAGTTAAAAATTGGTGTTTTCTAAAACACAAATCCGCCCATTCTATAGAAATGCCACTATTTAAAATTGAAAATTTTCTATTTTCAAACAAAAAACATTCGGTAAATTCTATAGAAATTTAACTATATTTCCCAGTACAAAAGTGTTTGTTTCCTCAAAAACCAATCAGATAATTCTATAGAGAAAACTTTAAAAGGGTTTTTTTACAGAAAATTGACCCAAATTTCTAAAGAAAGCCCATTGAAAAACCAAGGAAAAGCTTTGGAGATAAAACGTGGCTTTTCTTTAGACATATTTTTGTACGGGATATAACCATTAACCTCGACAAGTTTTGATGGAAGGGGAAACCGAAGGACTAGGGGGAAAACCCCTTAAACCGGTGGGGAGAGAACTTGCAAACTCAACGCGGAAGGAGTTGTTCCGAGTTTTCACCCAGTGCCACAAGCTGGGATCGAACCCGGCAACAGTATTCAAATCCATTCAGTCAAAACACTTATTATATTTACGTCAACCGATGCGCGTACACGACCATACTTCTGTATTATTATCTACGAACCGGGTGGAAGTTTACCTACTCCTAAATTTGCTTATCAAAGAGGAACTCTGCGATAACCCGTGAAGCATATAAATAAAAAATTATCAAATAAGAAACACCATAAGTATCTTAAAAGCATTAAGTATGGCACTTACTATTATTTTAATAATAATAATCTAACCAAACCTTTTACCCCACTGATATTCTCACCCAGCACTCGCAACCGAAGTGAGTAGTAAATTATCATCCTTGGTATAAGTAGTACATCACGTACCATAATTCTATATATATAAATAATCCATTATTATAAGGTGCAAATTAATAATAAAGAAAAATTAAAAAAGCAAATTTGCTTAATTTTGAAAGAAATTGAATAATTGAGTATTTGTGACGTAAGTTCCCGGGTGGCCGTTTTTAAAATTTTTACTCTTAGTTACAGTTAGTTAGTTAGTTAGTTAGTTAGTTAGTTAGTTAGCTAGTTAGTTAGTTAGTTAGTTAGTTAGTTAGCTAGTTAGTTAGTTAGTTAGTTAGTTAGTTAGTTAGTTAGTTAGTTAGTGAACAGACCCATTTCCGAAAAGGGATTTTCAACCACAAATGGCTACGCAATGCTTTTGAAAACGATTACAGCAACAGCAACAATCCGGCCATGGCAATAGCTACGCGTCTAAACATTTTCGATTGAAAACTAAAAATATTTGTTAGATCGAGAAATGAATATACAAATAATGCGATTCCCGGTCGACCAAAGGGCTAAACTCCGTTTTCGAGTCTGTTACAATCGCTTTTGGCCTTACGCTCGAAGCGACGGCGGAGGTACACTCGGGGTAGTGTATAAGATAAAGAAAGTAGCGCTACTCGAAAAGCGTTTGACAGGAAATCTGTAGTTCCAGAGAGGCGGGTTTTAGAAACCAAAAGTAAAAGTTACTGCCGTAACAACAGCAATCATCCGTACAGCTTATGATCTAAATTACTTATAATGGGCGACAAAAACGACATTTTAAAATTTCTAGCCGTTTTTCGTTTGGGGCTAGCCATATTTTTGTGGTTTAACACGGATGAATTGCCAGCACATTCGGATTGGAAAGATTTCAACGAAAAGAGAGACCTTTTTGACGTACTCGAGTTCATCTGCCTGCTTTGTATCGTCTCGGACGTGGATTGCAACAGATCTTTCACGGTGATATCGAATTTCATTTCATTCATCGGCTTGTGTTTGTCAGTGTACGGATTGTCAACTGCTCTTAACGAATCGTCGTCCACCATTTCGATCTATTTGACAAGAATGTACTTGTTTGACTTGTGCTGCGAACTTACGGCTATTTATATTCAACTGCCAAAGATTTGGGCGGCGCAAATACAAAACCAAAAGAACAGGTTACCTGTTTAACAATAGATACGATTTGATAGCCCTGCCTAAATGGTTCCAATATTGAGGTATTTGGTCGCTGCTGAGTTCTTTGGAACGCGTTGGAGGTTATATTCCCTTCAAAATGAAGTAATTGTTATGTAGTTTGCTATTTTAATACGATAGCTTCGTGAGCTCTAAACTGTAGCGAAGATTTTTCAAAAGAAAACAATAAATATATTTTAATTCTAAAATGCATTTCATAATTTATTTGGTATTAAATTATTTCCTTAGTTTTTCCACCTAGCTGTGTCTTTATATTTTCATCAGTTTAAAGATTTTGTTAAATAACGCATTCGTATAAATTAAATTTTATGACCATGGTCTCGATGTAAAAACTAAAATTAAAATCAACGACGGATACTTCATGGTTAAAACATTTTTATTTTTAAAAAATTTGGCTAGCTTTCGGGTATGACACCCCTTGTCAAGCGTGAGTCTTTAACTAAATTTACAATGCAACATTTTTGATTTTTAATTTTTAACATTTTTGATTTTTAAATCCCCCCAGTTTTTTATACATATTTTACCCCTATCTAAGTTTAATTGACCTTCGGTTTTTATTGCGACCGCTTCTTTAAAGTCTCTTTTAAAATAGTTTTGTTCACGTGTCACTATTTTTCATTCGTGGAATTCAATATTGTGTCCTTGTGTAGTCCATACGTGGTTTGCTATCCCGTTATGTTTTTCTCCTAATTTTATACATTTGTTATGTTCCTTTTTCCGGATTTTAAATTTTCTTTTGGTTTGCCCTATATATGATTTTTTACATTCACAACTAATTTTATTTACGATGCCTGTTTCGTTATCTTTCTCTGTTTTTGGTTTATTTTTAATTAGGGTTGATATTAATGTATTGGATTTTTTACTAATTAAATTTATATTTATATTTTTTAATTGTCTATTTGTTTTTTCTGTTATACCTTTTTTATAAGGTAAGATTAAGATATTTGAATATTTTTCTTTTGTTACAGGGTGTTTAACAACATGATAATTAAAAATATCATCAATTAAACTTTTCGGGTAGCCACATTTCAGTAATTGTCTAGTATATATTAATTTATCTAATTCAGGTTCGTCCGAAATTGTTTCAATTTTGTGTTTTAGGCCTTTTAAGAGACCAATTTTTGTTTTGGTGGGGTGTGACGAATAGTAATGTAGGTAGCTTTCCGAATGGGTTGGTTTTTGATACATTGTGATTTTAAATTTATTAATTTCGCGCTTTATTTTTAAATCTAAAAATGGTATTATTCTTTCTACCTCGGGTTCGTTAGTGAATTGTATATTTTTATCTATTGAGTTTGAGATTTCTGTTAAAGATTCTAATGACATGTTTTTATTTTTAAGAGTTAAGATATCATTCATAAAGCGATACCAGAAAGTTAATTTGTTGTCGAGATTTGGGTGATTTAAAATTTTAATTTATATTTTAATTTCTATTATAAGTTAGCTATAAAACCCGAAAGTGGATTGCCCATAGCGAGACCTTCTTTTTGTTTATAGAATTGGTCTCTAAATTGAAAAAATGTATTTTTTAGGCATATTTCACTTAATTGAATTATGGTATTGATTTTTAGGGACGTTCTATTTAGTAAAGTCTGATCAAGTTCTAGTTCGTTTTTAGTATAGTTAAAGCTTAATTTACCGGGACTTTCGTATATAAGTTTATGACATCTAGACTACACAATTCTAAGTTTTCGTTTATTTTATATTCTCTTAATTTTTCAACCAAGTCATAGGAATTTTTTACATTGTGGCCATTTTGACCAACAAGATAGATAGTAAGATAAAAAAGATCATAAATAAAGCTGTAGAAAATAACGAAATAAAAAAAAAGAAACGTTATGGTTTTTATACCGATTGTATAAAAACCCCGTTTGTTTATGGCCTTATTAAACTACACAAAACAAATCACCCTTTTAGATTAATTGTCTCCTCAATTAACAACGTAACATATGCAACAGCAAAAATGCTAGTAAAGATTATTAAACCTCTTGTTGGTCAAAAAAAATAAAGAAAAATTTATTATAAGCAATTTGGGGCCCCCTTGAGACGGGCCCCCGACGATCGCCGACCAGCCGCTATGGCCAGTCCAGGCCTGCCTACGCCACATACTTCTCTATTATCAAAATCCACATAATAAGAGCTACCATTAGTGTATAATATTTTACATAAGTGTGACACTTCCAATTCTTCACATGCAAAAGTTTTACTGAGAAATATTCACAAGACAGACTGCATAATGGGCTTCGTCATCTTTTTGCTTCCGCTTGCTCTCGCGTCACACGTAGTCCTTGACAGCGCTCGCTAGGGGGAGATTTCCGTCTTGTAATGACGTCACTCCGTTACTAGCTCTCATTCCTCAAAGTGACAATCTTATGGAACAATATTATACACTTTTGGTTCCACCCAAAAGTTATTATCGTTCATTGAATTATAATATTAATAAGTGTTTAAGAGTACAAAGAATTGATTTCCCACCCAAAGAATATCAAGAGATAATTTATTTGATTATCTACTTGGCATAAACGCTGCTGAGTAGCTCGAGAATTTTGGACAACATGATACTACATAATTTCAGTAAATATAGAATTTTACAGATAAAGGTTCGTGAATGTTTTGAATGATTTGGGGTAGTCGCATTTCTCCCAATAGTGTGGCAAATGCCTGAAACTCATACGTCCGAATTGGTTGTTTTGTCAATAAAATATTTTAATTTCAAAGATTTTTCATAGGAACAATATCGATCAAGGTTAGGTTTAGGGTTAGGTTAGCTTAGGTTAGGAGAGGTAAAGAGCCGTGCAGAGGGGGAAATGTTCCCAAATGTGCAGCTTACTTGTATAAAAGCCACAACCCACTCAGAAAATGCATAACGATAATTATCTATTTTTAAAGTAACAGATAAAGATAATTTTGGAATTATTAAATCTGTGTATAAAATAACTATTAACAGAAGTTAATCATATACCTGTAACGTTCGAAATTTTGTTTAAGCCCCATTGCCTGAGTTCTGGCTAAGCTCAAAAACTTATACAGCCTGGGGTCTGGCTGAGATTGAAATGTTATATTGCCTGAGATCAGCCTGAGCTTCGAAACTTAGGCCACCTGAGGTCTGACTGAGATTGAAAACTTATACAGCCTGACCTCAGCCTGAGCTTCGAAACATATGCCACCTGAGGTCTGACTGAGATTGAAATGTTATACTGCCTGAGATCTGCTTGAGCTTCGAAACTTAGGCCACCCGAGGTCTGACTGAGATTGAAAACTTATACAGCCAGACATCAGCCTGAGCTTTGAAACTTATGCCGCCTGATGTCTGACTGAGATTGAAAAATTATACAGCCTGACATCAGCCTGAGCTTCGAAACTTATCCCGCCTGAGGTGTGACTGAGATTGAAAAATTATACAGCCTGACATCAGCCTGAGCTTCGAAACATATGCCACCTGAGGTCTGACTGAGATTGAAAAGTTATACAGCCTGACATCAGCCTGACCTTCGAAACTTATGCCTCCTGAGGTCTGACTGAGATTGAAAACTTATACAGCCTGACATCAGCCTGAGCTTCGAAACTTATGCCGCCTCAGGTCTGACTGAGGTTGAAAAATTATACAGCCTGACATCAGCCTGAGCTTCGAAACTTATCCCGCCTGAGGTCTGGCTGAGATTGAAATGTTATACTGCCTGAGATCAGCTTGAGCTTCGAAACTTAGGCCACCTGAGGTCTGACTGAGATTGAAAACTTATACAGCCTGAGCTTCGAAACTTATGCCGCCTGAGGTCTGACTGAGATTGAAATGTTATACTCCCTGAGATCAGCTTGAGCTTCGAAACTTATGCCTCCTGAGGTCTGAATGAGATTGAAAAGTTATACAGCCTGACATCAGCCTAACCTTCAAAACTTATGCCCCCTGAGGTCTGACTAAGATTGAAAACTTATACAGCCTGACATCAGCCTGAGCTTCGAAACTTATGCCGCCTCAGGTCTGACTGAGATTGAAAACTTATACAAACTGACATCAGCCTGAGCTTCGAAACTTATGCCGCCTCAGGTCTGACTGAGATTGAAAAATTATACAGCATGACATCAGCCTGAGCTTCGAAACTTATCCCGCCTGAGGTCTAGCTGAGATTGAAATGTTATACTGCCTAAGATCTGCCTGAGTTTCGAAAATTATACCGTTTGAGTTCTGGCTGAGATTGAAATGTTATACTGCCTGAGATCAGCTTGAGCTTCGAAACTTAGGCCGCCTGAGGTCTGACTGAGATTGAAAACTTATACAGCCTGACATCAGCCTGAGCTTCGAAACTTATCCCGCCTGAGTTCTGGCTGAGATTGAAATATTATACTGCCGGTGATCAGCTTGAGCTTCGATACTTATGCCGCCTGAGGTCTGACTGAGATTGAAAACTTTTACAGCCTGACATCAGCTTGAACATAAAAAATTATGCCGCCTGAGGTCTGACTGAGATTGAAAACTTTTACAGCCTGACATCAGCTTGAACATAAAAAATTATGCCGCCTGAGGTCTGGCTGAGATTGAAATGATTTGTCATGGTCATCGGTATAGTGAAGTAAAAAGTAAATTGCAGACTATTTTTTTAACAACTAAATTTCTTTTGAAACACCTTCTTACAAGAATAGTAATTTGTAAAGAACCTACTGAACGTACTTTTAACGAGTCCGTACAAAATACGACTAATCCTACCATCAAGAAAGTTTTCTCGGCATCGCTTTTCACCACACTGAAATCCAAACATCCTAAGAACATTTCCAGTAGCTCAGCTCCTGAAAGAACCAGGACTGCTCCTAAACGCCCTGGTAGCTTTTCGGGTGGAATTCCATGCAAGTCGTAACCAGTATAATTTGTTTTCTATTGACTTTCAGTAGTACCTTGTAGCTTTTAATATAATTTTTATGAGTGTTTTAAAAATAGGGACTTTAAATGTAGAGGGTTTACGTAATTTAAAAATACAAAAAGATATTGCCGCGTTCTTCCGTGCTGAAGAAATAGACATTTTATGTATTCAAGAAAGTCATTTAGTTAGATCTGATAACTTTAATTACCTAAAGAAATTATTTAAAGCACAGGATATATTTTATAGCGTAGGGAGCAATTTCAGTCGTGGCACTACTATCTTCGTTAAAGCGCTCGCACTCAGTTTCGCAGTCTCCGGTTGGACACGTCGGGGCGTGTAGTGTGTGTGGATCTAGACTATAATGATTCTCGACTCCGTATATTATCCATTTACGCTCCTAATAGGATGGGTGAAAGGTCACTACTCTTCAATAGCTTGCACCAGTACGTCGATGGCCCGTTCTCTCATTTGCTCGTACTCGGATACTTCAACTGCGAAGGAAATTGCTGACTATTCCTTTAACAACTAAATTTGGAGTAAATAAATAAATTTCTTTTGTAACACCTTCTTACAAGAATTGTAATTTTGGCGTTTCTCATGATTAAGTAATGTTATTAAAATCTTCACTATGTTTCTTTCAATTCATATAAAGAAATAAAGCGTATCATGGTTTGATATGATAATTATTTAACTTATAGTAGCGACGAAAAGTTACGCTCTGGCTTCTCCTCAATCGCTTTAATCTTTCGCCTTTTGCTAAAGATTACCGTGGGGAAGAGCAATATCATGAGCCTTTAAGCTATTTTTGAAAACTCTACCTTGTGGTAGAGTTCGCTATGAATCTAAAGTTAAACACCTTCGTTCTTAATAAACGTAATGTTTCGACGTATAAAATTTACGAGTTCTTATAAAGGTGCTATGTACGTCGGGGTCTTAATGAAAGAGAAGAAATTGTTTTTCAAACACTGATGAACGATAAAATGATATTTTTTGTCATGGTCATCGGTAAAGCGAAGGAAATTGCAGACAATTCCTTTAACAACTTAATTTCTTTTGTAACACCTTCTTACAAGAATAGTAATTTTTGCGTTTCTCATGATAAAGTAATGTTATTAAAATCTTCACTATGTTTCTTTCAATTCATATAAAAGAAATAAAGTGTATCATGGTTTGATATGATAATTATTTAATTTATAGTAGCGACGAAAAGTTACGCTCTGGCTTCTCCTCAATCGCTTTAATCTTTCGCCTTTTACTAAAGATTACCGTGGGGAGGAGCAATATCATGAGCCTTTAAGCTATTTTTGAAAACTCTACCTTGTGGTAGAGTTCGCTATGAATCTAAAGTTAAACACCTTCGTTCTTAATAAACTTAATGTTTCGACGTATAAAATTTACGAATTCCTATAGATGCCATGAACGTCGGAGTCTTATTCAAAGAAAAGCATTTTTTTTCAAACAATGATGAACGATTAAAAGATATTTTTTGTCATGGTCATCGGTATAGCGAAGGAAATTGCAGACAATTCCTTTAACAACTTAATTTCTTTTGTAACACCTTCTTACAAGAATAGTAATTTTTGCGTTTCTCATGATAAAGTATTGTTATTAAAATCTTCACTATGTTTCTTTCAATTCATATAAAAGAAATAAAGTGTATCATGGTTTGATATGATAATTATTTAATTTATAGTAGTGACGAAAAGTTACGCTCTGGCTTCTCCTCAATCGCTTTAATCTTTCGCCTTTTACTAAAGATTACCGTGAGGAGGAGCAATATCATGAGCCTTTAAGCTATTTTTGAAAACTCTACCTTGTGGTAGAGTTCGGTATGAATCTAAAGTTAAACACCTTCCTTCTTAAAAAACGTAATGTTTCGACGTATAAAATTTACGAGTTCTTATAAAGGTGCTATGTACGTCGGGGCCTTATTGAAAGAGAAGAAATTTTTTTTCAAACACTGATGAACGATAAAATTGTTTTTTTTGTCATGGTCATCGGTAAAGCGAAGGAAATTGCAGACAATTCCTTTAACAACTTAATTTCTTTTGTAACACCTTCTTACAAGAATAGTAATTTTTGCGTTTCTCATGATAAAGTAATGTTATTAAAATCTTCACTATGTTTCTTTCAATTCATATAAAAGAAATAAAGTGTATCATGGTTTGATATGATAATTATTTAATTTATAGTAGCGACGAAAAGTTACGCTCTGGCTTCTCCTCAATCGCTTTAATCTTTCGCCTTTTACTAAAGATTACCGTGGGGAGGAGCAATATCATGAGCCTTTAAGCTATTTTTGAAAACTCTACCTTGTGGTAGAGTTCGCTATGAATCTAAAGTTAAACACCTTCGTTCCTAATAAACTTAATGTTTCGACGTATAAAATTTACGAATTCCTATAGATGCCATGAACGTCGGAGTCTTATTCAAAGAAAAGCATTTTTTTTCAAACAATGATGAACGATTAAAAGATATTTTTTGTCATGGTCATCGGTATAGCGAATGAAATTGCAGACAATTCCTTTAACAACTTAATTTCTTTTGTAACACCTTCTTACAAGAATAGTAATTTTTGCGTTTCTCATGATAAAGTAATGTTATTAAAATCTTCACTATGTTTCTTTCAATTCATATAAAAGAAATAAAGTGTATCATGGTTTGATATGATAATTATTTAATTTAAAGTAGTGACGAAAAGTTACGCTCTGGCTTCTCCTCAAACGCTTTAATCTCTCGCCTTTTACTAAAGATTACCGTGGGGAAGAGCAATATCATGAGCCTTTAAGCTATTTTTGAAAACTCTACCTTGTGGTAGAGTTCGCTATGAATCTAAAGTTAAACACCTTCCTTCTTAATAAACTTAATGTTTCGACGTATAAAATTTACGAGTTCTTATAAAGGTGCTATGTACGTCGGGGTCTTATTGAAAGAGAAGAATTTTTTTTTCAAACACTGATGAACGATAAAATGATATTTTTTGTCATGGTCATCGGTAAAGCGAAGGAAATTAAAGACAATTCCTTTAACAACTTAATTTCTGTTGTAACACCTTCTTACAAGAATAGTAATTTTTGCGTTTCTCATGATAAAGTAATGTTATTAAAATCTTCACTATGTTTCTTTCAATTCATATAAAAGAAATAAAGTGTATCATGCATGGTTTGATATGATAATTATTTAATTTACTGCAGTAGCGACGAAAAGTTACGCTCTGGCTTCTCCTCAATCGCTTTAATCTCTCGCCTTTTACTAAAGATTACCGTGGGGAGGAGCAATATCATGAGCCTTTAAGCTATTTTTGAAAACTCTACCTTGTGGTAGAGTTCGCTATGAATCTAAAGTTAAACACCTTCCTTCTTAATAAACTTAATGTTTCGACGTATAAAATTTACGAGTTCTTATAAAGGTGCTATGTACGTCGGGGTCTTATTGAAAGAGAAGAATTTTTTTTTCAAACACTGATGAACGATAAAATGATATTTTTTGTCATGGTCATCGGTAAAGCGAAGGAAATTAAAGACAATTCCTTTAACAACTTAATTTCTGTTGTAACACCTTCTTACAAGAATAGTAATTTTTGCGTTTCTCATGATAAAGTAATGTTATTAAAATCTTCACTATGTTTCTTTCAATTCATATAAAAGAAATAAAGTGTATCATGCATGGTTTGATATGATAATTATTTAATTTACTGCAGTAGCGACGAAAAGTTACGCTCTGGCTTCTCCTCAATCGCTTTAATCTCTCGCCTTTTACTAAAGATTACCGTGGGGAGGAGCAATATCATGAGCCTTTAAGCTATTTTTGAAAACTCTACCTTGTGGTAGAGTTCGCTATGAATCTAAAGTTAAACACCTTCCTTCTTAATAAACGTAATGTTTCGACGTATAAAATTTACGAGTTCTTATAAAGGTGCTATGTACGTCGGGGTCTTATTGAAAGAGAAGAAATTTTTTTTCAAACACTGATGAACGATAAAATGATATTTTTTGTCATGGTCATCGGTAAAGCGAAGGAAATTGCAGACAATTCCTTTAACAACTTAATTTCTTTTGTAACACCTTCTTACAAGAATAGTAATTTTTGCGTTTCTCATGATAAAGTAATGTTATTAAAATCTTCACTATGTTTCTTTCAATTCTATTAAAAGAAATAAAGTGTATCATGGTTTGATATGATAATTATTTAATTTATAGTAGCGACGAAAAGTTACGCTCTGGCTTCTCCTCAATCGCTTTAATCTTTCGCCTTTTACTAAAGATTACCGTGGGGAGGAGCAATATCATGAGCCTTTAAGCTATTTTTGAAAACTCTACCTTGTGGTAGAGTTCGCTATGAATCTAAAGTTAAACACCTTCGTTCTTAATAAACTTAATGTTTCGACGTATAAAATTTACGAATTCCTATAGATGCCATGAACGTCGGAGTCTTATTCAAAGAAAAGCATTTTTTTTCAAACAATGATGAACGATTAAAAGATATTTTTTGTCATGGTCATCGGTATAGCGAAGGAAATTGCAGACAATTCCTTTAACAACTTAATTTCTTTTGTAACACCTTCTTACAAGAATAGTAATTTTTGCGTTTCTCATGATAAAGTAATGTTATTAAAATCTTCACTTTGTTCATTTCAATTCGATTAAGAGAAATATAGTGTATCAGGGTTTTATATGTTTATTATTTAATTTATAGTAGCCACGAAAAGTTACGCTCTGGCTTCTCCTCAATCGCCTTAATCTTTCGCCTTTTACTAAAGATTACCGTGGGGAGGAGCAATATCATGAGCCTTAAGGCTATTTTTGAAAACTCTACCTTGTGGTAGAGTTCGCTATGAATCGAAAGTTAAACACCTTCCTTCTTTAAACATTAAATGTTTCGACGTATGAATTTTACGAATTCCTATAAAGGTGCCATGTACGTCGGGGTCTTATTCAAAGAGAAGCAAAATTTTTCAAACAATGATGAACGATTAAATGATATTTTTTGTCATGGTCATCGGTATAGCGAAGGAATTTGCACACAATTCCTTTAAAAACTAAATTTCTATTGTAACACCTTCTTACAAGAATAGTAATTTGTTCGTTTCTTAAGATAAAGTAATGTTATTAAAATCTTCACTTTGTTCCTTTCTATTCGTATAAGAGAAATACAGTGTATCAGGGTTTTATATGTTTATTATTTAATTTAAAGTAGCCACGAAAAGTTACGCTCAGATCTTTCGCCTTTTACTAAAGATTACCGTGGGGAGGAGCAATATCATGAGCCTTAAGGCTATTTTTGAAAACTCTACCTTGTGGTAGAGTTCGCTATGAATCGAAAGTTAAACACCTTCCTTCTTTAAACATTAAATGTTTCGACGTATGAATTTTACGAATTCCTATAAAGGTGCCATGTACGTCGGGGTCTTATTCAAAGAGAAGCAAAATTTTTCAAACAATGATGAACGATTAAATGATATTTTTTGTCATGGTCATCGGTATAGCGAAGGAATTTGCAGACAATTCCTTTAAAAACTAAATTTCTATTGTAACACCTTCTTACAAGAATAGTAATTTGTTCGTTTCTCAAGATAAAGTAATGTTATTAAAATCTTCACTTTGTTCCTTTCTATTCGTATAAGAGAAATACAGTGTATCAGGGTTTTATATGTTTATTATTTAATTTAAAGTAGCCACGAAAAGTTACGCTCAGATCTTTCGCCTTTTACTAAAGATTACCGTGGGGAGGAGCAATATCATGAGCCTTAAGGCTATTTTTGAAAACTCTACCTTGTGGTAGAGTTCGCTATGAATCGAAAGTTAAACACCTTCCTTCTTTAAACATTAAATGTTTCGACGTATGAATTTTACGAATTCCTATAAAGGTGCCATGTACGTCGGGGTCTTATTCAAAGAGAAGCAAAATTTTTCAAACAATGATGAACGATTAAATGATATTTTTTGTCATGGTCATCGGTATAGCGAAGGAATTTGCAGACAATTCCTTTAAAAACTAAATTTCTATTGTAACACCTTCTTACAAGAATAGTAATTTGTTCGTTTCTCAAGATAAAGTAATGTTATTAAAATCTTCACTTTGTTCCTTTCTATTCGTATAAGAGAAATACAGTGTATCAAGGTTTTATATGTTTTTTATTTAATTTATAGTAGCCACGAAAAGTTACGCTCAGATCTTTCGCCTTTTACTAAAGATTACCGTGGGGAGGAGCAATATCATGAGCCTTAAGGCTATTTTTGAAAACTCTACCTTGTGGTAGAGTTCGCTATGAATCGAAAGTTAAACACCTTCCTTCTTTAAACATTAAATGTTTCGACGTATAAATTTTACTAATTCCTATGAAGGTGCCATGTACGTCGGGGTCTTATTCAAAGAAAAGCAAGATTTCTAAAACAATGATGAACGATTAAATGATACTTTTGGTCATGGTCATCGGTGTAGCGAAGGAAATTGCAGACTATTCCTTTAACTACTAAATTTGAAGTAAATTAATAAATTTCTTTTGTAACACCTTCTTACACGAATAGTAATTTGTGCGTTTCTCAAGATGAAGTAATGTTATTAAAATCTTCACTTTGTTCATTTCAATTCGTATAAGAGAAATATAGTGTATCAGGGTTTTATATGTTTATTATTTAATTTAAAGTAGCCACGAAAAGTTACGCTCAGATCTTTCGCCTTTTACTAAAGATTACCGTAGGGAAGAGCAATATCATGAGCCCTAAGGCTATTTTTGAAAACTCTACCTTGTGGTAGAATTCGCTATGAATCTAAAGTTAAACACCTTCCTTCTTAAAACATTAAATGTTTCGACGTATAAATTTTACTAATTCCTATGAAGGTGCCATGTACGTCGGGGTCTTATTCAAAGAAAAGCAAGATTTTTCAAACAATGATCAACGATTAAATGATACTTTTGGTCATGGTCATCGGTATAGTGAAGGAAATTGCAGACTATTCCTTTAACTACTAAATTTGAAGTAAATAAATAAATTTCTTTTGTAACACTTTCTTACACGAATAGTAATTTGTGCGTTTCTCAAGATGAAGTAATGTTATTAAAATCTTCACTTTGTTCATTTCAATTCGTATAAGAGAAATATAGTGTATCAGGGCTTTATATGTTTATTATTTAATTTAAAGTAGCCACGAAAAGTTACGCTCAGATCTTTTGCCTTTTACTAAAGATTACCGTAGGGAAGAGCAATATCATGAGCCTTAAGGCTATTTTTGAAAACTCTACCTTGTGGCAGAATTCGCTATGAATCTAAAGTTAAACACCTTCCTTCTTAAAACATTAAATGTTTCGACGTATAAATTTTACGAATTCCTATAAAGGTGCCATGTACGTCGGGGTCTTATTCAAAGAAAAGCAAGATTTCTAAAACAATGATGAACGATTAAATGATACTTTTGGTCATGGTCATCGGTGTAGCGAAGGAAATTGCAGACTATTCCTTTAACTACTAAATTTGAAGTAAATAAATAAATTTCTTTTGTAACACCTTCTTACACGAATAGTAATTTGTGCGTTTCTCAAGATGAAGTAATGTTATTAAAATCTTCACTTTGTTCATTTCAATTCGTTTAAGAGAAATATAGTGTATCAGGGTTTTATATGTTTATTATTTAATTTATAGTAGCCACGAAAAGTTACGCTCTGGCTTCTCCTCCATCGCTTTAATCTTTCGCCTTTTACTAAAAAAGTGAGTGTGTTTTTTAATAGTTTTTATTAGTTTTTCGCGCAGTCGGTTGTGTTCGAATCATGGCGCCGTCCTCAGGGCGGTTGAAACATCCGCTCTCTCTGAAACTAGATGTAGGAGCAGATAATCTGAAATACCTTGATGTTGCCAAAGCCTTCTTCGATGAGTTTGGTCCGGCTTCAATTATTTGTTGTCAGCCCAAGGGTCGTGGAGTGTACCATGTCACTTGTGCGTCAAAGGAAGAATATGAAAAGATCTTTGTTTCTGGTGCCATTAAGATTGGTCAAGCTACGTTCCAAGTATCTCCCGTTGACTCCGATGAGCTGATGATCACCGTCGTTGGCGCCCCTTATGAACTGGATCCTGCTGTCATCAGTGGTGGATTACGACCATACGGCGATGTCCTGTCATGGGAGTATGAAGCCGACAAAGAGTACCCGCTTCTTAATGTACAAACGGAAACAGACTTATTAAATTGAAAGTAAGATCACCTGTACCAAATGTCATCTTAGCCGGTAGCTACCGAGTCAACATCCAGTATCGTGGCGTCAAGCGCCAGTGTTACAAGTGTGGAGATTGCGACCACCTGGCCAGAGAATGTACTTCACAAGATCGTCGATGGGTACAAAAAGCCGCTGATCGTGCGATAGAGGAGTACGAAAAAACGCAGAAACCTATGGAGCAGAAACCAGTTGATGACACTCCGATAGTTAATCCGGATGTTCTTATGTCGTTCGAACAAGAGTCCCACGAAAACATGGAATCGATGTCCAAACCTGAAGATGCAGAATCTAGCCCTTCTCACTCAGCGAGAGATGAAGTGGCCGAAGTTTCCAGAACCAGCTATCCCAGTCCTACTGTCTCCAAGCAGCCAAACCCACTATCCCCGAGCCACTCGAATTTCCCACCTTTGTGGGCTGAAGATCCAGAACTTGCATCCCCAAAAGAACCTACTGAGCGTACTTTTAGCGAGTCCATAAAAAATACGACTACTCCTACCGTCAAGAAAGTTTCCTCGGCACCGTCTTCACCACACTGAAATCCAAATATCCTAAGAACAGTTCCAGCAGCTCAGCTCCTGAAAGAACCAGGACTGCTCCTAAACGCCCTGGTACCTTTTCAGGTGGAATTCCTCGCAAGAAGTAACCAGTATAATTAGTTTTTTTTATTGACTTTTAGTAATAAATTGTAGCTTTTAATATATTTTTTATGAGTGTTTTAAAAATAGGGACTTTAAATGTAGAGGGTTTACGTAATTTTAAAAAACAAAAAGATATTGCCACGTTCTTCCGTGCTGAAGAAATAGACATTTTATGTATTCAAGAAAGTCATTTAGTTAGATCTGATAACTTTAATTACCTTAAGAAATTATTTAAAGCGCAGGATATATTTTATAGCGTAGGGAGTAACTTCAGTCGTGGCACCACTATCTTCGTTAAACAGGGCGCTCGCACTCAGTTTCGCAGTCTCCGGTTGGACACGTCGGGGCGTGTAGTGTGTGTGGATCTAGACTATAATGATTCTCGACTCCGAATATTATCCATTTACGCTCCTAATAGGATGGGTGAAAGGTCACTACTCTTCAATAGCTTGCACCAGTACGTCGATGGCCCGTTCTCTTATTTGCTTGTACTCGGAGACTTCAACTGCGTTTCGAATTTGAACCTGGACAAGGAAGGCGGCAACGTTCTCGTTGACGCTTCGGCCAAAAATTTGGAGCGGAAAATGGAATCACTCAACCTAGTTGACATCTGGCGGCTTCGCAATCCTGGAGTCCGCACTTTCACCTGGGAAGCAAAAAATGTAAAATGTCGCTTAGACCGTATCTATTTACCATCCCAGCTTGTTGCCAGCGTCCGTTCCTGCACCATTACTCCCCTAGGCAGTACAGCCTCGTACGTCACCGATCACCAGGCTGTTATCTTAGAGGTGGAAGTTCCGCAAGCCACTCCCAGAGGTAAAGGCATTTGGAGGCTTAATGATTCTGTTTTGGAGGACTCAGATTTTGTTGCGGATGTGAAACCGGAAATTCAAAATTTGGCCGAAGCCGCCCACTCTTGCGACGACTGGGAGACTTGCAAAACGAAATTCGCCGATCTTTTTCGGAAATTAGGGAAATCCCGAGCAGCGTCATCTAGAAAAAGGGTCCACTTTCTTAGATGGTCTCTGTCTTTGTTGGATCGTCTCCCGAAGGACGCAAGAGACATAGAAGTAATAACCGAAATCTCCAACATACGGAGCAAACTCCATGAAGAGTATGAATCCAAGCTAAGATTCCAGAGGGCGAAAGAACATGGTCAAGAAATTGCCATGGAAATGAAATTCGACTCCGACTTCTACTGCCGTCAAGCGATGAATCGGAAGAAAGTAGCGCTGTCGGAGATTGTTACGGGTACGAGAACCATTACTGACCAGGAGGAAATTCAAGAGGAAGTTAGGAGATTTTACCAAGATCTGTACAAGAAGAGCGCCACTGACAGTTCCAGACTAACCTCCTTATTTAAAGATCTCCCTCAGGTTCCTGACAACATGAAAGATTCACTCAATGCTAGAATCACTGTCACCGAATGCACTAAAGCACTGAGGACCTTCTCGCGCCGAAAAGCTCCAGGGCCTGATGGACTGACGGTGGGATTCTATCGTACCTTTTGGCAAGAACTAAAACAAATAATAGTCAACGTTTTCAACGAAAGCCTAGAAAATGGTCAGTTCACCGACTCCTTCCAGTTTGGCATGATCAGCCTTCTGTGCAAAGACGAAGAGAAAAAGGAAGAACTTGGAGCTTGGAGGCCGCTCACGCTTCTTAACCTTGACAGGAAGTTATTTGCCAAGATCCTCGAGATGCGGATAGCAACGGTTATGGACCAAATAATCGGTCCCCCGCAAACAGCGGGAGTCAAGGGAAGATCTCTGTACAACAACCTTCTGTACTTACGTGATACCTTGGTTCATACCACGGAAAGAAATGGTTCTGGTCTGTTGCTCGCGGTGGATTTGAATAAAGCCTTCGATCGTGTGGACCAGGACTTTCTTTTCGCCGCTATGGATGCTTTCGGCATTCCGAAGGCTTTTATTAAGGCAATCCAAAGTCTGTACAAAAACTCGTACAGTAGAGTAATGGTTAATGGTCACCTATCGAGAAAGGTTTTCATAGAGAGAGGAGTTCGTCAAGGCTGTCCTCTATCACCGGTCCTTTTCACTATCGTTATAGAAGTTCTTCTGCACAATGTCCGCCAAAATCCCATGATCCGGGGTCTAAAAGGTCCAGGGTCCACACAAGTTGAGAACCAAAAATCTCTCAGTCATGCCGATGACCTCAATTTCCTTTTGGAAGACACCGAGTCTCTAAGCCAAACCATGGCTCTGGCGCATTCTTTCTGTTCAGCATCAGGAAGCCGAATCAACCTAGAGAAGACAAAGGCTCTGGAACTCGGTCGCGCAGGAATCTACGAAATACCAAAGTCCTTAAATATTAATTTTTCGGACAAGCCTCTAAAAATTCTCGGCATCCTTTTCACCAGCAGTGGATCATCCGAAAAAAACGAAGACATCTTTCTGAATCGGTTCCATGAGGTTCTTCGGTCTTGGGGAAAAACTCAGCTGTCCTTCCTCGGTAAAACGCAAGTTTTGCGTCAGATTGGTGTGCCAGCTTTGACGTACGGCGTGCCCTTGGTTTCCTTCTCGCACTTGAACATCAACAGAATCACGAGCCTCATGTTCACCTTTATCTGGTCTGAAAAACCAGAATGGGTTTCGAGAGACACCGTTTACCAGACGCCGAAGGAAGGAGGCCTCGGTGCTCCGAATTTGAGGAATGAAATCTCGGCACTTTCATTCACAAGAAATGCGCGCGCGTTACAAGCCTCCGACCACCCAATCCACGATTCCTCGATCTATTTCCTGTCAAGTACAGTCAGCACCTTGTTCCGCCTTCCTTGGGACAGTCACCGCCTACACGCCGGAGAAGTACACCATCTGTACGAGGCCTTCGTCGAGCAGGTCAAGAAGTTAAAAACAAGAGACACTTGCTTTGATTGGACATCAGCGACAAACAAGCAAATACGCGATGCTCTCAGAAACAAAACGGAAGTGAGAGTAGTAAAGGAGTCACCGAATGTAAAATGGGAAGCGGTGTTTTGGGAGGCTGCTAATCGGTCAATAGAACCAACTCGAAGAGATCTTTTTTGGAAAACAGCCCATCATGTTTTGCCCGTTCGTTTCTTTCTGAAAAATCATGGTATGGCAACCTCCTGGACTTGCCCTTTTTGCACGTCTCCCGAAACGGTGACACACGTGCTCTTCGATTGCACCCACGTTCACCCCATTTGGCAACATCTCCGACGTTTTTTCAATCTGCGTTTCCTCTCGGCCAAAGCAGCGGTCTATCAAGAAATCATCCCAGTTCCAGCCCATTTGCGCTACGCCTTCCGTATCATAGCAGCGGAGCTCCGTTTTCAAGCGTGGGATTCGAGGAACGCAAAAGTCTACTCGCAAAAGGATGTGCCCGTAGTTCTTATGTTGGCAAAAGCTCGTTCGAGGATTCTCCTGAGGGCAAGATCTGACCACCAGCAATTAGATCGTCCTGACTTCTTTGATAAGTGGTGCCACGGCGAATTCCCCATTGTTCAGGTTTTAAATGAAGAGTTGCATCTCGCTTTTTAAATATTACGCTATTTTGAGTACGTTTATAAGAAATTTTCAAATTTTAAATAAGTTCCGAGTCATTTTAAAATCATGCTCTTGTCATTTGTAAATATTTTTTGATTTAATATTTTAAATGTTTTTTGTTGTATTCCTTTTGAAAATTTGAGAAGGCTTTGTACAATTAATTAATTATTTATTTTTAATTGTACTAATTTAACAAACAATAAAAGCCTTTTACTAAAGATTACCGTGGGGAGGAGCAATATCATGAGCCTTAAGGCTATTTTTGAAAACTCTACCTTGTGGTAGAGTTCGCTATGAATCGAAAGATAAACACCTTCCTTCTTAAAACATTTAATTTTTCGACGTATAAATTTTACGAATTCTATAAAGGTGCCATGTACGTCTGGGTCTTATTCAAAGAGAAGCAAGATTTTCAAACAATGATGAACGATTAAATGATACTTTTGGTCATGGTCATCGGTATAGCGAAGGAAATTGCAGACTATTCCTTTAACTACTAAATTTGAAGTAAATAAATAAATTTCTTTTGTAACACCTTCTTACACGAATAGTAATTTGTGCGTTTCTCAAGATAAAGTAATGTTATTAAAATCTTCACTTTGTTTCTTTCAATTCGTATAAGAGAAATATAGTGTATCAGGGTTTTATATGTTTATTATTTAATTTATAGTAGCCACGAAAAGTTACGCCCAGGCTTCTCCTCAATCGCTTTAATCTTTCGCCTTGTGAAGCCTGGAAATTGTTGGCTTATGTCTAAACCATGTACGAGAGTTAAACTATAGAATACTCTTTATTATTAATAATATATATATATTTACCAAATATTACAAGGCATGGCAAACAACTAAACTTTCTCTAGAAGAGAGAATATACAAAATGTGACTGGTTAGGTCGGAGTCCGTAACCAAGAGATAATCCATTGTCCCGACGTCCCTTATATAGCGGGCCCCTCGGATGACGCTACCGGTCTCCAACCTAATTGGCTGGAGAAGTAAGCCCGCCAAGAAATCTTGCGGACTCACTGTGGTGCAATAGTAAGCGTCACCGGTAACTTTACCCCGCTCTTAACCCTTCGGGTCAGAGGTCGCCACTTTCGGAGAATTCCGAAGGTGGACGGCGCGAGCGAGGATGAGTCATCCCTACCTTCCCGAGCAGCGTTGGCCCAAAACAACGAGATAACTCTCTGAAGTAAAGGGAAAGACTGTTAGGGACAAAGCCTACATTTGCGGATGCAAATGCGGGCTTTACAGCCTTTTACTAAAGATTACCGTGGGGAGGTGCAATATCATGAGCCTTAAGGCTATTTATGAAAACTCTACCTTGTGGTAGAGTTCGCTATGAATCGAAAGTTAAACACCTATCTTCTTAAAACATTAAATGTTTCGACGTATAAATTTTACGAATTCCTATAAAGGTGCCATGTACGTCTGGGTCTTATTCAAAGAGAAGCAAGATTTTTCAAACAATGATGAACGATTAAATGATACTTTTGGTCATGGTCATCGGTATAGCGAAGGAAATTGCAGACTATTCCTTTAACTACTAAATTTGAAGTTAATAAATAAATTTCTTTTGTAACACCTTCTTACAAGAATAGTTATTTGTGCGTTTCTCAAGATAAAGTAATGTTATTAAAATCTTCACTTTGTTCCTTTCAATTCATATAAGAGAAATATAGTGTATCAGGGTTTTATATGTTTATTATTTAATTTATAGTAGCCACGAAAAGTTACGCTCTGGCTTCTCCTCAATCGCTTTATTCTTTCGCCTTTTACTAAAGATTACCGTGGGGAGGAGCAATATCATGAGCCTTAAGGCTATTTTTGAAAACTCTACCTTGTGGTAGAGTTCGCTATGAATCGAAAGTTAAACACCTATCTTCTTAAAACATTAAATGTTTCGACGTATAAATTTTACGAATTCTATAAAGGTGCCATGTACGTCGGGGTCATATTCAAAGAGAAGCAAAATTTTTCAAACAATAATGAACGATTAAAAGATACTTTTTGTCATGGTCATAGGTATAGCGAAGGAATTTGCGGACAATTCCTTAAAAAACTAAATTTCTTTTGTAACACCTTCTTACAAGAATAGTAATTTGTTCGTTTCTCAAGATAAAGTAATGTTATTAAAATCTTCACTTTGTTCCTTTCTATTCGTATAAGAGAAATATAGTGTATCAGGGTTTTATATGTTTATTATTTAATTTATAGGAGCCACGAAAAGTGGTTCTCCTCAATCGCTTTAATCTTTCGCCTTTTACTAAAGATTACCGTGGGGAGGGGCAATATCATGAGCCTTAAGGCTATTTTTGAAAACTCTACCTTGTGGTAGAGTTCGCTATGAATCGAAAGTTAAACACCTTCCTTCTTTAAACATTAAATGTTTCGACGTATGAATTTTACGAATTCCTATAAAGGTGCCATGTACGTCGGGGTCTTATTCAAAGAGAAGCAAAATTTTTCAAACAATGATGAACGATTCAATGATTATTTTTGTCATGGTCATCGGTATAGCGAAGGAATTTGCAGACAATTCCTTTTAAAACTAAATTTCTATTGTAACACCTTCTTACAAGAATAGTAATTTGTTCGTTTCTCAAGATAAAGTAATGTTTTCAAAATCTTCACTTTGTTCATTTCAATTCGTATAAGAGAAATATAGTGTATCAGGGTTTTATATGTTTATTATTTAATTTATAGTAGCCACGAAAAGTTACGCTCTGGCTTCTCCTCAATCGCTTTAATCTTTCGCCTTTTACTAAAGATTACCGTGGGGAGGAGCAATATCATGAGCCTTAAGGCTATTTTTGAAAACTCTACCTTGTGGTAGAGTTCGCTATGAATCGAAAGTTAAACACCTTCCTTCTTAAAACATTAAATGTTTCGACGTATAAATTTTACGAATTCTATAAAGGTGCCATGTACGTCTGGGTCTTATTCAAAGAGAAGCAAGATTTTTCAAACAATGATGAACGATTAAAGATACTTTTTGTCATGGTCATCGGTATAGCGAAGGAATTTGCGGACAATTCCTTTAAAAACTAAATTTCTTTTGTAACACCTTCTTACAAGAATAGTAATTTGTGCGTTTCTCAAGATAAAGTAATGTTATTAAAATCTTCACTTTGTTCCTTTCAATTCGTATAAGAGAAATATAGTGTATCAGGGTTTTATATGTTTATTATTTAATTTATAGTAGCCACGAAAATTTACGCTCTGGCTTCTCCTCAATCGCTTTAATCTTTCGCCTTTTACTAAATTTTTTACTGGTAGTTTTTTATTTTTAACGTAGTCCGGTTTGTTTACGTGGTCATGGCGCCTTCGGGCCGTCTTAAGCGCCCTCTGTCGCTGAACATTGATATCGGAGGAGATAATCTGAAGTTTCTGGATGTCGCAAGGGCTTTTTTCGACCAATTTGGACCTGCGTCAATCAGGTGTTGTCAGCCGAAATATAGAGGCGTGTTCCACGTAACCTGCTCATCGAAAGAAGAATATGAAAAAATTTTTAGTTCCGGTTCCATCACGATCGGACAAGGTTCCTTCCAAGTCTCCCCAGTTGATTCAGATGAGATGGTGATCACCGTTATCGGTGCCCCTTATGAACTTGACCAAGCCGTTGTCAGCGGAGGACTGCGACCTTATGGCGATGTCCTCTCGTGGAACTACGAAGTGGACAAGGACTTCCCTCAACTCACGAATGGAAATAGAATTGTTAAAATGAAGATGAGAGCGCCTGTCCCGAACGTCATACTTGCCGGGAGTTTTAGGGTAAATATTCAATACCGAGGTGTCAAGCGCCAGTGTTACAAATGCGGAGATGGTGATCATCTTGCTCGAGCGTGTACCACGGAAGACCGTCATTGGGTCCAGAAAGCGGCCGAAGTGGCTTTGAAAGCTTACGAGAATTCCCAGATTTCGAAATCAACCGCTGATGGCACTCCAGTAGAGGAATCTCCCGATGTGGCAACGTTGGGAGAGGAGAACCACGATACGCAAGACCAACAAAACCACGATCTTCAGCCACAGCGTAAAAAGATGCTTCCTCAAACAGAATCTGCCGTCTCTTCGGAAGAAGTGCCCAGTGAAATTGTACCACAAAAAGAAGGTGCTTACTGTACAAGTAATGATCAGTCACCAGAAGTTAAAGATAATAGTTCGCCAATTGTCTCTCAGTCCACCCCGACGTCCCAATCATTTCCAAGTCTCAACGTAACCCCACCACCCCTGACTCCCATTCATTGGGCAGATAAGCAAGTTTCACCAGTTCATACATTTAGCGACACCGTTAAAAATCCTACAGTTCCCAATCCTCCAGAAAAGAAAGTTCCCATCACGGCGGTTTCGGTGTGGAAAGCCCAACAAAGAAAAAACAGTTCTACAATCACGCCAACCTTTGCTCCAGGGAGAGTCAGGACAGCGCCAAAGCGTCCTAGTACTTCCTCGTCAGGGGGAAATCCTCGAAAAAAGTAATCCTCATTTCTTGAAGTCCTGATGTGCCAATAGTATTGTTTTTAAGTTTACTTGGATGGTCTGGGTGTGTGAAATTTTATTGATTTTTAACGATATCAGTGTATAAGTATTATTTTTTACGATTTGGATTATGTTTTTATATTTCTTCTTTATTTTTAATGTAACTAGCTTAAATATTATAAAAAAAAAACGTAAAATTTAATGAAAATATAATGTAAAGAATTTGAATAGGCTTTTTTTACAATCAAAATTTCTTTTGTATTGTAAAATAATTTAATAATAAACAATAAAAGCCTTTTACTAAAGATTACCGTGGGGAGGAGCAATATCATGAGCCTAAAGGCTATTTTTGAAAACTCTACCTTGTGGTAGAGTTCGCTATGAATCGAAAGTTAAACACCTTCCTTCTTAAAACATTAAATGTTTCGACGTATAAATTTTACGAATTCTATAAAGGTGCCATGTACGTCGGGGTCTTATTCAAAGAGAAGCAAGATTTTTCAAACAATGATGAACGATTAAATGATACTTTTGGTCATGGTCATCGGTATAGCGAAGGAAATTGCAGACTATTCCTTTAACTACTAAATTTGAAGTTAATAAATAAATTTCTTTTGTAACACCTTCTTACAAGAATAGTTATTTGTGCGTTGCTCAAGATAAAGTAATGTTATTAAAATCTTCACTTTGTTTCTTTCAATTCGTATAAGAGAAATATAGTGTATCAGTGTTTTATATGTTTATTATTTAATTTATAGTAGCCACGAAAAGTTACGCCCAGGCTTCTCCACAATCGCTTTAATCTTTCGCCTTTTACTATAAAGGTGCCATGTACGTCGGGGTCTTATTCAAAGAGAAGCAAAATTTTTCAAACAATGATGAACGATTAAATGATAATTTGTGTCATGGTCATCGGTATAGCGAAGGAAATTGCAGACTTTTCCTTAAACCACTAAATTTGGAGTAAAAAACTAAATTTCTTTTGTTACACCTTCTTACAAGAATAGTAATTTGTGCGTTTCGCATGATAAAGTCATGTTTTTAAAATCTTCACTATGTTCCTTTCAATTCATATAAAAGAAATAAAGTGTATCATGGTTTGATATGATAATTATTTAATTTATAGTAGTGACGAAAAGTTATGCTCTGGCTTCTCCTCAATCGCTTTAATCTTTCACCTTTCACCTTTTATTAAAATAGTGAGTTTGTTTTTTAATAGTTTTTAATTGCTTTTCGCGCAGTCGGTTGTTTTTGAATCATGGCGCCGTCCTCGGGGCGGTTGAAACGTCCGCTCTCTTTGAAACTAGACGTAGGAGGAGATAATCTGAAGTACCTTGATGTTGCCAAAGCCTTCTTCAACGAGTTTGGTCCGGCTTCAGTCATTTGTTGTCAGGCCAAGGGTCGAGGAGTGTTCCATGTCACTTGCTCGTCAAAGTAAGAATATGATAATATCTTCGGTTCCGGTGCCATAAAGATTGGTCATGGTTCGTTCCAAGTATCTCCCGTTGACTCCGATGAGCTGATGATCACTGTCGTTGGCACCCCTTAGGAATTGGATCCTGCTGTCATCAGTGGTGGATTACGACCATATGGCGATGTCCTGTCCTGGGAGTATGAAGCAATAGAGCAGACGATTATTTTGGTGGTTCCTCTAATTTTACCAATTGGCTTGGGTGTACACTTGCACCGTCACTACGCTTCACGGCAACTAATAGATCTCTTATCAAATCTTGGCTCGTGCTCTTCTTACAAGGAAGTTCTGAGATTTGAAAGGGCGGTAGTGCGACATCGTGACACTATAGCTTTTGACACTGAAGGCTACATTCAGTTCGTCTTTGAAAATGCAGATTTCAACATTCGCACTATTGACGGAGAAGGCACCTTTCACAGTATGGGTGGAGTTAAATGCGTGACTTCTTCTAGAGCAGTTAAAGTTAAAATCGTGGTTCCAAGAGTTTTAACCTCAACTGTGGAACAAATGATGAACGAGGCGGAAAAGATAACGCCCCGTCCCTACAAACACCCTAATGTGTCCGGTCTCAAAAACATTGTTGCAAGATCTCAATTTGGCCAAGGAGAGCCCACTGCAAGGGTGGTTACCTCAAAAAACCTGATAGATTTGGTATAGGCTGTCGGTTCTACGGATACCGGTAAAAATAATCCCGGTTGGAATGGGTTTATACAAAAAGCGTTTTCAACGTCAACGAGCTGTTACGAAACCACATAGGTCATTGCCGTTCCATTTATAACCATTGACCCAAGTAACCTGACAACGATCAACACTGCTTTGACGTTTGCAGCTAATGAAGCTCTGCGTAATAAACAAACACATTGTATCGTTACTTTCGAACAACCGTTGTACATTAAAGCAGTAAAAATGGTTTTGTCCAATGGTAAAGACAATATTATCTATAAATACATTCCTCGATTAGGAGGGCTTCATTTGCTCATGTCATTCATGGGAGCTGTAGGAAGTACAATGGCGGGAAGTGGTCTCCTGGAATTGTGGGGCGTTATTTACGCCAAGTGCTCAGCAGAGCAAATGCTAACGGGTCACGCTTATGCACGCGCCGTTCGAGCACATTCTTTAACGCAACTACTTTATGCTTATTGAGCACCTTGAAAATAGCGAAGGTGATCTTGAGAAAATACAAGAACTGCACATAAATCTTCTGGATAACAAAGAATCAGTGACACCGCCAAACTTTGGCTACAATATCATGACCAAGTTTCACTAATGCGAATGTTTATACGAGCCGAACGAACTGGTTATTGGGAACTTCATTTGCATACTATACGCCAAATGTTACCTTTCTTCCATGCAGCAGCCCATTTACCGTACGCAAAAGCCGCAAGAATTTACCTGCAGCAAATGGAAAATATTGAAAATTTGCTTCCAGAATCGACATTTGAAAATGTAGTAAAAGAGGGTTTTTTCACAATTCTTCGATCTGATTGAATTTGGGAAGGCATCTGGACTGACATGACCATAGAGCAGGTCCTTATGCGCGCTATTAAGGCCTTTGGTGGTCTAACTGACGGCAGAGGGCTAACAGAGAATGTCTTAGCAAAATGGATACACGCCATGCGAGGTTGCGTGCAAATTAGCGACGTCATTGAGCGGTTAAGTGGGGGTTCTTGTGGTACGTCCGAACAACATGTGGAACTTCGTGATAGTCGTCAATCTCGAGATAAAGTGGACACAAATAAACTCGGGTCTTGGCTCAGGGACCGAAATCCCTTCAAAAGGCAATCTAGTCATCTCGTTTCCTTATCCAGTGGAATGGTATAGCCGATGAATCAGTAAACTCTCATCAAGAGAAGCTCGTCGGAATGAATTCAATGACCGCGATGGTCGGTAGTAACTTTGCAGATATTAAACTGAAGCGCAAGAACAAAGTTAAAACTTTGGCCTCAATGGTAAATGGAAGTAAAAATCCAAGATGAAATTATAGACGTAAATTCTCAACAGCTTTTCAACAGAATTACGTGCGTGATGGAGTCTAGCGAGAATCTACTAGATTTCATGTCTTACGAGCTCGCTCCACGCTCACCGTCGCTATTCGATGATATATCCACGAGAAAAGGGAATAAAGCGTCACTTGCGAAAGTGCTAATAGACATAGCTACTAAAAACGCCGATGTAACTAACCCGGATACCTGCTACGTTATCAATGGTGGACAAAACCAGCTACCTAAGCGGAAGTAATCGATTTATACGAATCCTACGTGATGTCTCACTATGGTTCGCGAGTAATTGTAGGTTTTGATAATACCCTTAACTCTACAAAAGTAACGGAACAAAACCGGTGAAGTTCTAAAAACCTTTCGGCAAACTTAGAAGTTAAAGAAAACATGTTTGTGTCAACTACAAAGGCCAATTGAGTAATACCCTCAACAAAAGCCAATTTATAAACCTCTGACGCGATAAACCAGCAAAATCTGGAATTACCAGCTATAAGCAGAAGCGGACGCTGATAGATTTATCGTCACAACTGCAATTACGGCAGCGAAATCTAAAAATATAACAGTTGTAGCCGAAGATACCGACATTTTGGTACTTTTGGTGCACATATTCTGATATTTATTTTATGAAGCCAGGAGCGAAAAACACTCAAAGTACTCTTATTAGTATCAAATTCCTCAGAAAAGAAATGGCAGAAGTAGCTGAGCATATTTTATTTATAAACGCTATTACCGGTTGTGATCACAGCGCTAAAAATTCTCCAATCCAGCACAGATTTAAGAGCTTTAGTGTCCAAATTTAATGAACCCAATGCGTCCCACGATGACATAGCTGCAATCGGTGAAACTTTTCTACACACTTAAAACTTACTGATGAAAAAACAGCAAATACGGTTTATAATTTACAGCAAGGTGCAGTTGAAGTGGGTTAATAGCAGTTTGTCGTTAAATTTACAGCTCTCTGCTGTATTTTGAAGAAAACAGTAGCGACTGTAAAAATTCATATTCGTACGGTTTTTAAAATGACCGTTATATTAAAATTAACAATATGAAACCGTGGTTGACGTTTTACTTCAAAAATGCGTAAAATCTACCACCCATTGCTGTTTTTTCTGTTATAAACGGCAAGCGCTAGTATATAAAACCACTAATTATTATTTAGTTGTCAAAACATTTTTTTAAATCGCACAAGTTTCATTTTAGTTTTAAATATAATAGGCCTAATATCCGATAAAAATATTTTATATACCCTTTTGTATAAGTAGCATCCCACGTAAAATTACAAACCTTGTTCATCGTGTGCTTAATAATTTGAAACCAAGTTAATAGTTTACTTTCCTTTGGTTTTCCCTACAACTTGAAACTATAAAGGCTCGAGTTAAACGTGATCAACTGCAGTTGTAGACATTTTTAATAATTTCGATTAAATTATTCTATTGGATTATGAAAATATTTTGTCAAAGTTTTTGTTATAATAATTTTAATAATTGATAAGAAATTTTATATATTTCTATCATGAATTGATTAATAAAATATTTGAAATTTTCAATTAAACCAACGTAATAATGGTTTGATCCGTAAAATTGTTGATGAAATTTCAAGGTTGTGAATGGGTTCTGTACTAAATACGTTTGATAACTAAAACTATGGCAAACACTGGAATTTTACAAACATTGGATTTTACTGTAAAAACTGCATGCATTTACCGTATTAAATACGTCTGGAATGAAGGTTAAATAAACAGCAATACTCTGTTAATATAATTTTATCTTGCTGTGTTTTTAAACAGCAGAGTGTCCAGTAAATTTAACAGTAAGCATGACAATAAAAAACAGTCAGAGTTGGTTGTGAAATTAACAGCATTCTGCTGGCATCTATGCTGACCGCAGCTTACTGTAAAATTTACAATAATATTTTTTATGTGTGTAGTCATTAGTACACACAGAGAAAACATGCTGTTAAAAAAACCGTAACATACTGGCAGCAGCAGACGCCAGTACGATACTGTTGAAAAAACAGTAATAGCGCGCTGTTAATTGCACAAGAGTACTGCCGTTTGTTTTTACAGTTTAGCCACTGTTTTAACTACTACTTCTTACAGCTTTTTCGGCTGTTCATTAACCAATTATTACTTTTTTCTGACTACTATTTTCCCCACTATTAATTACTGTATTTCGGACTACTCCTTCTTGCCTTTCCGACTACTCTTTATTGTTTTGCCAACTATTAAGTATTATTTTCCCCACTATCAATTACTGTATTTCCGACTGCTCCTTACTGCCTTTCCGACTACTCTTTACTGTTTTGCCAACTATTAAGTACTATTTTCCCCACTATTAATTACTGCCTTTCCGACTACTCGTTACTGTTTTCCCCACTATTAATTACTGTATTTCCGACTGCTCTTTACTGTATTTCCGACTACTCTTTACTGCCTTTCCAACTATTCTTTACTGTTTTGCCGACTACTCTTTACTGCCTTTCCAACTATTCTTTACTGTTTTGCCAACTATTAAATACTGTATTTCCGACTACTCTTTACTGTATTTCCGACTACTCCTTACTGAATGCGACCAGAAATACAGTGGCCCCCATATGTATCCGCCACTGAAAGAAAATACCTTTGAAAGAATTCCACTTCCGGTTCCACGAGTCCGGTATGCACCGAATGGACCAAAATAAAAAGCAGGTTCACTCGGTTCGGTACGCGGAAAAAAAATGGTGTCGTGCAGTTCACATTATCAAATTGGTAATTAAGACTTCAACTATTTCGTTTTTATTTATTTCTGGACAAGCCATTGTACCTAAACCCGCATATTTAGTAAAATCCGAGTTACGATGCATAATGGCTAAATCATTATAATACAAAAGTTCATCTATTTCTGAGAATAAAACAGCAAACAAACGCTTGCCTTTCATTGTTACGGCTGCCATTTTAATCGTAACCGTAAAATTAGAAGTCGTTCAATGAATAAAAATGACGGTGTACACGGATCCGGTACGTTCCCAGTTCGGTTTCCTAACGATGCGAGCGGTACGGAGCGGTTTCTCGCTGAACGCAGCCGTTACAACGCTACAGACTACCATTAACCGACATCGTTTAGTGTCATACTTATGTTTCGTTTTTGTTATGTATGACGAAACTTAAACCATTTTAGAAAGAAAGAAACAACCAAAGGTCAGAAAATTAACAAATAACGACCAAAGATTAAAAAAGACCTTGTAAAATTTCGTTTTTAATTTAGGGGGGGTTTTGATAAAAATACTGTTACAGTATTTTCAGTTTTAAAAAAAAAACAAACAAATTAAACGTGTACTTGGGTGTACCTTGTTAACATCTTCATGAAAAACTTGGGCCTAGACTTAAATCAATCTTTTAACTGATTTAAGTCCAGGCCAAATACATTTACAATTACCAAAAGTAAATATGGGGAGAAAGTCTATCAATGCCTTCAGATTTTACCTTCCACCATGCTTGACACCCTTTTTGAAGAGCTAGTGATCACGTGATATTTCTAACCAATAAGGATAGCACATTACGCGCGAAGTAGTGCATTTGTGGTATTCCGGTCCGCGCTGAAGATGAAAATTTTGAATTTTATTCCCTGGCAACCATGTCACCGCCTCGCGATTTCAAATAGTCTCTCTGTCAAATGCTGACCATTATTTCCTTCGATAACGGTTGATTTTAATTAATAATTACCATATCAATTGTAAAATAAACAAAAAAGCTCGTAGTTATAGCTATTATTTCAGTTAAACTTGCAAATTGTTAGGCCTTAACATCGTAGATTTAACAATTAGTCCCGATCTCTGCTCTTAGATGGCGTAACGCTCTCCACGATTTAAGCGAGTGTTATTCTAGTTACGGTTTATTTCTTTTCAAAAGTCATGTTATTATTTTTAAAATGTCGCATTTTAGTTTCTATGATATATTTACTTTATTTAGGAACTAAATTAACCAAATTATCGAAAGCAAAAGTTTAATATTCACGTATTTTATAGATAACTATTTTTCATCGTGGCGGAGTACAACCGATACCTTTGTGTCCCTGTAAAGAGGCGAGGGGGAAGTCATTTCCGAAGCCCAAAAATTTTACCCCTCAAATAAGACGTCGTGCGGTTGGACCCAAGTGCCAGACTTTCTCCCCCTATTAATTTTTGCATATACATTTATCTGAGACATTAAAATACAAAGTATCTAATTTAAAATTTCGGGCCTCTTACTCTTAGGTAGATTTGGAACAAGGGTGTAACTTGGATTTCATTTCAGGGGGGGGGGGGGGTGTTTGATAGAGAAACCTCCACCCAGTCGGTCATTAACATTTCGTGGGTGTGGTGTTTGAATCCCCAAACCCCGGAAGCAACTTTTTTGGGGGGTACAAACAAGCTAACCCGTTTTACTTGGCTACTGGGGGAGGGGGACAAAGAGAGTAAAACTTTATCATTTAAAGTTTTCTTCAAGCATTTTCGCACAAGAAAATTATTTCTGGAAAACGTTAAAATTTTAATTTAAAACCTTGCCTTATTACAAATACCCTAAAAATTTTGAAAACTCCAACTTGTAGTTTGTCATAGAAATGGTCAGTCAGAACAAATCGGGACAACCTGTACATTAACGAATTGATATTAGCCACTATTTTGACGGCGGGCTCTATTCTGTTCTTATAACCCATATCCCGAAATACACATCATCGAGTACTTGAAAAACGATTCGCCAACGTCTTTTCTAAAATCGAGTTATTTAGGAAAACGTCCAGAAAAAATTACTGTGAAGTGACGACATTTTCTTAAAATAAAGGGCCCATTATACAGCAACAACTTTGTTCATTTATAAAGACAAATTAAGTCTTTTCTATCCCATTGATAGTCTTTGGTTACATACCCCTTTAAAACAGAGCTACCGTTCTCTTTTTAAGCTTGAAATTAATATTAAAAAATATTTGGGTAAAATCAGGGGTGTTCAAATGGTTGAACTCGACCTTCAAAATACTGATCTCTACCTTCAAAATCTTTATCTAGGAAATATATTTTATTCAAAATAACCACGATATTTAGGGCCATCTTAACCTTGAGAAAGATGACCTCAACGTCCAAAATTTTGATTTTTACAATTGGAAACTTATTTATATGTTTATTGACGTTTTTACGCAATATTAGTGGCTGGTAACGGTGATTTCAGTCACAAAATATATTTCGGAGCAAGAAATCCATCAGGGAAAGCTAAGGTCGAATCTGCAGTCGCAGTTCTTCCAATTTTAAGACATGTATTCACAAAATATTTACTATGTGTCCCTCAAAGATTGGTTCATCTGTAGGAGAACTTAATTAACTCTTTCACAACTGAGATAGTGTCATCTGTGGTGACAATTAACGTACTCCAATAAGACTATAAAAACCATTTATGGGTGTATATATTTTCTAACTAGAATTTATATATAAAATAAAATTTGTTGAAGAATTTGGAAGAATCGACAAAAAGTCAAGTTCAAGGGCATCCAAGAATTCTGAAACGCGCGTCATCGTGACGCTCGTTTCTTTCTCAGAAACACCTGGACACCAAAGTTCCACATTTATCATTAATTTTATAACATGCCAAACAAACCCTTTGTATACAAACGCCATTAATTTACGTTTAAATTCCTTGCCAAAACCCAATGTGACAACGAAAACTTATCCCTTAGACTCGATGAAATTCGACTTAAAATTTATGAGTATTTGTTCAGAGAGTCATGGATATGGTATTAAAACCCCATGAATGTCCGACCAAACCAGACATTTGCAATCTGACTTTGCAAGAATACTGACAACTATGAACACTCTCTCTGCGTTAACCATTTTGGTGTTCTTGGTTTTGTTCTGTGGTAAGTTTATGTTAATAATATCTTCGTTCTTTACTCAGTGGTATTCGTAGCAAATATTTTTCCCATCCAATGGTAGAAATTCGTAGACAATGATTATCATTATCAGTGGTAAGAATTTGCAGAAAAAAATATTATATTCAATGGTCAGATCTCGGAGAAAATATCTATCATATTCAATGGTAACTATTCGTATAAAATATTTATCATATTCAATGGTAACTATTCGTATAAAATATTTATCATATTCAATGGTAACTATTCGTATAAAATATTTATCATATTAAGTGGTAAATATTCGTAGAAAATATTTATCATATTAAGTGGTAAATATTCGTAGAAAATATTTATCATATTAAGTGGTAAATATTCGTAGAAAATATTTATCATATTAAGTGGTAAATATTCGTAGAAAATATTTATCATATTAAGTGGTAAATATTCGTAGAAAATATTTATCATATTAAGTGGCAAATATTCGTAGAAAATATTTATCATATTAAGTGGTAAATATTCGTAGAAAATATTTATCATATTAAGTGGTAAATATTCGTAGAAAATATTTATCATATTAAGTGGTAAATATTCGTAGAAAATATTTATCATATTAAGTGGTAAATATTCGTAGAAAATATTTATCATATTCAGTGGTAAATATTCTTAGAAAACATTTATAATAATAATAATAATAACAATGTTCAGTGGTAAATATTTATAATAATAATAATAGTAATAATGTTCAGTGGTAAATATTCGTAGAAAATATTTCTCATATTCAGTGGTAAATATTTCTAATATTCAGTGGTAAATATTTATAATACTCAGTGGTAAATATTTCTAATACTCAGTGGTAAATACTTCTAATTTAAAGTGGTAAATATTTATAATATTCAGTGGTAAATATTTATAATATTCAGTGGAAAATATTTATAATATTCAGTGGTAAATATTTATAATATTCAGTGGAAAATATTTATAATATTCAGTGGAAAATATTCGTAGAACATATTTATCATATTAAGTGGTAAGTATTCGTAGAAAGTGTTTATCATATCCAGTGTTAAATATAAGTAGAAAATTTTACTCATTGCCAGTGGTATTTGTTCAGTGGTAAAAGTGTTTAAGCAATCTAAGTACGTATACAAATCCCATGTCAGAAATATAAAGATAGTCCAAATCAACGTACTGTTGTATTTAATAGTCAATGGTAAGTGTAAATAGACGATCCTCAATACATATTCTGTAAACAAATTGTTCACTATTAAACATGTTAAAAATAGAATTGTGGTGATTAAATTTAATTGAAGTTTTGATATATGGGATATATATTTTTGGATATTTATGAAACTTTCTAATAAGTGTATAACATGTATTTTGTTAGTTACTGTATCGTTCTTAAGTTTCCTATGGGATGACAGTTATATTGTATTATTTACCTTCGAAAAAAATAAGAAATTATTTTTTGGTTTTAAGCCCAATAGTGCGCCTCCAAACGATTAGGCTGAAGTGGGGTAAGTGTGATTTTGGGGTAAGTGTGACCTTGGCTCAAAATCACCCCTAGATGTCATAATTTTTTTTAAATAAGAGTTTTTATTTTGAACTTACGTCTTTCTACAAGCAACATTTGTTGTGAAGAAAAATTTTTTGCTACTTGTTTAGAATTGATAAAAAAAAGCACATTTCGAGGTCGGTTTTCAAACTTGGTCACACTTGCCATAACAGCTCTCTCATAGCCAATGCATTAAACTACGGAGCCCGAGCCCCACTTGGCCCCAGTCATTGAGGAAAAGTGACCCAAAAGCCCCCTAAACCTTTTAGCTTTCTATTTTTTTTCTAATTGAACAATTATGTTTTTTAATTTATAATTGTAGGCTACTTGCGCGGTAGAAGTTTCTTACCGACATGTATTTTAACTTTCTACTTTAAGTCTACTTAAAGATATAAAATAGTAAAATTCAACTTATCAAACTATTTGTCACACTTACCCCACTTCACCCTATGTTTGTATTTACTAATAATAAATAATTTTTGTTAGGTTTTTTAATTGTTGAGTCCGATCTTGTCTACTACGCGAGTAAATACGCGCTAGGTCCCGGGTACAATTAAAGTGCCGCTATAGTCCGATGTTTCAATTCGTCAGACTTAAGTTAACAACAGCTACCACAATAAAGCTACCATAGGTTACAAAATACAAGAGATTTTTACAATCTTAAATGTACGTTCCTGATATACAGTAGAATTCGGTCATTTGTGTCAAGATTTAATAGTAAGTTTAGTATATTTATTTTTTCTATATTTACAGATGGAGGACACGGAGGTCATGGATATCATGGCGATCATAAAGGTCATGGAGGTCATGAAGGCCATGGAGGTCACGATAAAGATTGTAAAACCACAGCCCAGCCAAAGTCGGACTCAGTTACGCACCAAAGTCATCATGACCATTTAATCGATTATTTCAAAGTGGGATACTTTTTCAATTACTTGACTTTACTATTTACGCGTTCTTCTTTGAGGGATATAACTCTAGCTAGGTGGGGTGGCGGAGTGGTTAGCGCTTTCGTCTCGCAGCAAGAGGAGCCGGGTTCGATGGCACTGGGTGAAAACTCGGAACTACTCCTTCCGCGTTGAGTTGCAAGTTGTCTCCCCACTGGTTAAAGGGGTTTTCCCCCGATTTCTTCGGTTTCCCCTTCCCATAACAACTTGTAGAGGTTAACGATAATAGCTAGTGCAGGGAGCTGTTGGCTCGCGTGGAATGAGGGGCTTGCCACCACCCTCCTACGCGTTGTAACCCGGACACCTGTTTAAAAGCATTATAAGTCGCTAGATGACTTGGGCCTAAGGCGGTGCCTTGGGTATTAGCCTAGTTGATTATTATTAAATGTCAAACTTTCGTTATTACCCACTCATGGCGCTACAGTCTAGAAATTATTCCCATGAAACATGTACCCTTGCCGATGGGTCGGGAATTTTTCAAAATCCTCTACAATCGTAAGAACAATGATTTTTAAAATATCCCAATAACTTCAAAAATCAAGAAATTAGCGTGAAAGTCATCCTTAAAATATCCAAATAATTTCATAAATCAAGAAATCAGGGCGAAAGCTATGCTTAAAATCTCACTAATAAAACCCAGAAATAAGCGCGAAAATCATTCTTAAAATTGATCTCCAAATTAATAATAAAACCCAGAAATCAACGTGTAAATAATCCTTAAAATATCCAAATCACTTCATAAATCAAGAAATCAGGCCGAAAGCTATGCTTAAAATCTCCAAATCACTAATAAAACCCAGAAATAAACGCGAAAATCATACGTCTTATAGTGATTTACTTAAACCATTTCATAGAGCGAATATGGCTTTCATACATGTAAAAATCCCTACGCGGTGGAATTTCAACATTTGACATTGTTCTACCGTGACGCTGTGTATGTTTCCGCGATTTGGCGAGAGACTAGCCCATTATATACTGACTAGGGCCTCCAAAATCACATGTTCCATTTTGATTGTCTAGCTGGGTCCTTACCTCATAAGAGATTTTATATATTTTTGGTAACGAGTATACAATAATACTCAGCTAAGCTAATACCCAAGACACTATGGGGAGTAACCGAGGTGTTTATTGCGATTTTTGTTCAAAGTCGGGCGTAATGTAATTTCCCAAAAGGAGACGTTGCACTAACCAATTTTAGTAACATTTTCCAAGAATTACCACTATTACCAAAATAAGATTATTTCCTTAGTTTACCGAAAAATGTTCTAATTTACCCAAATTTGATGAAATTTACCTGAATGTGGTCCAAATTACCCATTTCTTGATTTTCAAAAAAATTAATATTTGAAATTTTTTATAAATGCTACTTACTCCCTGTGAAACCGATAAAATCGCATGCTTTTTTTTCTCTCTCTACGCACCTCTCTCTTACCAAAGCAGCTGGCATCATGCATTGCGAGACGCGTTAAGTTTCTCTTTTCCGCCACCGGGTGGATTTAGCGCTGTACTTTCGACAGTTGTTAGCTTGAACCAACACTGCCTTTCGATTCAAACTTAGGGTTGATAGGCTTATGGTTAAATACATTTTGATCAAATGGACCCTCTGTCGATCGTTTGCAATTCAATCAAAAGAACCCAAATTAGTGTAGGAAGCCATCCTCCTACGCATTCTAGACCCGCCACTGCCATGGTACCTAATTGGCTTTACTAGTTGATTTACGAGGGGAGTACCCGAAGTGTTTATTGCCAATTTTGTTCAAAGTCAGACGTAATGTAGACCTTTATGAGATATGAAATTTCCCAAAAGGAGACGTTGCACTACCAAATTGATTTGCCATGGCTACCGAAAATGTTTTTGACCACTTGAAACAAAAAAATTTCCATTTAAAAAAGCATGCGATTTTATCGGTTTCACAGGGAGTAAGTAGCATTTTTAAAAAATTTCAAATATTAATTTTTTTGAAAATCAAGAAATGGGTAATTTGGACCACATTCAGGTAAATTTCATCAAATTTGGGTAAATTAGAACATTTTTCGGTAAAATAAGGAAATAATCTTAATTTTGGTAATAGTGGTAATTCTTGGAAAATGTTACTAAAATTGGTTAGTGCAACGTCTCCTTTTGGGAAATTACATTACGCCCGACTTTGAACAAAAATGGCAATAAACACGTCGGTTACTCCCCATGGTGTCTTGGGTATTAGCTTAGCTGAGTATTATTGTATACACGTTACCAAAAGTATATAAAATCTCTTATGCGGGAAGGAGCCAGCTAGACAATGAAAATGGAACATGTGATTTTGGAGGCCCTAGTCAGTATATAATGGGCTAGTCTCTCGCCAAATCGCGGAAACATACACTGCGTCACGGTAGAACAATGTCAAATGTTGAAATTCCACCGCGTAGGGATTTTTACATGTATGAAAGCCATATTCGCTCTATGAAATGGTTTAAGTAAATCACTATAAGACGTATGATTTTCGCGTTTATTTCTGGGTTTTATTAGTGATTTGGAGATTTTAAGCATAGCTTTCGGCCTGATTTCTTGATTTATGAAGTGATTTGGATATTTTAAGGATTATTTACACGTTGATTTCTGGGTTTTATTATTAATTTGGAGATCAATTTTAAGAATGATTTTCGCGCTTATTTCTGGGTTTTATTAGTGAGATTTTAAGCATAGCTTTCGCCCTGATTTCTTGATTTATGAAGTTATTTGGATATTTTAAGCATGACTTTCACGCTAATTTCTTGATTTTTGAAGTGTTTGGGATAAAACCTTGTCTAGGTTAACGTTAATAGTTAGTGTAGGGAGCTGTTGGCTCGATCTCGTGGCATGCAGGGCTTGCCACCACCCTCCTACGCATTGTAACCCGGCCACCTGAATTAAGGGCTTCAAAAGTCGCATGATGACTTAGGCCTAAGGTGGTGCCTTGGGTATTAGCCTAGCTGATTATTATTATATTATTATTATTTTAAAAATCATTGTTCTTACGATTGTAGAGGATTTTGAAAAATTCCCGACCCATTGGCAAGGGTACATGTTTCATGGGAATAATTTCTAGACTGTAGCGCCATGAATGGGTAATAACGAAAGTTTGACATTTAATAATAATCAGCTAGGCTAATACCCAAGGCACCGCCTTAGGCCCAAGTCATCTAGCGACTTATATCAAATGATTGAAACATCAATCCTTTGATATTTGATGAAATGTGTTTAATCACTACACTTACTATTACCATTAACCCCAGCTAGATTTTATTCCAAAATTTTTAACCAGGATTAATTTGATATAGAAAATAAGTTTTGTTTTACCTTGTATTACATTTTTCCTATATCTCTTTAATTTCTGTATAATTTAACAATTTCAGAACCTTCATCATTAAAACCAAGTCCAGCGAATTCAAATAACACAAGGGAACATGGTCAAGGCTAATTTGATGTGGAACTTAATTATTGTTACTTTGATTTATTATTTTAAAAGGAAAAATTAAAATTATTAAATGGTAGATTGCTTTCTCAATGCCAACCTATTATGAATCGAAAAACATGGAAAACGGGAACTCAGACATAGCAGGGTTAAAAAAATTTAGTTTTTAGCTCAGAATATTTCATTTCACCACAAAAGAATTCTACTTCAAAAAACCCTCCAAAATTAGAGGTCAAAGATGAATTTATCAAAAAGATACATGGCAAATTGATTCCTTCCACGTAGAACTATTTGAAACATCAATAGCTGAATATTAATATTGACCGATTTTAAAATGATGTTTTTTGGGCGAGGCACTACCTCTACATTATGAAATGGTGAGGTATTTTCACGCGCAAAATTAATTTTGAGATCGACCGATATTTGTTTGGCTGGATTTTGATTGGACAAATACCAAAGGTTTTAAATATTTGGAGGAAAATTAACAATTTGCAAATTAAATATTGATTCCATGATTAGCCTTATATCGTTCGCAAAATCTAATTTCGCGCAATTTCCGACACGTTTTTCGAATACAAAAATAAAACATAACCTCTAGAAGAAAACCCATAAAAAGCAATGTATGTTTAAAAAATTATTTTTTTCGATTTCCGGAAATCTTTTCACATTTAATTTTTCCGGTAAAGCCATTTTCCGTGTTTTCTCAATGTAAGCGGATTTTTATAACATTCTTAAAGGGCAACTACACTTAGTTGGGGAAAATGACTAGGGAGCATGCCCCTCCCCCCAACGGGTTCATTGAGGCATTTACTTAAAAATCCTTCATATAGAATGTTAGAAAAAAGTTAGAACTCGAGAATTAAACCTTTATATTTATGTTCACTGACATATGCGATAGACAAACGACGCAATGAAAATAATCACAATTAGTCAATTAATGACAATTATTTTAAATTACGAATAACCTTCGCACGCTATAACTTACATGTACTACACTACAAAACCAAACACTACCCAAACACTTCGAGATCCAAAAAGTCTACTTCAATAAAATCACATAATTATCTGTAAATTCCCTAATGAAAGCTAAGAGCAACAAACACAGCACCCCACACAAGGAGAACGCAACCCGTCAAAAGTCGTGCATTTTCTTGTGTAAAGTTTTGATTGGTTAGACGCTTTAGCGCCTGCTGCGGTCGGAAGGGTAAAATTCGGAAATTGTCTCCCCCCCCCCCCGCCCGTAAAACGTTCAGCGTAAAGGTTCGTCCCATCAAATTTGTACACAACGCTACGTTAGCGTGTTTAAAGGCTAGCTGCATTCTCGTTGTGTTTGTTGCTCTTGGATGAAAGTCATAGCATTCAAACATCGAGATAGTTTGGAGACTTTAACGCTTGGTAAAAGCCGCAGCTTCCTGTTTAATTTTTCTTCGAGAAACGCTAGAATAACTCGACGTTTCAAAGTCCAAGCTCCGTTTTCATTCAACTACTACACGAAAATTTGGAGAACTTCCAAAAAAAGTTATATCATTCTCGAATTAGTCGGACGTGGACGTTCAATAGAGTTTCTATTAAGGTTTGTTGTCGTGAAAAATTTAGAGACGACTGTTCCCTAATTAAACGGAATATTGATTTGTAAATAGATGAAATATCAGCGTATTGAACATCGAACACCTTAGTCAGCGCCCGCAAATTTAACATCAGTGCAAATGTGGAAATACATTTATCGAATTTAGAAATATGAAATGTTGGTTGTGTTATTTGAGTCTCTCTTTTTTCGGTCATTTAACGATTTCGTCAACAATATTCACTTTAGCCGGAGAGTACAGCGACTCTCGGAACGATTGGCAGCAAGCACTGCACGTGTCCGCGGCTGTCTTGACGTTCCTGTACATCTTCAGCATGTGTTGTTTCTGTTGCTACGCGCAGTGTGTCGAGATGAAAAAAGTGATTTCCAAATGTCAAATTGTCATTTCGTTGCCGTTACCGACGGCCGCTTTCGTGTTGTCGCTTTGCGGTCTCGTCGCCTGCTATTACGACCAGGGAGCCATGCCACATCGAAGCCAATTGCTGTGGACTTACGTCGTCAATGTCCTACTCATGCAGCCCACTTTGTGCATGGCCTGGGGAAGGTTGTGCGAAAGCCTCGGCGATCTAGAGTGGAATCCATAAAAACTAATTACATAAGGGATCGGTCATTCGAAAAACTTCAGTAAAATTACCAATAAATTAAAAGAGTTGTGTGATGTTTTTGGTAAATTACGAATTTTTTTCAACAAAATTGAAAAAATGTGGATGAAAACAATTAGATGGTAATGATAATGAAACCAGATTTCGGTAAAAATCTTCAAATCATAAATCTGAAAAATATCATAGTCATTTATTACTTTCCAAAATAAGCTGTACCATAATCCTACTTTCTGTAAATTATATTATTAGTTTGAAATTGACGTCAAAGAATATGTTGGTGTGCTTTTTCGGATGGGTTACCCGAACTTGAACTCCAATAATAAAATTATAATTACTCGTCAATTATCAAGTAGCCAAAAATTTGCTTATTCGAGAAATCGACTACTGGATTAAACTATCAGCTAAGCTCGACTAGTTTTTACCTCTCCGAGGGACAAAACCACCGTGTGACGGTGAGCGTTAACGGCTTATTTTGCGGTTGGGTTTGGTTTGGATGGTTTTTTTCGTTAACGCGCACCGTCACCACAGTTTTAACTCTGTTTGATAAGATATTGCGTTATTGTAATGATTATGTGTAGGGTGTGAATGTTGGGTTTGTGTTATGACGGTTGAGGGTGTTGAGTTTGTTGTGTTTGTGTTATGTGGGTGTTGAGTCTGTGTTTGTTGAGTCTGTTGTGTTTGTGCTTGTTGAGTCTGTACGGGCGTTTTCTCTTCAACTTCTTCTTATTGACTTTTGGGACGGACCGAGTGCTGAGTGTTACGGCAGCCTCTCAACGTCCAATGGCAGGGTCTCCACCAATTGTTCACGGTATTCATCTTAGTGTCAATTTGCGATTTATTTGCGCCGGCCGGGAATCGAACCCGGGTCTGCTGCGTACAAGAGATTTACTCTAACCACTGAGCGAATGTCCTTTACGAAGTTATAACGTTAGGTACTATAATTTATTCTACATAATTTTAAATATTTATAAATTATATTAATCTAATATTTAATTAAATATTAATAAATTATATTAATCTTATATTTAATTAAATATTTATAAATTATATTAATCTTATATTTAATTAAATATTTATAAATTATATTAATCTTATATTTAATTAAATATTTATAAATTATATTAATCTTATATTTAATTAAATATTTATAAATTATATTAATCTTATATTTAATTAAATATTTATAAATTATATTAATCTTATGTTTAATTAAATATTTATAAATTATATTAATCTTATATTTAATTAAATATTTATAAATTATATTAATCTTATATTTAATTAAATATTTATAAATTATATTAATCTTATATTTAATTAAATATTTATAAATTATATTAATCTTATATTTAATTAAATATTTATAAATTATATTAATCTTATATTTAATTAAATATTTATAAATTATATTAATCTTATTTTTAATTAAATATTTAAGTATTTTAAGGTAAAATTTGATCGTGATCAGGAATTGAACTTGGGTCGCATTGTTACCATGTGGATAGTTAAAGATGCGGCAAGTATTTCGTAAGCGAGAAAAATACAAATACCCTCTGTAGATATTTCTTTCATTAAAATTGGCTTCGTATTATATTTAACTGATAAACTTGTTCTGTAAATAGGGTTCAATTCAATTGTGCATTGTTTTAGTACATCTAACACGCTGTTGTAACTACTTAATTTATATTATTCTGAATAAATTAAACTCTGTTGTTTCGTCTCAATTATTTTAATTAAAATTAAAATTTTATACCGGGTGGTTTTGGACCGGGATTACATTTTTAGTAAATAACTCTTAATTGCGGAGATATCTTTAATTGTCATCTCGAGAAATTAATACCACTAGGGACAATTCTTCCGAGGAGAGGTATATTTTGGCTTGCCAACTTGTTATTTTTGTCCCATGGTGCTCGACTATTATACTCGTGGGATATTTTGTTTTACCAGCGTACTAGCCCGACGTTATTTGTCAGACAGCGTTGCCAGTTCCTGAAAATCAAATTATCGTACCAGAGCCCAAAAATTATCGATTTCAGAAAAATTATCGTACGCCAGAAAACTGGTGGTAAATTTGGAGTTTGTGTGAAATACTAACGTTAAACTTGCGAAGTCCAAATTTTTAATAACACTTAAAGTTCGTCCGATCGAAATCTTATGTTTAAAAGTCACAATTTAAACTGGTTTCCAGTCAATTAAAAAAATCGTACATTATCCTACGCGCTAGCTAATTTATCAAAAAATGTGTATTTTTCGTGGACCGAAGACTATCATTACGCCCCCTATTGAAACCTGGATAGGTAGTGACTAAAGCAGACGCTATTAGGTTTTCCTCAACTTTATTCGTAAAATTTTCTTATTAAATAATGATACATGATTTTAAATATAATTGTTGCATCGTTTGCTTATATTTTAATAAGTTTATTTAAGAAAAAAAAACGTTCTTACGACTTTTTAATAGGTCCGTAGCAGACGCTAGATCATAGGCGCTACCTCGGAGAAGCTAGCGCCGTTACGCCACTTAGACGTATTTCGGTTGGGATTATAGTACGCCTTTGAATATATCGTACGTCCCAAAAATTAGCTCGAAATTATCGACCTGTACGATAATAATTGTACGTCTGGCAACGTTGTTGTCAGAGATCAGAAGACTTTGCTCTTTCCTTCCCCTTTCAATGACCTTGATAGATTGAAACGACTCTGCTTTGGACGGCTACTAGATTTAAACGTTGTTTGTCTGTTAAGCTTTGGTTTTGGTTTTGAGCGTGACTTTTGTGTTCTCTAGCTGTTTGGGAGTTCGGGGGACTTAGGCTCTTTATTTAACAATTATTAATTAAATTTTTAAAACACTTAAATACACTTAGTAATTTCTTAGTTAATTTAAAAAAAAATTATTTTCTCTTATAGTATGGAGTATTTCAGTCAAAAGTCGAGTCAAGTAGTCAACACGTTACCCCGGTCGGCGATATCCCGGGAAAACGTTTTTTTTTTAAATATTGGTTTGGTCTAGACCCCGACGCCGCCGATTTTAAAATTTAGTTTGGATCGTTATTTATTCTACCTCATTGGGTGTAACACACCGATTTTGTTCAAACTCGAGGGTTAAGTATGCCTTAATGAATCATGAAAATTTCTAAAAGGAAAAGTTTCAACGGGCAATAGTTGCAATGGCAACCGAAAATGTTTTTGACAACACAAAATATAAAATTCCTTACCGGAAAAAACATGGGATTTTGATAAATTCCCTTGGAAAATTTTCCAAAAAATTTAAATCAATAAAATCAATTTTTATTAATTTTCTATCAAATCATTTGCATTTTTACCATTTTCATTAAATTAAAAAAATTGATAAAAATTTGATACATTTTATTTTTTTCGTCAATTTTGATAATTTTTTTTTCGACAATTTTGATAAATTTTATTTTTTTTCGACAATTTTGATAAATTTTTTCCAAGTGGCCACCCTTAGAATTTTTAAAATGTTTTTTTTTTTCGGAAAGGAATTTTCAGCGTTTCGTCATAGGTTAGGGTAAAGACTTCATTTGTGTATTATTTTATTAGATGTTGTATTTTTTAACTTTATTAAACGAGTAATGAGTAATAAAGCGAGGGCTGACTTGGCCCTCTTACTACAAAAATATGTAACAAATTTAAAATAAAATTATTCGATTTGATTTGATTTGAAAGTTAGAGATGATGATTTTGAGAGTGGGAAGTTCAAAGTAATTTGCAGAAAATAAGTTCTGCAATCAGCAGTAGCGAAGCTTGGAATTACTTTGGACAATCGCAACGTTATGAAGACGGAAATTGGATATGGCTTAGGATATATTTTCCAAATGTAGTATTCACATAATGTAGCTGATACTTTAAAAAAAAATAGATTTGTTTGAATTATTATATGCTGTTAATTATTATTCTAAACTAGCGTAAGTAAAATAAGCTTATACTCGGAATAAATAAATTAAACCAGTAGTAGGACCACAGGTAGATTGATTTACTCTCTAGTATAAAATTATTTTTATTTATAAAGAAACGCCGGCTCACGCCGTCGCCGCCGTGGTATTTTAAGTCAACACCGCTGCCGACAAAAAAATCGGGGCACGCCGTTCGCGCCGCTGCCGCCGCCTAAAATTGACCAGCTCGCCGCCACCGATCAAAATTTCACGGCGTCGCGTCGGGGTCTAGTTTGGTCTCCGTGATAATCCATAAATGATATTTTCCATAAAACCATACCTCGTTATTATATAAAACGACATTGGTTCATCTCCCGATTAAAGGAACCGTTTGAAGTGTTTTCCTTATATATTCTAAGTAAATATATTTTCCATTTTAAAAAATATGGATTAGTAAAACCTAAGTGTTAAATATCTTAATTAACGCTGCTTTTAAGTGGGTTTATACGTTGAAAGTGCTTATTTGTTTTATTCCTAGGTTTAACCACTGTATTTTATCGTGTTACGTATTATTCACATTTAGAGGTTGTCTTCACTGTAACTGGAAAAGCTAAAGATGGCGCAAAAATATAATATATTTTGGTTTAACATCTATTACAGCTAAATAATAACTGAATGCCTTACATTTAACCGACATTCGATCTCCCTAAACTCCTAAGTAAAAGATACATAGTAAACCTTAAAGCAAGTGTCGGCTCGACGTGCACTAGCTCTTTTTACAACAGATTTCACTAGCTTAAGCCACATTTTGACCCAAAAGGCGGGACATAAACGTACCCCTCGCGTTGATTGGCTAGTTTTTAAATTTGACAATAACGTAAACTATATAGTACTTTTTTAACAATATATTTTATATGGGATATATAATTAAGGTTAGTAGAGTATAATTGGTCTATACTCCACAACGGTTTTCTGACGACGTTATCGTTTCACTAATTTGAATTTTAGCTTCCTCTGCTATATATAGCTAGCATCACTCTCTCCAGTAAAGTCATTTTTATCAAGAAGCGGAAAGATTCATTGCCGTTTCTACTAAAAATGGCTTATCATAATACAGGTGGCAATGATCGAACAATAGCTTGTGGAAACGAATAAATTAACCGCCAAAATTTCAATTTATCATAAAAAATTCGATGAACTTTTTATTTATTGATATTACTCACGACTATTATACTATTTAATATGCAACAAATTAGTTTTTATTCGGATAATTTTCGTATATGGATAAAAAAGAAATTACATTTCCTATCCGAACGCCGAGTCCTAAGCAACGTTCACACGTATACCTCGGAAACGTTTTCGTCTGCTCACGTATTTGAGTGACGTTCCAAAACATTCTAATTAAAAATGAATGCACCCAAAAGAAATTTGTTGAATTTTTTAAACAAATAGACAAAAGTTGCGAGACATTTTCTTCTAAAAAAGGTATACAAATTTTATTAGGCGCAAACAAATGCACGATTGACGATTTTTGTAAAAAAATGGCTCATGGTTCACAAAAACCGACTCGATGACGTCACGAATCGCTGCCAAAATGGTCAACGAAGAGGTTCAGCCGAAGCGATCTGAAACGCAGAGACGCGCAACGGTAACCATTCACACGACGGGATATAAACGTTGTGGGTGCACTCACAACGTTACAGAGGGTAGGTGTGAGCGCAGCTCTAGATATAACCTACACTTGCTTCAAGCAATTTCGACCTTCCTTTATGTAAATATTTTTTTCCACTATTAAAAACAATGCATAATACTATTTTTTAAATTTAAATAATTTTTCATAATTTTTATTACTTGCTTTTGGATCTAAGGTAGCTATTTATTTTGTATTATTATTATTCTATCGCCAACTGCTTTTGACGTTATTGTACTTTTTCAATATGTCTTACTGGTGTGGCTACACCCTGATGATAGATTTGGAACAGTGTCATTAAAAAGAATGACACATTTTTTTTGTTTAGAATGAGTTATTTAACATGTATTTCATTTTTGACAAATACACGGTAGTAACTTTTACATAAGGCATCACAGAATTTCCTTACATTGGAGCAGATGGATCCATTCGGATATCAGCTAGGCTAATACCCAAGGCACCACCTTAGCCTAATTAATCAAGCGACTTTTAGAGCCATTAATTCCAGTGGCCGGGTTACAATGCGTAGGAGGGTGGTGGCAACCCCTGCATACCACGCGAGCCATCAGCTCCCTACACTAACTATTACCGTTAACTTCAACAAGATTTTATGGAACAGGAAACCGAAGAGCTCGTGACCTGTTACTTAAGTGACAAGACATGATGAAAATAGGAAAAACGAACACAATATCGATGCCGTACATGAGCGGGAAGGGACGAAAATCACATTTAAGGAGATCTCAGGATAGGCCGAGCGTTGACAGGATAAATTCTTTCACCTTTACGACCATACGCAAGTAAGACCAACACTTATTCGGTGTCTTCTTTAAACCACTGTCGTCATTGTACATGCATATTAAATACACAACGCGAACAATAGGTGTTTTCATAAAATCCCCATCAAAGAAATGCCTAGAAGGTGATATACTCTTGGAAGAGACTGTCTGCAGTCTTTGGTTTATATTGATTTTTCGGGAAACATGTTTTCCAGCTTGTTGACGTACATTCATGCGAGTTGGGCTGATGGTTTTAGAACTGAACTCCTATCAAAGGGGGGCGATTTCTTTCGGGGAGAAAACACAGCTGGAATTTATGAAAACACCTATTCTACGAAATTGAACAACTCCAAAGCGCGATTCACTATCACCCTCGTTGACATCGTGTCCAATTGTGACGTGTAGATCCAAAGATTGACCATTATTGCGAATATGTTTTTGGACGACATACTGGATTTAAATGCTTATTTCGGTGAGAGGATTAACACTTTTCCAAGAGATTAACTTCAGTAAGAATCCTTCTGCAGTAAACTCTCAGGCCGTTTCGTCGCTCTCACAAGGAAAGTTTTAGTTTTATTTCATTTAGAGTTGTTTGGATTAGCAGATTTATCATAAGTGTATAATATTATTACATAAGTGTGGCATATCCTATTCTTCACAAATAAAGTTTTACTAAGAGCTTTTCACAAGACAGACTGCATTTTGGTCTCTTCGTCGCCGTTTGGCGTCCGCTTGCTAACGAGTCACACCGTAGCCTTTGACAGCGCCTCGCTAGGGGGTTTTTTTCTTCTTGTGAGGATGTCACTCCGTTACTAGCTCTCTGTAAAATAATCCCCAAAGTAACAAACTTATAGAATAATATTATAGATTTATGGCTTTATGTATAAGCAACGCGTGTTATCGCTAAATTTTGCTTTGATTTGAAAATTTGCGAGTGGGTAGTACTTCCTTCTGGTACTCGAGAGTAATGCACACGTAAAGGTTCAAAGAAATATTATATAATTTTTATTGTATGAAATTCAATTCTTTTGTGAAAATACGGGAATTCAACAGTGTTTCAAAAAAGTTAATATATCAAACACTAGTTTTAGGTTACAGGGTATTCGAGATTGTGTCAATCAGCGAGCTCGCTCGTAATCGATTGACCAATCAAATTCTGTGCGTGATTCATAGGAAAGTCATCGGTACTGTAGTCAGTGGAAAATATCTTCAACACTTTTGTCGTCGAACTGATGACTGCAGACGTTATGATTTTATGGAAGATCAGGGTGTGATTTCATTTCAACAACGTATGGCAATTCAACCTGCAATTGAGCTATAGTTTTTAACAATAATGTAATTGTCTACAAGCTACAAATCTAGAGGAATACAATTAAGAAAGAACTAACTCCAATTTGACAGTAATTAATTTCGTTTTTTATACCTCAAATAACAGTAAATTTTCTATCCAATATAATAAATATAATATCCAATAAGTATATTTTTCTAAGATATGAATAATAATTAGCTAGCCTAAAACCCAACTAAACACAAAATGTTTTTTTTAAATATGCATTGATTAACAAATTCCCCAAAAACGGCGTTCGTCTGGATTAGAGAACATCAAAGCGGGCATCAACAATGAGGGTACACCGATGCGCCCTAGGAAAGGGTTCCCGGAAAACAAACTTTGTAGCGATAATAAAAACCCCGTAGAAATTATTTTATACAGTTTTTATCCAAAAATTAGAACGATAAGGGTACTCGAAATGTATAACAATTAAAATAAAATTGTACTTAATTAAATTCTTCGACAAAGGTGGGTCTTGGTAGTAGAATTGAATTTATTTGATCAAAATTAGATTTTAAGAAATTATTGGTATTTTAGGCTTAATATGATTTTCATTATCCTATCAATGCTATCAGAAGTAAAAAGGAGGACGACACGAATATGATATATGTGAAATTGCAATATACTTCAAGTTGTCAGTGCACCAATGGGTTCTTTTCGACAAAAGCTAGATCTTTTGTTTGTGTACGAATTTATGATTATTTTCACTACAATTTGAAATTTATTTGTGGGTATTTTGGAAACTAACAAGTTCAAATGATATTATATCTCAATTTCATTTCTATCTTCAAGCTACTTATCTCATTTCTATGGGAAAGTTTAGTTTTTGGATTGCATGCCATTTGCCAGATTTATCTCATTTCTATGGGAAATTTTAGCTTTAGTATTTCATTCCATTTGCCAGATTTATCTCATTTCTATGGGAAATTTTAGTTTTAGGATTTTATGCCATTTGCCAGATTTATCTCATTTCTATGGGAAATTTTAGTTTTAGGATTGCATTCCATTTGCCAGATTTTTCTCATTTCCATGGGAAATTTTAGTTTTAGGATTGCATTCCATTTGCCAGATTTATCTCATTTCCATGGGAAATTTTAGTTTTAGGATTGCATGCCATTTGCCAGATTTATCTCATTTCTATGGGAAATTTTAGTTTTAGGATTTCATGCCATTTGCCAGATTTATCTCATTTCTATGGGAAATTTTAGTTTTAGGATTTCATGCCATTTGCCAGATTTATCTCATTTCTATGGGAAATTTTAATTTTAGGATTGCATTCCATTTGCCAGATTTTTCTCATTTCCATGGGAAATTTTAGTTTTAGGATTGCATTCCATTTGCCAGATTTATCTCATTTCCATGGGAAATTTTAGTTTTAGGATTGCATTCCATTTGCCAGATTTATCTCATTTCTATGGGAAATTTTAGTTTTAGGATTTCATGCCATTTGCCAGATTTATCTCATTTCTAAGGGAAATTTTAGTTTTAGGATTGCATTCCATTTGCCAGATTTTACTCATTTCCATGGGAAATTTTAGTTTTAGGATTGCATGCCATTTGCCAGATTTTACACACTAACAAAAATTCGTAAATTGTAAATATTTTGAAACCTCTTTGATGTATTAAGAAAATCAAGGTGGGAGGATACCGAAATACATTTTAGGACAGCTGTATGTAAATTGGGAGTTTAATAAATACTTAAAAAGGATCCACAAGGCAGTTAACGGCGTGACGGAGTCCATTGTCGCGAAGAGCCCAAGGTGTGGTAGTGCTCAACCCAAGTTTTTTAATAAAATTTTAACCCAAAGTCGAGTTGCATTTTTAACTTTTCATGGGTTAATTCTAAACAAACCAAATTTTGGACTGGGTAAATACGGACCAAGGTTTGGCTGGAATTTAAACTCATTTTGTGTTGAAAACAACCCAATCTTTTTAAGAGCGTATTCAGTTGTTGACACGGTTTTCGTCAGAAAGCTGGAAGTGGCGTAATTTACGTCATATCAAATTGAACCTGTATGACATTCTTAGGACTGTTTATATTACAAATGTTCGTACAGATCTGAAAGATACATATTTCCAAGACGATTTTTGCCACCGTCTTCTAGATAAGTGAGTCGAGGATGGTCTATTGGTTCTTTTCCTTTCGTTGCTAGTTTAAATTTTTAAAACACTTACTGACAACTGTCATTTGCGAAACCGTGAAAACTAACTTCAATCTGGACGTAATTGGGGATGTTTTAGATAGTGAGCTTAGGCACTGCCGATGTGAAGCAGATCATACTACAAAATCATGTACTGCGCCATTTGCAACCACGACGCTACCAAGTTACGACTTTTATCACTGTAACGCCAATGACATTGGGAAAGCGAAATTTGACAACTAGATGTTTCTAAAGTGGTGTCTTCCCAAAATTTGAGCAATGGTTGACATTCGATCTGTTTACTTTTTGAATGAAACTAATATTTATGGTTCTGGCTGTTTTTTTTTCTTCAAAAAGTAAGAACAGCGAGAAGACCATACCAATAGTAGCTCTAAATTTTTATACTTGTCAGCGGATCGCTGAATGGCATTTATTGAAGCGCCTATTTTGATCATGGTGTAGTTTGAATCAGGATCGTCACTTGGGGAGAATGGTGGGTGCGCACAACACAAATTTGTGGTAAAATATATTTTTCGTGCAAACAAGTCAATAGTGTCACAACAAGTATACTACTGCCTAAAATTAGTACTAAAACAACTAATATTATACGTTTAATACTGCTATAGGTTCCACTGCTTTATCACCTATAGTAGAAATTGTTCAAACGATTTTCGCGAATGAAACGAGTCTAGGTGGCGCTTTGGCTTTTACGAAGTGGCGTCTTTGATTAGCGTCTGCTATTGCCAAGTAAGTAAAAGTTTCCATGAAGAAACACCAAATTTGTCAAATTATAATATAATACAAATATTAAGCTTTTATATCTTCTATTACATCCATCATTACCTTATAATACCAGTAAATTCTTACGCTGGTTTTCGACTGCAATCAAAAGAGGGAGTAGCGACAATTTTCGTTCGCGAATTATTTACGAATTACAAGTAACTTTGGTACCAAACGATTAATGGTCCTTTTAAGATCTGGTAAGAATGATCCGGAGGGGGAGAGGATGAGTTAGCACACTGGGTGGCATTGGTCCTACTGATGCAACTGGCTCTAATTATTCCCAAAACCTTTTTCGTTTCGTTATAAACCCATGCAAAATTTTAATCCATTGTGGACTAAAAATTATCGACGATTTGATTATCATTTTGGATTATGAGGTAGCGGCAATTGAAGCAAGCTTTTCTGACAAAATTGACAACGTTAAGTGATACGCCAGGGTGTATTCGTTAAGACATGTGACGTTTCGTACCAGCCGTTTGATTATAAGCGGAACCTAGAAAGTATCGTAGTGTGCTAATACCAAATGTCTCCCACATAAATTGGCAAGTGGCGCAAGTTGATTTTATCGATTTTTCGATATTTATCTAACGAGTTAAGTTAGTTAAGCGTGAAATTGTCAACGTTTAATATATTTTAAGCAAGCGTTACAATGGTGTAGGGGACATTATGTGTCAAAACGAGAAACCTGCTAATAGTTTTAAAATCGGAGGTGTTGCCTTTGTTATACCTGTTAAACAAAAATGTAATTGAGTGTTATCGATAATTTGGAGATAATTACGACTTTTCTGTTCCAATGTGATTATATATTTAATTATATTTTAGTTATAAAATAATTTTTAATTTAATGTCTTTAATTGGACCTGTTCTGGAATGGTTTAGATATTTAGATATCTGATAACATTAACAAGTTTATCCGTACATTCATAACCAAGTCGATTAATCAATGGTCGTTGTACAACAACGTAGAGATTCTCTTATTTCTCGATCGCTGGCTTCCGCTACTACTCTTTGGAAAACTGCCTTTCCCGTGAGCCCGACATGTTTACAGACTGGCTTTGAATTTACTCGGCCTCTTTAAATTCCATGATTTTGTAATTGAACTTATCCTAAATAACTTGAAATATTGAAAAATCGAATGTTGTAAATATCAAGAAACCGATGAGTAGTCTTTACACTAGATCACTCGTAAAACCTCGTGTAAAATGTTAATCGAAAGATTCAATGTACTGCTCTAACAAGGAGATGGCCCGAGGTGATAATCACCGATTTTGTTCAAAGTCGGGTATAATGTACACCTCCATATAACTTGAAAAACCTGCAAGGGAAAAGTTTCGTTTTGCCATGGCAACTGAAAACGTTTTTGACAACATGATTTGGAATTATTTCCATTGAAAATAACATGGGAATCTGAAGTATTTTAAGGGTACAGGGAGGTGTACACTATACCCGAGTTTGAACAATATCGGTGATTATCACCACGGGTCGTCTCCTTGTAAGTAATCAGAGTGGTCTTACATTGTTAGTTTCCACATCAAATGATACCTAGGGAATACGAAAAAGCGATTACACAAGCTACACTATTCAACCAATAGCAGACGACATATAACTAGAAAAATCCAGAACAATTTAGTGGAACACAATTAAACAAATTCGCGTAAATCCCCAAATATCCTGATATAAGCATATACAACATAATCACCCATAAGTATGGCATAAAAGTATTTTCTTTAATTAAAATTTAGTAAAACGGAATTGGAAGTGACGTTAACAATGGAAAACTGAAGTTAGTTAAAGGGGAACGGCCAAGCCTTTCCAAATATGGCCTTATTTCCGTATCAAAAGATTAACAAGACGTTCAATATACTAACACGTACCTTTTTTTGTCTTGAAAAAATAGCTTTGGCCCAAAAAGTTGAAACGAAAAATAACGCCAGGTGTTTGCGTTTGAATTTTCACCGCCATCTTAGGGGCTGCCGCCAGCGCCCCTAACCCCGTATGAGTGATTTTCGAATTATCCTAACTTTTAAAATCGCGCAATTTAGGCTTAGGTTGCTTATAACTGGAACGCGCCGCGCGTGCGAAACAATTTTCTCGCGTCCTCAGCAGCGCGCGCTTTTACGTTGTTTTTCTCTCTCACCGACCTCTCACGAGGTGTCGCGGCGGATGCGCGCTTTTCGATTTCCCGAAATTTCTTTATTTTATTAAAAATTAACAACTCAATATTTTTTGATGCGGTTTTCGCCATAAATTTTAGTTTTTAATGGGCTATAGGGCTATCTAACTGGTTAAAGCGGGTTTTGAAAACGCGCCGAATTCCTCGAACATTTCTAACTAAACAAATTCTGTAGAATAGCCCTTGCCTCGTGATGCAGAGGTGGGCAGAAATTGTGAGCGAATTCTGAAATGAACGCTCAGACCTTTTTAATTTGAGTGATCAAGTAAGCTAGTGCTCAATAGTGGCGATGCTATTTTCTCTCTCTTAGACTGAACCAGCTCAGGCCGAGCGCCGTGAAGTTCTCTCAGTCACTGATCGTTCACGGTGCGTTGAGCGAAATCGGCTGATCGACACGCTAGCCTGCTCAAATTGAAGCGCCACGTCCTCCAGCGGCGGGATAATTTGTTCACTAGAAAGCGCTGACGGCGGGCTGAGTGAGATCGCACCGAGAGAAGCGGTAGTTTTTTAACATTGGAATTTCTCAACGCACTGAGCGACGGGATAGTCTTTTTTCCGGAATTCGCTCACAGCGCGGTGAGAAAAAACTATACAAATAATATTTTATTGTCGATTTTTTTATTCAATGCACTTTTTTATGAAATAATTTAAAAGAAACGAAACTTTTTTCTCACAGCGCTTTGAGCGAATTCCAGGAAACAGTCTACCCCGTCGTTCAGTGTAATGAGAAATTCCAATGTTAAAAAACTAGCGCTTCTCTCGGCGCGATCTCACTCAGCCCGCCATCAGCGTTTTCTAGTTAACGAATTATCCAGCCGCTAGGGGAAGCGGCGCTTAAAACTGAGCAGGCTAGCGCGTCGATCGGCCGGTCTCGCTCACCGCACCGTGAAAAATCACTGACTGAGCGAACTAATTGGCGATCACCCTGAACTGGCTCAATTTCTCTTTCTCGCTTAACAAGACCAACCGACCTTCGTACTTGAAGTGCTCACTCGCTTCAAGAGGATTTTCAAAAATGAACGCTCACAATGTTTGCCCACCTCTGTCGTGATTTTAACAGGATCGCAATTTAGCGATTCAGATTTAGCGAGCTGTTTATTTTGCGATCATCGCAATCGAAATCGCGGTGCACAGACGTTTTAGCGATTCCTGTTAATTTTAACAGGATCGCGATCCAAATCGCGGTGCGGAGACTGAGAGACGTTTTAGCGATTCCTGTTAATCGGCGACGCTGTTATTTTTACGAATTTTTTTACCCAAGTCACGGACCATTAGGAGAGCTCGATTTTTGACGCAAAAAGCTATCACGTGGTTATGGTTGGCTTGCATTTTGACGATGAAATGATGGCTCTTCTAATTAATAATTTTCTTACTCTAATTATATTATTAGGTTTTATAATTTTTATAGTTAAATCCGTTATTTTAATAAAATATATTTATATAAAATAGCCACGAAGGGAAAGCAAATCAGTTTCTGAAGAATGAGAGGTTATCCAAAATTTTTTTATGCTATAAAATAGTGCATGAAAATTGGTTCCTTCTGATTATATAATTTTCTTACTCTTATTATTTATTAGATTGGTTGCATTTACCAATAAAATAACGAATGAAAATAAGATTCATTACTAATATAAGCCAACATTTTCCGAAAATGATTCTCTGTTAGAAAATGAGCCGTATCATTTGGTTTTTAGGAAAATATTTATTTCAAAACTTAGCTGATAGCAATTAAAATAAATCTAGTTATAACATACATCAATAAATAAAAAACAGCAATTTCACGAGTGTACAAAAATTGGTAATTGTCTAAAGCAATTTCTAGCGAAATATCCTATATTGGTCACACGTAAAACAATGGTCCTGCTTTTAGATATAAGTTGTTATTCTACTTAATTACTTGGCATTTACATAGCCTAGTCCAGGTATAAATTGTAACAAATGATATAAGCGTGTAGGATTAACTGACAAACGCTTTTAAGGTAATACCGAGGGGTCGGACATTTACCAAAATCCCGTACTTTGTCTAAAATCGCAAAATCTTTTAACACTCTCTATGGTAAATTAACATTGACATCCCAAAATCACTTCAAAATGTAATGATAAAATCGCCAAAATCTCTACAAAATCCTGTACAAAATAATGGCAAGTGTCCGACCCCTCGGGTAATACATCAAATTGGCTCGGTAAGCTCTAGATGCATGCCAAATAAACTTGAAATTCCAATACATCTTTTATCGCAACTCCTAGTCTACCTGAGGAAAGGTTTCTTATCGGTAGATGAATTGGTATAAACGCTGGTTGATAGTTAAAGATCTTTGATACACTGAACAAATTCACCATGTCATTACTGACTCATTAGTTAAAACCCACTGCATACACTACCAGCAAATAAGGATCTATAAATAAACCAAGGCTTAGAATACACCCAAAGTAGTAATGTATAAAATTCACTATTATAATTTATTCTTACCTGTAAGAGTGGCTGGCTTATGTTTCCTAAATCATGATTGTGGTTAGGCCTTGGCTCTGACAATAATTTGACAAAAACATTTTTCGGAAAGCGATAATGAGCTAGAAACTCAAATTTTAATAATTTAAAAGATTCTGACCTACCGTGTTGTATTATTTATCTTATTAAAGTAGGTAAAAAGCGTTTACTTCTCAATTTATTTCCCGAGCTCTTTGCGTACCACAATCCGCCATTGTTTTAGCGAGCTTTGGGGCGGCTAGCGATTGCCGTAGACCACTCGCCAAATAAACAGAACGTATTCCTGTTTAGTTTGCGATCGCGATGTCTCTGCACACCGATTTGGCGCGAAGCTCGCGATTTTCCCTTTCTGTTAATTTGGCGATGAATCGCAATTTGGCGATTCTTAAAAACGTCTCTGCACCGGGCCCTTAGAACGTTCACAATTAACCTTTTACAGTGGCTAAACCCAAACTAACGGACAAAACGATAAAAGAAAACCTGAAGTCGAAGCAGTCGTTGCTAGCTAGAGCGAGTTGAGCGCGTTGAGACTTATTGTTATACAGTGATGTAATACTGCATTTGGTACCTAAAACGTTAGTTAGAAATTATTAAAATTAATTTGCGGGAGCTATGTCTACAAAAGATACGGAATTAGGGCTATTTTGAAGAATAGGTCCCTCTACTATATATTTGTTTTGATTGTGCAAGGAATCTATTGCCGTTAAAATTAATTGTCGGAAATGAATAGTTAAGGAGATATAAATAATTTAAAATTATATATAATTGGTCGCATGCGCCGAACGTTGTGGAATTTCATTTGAAAACTTTTTGGAAATCCTTTCGCATTTAAAGACATCCTTGGGAAAACGTTGGAATACTTGGAGAGTTATTTGGGAAATGTCTTGGTAATCTTTGGGAAATTTCTTGGGAATACTTTGGGAAAATGTGGATATGTCTTAGGTATTTCTTTGGGATAACGTGTAAATATCTTGGGAATTTCATGGGAATGACTTGGTTATAGTTTGGGACTTTCTTTGGAATACCGTAGGATTGTATTTGGAAAACCCTGGGGATTTCTTGGGAATACTTTGGGAATTTCATGGGAAAAACGCATGATTTTATTTGGAAAACCATGGGAACACCTAGAGGATTTCTTGGGAATACTCTGGGAATTTCTTGGAAAAACCATGGGAACACTTAGGGCATTTCTTGAGAGTACTTTGGGAATGTCTTTGCGAAACCTTGCAAATACCTTTGGAAAACCTTGGTAATTTCTTGAGAATTTCTGTGCGAAACCGTGGGAATATCTTTGGGATTTTCTTGGGTATTTGTCTTAAGAATATCTTAAGAAGTGCTTGGGAAAAAAGTGCCAAACTTCCCAATATTTCCCAAAAAAATCTCTTACGAAATTCCATAGAATTTCCCTTTACAAATTATTAAGAATTCTTAAGAAAGTTTTTGTTAGGATTATTGAGATAGGGCTACTTTCAAACACCCTAGTTAAACGTTGGTTCCCAATTAACTGTTTTTCGATGCGAACTCGGCTTTTAAAGTCACTGAAACGATAGGAACGCCACTTTTAATTGATATAATAAAAAGTCACCTACCAGTATTTGTTTACAATAAATTTGTTTGTTATTTTAGAATAATTTTTAAAAATAAAAGTAAAATTCATAAATATTCTCTTCATGCCGTATATTAATTGTTATTAACTTTCGCATAAAGTAATTCTTTAGGAAATACTAACAATCACCAAAGAAAGTATTTCACACATTTATCTGAAAATCTCAAGGAATGTCTCCCAAGTCATTCCGTAAACGTTCTGTAGTATCCTGAACGGAAACTTTAACCATAGTCCTTAGAAAACCTTAAGGTATGCCTCCAAACCAATTCTTAAGACACTCTTAATAAAATTGTTGGTTCATTTTTACCTTAAAAACGTTAAAGAATTGCTGTTTAAGGAAGCTGAAGAATTGCTTAAGAAACTCTAACGAGCATATTCCCTTCAAAAACTTAGGAGATGCGTCTTACAAATATCTTAAGATTATCTTAGGAAACCATACTGGGTATTTTTCCTTAAATATTTTAGAGGATTTATCTGTATAGTTTCTCAAGGATTCTTTCAGAAAATGTATGTGAATATTCTCTTTAAAAATTCAAATAATTGAATTTATTATTATTTAAACTTTCTTAAGAATATTTTAAAGATTTCTTTTGAATATTTCCTTTGATTAAGGTTCCTTAGACCCTCCTCAATCTCCATACGGTTTTCTTAAGAGATCTTAAGAAAGTTTTTGTAAGGGTGACCTTTTTATGAAAAAATCCAATCCCGAAAATAACGCTTCTTTTTACAAGCCCTTTGCGTGTGTCTGTCAGTTTTGGAAAATATTCCATCGCACGCGATTGGATCTAAGTTTCAGATTCTGAATTTTGCCCATCATCTCAAAAAAATGATATCAACTGATATAATTATAATTGATGCTTATAATGACGTTTTTCTTTGCTCGCATATGGAAAAACACACCACCTTATTGAATAAACCTATTTATATTGTCAAGACCATTCACGATAAATAATAGACCTATTAATCGGAATCGAATATTTTTGCAAAACCCCTCTGACAAGTAGAAAATATTCCAAACGAATATTGATGGTCATTTGTTTGAAGATCCTATTTAAGCTAACCCCAAAGGGACCGCAAAATTAGATATTCTCAATAGAAAGTTATCAACAATGAAGTTTATCTTTGCTTTTTCGGTTTGGTTGCTCGTAGCCTCGATTCACCGTATGTATATCTTTATTTAAATTTTCGTTATTTAGCTTTTAAATGAATAAAATATTGAAATAAATAAGGATATTATGAATTTACGGAAAATCATAAGAGAAAATCGAGATATTAATTTTGTAGTTGCTCTTGGATTATTTCGTATAATTTTAAGCCGTCATGTACTTATTTCCACTTCGGGATAATGACTATTTGGAGACGATTTTTAGTATTGTTCCCAATCTCTCTTATGGTCTAAAAGTAGTCATCCAGGCCTCTCATTAGGTGTCTAAAATGTACGTCTTTCGACGTGATTGAAAGCTGATGGTCTCTTTTTATTCCGGCTAAATTAGACCCTAAAAGGAAATAAATACATTTTTGGTTAAACATTTCAGTAAAATTCACCGTTGAAAGGAATTTAATAACATTTGTTTTCATTAAGATGGCAACGCCGAAGAAGAAAAAGGCAGCGACGAAATTTCCAATGAATCGCCCGAAATAATACATTGTGAACCCGACTGCGAAGATAATTCCGTAAGTTGTATATGTTTATATAAGGTTGAGAGCTCAATTTTCTTAATCAGGATTTCATTGTATAAAATTCATTCAAGGTTTAGTTTCGAAAATTTGCAGACTGTAAAATTATAAGTAATTATGTAACTAATTTTGAAAACATAAATTTAAGTAGCTGAAGTGGGGTGGCACTTTCGCCTCGCAGCAGAGGAGCCGGGTTCGATCCCAGCTTGTGGCACTGGGTGAAAAGTCGGAACCACTCCTTCTGCGTTCGTTAGAGGGGTTTTACCCTTCCCATAAAAAACTTGTAGACGTGAGCGGTAATAGTGAGTGTAGGGAGCTGTTGGCTCGCGTGGCATGAAGGGCTTGCCGCCACACTCCTACGCCTTGTAACCCGACCATCTGTTTAAAGCCATTAAAAGTCGCTCGATGGCTTGGGCCTAAGGTTGTGCCTTAGGTTTTAGCCTAGCTGATTATTATTACTTATTATTAAAAAGTGTGTAACTTCAAGACAACATGGAAAACTTAAATCAGTTATTCCCAAGGTCATTTGAGTTACCATGTATTTAATAACGTTCAGACCAGGCCCACTACGTTTCTTTAAATCCCGCAAGCTAGGAGGAACAAACACAGCACCCCACACAAGGAGAACGCATTTTATTGTGTACATTTTTCATTGGCTAGACGCTTTAGCGTATGCTGCCGTCGGAAGGGAAAGATTCGGAAATTGTCTTCCCCTCTTCGTAAAACGTTCAGCGTAATGGCTCGTCGAATGAAATTTGTACACAACACTGCGTTAGCGTGTTTAAAGGCTAGTTGTGTTATCCTTGTGTTTCCTTTGCACCAAGAATGTATTTATTATGGGGAATGACTAATTGACTATCTGTAGTTTTTCCTTGCACCAGAGGGGGAAATAAAAATTATGAGTCGCGTGGTGTTCCCATTGCAATCCATGATATACCGAGACAGGAATCCATAACTCTACTTGGAATGCTTATCCTGGCGTATCGCGTATGGTAAGATAAAAGAGAAAAAATCGCCTTGCATGCGCTCCCCTCTCACGTAGTTGTTTTCTAAGTTAACATAGTGACGGCAAAAAAACCGTCAGCCACTTCGAGACGAAAAGCTGCCGCTATAAGCATTCCAAGTAGAGGTATGGATTCCTGACCGAGACGATATAATTGAATTGTAAGGATCGGAGTTTATTGCTAGATTTGTGTGGTGGATTGGAATAAATGGTAAGAACCATTTTTGTACAATCATTGCAGAATAATTTCTGCAAATTAGAAAAATAAAAAATTGAAACATAAATTACTTTTTAAGGTTTTTTAATGTTTTCAACTTTTTATCGATATAAAATGTCTCATATCAGTAAACATACTACAAAACATTAATAATGTTACATTGCTAATCAGTTTAATCTAGTTTAGAGGTTTAGTTTTACTATAAGATTTAAAAAAATGAAGCGAAAATGGCGCTTTATTTAAATTTGCACACAATATTCGACTGATCATGGAATGAAAACTTTTCTTATTTTTATTCGGAAAAATACGGAATATTTTCCGGCTTACAACAAATAATCGTTTTATTTTAAAAATAAGAATCATTCTAAACGAATCCCAATTTACAGGTCTGCATAAATGGCCAATGTGAAAGCGAAGAACACGTAAAGATGTGTGAAGACAGTCTGAATGCGAAAGTCGTGTTTATACTTAGATTGAAGGTAAAGTATATCGTATTCAAATCTGTTCAATCGACTATTCCGGAAAGGCCTATTCTCACGAACCAACATTTTGCGGTCCGTAACAATGAACAAACCAAAAAATGTTACCAGGTTCATTAAACCGTTTATTGATGAATGTTGTAAGGACCACAGGTTTTATGATTAATATTAAAAAAATATAATAATAGTATTCGGCGTTAAACTAACTATTTAGTGAAAAGTTATCATAACGGCTGAAGCGTTTACACTTTTGGTGGAGCGTGTGAACAATTAACGTGTGTGTGCATACGCAAAGCTGCTCATATATGTATAGGATTTTGCAGTTTATGCCAATAGTGCATAATAGTTGATGTTAATAAGAACAACCTATGGACTGTAATGCAAAAGGTAGAAAAGTTCATAATTAACAGGGGACAAAAGCTGAACCCTAAACAAATTTAAGTAATTATAAAACTTATACATTACTCGTACTAATAGGTCTTACCATATGTAACATAAGTGTGCCAGAAAGAAGTTTTTCTCAATGAGACCTTGTTGCAAGGATATGACGTAATTGACGTCACTTTCCAGTCGATGACGGTTTCATCGTCATCAAAAAGAGTTCTGGCGGGGAGGGGAGGAAGTTAAAACCAGCTTTACGCGACGTTAGTCCGTATTTTCTTTGGTGGCTGTGAAACAAGGTCTCATTTAAATTTTTAATACAGAGATGTTAAACAGAAGCACACTTATGAGTAATTATGTTACAGATGGTCTTACTGATGAGCTTGGAACGAAAGCTTAGTACCGTTGCCAATTCTGGCTATTTAATTTCAATAATATAATTCGTTTGACTCGAAGATCAATTTGGTCCTAATTAAATTCTCGAAGAACTAAATAATTCGAAATTTTTGTAATTACCTTAAATTTGTTAAATTTATAGTAGTGCAGCAACCAATTTCTAGATTGAGGGTGTGACCTGTTTTCGTTGCCATGGTATCAAGTTTAACTTTGAGACGCCCATGGTGGTCACGTGATTGTTCATATCGCGGGATCTGTGGTGTTTTGACGTTTCAAAGCAAGGTATGTCTTTAACGCTACGAGCAGGCCGGAGCAGTAGCCGATACATCCGCCTAGGCAAACAAAGCTTAGGCTTAGGGCTTCACATTTCTATGGAACCGTGTAGTGGCTAGGATAAATACTTATCCCGTTAATCCGTCCCTGAGATATATATCATTTTCACTAAATGTGTTAAAAAAAGACTAGTTAATCACCTAAAGGTTTGGTTTTTCTTTTTCAGAATCCATGCTATCTGCTCTGCTTCGATGAAGGAGATGAGCTTGCCATAATCGAAGAAAACGATTGCCATCCTGAAGATCACCTAACTCATCCCAGAGATAAAAGACATAGCAAGGTAAATTCCCATCTTTCAATTATTATTATAATTGTTTTTATTATTAATTTAATGTATACAAATTTAAAATATTTGGTTTCGCAACACCCCCAATCCCCTTAAGCAAATTGCTAACGCTTGGAGATATTGACTTCAATTAAAACCGAAGAATCACATTTTAAGTTAGTACACAAAAAATATGTTAGGTACAATTTGAATTTTTTAGTTAAATGATAGTGACGAATCAATTATGTAAGTGGGGTGGTGGAGTGTCCGAGTGGTTAGCACTTTCACCTCGCAGCAAGAGCAGCGGGGTTCGATACCAGCTTGTGGCACTGGGTGGAAACTCAGAACATCTCCTGGGTTGAGCTTGCAAGTTATCTCCCCACTGGTCGAAGGAGTTTTCCCCCGAGATCTTCGGTTTCCCCTTCCATAAAAACTTGTCGAGGTTAACGGTAATAGTTAGTGTAGGGAGCTGTTGGCTCGCGTGCACCACCCTCCTACGTATTGAAACCCGGCCACCTGTTTAAAGGCATAAAAGTCGCTCGATGACTTGGGCCTAAGGTGGTGCCTGATTAATTATTAAATTCATTTTCTTGAAAGTAACTGCTTGCTTAATGTTATGAGTATTCAATAAAATAGATTTTGGGTACAATAGTCTGACTGTAAAAACACCGAAATTTAAACTAATTCGAATGATCTTTCTTCGCGCAACTTCTAAAGGCTCTTTTATGGATTTATCCCATCCCAGTATATGAGATAATGTTGACTGTAAAGGGGTTTTATATACGGTTTGAATCCATGACAACGGGAGAAAGTGGCGAATAGCAAAAAAAAGTAGATAAAGATAAACACCATTTGTTTTATTAATTCATCAGTATAAAATTTCCATTTTAAGTTACTGTCTATCATTATTCCTAGGCGGTTACCATTACATAACCCATGCTTATTATGGTCGTTAAATTTAGTATTAAAAGTGTATTTATATTTGTAAGGCTCCTAGTTTTCTTAATGTAAATAACGATGGGATTGATTAAGTGAGTTTTGAGCCTTATTAGAGGCATCTGCAAATATGTTTCCATGGCATCAGATTAGTGTGACTTAAGCAAATTATTAAAAGCGCCAATCCAGTACAAATACACTAAAGGATCTGTACTTACGAAAAACGGTGCAGGCGTTTCGATAAGCACTGTGACCAGTGTTACCAAACAGTGGAACATATGGCAAAAAAGGGGCGAATAGTAGTTTAAAAAGTTTAAAACCATTAGCTTGGTTGAAAATTGTAAACATAACATAATTTGTAACATAATACCAAACAGTGCAACTTGTTATGATAATACAGGAATAAAAATTACAATTATAAAAAGTTTTTATCTGCGTCACGAGCGCAAGTATAAAAGTGCTTTACTTGCACGTGGGTTTCAGATTCCGAACGGTCTCGCGACGGCCACGCGTGCTCTCTACCTTCAAGAGTTACAGCTTAGTGACGTAGACAAAACATGGTCACATGTACTCCCGTATTTTATAGGAACAGCTAATTTGGCACTCCGAATCAGTGTCTCTTTCATATAATTTATACGACATTTTTCGAAATGTCTTAATCTTATGGCCCATGATTTCGCACGTTGGCCACTATTTAATCTCATTATTCTAATGATTGGAAATTTTAAACAATTGGCAATACTATTTTCCACTTTGGAACACTGGAGCAATTATCGAAGATACCGTCTCCGGAACATTGATTAAAGCATTTTAAAAACCGTTTGAATTTGTAATTAACATTTATTGTTATTTCAATTTCAGAAACACCATGGTGGTGGTGGTGGTGGTAAATCTCACAACCAACATCATGGCGGTGGAGGTGGTGGTCATTCTTCCAACCACCATCATCATGGATAAAAGAAGATAAACCAACCCAATAAAAGGATTTTTGAATGTGATTTCTTATGTTTTAAAAAAATATTTGATTATATATTAATATGCATTTTCATTTTAAAGACTATTAAAATTTTCCAAGCAGCATATCGGATATTTTTTAATATTAAGAAAAGCGAATCAAAATGAAGTTTTTTTATAGGATAGCCTGTTAGAGGGCTGTAATTGTTTTTGCTAGTATATCTAAACAATCTAAACAATTGTATACAGTGAGGCAATGCCTAAAATATTTCACTGCATGGACCCACTAAATAAATGTTACTACCCCTTCCAGGGCCCCCACTCTAATCTTAAATTTTTTTATAGGAAAAATAGGATTATATTTATAAAAATATAGGACTTTAAAGGACTATTTTTACAAAATTATAGGATTTTATAGGACTATATATGCTATTTCATTTACTAGCTTTATGCATTTAAAATCATAATCTATATTTAGAGAAATAAGTCTTTGATTTTCACTTACAAAATAGAAACGATTTAACCATTTTATCACAAAAATATACTAGTAGCTAACCATGTTAACAATAACAAAAGTATAGACTTGAATGACCTGGTATAGGAATTTATCGTTTAGCTAAATCTAGCAATTTCACTGCGTGGTTGGATTTGAATGGGCAAAATATCAAAATTATAGGCTGCACGTTTATCGATGTATTAAAACAATGATAGAACATTTTAATGAATGATTTCTTTTTCAATGCTTTGTTTTATATTGCCCCACTCTGATTATAGGATTATATAGGACGTTTGGGGGATTTTGCTAAAAATATAGGATGTTATAGGAAATTTTTGAAAATATAGGATTTTATAGGAATTATAGGACCTCTGGGGGCCCTGCCCTTCTAACATTTTGATCGATTCGATACTTAAAATTGACGAGTTTATGATACTAAAGACTTAATGAATTCCTGATGATAAAACTGAACACTGGTGGGAATTTTAGGATCCTAGTACGACATCATTTTTTTAATAAATATTGGTTTTACATTAAATTATAACAAATTTATTAAACTCTATACCATTTTTGTGTTCATTATCAAATATATCCACTGAAAAACTTTCAAAGGTTAAAAATATTAAAATATTAAAAATATTAAATCATTATAAATACTATATAATTATAAAACATTAAAATATTAAAAATATTAAATCATTATAAATACTATATAATTATAAAACATTAAAATATTAAAAATATTAAATCATTATAAATACTGTATAATTATAAAACATATTAAAATATTAAAAATATTAAATCATTATAAATACTATATAATTATAAAACATATTAAAATATTAAAAATATTAAATCATTATAAATACTATATAATTATAAAACATTAAAATATTAAAAATATTAAATCATTATAAATACTATTTAATTATAAAACATATTAAAATATTAAAAATATTAAATCATTATAAATACTATATAATTATAAAACATATTAAAATATTAAAAATATTAAATCATTATAAATACTATATAATTATAAAACATATTAAAATATTAAAAATATTAAATCATTATAAATACTATATTATTATAAAACATATTAAAATATTAAAAAATATTAAATCATTATAAATACTATATAATTATAAAAATATTAAAAATATTAAAAATATTAAATCATTAATAATATTAAATCATTAATAATATTAAATCACTATAAATACTATATAATTATAAAAATATAAAAATATTAAATCATTATAAAAACTATAATTATAAAAAATATTAAAGTATTATAAATACTCTATAAATGAAATGAAATGAAAAATGAAATTAAAAAGTGGTTTATTGTGAATTAAAACAATACAAGGGCGTATCAGCAAGTTAATACACAGAGCTTACATAACATACATAATATTTAAAAGGTTGAACAATTTATACAAAAAGGTATAATATTTAAGGTGGTGCGTATTGAGGAGAATAAAACACATTGATAAATGAAATAATTTATACTATTAAACCAATTCCAGATAATTATAAATATAAATAACAGTTTTAATATTGCATTTGTTTTAAAATGGAAATTGAGCAATTGTAAATATCGATTTTTTTTCGTTATATCAAAAGTAAATAGGGGGAGAAAGTCTGGCACTTGGGTTCAACCGCACGACGTCTTATTTGAGGGGTAAAACTTTTGGGCTTCGGAAAAAACTTCCCCCTCGCCTCTTTACAGGGACACAAAGGAATCGGTTGTACTCCGCCACGATGAAAAATAGTTATCTATAAAATACGTGAATATTAAACTTTTGCTTTCGATAATTTGGTTAATTTAGTTCCTAAATAAAGTAGATATATGATAGACTCTAAAATGCGACATTTTATAAATAATAACACGACTTTTGAAAAGAAAAAAACCGTAACTAGAAAAACGCCCACTTAAATCGTGGAGATCGTGGCGCCATCTAAGAGCAGATATCGGGACTAATTGGTATATCTACGATGTTAAGGCCTAACAATTTGCAAGTTTAACTGAAATAATAGCTATAGCTACGAGCTTTTTTTGTTTATTTTACAATTGATATAGTAATTATTAATTAAAATCAACCGTTAACGAAGGAAATAAGGGTCAGCATTTGACAGAGGGACTATTTGAAATCGCGAGGCGGTGACATGGTAGCCAGGGAAAAAATTCAAAATTTTCATCTTGAGCGCGGACCGGAATACCACAAATGCACTACTTCGCGCGTAATGTGCTATCCTTATTGGCTAGAAATATCACGTGATTACTAGCTCTTTAAAAAGGGTGTCAAGCATGGTGGAAGGTAAAATCTGAAGGCAGTGATAGACTTTCTCCCCCTATTTACTTTTGGCTATATGTATTTGCAGTGTTTAAGGTTAATAGGGTTTAATTGGTTCTTTTCAGTTTTATACAGATAAAATTTTCTGGTCTGATAATTAGGCACACATAAAGTGATATTGGGTAAAAGATTTGGATAGGAGGTTTTATTGTTTTTGTTTTCGAAAATTTGATGAAGTGTTTAATTTTAAGTCTTTTAGAATGGTTAGATAGTTATACCTGCAATGTTTTTTTTTAAAGTGATTTAAAAAATTTCGTTGAATAGTTTCTATTTTTGATTGTAAATAATTACTGCAGCCGCCCCAGGCTAAGGAACCGTACATTGCTTTGGATCTAATTAAGGCAATAAAAAGTAAAACAAAATGACGGCTGGAATTAATATTTCTGCTAATTTTTAAAGTTACGCCTAATAATCTATTACATGAAAAATAGGTGCTTTGGATATGTTATCTGAAGGCTAGTTTTCCTAATGATTTCGTCATTTTTGATTTTGTAATTATATTGAATGAAATTAATTTTTCTAGTAAATGAAATAACAACTGACTTGGCGGGATTTATTGATAAATTATGAGTATTTCACCATGAGTTAATTTCAAGTAAGTCATTTTGAAGAGCGTCGCAATCACTAACATCGCTCACAACTTGGCATAACTTATTGTTGTCGGCGAATTGGTATAATTGGGTCTGCTTTAATGGAAATTGTAGATCATAAATATAGATGTTAAAAAGGAGTGGTCCGAGGGAAGAGCCCTGAGGGACCCCGCGAGTGACGGGGTAAGTCGCGTCTGTTACCACTCCGTTACATTTTAGGATGTTATTACGATGCCTTAAATAATCAGCGACCCAATCCAGTAAGTCACTATGAATACCGTGACGATCGAGTTTTTTGAGTAGGTAGTCATGCGACACCCTGTCAAAAGCTTTTGCCAGATCGAGATATATCACGTCTACCCGCTGTTGATTTTCAACACAGGGAACTACGGTATTTAAAAATGTCGCGTTGTTAGTTTCAACGCTCTTTCCTTTAATAAATCCGTGTTGACATAGGTTCGGAAAAGAGGCGAACCAATTTGATAAATGAGCGTGCGTTATACTGTCAAAGATCTTTGCAAACACACAGTCAAAGATATTGGACGGTAGCTTTTGGAATCTCCAGCGAATCCAATTTTATAAATTGGGCTGACAATCACCGATTTCCATAGATTTGGAATTTTTTTACTTTTAATTGACAGGTTAAATATAGGTAAGACTAGAGGCGCCAAAATATCGCCACAGCCCTTGACGATAAAAGGAGGAATGTTATCGACTCCGGTAGGAAAAGTGAGTTTTAATTTAATGATTGCGGTTTTAATGTCAAGATCGGTGATCGTAACTTTGCTAAATGTATTAGAGTAAAATTCCGAAGTATCATTTTCAAACGGTTGATCCAGTCTAACGGTGTCAGAAACGTTTTCCAGGAAGGATTCGGCCAGATCCTTGGGAAGGTTAAGAAAGTGTTTCCTCGTTCCAACCTGATGTCCACAGGTTTACTTTTGGTGTTTCGATTCACGTACCTCCAAAACATTTTGGGGTGTTTGATCGCCATATCACATATAGTTTTGTTCATAATCGTTTTATCTCTTTGAATTAATAATTGAGACTGTGATCTTAAATCGAGGATTACCCGCGCGCTTAATTTTTTTTTATAGTTATTCATACGCTTTAAAGCGGCAATTAACTCTGCCGAGTACCATTCTGGAAAACGTTTCATGCCCTTGTACCATTTTTGGGGAATGAATAAATTCATGGCCGATTCAATTTGGCAAGTAAGTAATTCAACACATATATCAACGTCTGTCTGGTTATATAAGACGGATCAATTAAAATCGCGGAGATAGGAGTAAAGACTAATGGATTTATATACCCCCGTACTTTGGAAATCGCCTTTAGGTCGTCAGACATAGGTCGAGAGTGTTATTACAGTGATTTAAAAAAAATGACATAGATTGCTAGCGCCACAGATGTCAAATATGTAACTAGCCTTCTTCCGCGGGTAAAAGAGGCAATTAGAAGCGTTATTTATTGTCCAGTCTACCTTGGGTTGGTTGAAATCACCAACGATAATAATGTCAGTTTCCAAATCTGGCACGTGTCTTTGCCAGTGGGTGTTGAGATCTTCGTACAATTTGACGCTACAGTTTGGAGAGAGGTATATATAACCGAGTAAAAGAGATATTGAATTATTAATTTTAATTTTTAAGATAATTGATTCCGGGATGTTTTCCAAGTCAGTACGCCTTATCCCGGTAAAGCAGTTCTGACGGAGACAAGAGCACCGCCACCGCGAATGTCGTTGTCAGTGGTGTTGACTTGGTCTGAGCGGAAAACATTGTAAGTGTTAGGAAAATAATTAGAGTCCAAATGAGTGTTGTTGAACCAGGTTTCTGTTACGCAGATTATATCTAAGTTTTTTAAGTTCACATTAAGGGAAAATAAATTTGATTTTGTACGTAGTCCTTGAACATTTTGATAGCCTATCATTATTACCAAAAGTAGCCACACTTGTTATTACTGGGAGGTTTGTAGCAAAATTTTTTATCGTCAAGAGGCTTGCCACGGTATTCAATGATCAGACAGTTGGTTGGCCAATTGTTGGGATCCTTGAGTCCATCAAATTCGCTTTCATCAGAGCTGATATGGAAAGAAGAGTAGGTGTTGAATTTCGTCTTCAATTCTGTTTCGTCATTAAGAATATCGGCGAGTTCATTTTCGGCCAAATCAGGTGAGAGTATTGTGACAAACAAGGCTTTGCGGTTAGCTCGTACATGTACATATTTAGTCACATCTTTCAATTTGAATCCAGTTTTGGTTCCGCAAAAATTTTCCCTCTCAGGTTACTTAATATTAGAGATAGTATTCAGATTTCTAGCGGTTCTGACATCATTCACATTTGGATTACTAATTGTTATGTCATCATTCACGTTTGGATTTACATTTTTCGTAGGCATTCCAACTAAAGTAGCCATTCTCGCATGCGAACATTGCTCAGATGTTCCGCCGGCTGGAGCGAAAGTGCTAGCAGCGGGGTTTAACCCGGTGTTCGCTTAAAGTTTAAGTTCAGATCATAATTGAACAGTTCCTTGAAATTTTTCTGCAACTGATATTTCATATCGGCTTAATCCTTTACTAAATTTATGTAATTATAACAAGTTGGCAAGCCAAAATATACCTCTCCTCGGAAGAAATGTCCCTAGTGGTATTAATTCATCGAGACGACCCTTAAAGATATCTCCGCAATTCAGAGTTATTTACTAAAAACGTAATCCGGGTTCAATCCCGCCCGGTATAAAATTTTAATTTAAAATCAAATAATTGAGACGAAACAACCGAGTTTAATTTATTCAGAATGATATAAATTAAGTAGTTACAACAGCGAGTAAAACAAGTTTACCAGTTAAATATAATACGAAGCAAATTTTAATTAAAGAAATATCTACAGAGGCTATTTGTATTTTTCTCGCTTACGACATACTTGCCGCATCTTTAACGCTCATTTTATTTCAACACTCGCCCTTGATGAAGATACCATAGAATAGCTATATTCGACATCTGGTAGTGGACGACTCGTAGACTTCCTGTTGACGTTGTGACACATACCGTGTGAAAAAGACCATTACCGTCAAATTTCCAATATCGTATAATGGCTCGTACACCCAGGAAATCAATGACTGCATTAGGAATCGTAGATGTCCAAATATCCACACCATTAAAAAATGTATTAACAAGAAGCGAAAAACTTACCATTCACAAAGCACAGAAAGCCACTTGACTAAACGACAGCTCGTATATCAATAAATGACCGTAGACGGAATAGTTAGGGCTCTTTATAAATAAAACAAACGAACCCAATCAGTCGAGAAAACGTATAAAATAAATTACTAAGTAATGACGACCCAGCTAAAAACCCAGACCAACATAAGTGTAAGAGCATGATGTAAACAACTCGATATTTGCTTCATAAATGAACTATTACCCTTGAAAACTATTACGCTAAACATACAATAGATAAAAAAAATACGACTGAAAAAACTAAATAAATTACCAAAAACTAACGGGATCTACCCTTTAACCATCTGATCTGCAGCTGACTGCGCTAAAACAAGATTTAGTCTTTAAATTTTCATACGTAAAAATTTAGACTTTAACAAGTTCACAAAAATTAATAAGCAAAGTTCAATAAAAAATATCCACAGATATTGTATTCATCCGTTTAGTAAAAAACCCGCCTTATCATAATGGTTCCTTAATATATTCTCTAACGAAGTCAATGGGTCGGCGGTGAACTATCCACATTGTAAAAATGCAACCCGAGTTCAATTCCTGATCACGATCAAATTTTACATTAAAATACTTAAATATTTAATTAAATATAAGATTAATATAATTTATAAATATTTAATTAAATATAAGATTAATATAATTTATAAATATTTAATTAAATATAAGATTAATATAATTTATAAATATTTAATTAAATATAAGATTATTATAGTTTATAAATATTTAATAAAATATAAAATTAATATAATTTATAAATATTTAATTAAATATAAGATTAATATAATTTATATATATATAATTAAATATAAGATTAATATAATTTATAAATATTTAATAAAATATAAGATTAATATAATTTATAAATATTTAATTAAATATAAGATTAATATAATTTATATATATATAATTAAATATAAGATTAATATAATTTATAAATATTTAATTAAATATAAGATTAATATAATTTATAAATATTTAATTAAATATAAGATTAATATAATTTATAAATATTTAATTAAATATAAGATTAGTATAATTTATAAATATTTAATTAAATATAAGATTAATATAATTTATAAATATTTAATTAAATATAAGATTAATATTATTTATAAATATTTAATTAAATATAAGATTAATATAATTTATAAATATTAAATTAAATATAAGATTAATTTAATTTATAAATATTTAATTAAATATAAGATTAATATAATTTATAAATATTTAATTAAATATAAGATTAATATAATTTATAATTATTTAATTAAATATAAGATTAATATAATTTATAAATATTTAATTAAATATAAGATTAATATAATTTATAAATATTTAATTAAATATAAGATTAATATAATTTATAAATATTTAATTAAATATAAGATTCATATAATTTATAAATATTTAATTAAATATAAGGTTAATATAATTTATAAATATTTAATTAAATATAAGGTTAATATAATTTATAAATATTTAATTAAATATAAGGTTAATATAATTTATAAATATTTAAAATGATTTAGAATAAATTATAGTACCTAACGTTACAGGACATTCGCCAAAGCTGTTTTCGAAAAACGCCGTAGCTTAACAAGCGTTGGTGGCTCAGTTGTTAGAGTAAATCTCTGACACGCAGCGGACCCGGGTCCTGTTTTCCGGCCGGTGCCAATAAATCGCAAATTGACACTAAGACGAATACCGTGAACAATTGGTGGAAACCCTGCCATTGGACGTTGAGAGGTTGCCGTAAAAATCAAGTACTCGGTCCTTCCCAAAAGTCAATAAGAACAGTCAAACACAACACACTCAACAAACACAAACACAACAGACTCACCCACAACCGTCATAACACAAACACAACAAACTCAACACCCACAACCGTCATAACACAAACACAACAAACTCAACACCCACAACCGTCATAACACAAACACAACAAACTCAACACCCACAACCATCATAACACAAACCGAGGACATAGTAAAATTTAAATACGAAGGGAGATAAAATGGAATTACTGAAAGCCAAAACTAGGTGGAAATATGCCACGGCCGAGGGGAGAATCGGCACTTCCTGGCCAGACAAGCACCAATTTCCCAGAACTACGGCTTCTAAGCGACCAGCACCCAGAAACAGAATTCCGATACGACCGCGGACATCTTTGAACTTAGGAATGTCCAGAATTCCACGTTACAAAAGAAAATATTCGCACCCTTTACGAAAATACGATATATATTTTAAACTAGCCGAGAAGCCCACCCTACGGGTGGGCCCTCAGCTAGTTGTGTGTTTCGAGGCTTCCCCCCCCAGTAAGCGATAATTTCCATGGTACCCTTTTCCCTTTTCTATCTCGTTGCAAACCCCCCTATACCCCTGTTAACCCCCTGTATCCAGTGGGAGGTGGGGGAGGGGGGGGAAACGTCTCTGGCGCCTTGCTATCTCTGCCCATAGGCTAGTCGAACCACCACCAGTAACAAAGCGAAAGGCAGTCCCGGTTTCTCTCTTCCCGTGCCGCCTGTGTCTTTTCCCGGTTCGCGCCCTGCCTTTGGTACCCTTACTGACTAATCAAAAACACAAAAAGGCTATAGTTGAGCCACTAACATCCCGCGCTGGCTTTCTCTTCGTCGCCCCGCCTTTGGCTTCATGACAGACTAAGCAAACATTCCTGAAAGCTCGAACGTACGACCGACGTACCAAGCGCTCCTTATAATATAGATGGAAAAATATCATATTTTAAATAAGTACAATTTTACATTTTTAGGCATAGAAGTTTATATTTACGTTTAACCTTAAATTAACAATTCTCGATTTTATTTATACACTTAATTTTAAAGTTGATTTTAATTAGGATAAATAAAACATATACGACATTACCTGCATTATTTAACACATTTTACCTTTATGTATATGTACATTCCATATACTATTTGAACATAACCGCGAGAATAAAAGCATAACGACAATTATGATCAAGAAGGGATTTCTAAATCACTTTATTAAACGGATACATCATTGATTTTTGTATTATCATAAGGGGAAAAGCAGCAAATTGAAAGGCTAGTATTTCTGATCCCCAACATCGAAATCGTCGATCGACCACCTGATCTTACACCTGCACTGGTCACTTTTACCTTTACAGCTACACTGATAGCCCTTTGGGCACACCTTATCTCCCTTTTTCGGGTAGTATCTACAAACTGGAAATGAGAAAATGAAATTTTCAAAGGTCTACGCTGTAGTTGATATTTAGTACACATGTATTCTCTGTTCACTAATTGTTTAATGATAGTCTGTTCCTCGAAGATCAGATAAATCATTATTAAATGTGGTAATCATAACCCTCCATGAGCAGTTACTAATATTTTTATTTACTTTAAAATTTTTCAACCATCGTGTAAATTAATTCAGTTTATCAACCACCCTCTAACCAATAAGTGCAATATGTCAATCACCTTAACATTAAGAACAATATCTCAATCACCCTTAGAATTAAGAAGAATATCTCAATCAGCTTCTACAATACGTACAAAATATTTATCCCCCTGTTCTTTAAATACTTTAGCATACTAAGCATTAACGACTTAGGAGTTTCATGGATTCCCAAATAATTGGTTTTCTTTGTACTTCTTCAAGATTAATAAAGAAACCTTTAATATTCTCACCTTCGTTGGGTTTGAGAAAGTTGGTCGCTTGCGCCAAGCGAGTGCACAAGCTGGGCATCAGCAGAGTCACTGTCATCCCAAAACACACCAAGCCAATTTTCATCGCTGCTGTCGATACTGATTTCTTTCGAACCTTTAGTTGTATTCATATGAAAACCATTTGAGCCTCCAGCAAGAAAATGATATTTTCCCAAAATAACGGTCGTCGTTTCTCATTGCCTCTTACGAACCGTGATTTTGTAAAATGAACCGAAGTTATCGAAATAGCGCTCAGAATCGGAGGGCATTTTCCTGATGAAAATGATGATAAAATCGAGTCAAATAAAAGCTAATGTCCATCCCCGGCTTTTGACGCGATAAATTGCACTTGGGAATTGTGGGTATAGCTATTTATATGTATAAAAAATGGTTTCATAAAAACAAAAACCTTTTTTTGGCCAAGGAGTGCGCCAAATTTTCAATTCGAGGTCCAAATGTAACTTCATAAGGAAAACGCCTCCAACATGGCGAGTATAACAGTCTGATAACTTCGGTTCATTTACTTCTGGTAAAATTTAATGCAAAATGTAAGTTAGCTTACCAAATGTGAATAAAAGTATTATAACCTGGCCGTTATTAGGAGCCAAGAGTGTACGGTGCCCAGAGCGTCGAATAATCGCCAACTAAGCAAAGCCCAATTTACGGCTTTCAAAAACAAAAAGATCGTAGATTGTGTTAAAATGTTTATCGCGCCTTTGTTATTAAGAGCTAGCGCTGGTACACGTAACTACAACATCTCTAATAATTTGGGATTCAAATTTACAACCCATTCAATTAAAACGGCACGATATTTTACTACACGCGGGGATGACATTAGGTTGAATATTTTGGTAATCTTTTAGTGGCCAATTATCGATGACATATTTAAAACAATAGTTATTTTTGAAAATTCAGCTACGCTTTTATGTTGCTCTTAGGTCACGATGTCTTAGCTTTATTAGAATAGTTTTTTCACGCGCGGGTTGCACGCGCACCTGAAATTCCGAGGTTTCTCGCACTCGTAACATTACCAAAGTTAAAGTCGAAGGGTCGGACACTTGCCTCTTTTGTGTAGGGGATTTGTTTTTTTTTTAAATACAGGATTTTGGATTGTGCATTTGTCATACAAAATATATGGGAGCGAGGCATTACCCGGTGCCCGTCCGAACATAAGACACGTATCGGCTGTGGCGGCGCTAGGGGGTAGGCCAGGTAGGCCACTGCCTACCTTAAAATTTTGAGGGGCCCCAAAATCACCTTATAAGGGGCCCCAAATTGATCTAGAAAGGGTCTCAAAATTGTCCCAAGAGATAAAATAATTTATAAATAACAATGAAACAATTGTCGATAATGTATTTAGAAATTTTTCAGGTATCTTCTAGTAAATAAACCCAGTTATGTTATATTTGGACTCGTTTTACTGTTGTTAGAACTTTTTTGTTCGTCATGTACATCGCTACTTTATTTTATTGAAGCATTTCGTTGAGAAAAGGGGGGTACCGGGTCAGGGGCCCATTTATTTGGTTTGCCTACCCTCGCGAAAATCCCTGGCGCCGCCACTGCGTATCGGCCTACCAAATGGGAAAGGAATTGAATAATATAATAACCCAAATTAGGATGACTATTTAGACTTCCAAAAATCCTTAAAAACTATAGCCCGCACGGCAAAACTAAAATGGTTGTTTAAATTATGCAAACCAAATGGTGAAAGTCATATTCGACGCTTCGTTGTAAATAAATTTTGACCTATCTTTATCGTTTCTAAAATGAAATTTGGAGAAGAGTGATATTTGATTAGTTAACTCAATATCTCATTTTCTTCATTAAATAATAGAAGAGGTTTTCGCTTTTCATTATGTCTTTATATTTTTCTACATTATGGCGCTTAAAAACATTTGATTTTTAATTATTCGCTTTATAGAAAGTCTTTTCCTAAGATCACTTTTCGGACGATTTTATCTAAGACAATATTGCCTGCCATGCCTTTATAAATATGCACTAATGATATATTACTTAATATCTCTTGCACCAATCGATGTCGATAGTTAATATAAGACTAAATGAAATTTCATCTTACTTATTTTTGAAATCGTTAATTAAAGATAAAGAAAGAAACTCAGTATGCATTTTTGAATTTCAAGCTAAATCGAATTAAAACATCAACATCTGTTTACAAAACAATTGCATAGCGAATCGTTAAACCGATTTCTATCTTATTCTTTAATGATTGTACACAACGTGTAGGACAGTCTGCTCGTCCCTGTTTAGATATATTTGTTAGAGAACATCCGTGGCGGAAGCACGACAGCCACCAGCTGGGGAATAGTGATTGGCCTGCAGCATTCTTTGCCTCCCAAACGAATGGAATTACAGGAGTGTGCGATCTCAATTTTATAAACTATAACTGTGGCGATCTGGCGTAGCGTCTGATGAAGCGAAAACTACAATAACTCAGTAACAGGGTTGCGTCAGAAGTCAAATTACATGTTTTGAATGATTGGGGACAAAACATCCGTCAGATAAATAGTTGCGAATGGATGTCCATTAAGAAGGGTAACGAAATTAATGAACCTTCTCTCAGTATAACTAAAATCTAAAGAAGTCGGGTTGGCCGAGTAGTTGCAGCTAGGACGGAACACGGATTTCATTGCTATTTTGGAGGTTAGGCAGATAACAAAACGACTCGATGAGACACACTTAAATGAACGATATTAACTCGATGTTAATAGTGTATAGTATCGTAGTATCTACTGAAGTTTTTATCGTTGTGTACCCTGTAATACCCAAATTAAGTAAGGTACTTTTTAAATCTAAGGCAAAGCAAAATAACTTTGATAAATATCTGTTATGATTTTCCGGAGTGTGGTCCCGAAAATCGGCCAAACTGAATGTTTGTGGTTTTCTCAGGGCGGATAACCCTAAATGAAATAATTTTACACATACCATATTAAAGCAGTCCGTAAATATCTGCAGAGACATATGAATTGATTTTAGAATTAAAGGTCTTAATTACAACAAGATTTAAATTTTGAAGAATTATTGCAGCTCTATTCAACAACCAAAATGCCTCACTCAACTCGTACCAAAACACATAAAATAAACCATTATTTTGTCTCGCTGAAAAACAATTATGATAAAAAATTCACATACATTTATAGACTCAGCTGAAGCTCATGATTTAATGTGATATCAGATCATATTCTTGGGGGCTCGAAGATTTGCATATATTATTTAAGGAGTCGGTCTCAATTTTGTTTTGTTTGAAAGTAGTTATAAGAAATAAAGCTACAGGTACACGATCCTTTTGGTCCGTCAATCTTCACGTTGAAAGCGAAGGAATTACTTATTTTATTGCGCATTTACTTTGACTTAATCGACTGTTTTGGACAACCAGCGTCCCCTTTTATTTTGGAATACTACAATATCATCAACATGGAGAAAACCTAAGAAAGGTTAGGTTACCAGCATCAAAATCGTAACAGTAGTTCACCAATGAAATACTTGCCTTGAAATTATATCCGTCACATTTACCAAAGAGTTGGCAGACCTACACGAAAGAATAATATACATTTACCCTTCTGAGGATTTTGATGCTGAAGAAAATGAGTATAGTGTACTCGTAGATAGGTTGGAAATAATCTACTAATTGTTCACGAACGCTACAGCCCAACCTTGGGCAGCTACGGTGGTTAAGCGACGAATCAAAATAACGAGAGGCTAACCACTTCCTTAAATTCTGTACACCGATTACAGCTAGTACAACCTTTGGTAGTGCTAAATCTGTAATCAATTCAGTGGCGGAAACATATGGGGGTGGGGGTGCGCCCCCGCACCCCCATATGTTTTTGCATTTGACTTAATGATTTGTTAATACACCCATAGTTCACACTGTTAAAAGTAAAGGTTTTATTTTAGACCTCTAAAGTGGTTAGAACCTTTTCCAATATTTAAGACCATTCAAGGTATTGCCAAAAATCATATTATACCTTCTGCTCTCCAAATTCAGTCCTTTCTGGAAGTATTTAAGCACTTATTTTACACTTTTTCTACTTCACAAATAGTAAGAAGTTAGACCTTTTAAACGCTATTTTCAGTCCTTTATAGGGCCATATTTATATTAATTTTTCTAATTATTCAATACGAATCGATATGTTAACCATTAACAAGACCAGATTAAGTTGGTTTTCGGCCGATGGAAATAGGCGAATATCCGTCTCTGAAATCGCGGAACTAAGAGGGGTTGCAGAACATAAAGTACTATTTAATTATTTCGGTTTTTGATATCGATTTAACAAGATTTTTACGGCGGCTCTATTTGAGTACGAATAGTTTGACACCTTAATCAATATACTATATATTTAAAATATGTAATCAAACTTTTATAGACTTAACTATTGCTAAATATTCCAGGTGATTGGAATTAATTTGCATTGTGCTATTTTAAAGAAAATGTTTAAAAAGGAAATAACGTAGGATTCAAATACTAGCCTAGAATTGGGTCCCTATATTTTTTATTCGCTTAAGGGAGTTAAATAGTATTCAAAGGACTAAAAGTAAAAACCAACTTTTTTATAGCTTAACCACAAGTACTGCTGCTTCTCTTTTAATTCCCCAAAAGGTATTTTATTCAACATGAAAGAGTAAAATGGGTCTAAAATAAATTTTTCGACCTTTTTAGTACCTAAATGGTTTGTAATATAACAGTGCAAGATGTCTTTTAGCGGCCCTCCCCTTGAGTTTTTTCTGTATCCGCCACTGAATCAATAGGCGAAACTATAAAGTAAATTTGGTCTTAACCAACTTGTTAAAATGGGAAAACAAAATCACGTGACTACCTTTTCACAGCCAACTTCGATTCGGTAACTCGTGTTCATAGTTGGCCGTGCGACGTTAAAGAAAAAACATTATTCCTTCCAGATACTACAGACAGCTAATTAAATTCCACTTTTCTATTAAAAATTTTTTAAGTAATAATAATAAATAGATAATTTAGACGAATCGATCAAAATTTAAACCACCATTAGCAAAATAAAACTAATAAAAGTTCGTATTTCTTAGGATAGATGGCGCTGAATTTCTCCACAAACTCACGTGACTACCATCTTTTCAGCCCCCCTCGACTTTATAGTTTCGCCTATTACGTAACACTTTAGTTTAGTCAAAGCGAAGGGCTTGTACGCCGATTACGGATAGTGGTCAGCCCTTCACAAAATAACGATATCTGCCGATATGCAACTGCCAAAGTGTGGTGAGTTATTATGTCAAATTTTTCAAAACCATGTTCTAATTTGGCTAAAATGCACTTTGTCTGACGTGCGGAATTTGCATTATTTGTCAAGGCAATGACACAACGTTGCGTCGAAACTAGTCGGCTTTGTCTCTATTTATTTTAAATAAATAACTAATTTTACTTACGCATTAAATTCGTGGTTTTTTATTTTTTATTCAATCAAGTAGCGTAAGGTGTTTCAACTTAAATTTATATTTATTGGATTAACTTGTTTCTTGGTTGAATATTCTTTTGTTGTTTAGTACGTCTATCTCACTGTTGTAAGAACTTAATTTATAATATTCTGAATAAATTAAACTCGGTTGTTTCGTCTAGAATTATTTTAATTATAATTAAAATTTTATACCGGGCGGGATTGAACCGAGATTACGTTTTAAGTAAATAACTCTGAATTGCGGAGATATATCTTTAAGGGTCATCTCGAGAAATTAATACGACTAGGGACAATTCTTCCGAGGAGAGGTATATTTTGGCTTGCCAATTTGTTTTTAATTAGAACCCTGGTTTCAGGCTTTGGTAGCTAGGCAAGGATTTTTCCACGCTTTAAACGTCACTTAAAACGACTGAAAGCGCCGCTACGTTAACAAAGCCGTGCGGCCAAAAATGAAACTAAATGAGAATCAAACACGTGAGTCGAGAATCAAACACGTGAGTCGAGAATCAAACAAGTGAGCCGAGAATCAACCGCGTGACTTGATTTAGTAAAACATTTCTTGACGTAAAGCAGAAAAAGAGAAGCCGATAGAGGATTCTAAATGCAGTAAAATCAAGAAATAATTTCTTAATATATCACTGACGAAGTTGGATACGAATACAGTAGACATAGTAGACCGATAGCCCGATCTGAGAAAAAATAGAAACCAATCTGATATTAAAGAAATTTCCGAACTAAATTAATATGAAAGAGGGGGTCTTTATTATCCAAGTGATCAAGCATACGAATTATTCACAAGTATTTAAAAAAATCATTGGCAAATATTATGGAAATATATACATGGATAATAGAGCAATCAAGGCTAAAGAAGAAGTATTGCAAGATTCTAAAATCATAAACATGTGGAATGATTTTTTTGATGAAAATGTTTTGTCAAATGAAAGAATGCTTCTTTTAAACCACAGTTTGCAGTATTTCATTAATACTGTAGCTAATGGGCATGTAAAGAAACTAAAAGAGGACTTTAAAAACAAGCTACGCAAGAAAACTGCTAAATCAAAGTCTAACTCTAAAGACCGCCAAAGAAAACAAATTCTACAAGTATCTATGGGATTTTCTAGATAATGTTTAATTTCAATTGGTGTGTAAATTGAACAAATGAAAAGGTTTAAAAATCTTAATAAAATCAAATTATTAGAGTAGTCCATGACTTGAGTCTATGGAAGTGTTTCCTAATTTGTTGTGGCAGGGGATTTTGTAATTTTTCAACATCCACAATTTTTCACGGTTGTTGCCAAGTGTATCAACAGTAGGATTTTCATTTGATCCATTTGCACTTCTTTGTCGTGAGAATTCTAGTTCAAGGGGATCCTGATTAAAATTTGCAGTGAGAATATATGACGCACCTTTGCCAAGAAAAAATTTTACAATATCAATCATTGCTTTCGCTGAATAAAAAAAGGAAATATTAGTTTTTTTCATTTAAATTTTAACTATATTTACATACTCGATTGGCGTAATCCTGAAAGCGTTTCTTTTGATAATCCCATTTTTTTCCTCATTTCAGGCGTGTAGTTTCCAGGCCTCTCAAAGTTATCTCTCTCCCATTCGTCCAAATATCCCAAAAAATCTGTTTCCAGCCACTGCAAAAGATATTTTGTGTTAAATACATTTGTCTTAACAATTAAAAGCTTCAGTTTTTACTTCAAGACGCTTATCGTTAATAGATGCAAATGGTCTTTTATTAGGTTTCCTCTTGTGGTGTGCTTCCTCAAAATTACTCGAGTTGAATATGTCAAACCAAGTATCAAACAAACTACGAAATTTCACGGTTTCACTGTATTTTTCTCCAAATTCAGCTTGGATAGCGTTAGCTACAGATGAGCTTAACACCTGCGAAGCATATCTGACCTTCATCTTGCTGTAAGAATTTAACTTTACATGGTCTAACGTCAACTTGTGAGCTTTACGGAAATTCCCAGCATTAAAAAGTTCGGCTTGATACAGATCCCATATTGGATGCCAAGTAATATTTTGATTATTTTTGTGCATCAACCGAACTTTGGAACCTTCTTGACTAGAAGCTAGGCAGTTCCTAGTGGTTTTCAGCAAATGTGGAGGGTCAAATAGAAAAAAAATTGGCCTCTCCTCGTCCAAGCTATAAGGATTCGTACATTAATGGCGAATAAAGTCTGGATAACCTGCCTCATGGAAAAAAAAATTCTGTTTGTTGCAGCGCCGTCTCCAATAATAGTGAGAATTTTGAATCCTAGCGTTTCAAGTTTTTCAACCGCTTCCCAAATTATAGAGTTAAGATCGTCCCCTGACAAACTGTTGGTCGCGAAGTGTGCAAATGGGTACTTTACTCTGGATGTGCATCCTCTCAACATTAACATTAGTACGTGAGTTGCAACTGGTCTTTCTGCTAATGTTTCTGTGCCAGAATGATGTATTTTGTTTCGAGCATCGTTGTGATGAGTGTGACCAATTAAATCCCCAGACTTCTTTGTAAATTAAATCTTCCTTTATTTTGATCTCATCCAAAAGAAGGCTGAAGTACTGTTTGTGCGGGGCTAATGTTTCTGGCATAATGTCGTCTTTCATTTTGTTCAAGATGTCATCTGAGAATCCTAGTGTTTTTTTTTCTTTCGGCAAATGACGAAAAAGGGTACTATACGATGGCAATTGTAGAATTTGTGATTCAGCCAAGCTTTTATACGCATTAGGGGCCTTATGATATTGGTAGATGCATCACTGGATCACTAGTGGGTGCCATCTGCGTCCAGATTTTTCTTTTCGCTTTATCATTTTCAATTGAGTGCGAAGAAAAATGGCTTGAAAGGAATTTTCTTCACTTTTGGGCAGAGATTTTTCTAATATAGATAGGATACATGACTCATCGTTTTCATCTAGTCTATCTCCTTCGTTATCAATCGTTAGTTTAACTTTTTTCTGAAGACGTTTAACTTTACGTCTTGTATTAAGTTCTTTCAATTTTGATTCCTTTATCAATTGAATCAACTCTGCTTTCGACATAGATTTGTATTTCTTACTTTTCCTTTTCTGGTTAGAAGATTTCATTTTTAAGGCATAAGCTCGAAGTTTCAAACAAAATAAGCAAGTTTTCTTATTGGTCAATCTGATGCAATCTTGAGCTCGCATAACTCCCGTTGCTGAACAAAACTTTCCATGGGCTCGTTCTTTCAATAAGGTAACAAGGTCTTCTGCACCAATTCCGCTGCATATTGTTAAGCAATTGAAACTACCTAAAACCTCTTGCAATTGGGTAACATTACTTATCTCAGCTGGTACTGTGACTAAATTGTGGTTCTATAGAGATTTACCCAAGACTGAAACTTCTAATTTAAATTCGGCATTGACATTAAGTGTTATTATAACACTGTTACCCTGTTTATTGGTTTTGTGCAAATGCAGAACCGAATTATTTATTGAAGAAAACCAGTTGAAATTGTACTATAGTTGGAACCATTCTTGAGTGTTAAAAAATTGTCTAAAAGTAACCTCTAAAGACGTATCTTTACTAGCGTCAACTTCAACAATTTCTTCTATGTCCATTCGTTGCTGTTCCCGAGTGATTGTTCCCGATTCATCTAGATGCTCATTGGTTTCAACTTCAATATTCGCAGAGATATTAACTAAAAATTCTGCAATAGAGATCTCATCTGCCCTTTTACATGAAATTGTTTAATTTGTTCCGGTTTGAAGGGAATCTTTGGAAATACATGGAATCAAATTTTCTGACGCATCTACGACTTTAACTTGGTCTTGTTCATAGAAATTTTCTTGTTCTGATTCAATGCTCTATATAAAACGAACCAATTGTCAGATTTATTTATTTATTAAAATAATAGGTAATGCAATATGAGCTTACTTTTAAATGCACGGGATCCGGAAATTTTTTTGATGGTCCTTTACCCCCAACAAAGTGTTTTGAGCAAATATATGTATTTCTTGTGATGTTTTCACATTGGAAATCTTTCCTAACTTGCCTTAACCAATTGAACCATTTTTGGGAAGTTTCTGGTGTCCTTTTTGGTTTTGGGAAAGCGAAAAAGGATACCCCTAACATATGTGATTTCCTATCATACCTGGAGTCACTTTTACATTTGGGATAAGCACAGTGCTTAGTTCTTCCCATAGTATTTGCTTTATTAGAAGTTAGCGCAAATATTATAAATCTCTGTTGATTTCAATATTTACCACAAAATAATCATAACAAGGATCTAAATATCGAAGATACGCGCATGCACCGAGATTTACTTGTATCACCGTTTCCATGACAACCCCACCCCGCCCCGATTTTTTTTGAGCCATTCGTAAGGCACCCGAGAATGCATTGGCGAAGGTAGAGTGCAATATCCAGTAACGCGTTTTTAATCCAAGGGTGTACTTAAAGGAAAAGTCCAGGTTAAGTAAAATTTGGGTCTATTTGAAAGATCATGTTTAAATAAACTCAAAAATATCAGTCGTAAAATTGTATCTTTTTTTAATGACGAGAAATTAATTTTTAAACGAGCCAAATTTACCGCCAAGCGATCTGCCATATTTTTGTGTCGGGGGGACGTTTTAGGACTTTAATCACGCGCTGATCGCGCTATAACAGGCTTTAACAGCGCTCTGTTCCCCGCGCGCGCTTGCTCCGCGTGCGGTCTGCGGAGGGAAGGCGAAAGAAAATGGCAGCTCGCTTGGCGGTAAATTTCGCTCGTTTAAAAATTAATTTCTCGTCATTAAAAAAAGATACAATTTTACGACTGATATTTTTGAGTTTATTTAAACATGATCTTTCAAATAGACCCAAGTTTTACCCAACCTGGACTTTTCCTTTAAGTTTAAGGATGTCGGATTTTTGGAATTTAATTTACGAAGGATATCCAAATCACTGCGATCAGAAATGGTGTCTCTTGGTTCAGATAATTTTCGAAATAAACTTGGACCGTTTTAAAAGTAATCTGGTGGACGATCAATGGTTGCATCGAAGTTTACGTGAAGACTCGCGAACGATCAAGGAACGGAAGTTTGTAGAACATGGCTTATTTATTTACTCTCAATGAAAGCTGCTTTCTGTTTTAGTTGCTTGTTGTTTTCAATATCGAAGTCACCATGTTTATCATTATTTGAAATGGCCTCTGGCTATACTGAATGAAGAATACCGACATGAAAATAGCTCTAGCCACCGTGAAGCTTTTGCAACGTGGAAAGAAGCCTAGGAAAAGGAATTGACGCTGAGAAATACTTGCTTGCATTAAATTTTTAGCAACTCAAAGCCTGCCTTTGCCTGGTCATGTTGAAAAATTGGGTGATTTTCTAGGCCTACTAAAGCTAGTTTCCGAGTACAACCATCTTCTAGCAAATCATCTAAAACATGCTTCGGAGAACCTGCGTATTCATATTTGTCGCCCAAAATTCAGAACGAATGGATTCATCTTCTCGCTGAAAAAGTAAGGAACGATCTGATTCGTATCATCAATAGAAATAAATGCTATGAGATTTTGCTTGACTTTACTCCTGACTTTGCGCATCATGAGCAAATGTCTAAGGTAATTAGATATTTGGATATTGACTACAATAACAAAAAAGTTAACATTAAAGAATAGTTTTAAGGTTATATTGAAATGCATACATAAACCTACAAATTTTATCCACGACTTTATGTAGCCCTTAGAAAAATATGATATAGATAGTCGAAGAGTTTGCAATGCTATTACATTTTAGTATTACTAATACCTTTTCAAATGAAATTAGTAATTTTATATGCAAGTACGAAGAAGATTTTAATTTTTTAGATGTAAAATACTGGATATTTAGTTTAGCAGGCAACTTCAATAATTGACAAAAAGTATGCTAGATTTAAGAAAATTATCAATTTACTTTTATTATAACAAAATGATGTATGAAAACAATGAAGGTACACAAAAAAAAATAAATGAGAAAGTGCTGCAAGAGATATAACATCTCTCTTTAGAAATCCATTTTGTCTAGTGGAATTATTAAAGAGGAAATTGAATAAATTGTACTAATCGACAGATTGGCTAGTTATGAGTGGGTATTGTTATTTGCTCGCTTTCAAAGTTTTCTCTTTTTGTTTTTTTAAATGAATTCATTGTTTTTTAAAGTTTGAAATCTCAGAGAAAAAACGCTGTACCTTAGTTTGGTAAAGCTTTAATTTAAAATAATAATAATAACAATTGGTATTTCATTTTTTACTGGTGGTAAACAATAATTGTATTTGTGTTTTTACAAAATGAGTTCATCAAAGACTAAAAAAGGTATAATCTGTTTAACTTCAAAGCAAACCATTCGCTTAACAAAGCTTAATATCTCTTTTTATCAAAAAGTTACAACACTTAATTACATGTATACACCAATATCATCGAAAATCTTACAAGAAATGTCTTATAATAAGAATTACGCTAATCAAGATATGTTTTTTCTGTAAAAACGTTTATTTGTGAAAGATGAAATATTAATAAAATATTAAACGTGTGATTTTCGGTCATTAATTTCTTTTTATAATTGTTTAAGTCTTCTTTCTTTTTGGAAGATTAAGCGTTGCTCAATTTCGTCTGGTTTTCTTTTTAATTGTTGGTGAATGTCCTGATTAAGATGAAAACACGAGGAGCTAGCCACTGCCTAAAGATCTGTACACTGATGATTCATTAAAGCTGATTAACGTTTTTGGTAATGCTTAAATTCTAATCAATTGCTGATTCCTTTTAGTTCAGTCAAAGCTACAGGGCTATACACCGATAAATCGACACTTGCAATTAACTATCATATGCGTTTAAATGCTCTGAAATAAATATTCTTAATAATAGTTAAACGATATCTTTGAGTCAAGCTAAAACACGAAGCGCAGGTTGCCTAAAAATACGTGAAACAATTAAAGGACACGTCGGATCATGTCACGGGAATTTCATCAACAACGAAAGTGCAAGGCCATTGAAAATAAATGTAAACCTATAAGAGGCTCCATTGGTCAAAATAAAAATCTAATCGCCTTGATCAGAAATGCCACCCGTGCATCTCCGATTTATTTCAAAGTGTATTCAAAGAAATCGATTGTTTCAGTCCTTTGAGAATAATCCACGAACACTTCAATACATTTTATACACATTTCAATCAAAAGCACGGAAATAGAAGCAATTAGAAACCAAAACCAGTAGTAGAATGCCATGGACAAATCTTTCATCGATAGATTTTTAACTTGTTCATCTGGCTTCGTCCATTTCATGACCTCCATGATCCGTCTCTGTTTGAGCGTCACGTAATGTGTGGACTTGGTTTCCAACATTGTGTAGAGCCTGCGAACAATCAATCGATCAATTTGAATATTGTGGCACAGTTTTAGAAATCTAGAGCATTGAAAGCATTAAATAATAATAATCATCAAAGCACCTAGCGACTTTTATTGCCTTTTAATTTAAGTGGCCGATTTCAATCACTCATTCACGCGAGAGCCGTCTAACCATATTTGTGAAAAAGATAATGTTGGATTTGGAAAGATAATTACTTTGCTCCTTAGAATCAATTTTAAAGATTTCTAAACTTGAGTTTTTGAGTGAACAAGCAACGGAAGCTAACTTACCCTTGAAGAAAGGTCTCGTATAGTAGGGTGTTTCTTCTGATTGATTTCGAAACCGACAAGAAACTATACTCCAAATATAATGGCTTCTCGCTGTACGCTACCTTTTTGGCGTACGTTGATAAACTCGTTCCGTTTGAAAAAGAGATTTCGATGTTTTCCAGCAAATCGTCCCGATCCAACAAAAAGGAAGAATTTCGCTCATTTAATATTTGGAGAACATTAACATTCTCAGAGCCAAACAGCCAAACTTCTTTAGTAGTCTTCAATATTTCTTTACCACTCTTCTTTAGATTCTTCACCTGCAAAATTAAATATTAATTGCCTATGAATGGATCTCGCGAAATGTTTTCTTGTCTTAATAAAAGTATTCGCGATGTTTAGAAATATTCTGAATCCTGAGGTAAGCCAAGTGGGCTCGATAGGCTGTTCCATTGTTAGAATGGAGATTAAAAGCACTATTACTTACTGCGTAATAATCTGCGGGAAAACAAAATATTACATGCCGAAATATTAATTTGCTAAATTACGTTTAATTGTCATTATTTCCAGGTACAATGCGGAGGTGGTTGTGGAAATCCATTTTAACATCGCACGCGCGTTTTATTTTTATTTTTTTTATATACTCAAATCGGTGTCGACCCAAGGCCTTAGATACCAGCACACAATAACTGATTAATCAGGGTGAGATAAGTGTAACGGCCACGCCAACGGGGGGATAAGTGAGGACAGGGGTGGGGGCACCCGTGGCGGAAGTATTCCGACCACCCGTTGGGGGATTGGTGGTCGTCCTCACACGGCCATCCACAAACTCTGCCTCCCAGACGCTGGGATACCAGGAGTACGCCACTACTCCCGGCCGCGCGTTTTATTTAACTATTTAACTCTGAAAGATTTAAATAGAAAGGGAAACCCTAAAAACTCGAAAGAAACTATTTTAAACAGTTCTCTATATGTTTTAAAAATATATTAAAATATTCTACTGAATTACGATAATTTCAATTTAAAAATAGTTTTATTCAAATAATACAGTTTTCTGGATTGGACTTTGAGATGTGTCAACAAAACTTTATATTTATAAGAAATGAATAAATGTTTAATTTCGAGGCTTTAAATGGATTTTTAATTGAATTTTTAGCTTATACTTGATTCTAGGCTATTAATCAGCCATCCATCTTTGAGGATATATAGTAACAATATTTTCCACCATTCATAAGCTAGATAGAATACTTTCACCGAAACCGACAAACGCTTCTTCGGCCAATCACAGTATTTAAAACCAAAAGTAAATAGCGTCTCTATTTATCTCAGTTTTTTGAAGATAAATATGCGGTTACGTTTAGGTTAACTATTTCACACCTATCGTCTGGGGTAAACACCCACTGAATTTTACTAGTTCTGTTTTTAAAATAACTTTTTAACGGCTATTCTGGAACCATTAAAGAGATATTTATATCATACTTTGTACATTTATGTCAGTAAAAACATGAATTTAAATGAACTTCAAAGGAGAACGGTCAAGCTTTAAGCAGTTTTATAGCCCTATAGCCCATTAAAAACTAAAATTTATGGCGAAAACCGCATCAAAAAATATTGAGTGGTTAATTTTTAATAAAATAAAGAAATTTCGGGAAATCGAAAAGCGCGCGTCCGTCGCGACACCTGGTGATAAGTCGGGGAGACAGAAAAACAATCGATCGTATGTCGAAGAATTTTGTTTAGATCACTTATGTCGGCTTTGCAGACAACAACGATTTTGAATGTGACCAAAACTATTAATAGTTTGATATTTCGATAGTCCTCTTCTGTACAAGCCCATTTTGATTTTTGATTTTTATAGAACAGCCTACCAGGTCTTTTTAATATCGACATACAACAGTCGTTTCATATCGCTTTTAATTATTAACATTTTAAATATTTAATAAGGATAATCATTTGTGAGCGAAATTATTAAGATGGCTATGTTAGAAACAAACATTTTGGGCATGGATACACAAAGAAATATGTCACAGATTTCTTAGTTTAATTGTATTAGACATGGCGGAAATAGAGAATATTTCATTTTCCTCTAGTGTTTACAATAACTGAAGGGCCGACGAATTACGTTTTTTATGAAATAGTGCGTCACATACTCGCAACGCCACCTACAGGCGAACTTATCAGTAGTATAATATTTAATATAAAAACCAAAATAACACATAATTTTGCATTTAATTGAGCAAAACCTACAAAATTCATAACAAAATTTAATTGAAAGATCCTAAGAAATCTAAAAGCATCAGCTGCTAACATCATATAATATAATTTATCATATAATATCTGTGTGTAATAATTTGCGAATTCCCTGTAGCAGGGTTCTCACCTCTAGTACATTAATATATTAATTATTTGGTATATTGTAAAGTAGTAAAATAAATGTAAATTTAGTTCACAGGAAAATATTATATATTTTTACAGTTAAGGTAAAATTTAATGATGTAACGACCGGATTGTGCCGCGACAGCTTCCCAGCCATCCACCGTCAACCTGGTATCCCAGTTGCTCGCGCTGTGGACAATAGCGGATTGAGCTGCAACAGCTTCACGGACTTAATCGGCGTGTGGCCAGGCTGCGACGATATTCGGTAGGCGTCGACAAACTCCTGACTGATGGCGGAAATTGCGACTCCTGGATCGTTCAATGCCGTCGCTGGAGATCCGTTAACTTTGCAGTGCGTCGTTTGGAGAGGCGGTTGATGAAAGGACAGCAGGCGTACCTTCTTGTTCCACGACTGTTGAAGCCAGTTTCCCGAGACCGCAGAGTGTAAAGGCACGACGCAGTGCTTGGCGACATGACCGACCGATTTGATTGCGTTTAAAGGCTGGTTTTCACTAGGGCAAAAACGCCACAACGGTGAGAGTCGTAGCAAAATTATTGCATTAGGCCTAACGGGAATTTTTCGCGTCGACGTTCACCGTCATGGCGTTTTTGCCCTAATGAAAACCAGCCTTAAAACAGATGGGAGTGCGCATCTGTGAGGATCGACTGTGCGGTGGTTGCTCTGATTGTTGAGGGGAAGGCAAGAGAGCGAGATTCTGCGGATAGGCAGGACGTGGTTGGTACATTGTGGGTCGTGGCTGGAACGACGTAGGAGGCCTTGTTTGGGTGAGCAGTGGAGCTTGAAAGTCTCTCGACTGAAAGTGCATCATCCGAGCAGCGTCGGGTCGCTCGAACGATGACTGAATTTGTCTAGCGGCTGTTGCAGCTCAATCCGCTATTGTCCAGAGCGCGACCATCTGGGAAACCAGGTTGACGAAGTATGGCTGGGAAACTGTCGAGGCATAATCCGGTCGTTACAATATGTTGTGTTACATTTTTGCTCTGACATCGAATTTCTCTTAAAAACTTTAATAGGTGAGTATTTGAAATTTGTAGGGTATTCGTATGACTTAGGGAACATTTGGATTTCAAATTTCAGATAATTCGTAAAAGATATTAAGGTTTTTAAAAAACTGGATTTTTCACCGGAAGTACAAAAACGACAAATAAAATTGTTACGGTCGAAAATGACCGATTTCGTTTAAAGATATGAGGTCATGAAAAATAACAAGTTGTTCATAGGAGGCAATAGCTTTTTCGGGCACTGTAAGAAAACACATTTTAAGCAAAACACAAACGTACCAAAGATTGATGTTAAATTATTTAAACCAAACCAACAAAAAATTACTGGTGGTTTTCAATTATTCCTCCGTTTGTTGCAAAGCTTGTTTCTGATGATGCGTGTCTTCAAATGATTGCTGTATTATCATCTAGGCTAATACCCAAGGCCCCACCTTAGGCCTAAGTCATCGAGCGACTTTTGAAGCCATTAATTCGGGTGGCCGGGTTACAAGGCGTAGGAGGGTGGTGGAAAGCCCTGCATGCCACGAGATCGAGCCAACAGCTCCCTACACTAACTATTACCTTTAACCTTGACAAGTTTATATGGAAAGGGGAAACCGAAGAACTCGGTATTATATCGGTATTGACAAGTTGGAAGGCATCAATAATTATCTGGTGCAGTTCTTCGAGGTTCGTAATAGACGTCTGGTAAACGTGCTCCTTGAGGAAAAAGTTGGGCGGTGAAAGGTGTGGTGATCTTGGGGGTCGAATCCATCACTGAAGCAATTCAGCGTTTAAATGATCTCCAAGAGCTTAAGGGTGATACGGTGGAGCACCCCATTGCTGAAACCACAGCCGGTGGTAGTAAGCCAGAGTTATGTCGTCCAAAGCATTTCCATTTTTGTTTTGTAAGAGTTCCAAATAGTTCTGCCGGTTCTGAGGATGTGGCAAAGAGGCGGCCAATAAATCGATCACCGACCACACCCGTCCATACATTTAGTTGAAAATGAACTTTATGATTGTGAGTGGCTCCCCAGTGAGGATTAACAACATCACACATGTTGTTATTCTGGTGGTTGAAAGGGACATCTCTGGAAAACGAAAATTCATCGGACACCAAAAGAAGATTAAGAAACCCCGGGTTTACATCACATATGATGCTCAGCCAGTGGCAAAAGTCATAATGACGCTCCGTTTCGCCATCGTGAAAGTTATAGTTTCACAGGGTTCTACAGACGTAGTTCTTTGTCAAACCCAGGTCATCACTTGCGCTCGTGATACTGCGTCCAGGATAAGCAACAAAGTTAGCCAGGGCTGTATCTTCCATGTCGATGTTTTGATGACCTACTCCACGAAACCTGGGATTGGCATCTCAATGGTAGTTGAATTCTTTAACAGCTCCGAGAAGGGTGTTACGACTTGATTTACTGTTCGAATAACTAGTACTTAATAGCTGACTTATTATTTTGACATTCAGATTTGCTTCGCCATTAAACAATTGAACCTTTAAAGGAAGCTGATCGCGGGAATAAAGAGGCATTTCAATTCAACTCCAGAAACTAGGGATAATGTGTTAGAATCTTGTAGGTCTAACACAAAATCACCCCGCTATAGCTTGTTGGTTTTTTGTGTTGATTGAATAAATAATAATCTTGGAACATTTGTGTTATGCCCAAATTTTTTTTTTCATTTCCCGAGCAAGTTATTGCCTCCTATGAACGACTTGTTATTTATCTTTATGAGAAATAGGCCATTTTTAACTTAACCATCTTTATTTGTACATTTTAAAATATGCTCTACATCCTTCTTACTTAAAATTTTCGTCAAACACCTACCGGTCAAAAAATAAACGTTTGAAGAATATGCAACTCTTTTCCGAATTTTCTGAAAATTAGCAATTAGATTAATCCCTACGTCACACGTATAAACTACAAATTACCAATCTCTACCTAGTATTGTTTTGAGAAAAATTCGATGCCATATGGAGCGAATTCAGAACCTTGCATGCTAAAATTGAATAACAATATAACGCACGTAATTTTTGTGTTTGTTTGCCTCTTTCGACCAGATGCGAACATAAAATTCGTAGTTCATGAATCTGTTGGATACGAACTCTTCTCTGAAATTGTAGATTCCTCGGTAAATGGATGTCGAGTAAGAACTTTTCATAGATCCAGATATTTCGATAAGAATTAACATTATTCCACATGCCCAAATTGAAATAAGTATTTGTTCAAAAATTTTCCTTTTTTTGATATTGAAAGCTAAACCAAAACCAAATAAGACTTTACTTGTAAAAAACCAAATGTGCAAAATTCAACATGTTGAAACATTACCAGTTTTTAAAATAAGCAACGAGGGGGCCAAACCGGTTTAATGTTAAAATCCGTTTAAAGGCCGATTATTTTGATAAATAAAAAGCGGTTTAATAATAAACCTACAAATAATGATATTGGCTACTTTTAGGTTCTCAGTGTCCATCATTATAGGTGTAAATGCGATTTAATTGAAAACACAAAAGACTGTTTCCCCTTATTCAGTTTCAAAATCAATCTAAGGTTACTTTGGGTTTATCAATTGCACTTGGAGAGATTTTGTAAGATTTTATTTGACGCTGTCTTTAATGTGTCAATTATTTTTGACACAAATTTAAATTGCACACACTTTTTTTCACTCACCTTCAAAAAATAAGGTACCAAATGAGTCCCATAAATGTTTGAAATACAACTTGCCAATTGCAAAAAATGATTTTCGTTGGTCCTGCTTTTTCAACTCATCACCAAAAACTGTTTTTCCAGTGAAACACAGAGCCACGAGAAACCATAAAATCAATATTATATAATTAACCTAAAAATAGTTTAAATAAACAATTTTTAAGTATTTATTTTCAAACGGTTTGAGGCTTTTAAAGTTTAAAGTATTCGTTTTGGTCCCCAAAAGAACATTTTCGTTCCTATTCAATCGTGGAGCTAACATGAATTATTCCAAACTTTTTTAAAGTAAAAACCTGTATTTATAATTTACTATTTGTTACGAACACAAGGAGAACGCAGCTAGCCTTTAAACACGCTAACGTAGTGTTGTGTACAAATTTCATTGGGCGAGCCTTTACGCTGCACATTTGACAGAAATGAGGAAGACATTTTCCCAATTTTCCGCTTCCGACGGCAGCAGGCCCTAAAGTGCAGGTTTCGAATTTAAAAAACCCACCCAAAAAAACCCACGGGTTTTTTTTGGGTTGGACCCACCTTAAAAAACCCACAATAAATCCCACTTAAAAAACCCACCTTAAAAAGTTTAAAAAATGACGAAAAAAGTTTAAATTTAAAGTTTAATAATTAAACTATATTAAACTACATTAAAGAATTTAAAGAATTAAACTTTAATTCTTTAAATTCTATAATATTACAAAAATATAGCTTTTTTTATAAAACGTAGTTACACAAAATACATTACCATTGTTTTGGTAAACACTAATCTAACAGTAGTTAACTAAACAGTAAGTATTAAACTTCTGCAACTTCCAATCAATATTTAGCAGAACATGGAGCAGACGATACTTTACGTCTACGGAAGATATGAATAAGGGCGAGAAATAAGTAGTGTTAAAGTCTACCAAGATATCTGCCTTACCTATCTTATTAAAAGCAAATGATGATGTGATTACCTATCATTTGTTCAAAAGCAAATTATGGTGACAAATCTTACCATTGGTTCACTTCTAAAAAGGATGTAGTCCAACTTTAAATCGACTACCGGAACGGAGGAAAATGTCATTATATCTACAAAACGGAAAATCACCGGGTAGAAATCATTTATTTTTTTGCTGTAGCATTCGATTGTACTCTCCTCACAATTGAAAGAATTTACTGTCTGATCACTCTTCATTATGTCAATATCGTTTACCTTCAAACAAATATCAATGTTTAAATTTTTATATATTTTACTAATTATTTTATTTGAAAAAAAAAATGATCGTAGCTCTCAAAAAAATAAACATAAACGAAAACAGGCATTCTTAGTCAAATCAACACTCAAGTGAAGTATTTGGATCACATTTGAAAAGCTGTTCTATTGCTTTAAACGAGACACTTAAAAGCAAGTGGTCCAAAACGATTATGGGGGACTATGGTCTAAACTAACATTAATCTATTTTGAATGAAGTAAATCATTTAAATGTCTATCTCTTTAGTTTTAATTGATTAAAAAGTATGTCCTAAGACTCATTTTCAAGGTATCATCGTTTACATCTACTAACGAAAATTTTGAAATTTTACATTAGAAATTCATTTTTTTTTGAGAAAACCAGATCTGTTATTTTCCTCAACTTCTATTATTACATGTATATATCATCGCCAAATTATTTCGAAATAGAAAGTTTTTCCTCGGTGTTATTGTTTTTACGTTTCTAGCTCTAGATGTTTTCAAGGGAATCACCGGGTTAATCAGATTTTAAAGAAAATCAAATTACACTTGGGCTAGTGGTTTTTCGATTTTTTACTTTTCATTTTATGATAATATTTCTTTTATTTATCTCAAAATATTATTATAAAAATTACTTTGTTCAAAAATCTGAAATTTAACATAAATCTAATTCTTCGTATTTTTGAAAAGAAGAGATTTCACAGCGTTCTATGATTGTGACCGAACAAATCGATAGTTAATCTTTTGTCCCAGGAATGGCGCTAGAGCTAAGCCTTGTTGATAAATTGAAAGTCCCTCAATTTATCTTTGATGATACTTACGTAATTTTTCCAAGTTTTGTAAAATATGTGAACAAGTTCACAGTAGTAAACACCAAAGCCTCTGAAAAACACAAATGACCTAACATTTTTACAAGATATTTAAGTGTATTAAAATTTCTGTGCATAGCCACAATATCAGCAGCACCTTCGACCGCGAATGTCTCGGAAACATGGGGGTTGCAAACATAATAAATCTGTTGATATTTTAAAACCGCATCTTTTAAATTAACAGCTTAAAATGATTTACATCATTATTTTAAATTGTTACGCAATATTTGTACTCATCAAGGAGATTTACTTTCTAAGTTTTTACCTCTCCGAGGGGACAAAGTCCCCTAGGAGGGGTTATACAACGACCGTGTCTGTCTGTGGGTCTGTCTGTATGTGGGTCTGTGTGTCTGTCAGGCCTGCGAACGCGTTCGCATTTTCGGTGCAAAGTGTAATCACTGCGTACGCAGTTTCTCGAGATCTCTGCGTTCGCAGTTGCTAGTAATTAGGGAACAAAGTCGAAAAACCGTGTTTGCAAAACCACCGTGGGACGGTGAGCGTTAACGGATTAATTTGCAGTCGGGGTTGGTTTGGTGGTTTTTTTTCGTCAACGCTCGCCGGCACGACGGGTTTAATTCAGTGGTTTGGATATTTCGCTATTGTAATGTTTATGTGTAGGGTGGTTATGTTGTGTTATTGTTATGACGTTTGTGGGTGTTGAGTTTGTGGTGTGTATGTACGGGTGGTATCTCTCCAACACTTTCTTATTGACTTTTGGGACGGACCGAGTGCTGAGTGTAATGCTACCTCTCAACATCCAATGGCAGGGTTTCCACCAATTGTTCACGGTATTCGTCTTAGTATCAACTTGCGATCGCATCGGGCGGGTTTCGAACCCGAGACCGCCTGTTTGACAGGCGGACGTTCTACCACAGAACCACCGACACTTATTACGTTTCATTGAAAATTAGACCTTCAGCTTTATCGAAAACGTATTTAATAGAGTACGAAATTTTGGTTTAATTGAAATAGAGCAAGATTTCGTGGAAGATTTAAATTATTGAATCGAAGAAATTCTAATTTAGCGATTTCTCATTTGATTAAAAACAAATGCGTCACCCAGGTTTCGAACCCGGGCCGTTCAGTTAGGCAGTCGAGCGCTCTACCACAGAACCAACGATAACTTCGAGCTATACTGCAAATAAGACACTCATTGTAAGCATAATAGTTAACAAAGTCTTGAATTTTTTTACGAATGAAATTGTGAAGGACTAATGTGGTTTTTTTACGAAAAAATTATAAAGACTTAATCTTGTTTAATATAATAAGTTGCTTTATTTCAATTTGGTACTTTTGTTTAGGGTTTTTTTAATGAGTGGAGTTAAAGATTTTTTCTTCTATTATTTGACGTTTTATTTTTGCGGTTGTATATTTGTTTTATCTTTTATTCTTTTAAAATTATTTACTTCTTCCGCAAAATGGTTCATTTTTTGGAGGAACCTTTTTACTTATTTTTTTGTGTATTAATGTTTTGAGAACCTTTACGTTTGGGAAAGGATAATTTTTGACGGAACCTTCAAAGTGTATACGTCGCATTTTCAAAAAATTTAATGGTCAAATCTTGTTTTAGCGCAGTCAGCAGATAAGATAAAGGGTAGAACCCGTTAGTTTTTTGTAATTTATTTAGTTTTTTCAGTCGTATATTCTTATCTATTAGGTTTAGCGTATTGGTTTTCAAGCTTAATAATTCATTTATTAACAACATATCGAGTTGGTCTGGTTTTCAACTCGGTCGTAATTTATTTTAAACGTTTTCTCGGCTGATTAAGATGTTTAATGCAGTAGAAATTATGTTTAATTCAGAGAAAACGGCATGGTATTAGAAGATAAAACTTATTTTATACAAGACGTTTCGAGCCGAGGCTCTTCTTCAGTCGTTCGTTAGTTTTAATTAACAAATTAAAACTAACGAACGACTGAAGAAGAGCCTCGGCTCGAAACGTCTTGTATAAAATAAGTTTTATCTTCTAATACCATGCCGTTTTCTCTGAATTAAACATAATTTCTACTAATATTCACCATGGTAAATAATAAGTTTAATATATATGTTTAATGCAGTTCATCAATTGGGTTCGTTTGTGTTTATTTATTAAGAACCCTAACTATTCCCTCTACGGTCATTTATTGATATACGTTTAGTCAAGTGGCTTTCTGTGCTTTGTGAATGGTAAGTTTTTCGCTTCTTGTTAATAAGTTTTTTGGTGGTGTGGATATTTGGATATCTACGATTCCTAATGCAGTCATTGTTATCCTGGGTGTGCGAGTCATTATATGATATTGGAAATTGGACGGTTTTGGTCTTTTTCATGCGGTATGTGTCACAACGTCAACAGGATGGTTCCGACAGTCTACGAGTCGTCCACTACCAGATATCTACGGTATCTTGATCGGGCGAACGTTGAAATAAAATGAGCGTTAACTATGCGGCAAGTATTTCGTAAGCGACAAAAATACAAATACCCTCTGTAGATATTTCTTTCATTAAAATTGGCTTCGTATTATATTTAACTGATAAATTTGTACCGTAAATAGGGTTAAAGTCAATTGTGCATTGTTTTATTACGTCTAACTCACTGTTGTAACTACTTAATTTTTAATATTCTGAATAAATTATACTCGGTTGTTTGTCTCAATTATTTTAATCATAATTAAAATGTATACCATGCGGGATTGAACCGGGATTATGTTTTAAGTAAATAACTCTGAATTGCGGAGATATATCTTTAAGGGTTATCTCGAAAGATTAATACCACTAGGGACAATTCTTCCGAGGAGAGGTATATTTTGGCGTGCCAACTTGTTTCTTAAGCAAATCAAATATTTAAATGAAAGTGTTTATTTATTGTTTAAAATTAATAAAAAATTTCCATTGGGACGTTAGAGATAAGGGAGGCGACATACCGATAGGGGCCCCCTGCGGACGGGGAAAATGGGGGTGAAACGGGCCCCTGTGGGGGTAAGCTTTCCCCCCCATTTTGCGTACATTTACGGCAGGTCAACAGGTTAGCTGATTTACGAGGTTAGATGATTTACGATGTTATAAAACCTGGGTCAATAGGTTATCTGCCGCTATGGTGGTGACACGATGTTATGCAAACAGCCGTTAAATAGTTTCCGTCAAAACCTATCCGTCATAGTGAATGTCAGGCCTAGGGCACAATTCGAGTTGGTTTTCGCCGACAAACACTTTCGGGCCCCTAAGGGTTGAAAAAGGTAAAAGTGTTTTGGAAAAAAAGGGCAGAGTGTATACAAATTATAAGTTTTTATTAAGATATTTTTCGAGTATAGGCTGTAGTATAAAACGATTTACATTGAAAATACGTCTTTGGAAATGTATTTTATTTATATCATGGTAATTACGTCGATCTTCGTAGGGTATATACCGAAGTTCACTCAAAGGGTTGAAACGAACCATCTGAAATTAGCGTTTTTACGAGCATTTTCATTAAATGTTTTACCTCGAGGCGTTTGATGGTAAGAGTTACGATTACGTCGCAGCCGGGTCCATCGGGGCTGGTTGTGGGTCCGCCGGAGATGGATTTTTCGGATGGCGGGATATCTTGACCCTCCAAAGCGGCGGGTGACGGACAGTTGGGATAAAATTTAACGTGTTCCGCTTGGGGTACATCGCCGGTTTCCCAACTGCCTAACTGTCCGTGGCAGAGGTAGCATTCGACTATGCCGTCCGAGTCTACAGCGAAAAGTCCGGCGTGGGCCAAGTCCTCTTTGTTCACGTGTACGTTGTCCCATTGCTTGAACGTTTCTAGCCGACCGGTTACGGTGTTGAGATCCTCGTGACTAGCCATCCCGATTCTCTTTGAGCTACGGAATAATATTTCTGGGTCTAACCCCAAAATGACGTAATCTATAAAAATGACGTAATCTATAAAAATGACGTAATCTATAAAAATGACGTAATCTATAAAAATGACGTAATCTATAAAAATGACGTAATCTATAAAAATGACGTAATCTATAAAAATGACGTAATCTATAAAAATGACGTAATCTATAAAAATGACGTAATCTATAAAAATGACGTAATCTATAAAAATGACGTAATCTATAAAAATGACGTAATCTATAAAAATGACTCACTAAAGATGACGCAATCTACACCATGAAAACGTAAAGATTACGTAGAAGCGTTGCGGTTTTCATAAGCCAGCCGCTATGGGAAAGAGGAAGATGTCTCCGCTTAGGGTACCAAAGAAATGCTGGATATGCGCTGAAATATACGGTCCGTGAGAGGTTTCAAACAACATTTAATGACTCATTTATCGTGTAATACAATGAAAGAAGAATCGGATCTGGCGTGTGATTGTGATGCGAGTGAATCTCTCCATTACACGGAGGACGAGGAAATGTCAGATGATAAAATTATCGATTACCTTAACGAACTTATTGTGGCATGTAAAAAGCGCGCTGCCACAATGGAATCAACCGAGTCAACTACAGCTAACCTGCCAGCCGAATTAAAAATGCCGACTGAAAAGGAAATTTCTGCTCTGATTTGTTTTCAAGAATATTGTAAAACTAATCAAAGTCATAATATTAAAACCGTTGTAAAGAAAATGTGAATAAACCTTTTTATATTGAATACATTGTTATTTTTAAAGGTGACCGTATAAAGTTATTTTTACATTGCTAAATTGACACTTAATATTTTTAAAATTCTAAAATACGTTTATAATATTTTTCCAACGTGGGCGAATGAATGGACACACTGAACTATTAATTACGTAATCTAAAAAATGACGCGAGCAATGAGAAATTACGAGTCTGATTTATAAGATAATAAAAATATTTATTTTTACGCAAAAATTATTTTTCTTTTTACGAGTCAAAAAAAATCAACGCGATTAGTAATGCGTTTTTAGGATTGTTCGCGATAAGGCGAGTAACGGGAGAGGCGGGATCGTCCCTATTCGGTAGGGGTGGTGGAATCATCTGACATGATGTTATGCAAACAGCCAGTAGCTATAAACCCGAGTAATTGTGCCCCTACGGCATCTGTCAAACACTTTTCTCCACGTGCGAGTGGTGTTATGAAATAAATCCAAATAGTTCATTGGGTCGAGCCTTTTGTGTATCTAGTCATAACTATTTTCACCGACAAACACATTCCCCTTGTAACATTATTTTCAAACACTTTTACGATGCGCAAAGCTATCCGTCTTACGGAATATCGGCCCTAAGGGGTAAAGGGTAGCTAGAGAATGGCCCTTGCCCCCAGCGCGTAAAATAGACACAGCGGGTGTCCCCTCTCGCTAGCTAAAAGTGTCGTTTTTACATCAGGTGTGGATTCTTCGCGCTAAAATGGTTATAACAAACGATTGTTCCCACCAAAAATGTAAAATCCATCTCCGCTGTTCTCGGATGAGGACGTAGCCATGTAAGTTTTTATCAATTTTTATATTTTTAGCTTGGTGATCTATTCCAAAATTAAATGGTAACCACGTATGCGTAACAATTTCAAGATGCAAGATACTCGAGAATGGTAAAATAGTCTATATTTAAATTTAAAGTATTTGCATATCTGAACTTGCGGTTCAATTTTGGGTACATGAACCACTTACACGCTAATGATATTAAAATGAAGTTTAAAAATATTTCCATTTGACCGAGTCCCTCTTTTTATATCCGCAAAGTACTGAACGATTCTATCTTATGGATTTAAATAGTTCTAACAATCATATCTATAAGTACAATTACAATATTTGAGAAAGACACTTTTCCCATTGTGAAAGTGGAATAAAAAATAAGAATCACTTCAATTTAAAACGCACTTTAAATTTAAGTATAGACTATTTTACCATTCTCGAGTAACTCTTTTTTTTCTTTAAAAGCTGAAGAAATATTAGAAACGACATCAGTGATCAATTAATTGTTTCCGAGTATGACAGACGATTTTTGATATTAAAGAGTCATTTTTCAAAAGTAAGATTGTTTTCGGTTATTTTTTTTAAAGCTAGCTTAGAAATCACATTATTTTTATATATAATTATTTAGTTGTAATGTTAATTCTTAATTACTGGTAGCCTTCACTAGAAACTATTATAAGAATTATACATGAATTTATAACCAAGCGTGTATTTACCACTAGTGAATGCAATATCAGTCGAAGAATTGAAGAAAGACGGAATCACGTCATTATTAAGAACTGGTGATTACTTCTGTAAATATTGTGACGGTTCAGTTTTTCATGTTCCAACTGTCGGAACACAATCGGTTTGAAGTACCGTAAAGCTGTTTATTTCCAATCTAAAAGAATTCTAAGTATAAGAATTCCTCCAGGTGTATTAAAAGCGTTACCACGCATATATTTGTGTTTAAATTGTGATATGTTAGGCACTAAGAGAGCAGCCAATTTGTCATATTGCGAAGTAACTGGTGGATGTTGTGTATTTCCAAAAATTAAAAAATAATAATAGTATGTGTGTTTTTCTATTATTTTTCCACCTATATTTGGCGTATTGAAAGCTATTTTAACGTATTGAACGTAGAGTCAGGGGGTTTTTATAGTATTTTACTACCTATATTTACATTTTGGAAAGCTATTTAAACGTATTGAACGTACAGAGTATTTTGCATTATTTATGGTAATAAAGGGTAATTATTGTAGAAAATAAAAGATATTTTAATTAAAACATTTCGGTGATCTATTCCAAAATTAAATGGTAACCCCGTATGCGTAACAATTTCAATATGCAAGATCCTCGAGAATGGTAAAATAGTCTATATTTGTAGTGTTCAATTTAAAAGAAAATTACTTCAGCTTTTAAATAAGATTTTTTTTGTATCTACCCTATATCATTTACATATTATTTTTTTATTCTAATTTAACCATCACTTTAATGTGATGATTCGAGTGAAAAATTTGCATATGTTAAAGTTATTGGATTGAATGAAACTTCAGTGTTTTCAGAGTGATAATTAAGGGAAGTTACCTTGCAATATAGTTGAAAATTATCTTTTTAAGTCTGTGATCACCTATTGAATATGTTAGGAAGTGAAAAAATTTCATTTAGCAAGCTTTTCTTCAATTTCGGTATCCACCCTGTATCATTTAAAAGCTCAAGCATTGTTTTTATCAAGTTAATTTTAAATATATCTTAAAACAAGCTTCCCTAAGTCTGACTAGCTTTGTAGGGTAATAATAAAATAGCTAAATATTTTTTGGGTTTAATAATTGTGATTCTTAGTGAAAATTTTCCATATATTACAGTATTAGGTTGGCTAATTATTTTTTTCACCTGCTACCATTCTCAACGGGTGAACATAGAATAACAAAGATAATTGTCCAATATATTTAAAGCCAACTTTCCTTACATTTCACTATGAAAACACTGAAGCTTCTTTCAATGCATTTTTTTTCCTAGAATTACAATTATTGAATCGAAAAAAATATGTGACCACCCTAGAATTAACCAACACAGGTATTCAGAAGAGATGGTGTTCAATTTAAAAAAATTACTTTTTTTGGATCCACCCTATATCAGTTATATAAAACCTGAAATTATTTATTTTTTTGAATTCTAATTTAACCATCACTTTAAAAACGGTAACTTCCCTTAAATTTCAAACTGAAAACACTAAAGTTTCATGCAATCCAATAACTTTGACTTTTGAAAATTTTCACTCAGAATCATCACATTAAATGGGAGCCACTCTGTATCGTAAAATTAAAAACTCAAGCAATTTTTTTCCCCAAATTCATTTTTAACTTATCTTAAAACACGCTTCCCTAAGTCTGACTAGCTCTGTAGGTTAATAATAAAATAGCTAAATATTTTTTGGGAGTCAATAATTTTGATTCTGAGTGAAATATTTGCATATATTACAGTATTAAGTTGGCTAATTAATTTTTTTTTCATCTGCTACCATACTCAATGGGTGAACATAGAATAACAAAGGTAGTGTTCCACTATATTTAAAGCCAACTTCCCTTACATTTCACTATGAAAACACTGAAGCTTCTTTCAATGCGATAACTTAATTACATGCAATTTTTTTGCCCAGAATTACAATAATTGAATCGAAAAATTATCCAACTCAGCTTATCAGACTTCGGCAAAGTGGTTTTTAAGTGATGGTGTTAAATAATAAAATATACTTCAGCTTTTGAATAAAATTTACTGTTAATATAACGGTTACTCGATGAACAGGACTATAACTGTTGCGTACAGCAACTATCTAGTAACTCTAACGGTAAAAGATGGTACTGGAATTTACCTGTTAAAATTTAACAGGAAGCTACAGTAATTTTTCACAGTGTAGCATATGAAAGTATTAATTTTCAAAAAGTGCACTTAAATTGAAGTGAGTCCTATTTTTGGATTCCCCTTGTTCCTCCTTCTTTCATCCCAGCATGTTTCCCCTTTTATCATGGTGATTATTACAGGGGGGCAATGCCGTAGCCCATTTCATCAAGGGCGTAAAGAGCCGCAAAAATATAAACAACCCGTACAATAATTCTCCCCCTTAGCGAACACCTTCGTGTTTTTGGGGGCCATAATGCTAGGTGGGACTCAATAGACATACTAGCTCAACCCAAAATTACATAAAACTCATTTCAATGTACGCGAATCCATCGAAATTTAAAAAAATAAATCTGCGCAATGTTTAAACCGTGACGATGGTCCCTTTAACTTATACACGTTTTCTCCACTTTTTAAACGTGTTTATGGGCCTCACCCTCTCACACACACACACACAACACTCCAATTCATACTCTCACAGAATCCACCATTCCGACAATAGTAGCCACGAGCGCGAACGAAGATATCGAGGCCTGTTGCTCATATAACACTTCGACGGGGTCGACTCGCCTTTGAGAAAAAACGCTCGCGGCTAAAGAACAGTAGCCTCCACTATATGTATAAAGCGCATAAATATTTTTTCGTCCCAAAGTTTAACCATCGTACTGTCAGACTTGTAAAAATCCCTGAAGAAGGAGGAACAGTTCGTCCGAAACGGTCGATTTTTTAAATAAATATATTGTGAATTTTAAAAACGGTTAAAGTCTCTTTTCACTAAGTATTTTTAAATATTTGAATATCGGAATTGTATTTTTCCGCGTTAAAAGTAGAGTTTAGATGTATATTCGTTTTAAGAAATACTCGTGATATGGGTTCAAGTGGCAAGCATATTTAAGTACTACAATGATATTAAATAAAGTTTAAAAATATTTCCATTCTACGTTACTTTAACAACGAATATTCTATGACGTCAAAACACTCAAATCCATGTTTCAAATTCAAATTAACCGCGCAAAACACTTAAATCTATGTTTTCATTTGATTTTTAAATTAACCGCGACGCGCCCCCAGACCGCGCCCCACCCCCACCCGAGAAATCCGCGCCCCAGACCGCGTCCCCCCAGGGGAAATCAGCGCACGCGCGCAAGACGGCGAGGTGGGGAGGGCTTCGTATATCAACATATTGTGTTCAGGCCAACTTGTTCACTATGCTATATTTTTTTACTAGTCACTATATAATGTCTGAGTTTTACGCGCACTGTGATTTTCGCAACTTACCATTAATATATTAGCATCTGTATAATGTATATAAACAAGGTATTTCACAAGGCGTCGGTTAACGCATTGCAGTTACATTAACATATCTGCAAAATATCGCACTAATCATTCACTCAATCAGCTAAAGCACATATCGTGATGCCTACATGTAAGTCGTTCCGGCTTCGTAGGTATGTCTCTTAAATAAATAAATAAATAAATCTAACCGTCATATAGACATTTGTAACTACACATATTGCACTTTCATTACTTGAAACTTCAGATTAGCTAGATTGTATCGCTAATTAATCCACTGAATATTTTAGTATCCCGTTTTTGTGAATAATTCCAAACCGAGTTAGTTTTGTTTGAAGTTACGAGCAGACTTGTTTCAATAAAGTATTAAAAACGTTATTTATTTATCGGTTTGACAGAGAAAAGATTCGTTCATACCAAAAAAAGGTAACTTTGTCCATCGCAAGTTAATGCGAACTTGTCGTATTGTCGAAAACGTATACCGTTAAATTGTTAAAGCTCTTAAAGGCTGGTTTCCACTAGGGCAAAAAGGACATAACGGCGACAGTCGACGCAAATACTTCCCCCGAGCTCATCGGTTTTCCCCTTTCGATAATAACTCGTGGAGGTTTAAGATAATAATATGTAATGACTAAAGTAGCTAAACGCTAATAGTAAGTTATGACTAACGTAGTTTAATGATAATAGTAAGTACTGACTAAACGCAAAATTTAACCATGGTTAATTTAAACTAGTAAATACTAAGTAATATACTATAGAGACAGATACTTCATGGTTTAAAATAAACTTTTATTAAAAAGAATATTGGGGAAGCTTTTTCGAGCCCACTCGTTCCTTTTCAACCCAGATAGAAATGGCTAAAAAATCCAAATACAAACAGATAGAATGCGTAAAAAGTCATAACCTGAGCGGTGCGCGTAATCGGATAATACAGAAATATAAATTACTTGATCAAAACGTTTTACGAATAATTTTGAGAGCTTTATCTATTGAATAAAAGTTAACCATTCCTGACCTCAAAGGTGGTATCGCCTTAGATAGAAGACCCTATATGTTCGCGAATTCCGACAACGACCATAATTTCAAACTATGTTTTTTATATTTTTTATTTCTTTCTTTCTTTTATTTTGTTTAATTATATATATTTAAAATTGAAGCTGAAACAAATTTTAAAATGACTTTGGTTTCCCATACGACATGCTACCCTCCCCACCTCGCCGTCTTGCGCGCGTGCGCTGATTTCCCCTGGGGGGACGCGGTCTGGAGCGGATTTCTCGGGTGGGGGGGGGGGGGGGCGCGGTCTGGGGGCGCGTCGCAGTTGATTTAAAAATAAAATGAAAACATATATTTAAGTGTTTTGCGCGGTTAATTTGAATTTGAAACATGGATTTGAGTGTTTTGACGTCATAGAATATTCGTTGTTAAAGTAACGTAGAATGGAAATATTTTTAAACTTTATTTTAATATCATTGTAGTACTTAAATATGCTTGCCACTTGAACCCATATCACGAGTATTTCTTAAAACGAATATACATCTAAACTCTACTTTTAACGCGGGAAAATACAATTCCGATATTCAAATATTTAAAAATACTTAGTGAAAAGAGACTTTAACCGTTTTTAAAATTCACAATATATTTATTTAAAAAATCGACCGTTTCGGAGGAACTGTTCCTCCTTCTTCAGGGATTTTTACAAGTCTGACAATACGATGGTAAAACTTTGGGACGAAAAAATATTTATGCGCTTTATACATATAGTGGAGGCTACTGTTCTTTAGCCGCGAGCGTTTTTTCTCAAAGGCGAGTCGACCCCGTCGAAGTGTTATATGAGCAACGGGCCTCGATATCTTCGTTCGCGCTCGTGGCTACTATTGTCGGAATGGTGGATTCTGTGAGAGTATGAATTGGAGTGTTGTGTGTGTGTGAGAGGGTGAGGCCCATAAACACGTTTAAAAAGTGGAGAAAACGTGTATAAGTTAAAGGGACCATCGTCACGGTTTAAACATTGCGCAGATTTATTTTTTTAAATTTCGATGGATTCGCGTACATTGAAATGAGTTTTATGTAATTTTGGGTTGAGCTAGTATGTCTATTGAGTCCCACCTAGCATTATGGCCCCCAAAAACACGAAGGTGTTCGCTAAGGGGGAGAATTATTGTACGGGTTGTTTATATTTTTGGGGCTCTTTACGCCCTTGATGAAATGGGCTACGGCATTGCCCCCCTGTAATAATCACCACAATCACAGGAGATTTTATAAATGATGGCCTTGTCGAGGAGGGCAGTTGGTTCTTTGTTATTACATAATAAAGCTGACAATTTGGGATGGCGGGAGATAAATAGTATCGAGACCTACTGATTTAAGATTTTTGGCTATTTTTTGGAGAGACACCATAATAAAAGGGGAAACATGCTGGGATGAAAGAAGGAGGAACAAGGGGAATCCAAAAATAGGACTCACTTCAATTTAAGTGCACTTTTTGAAAATTAATACTTTCATATGCTACACTGTGAAAAATTACTGTAGCTTCCTGTTAAATTCCTGTTAAATTTTAACAGGTAAATTCCAGTACCAACTTTTACCGTTAGAGTTACTAGATAGTTGCTGTACGCAACAGTTATAGTCCTGTTCGTCGAGTAACCGTTATATTAACAGTAAATTTTATTCAAAAGCTGAAGTATATTTTATTATTTAACACCATCACTTAAAAACCACTTTGCCGAAGTCTGATAAGCTGAGTTGGATAATTTTTCGATTCAATTATTGTAATTCTGGGCAAAAAAATTGCATGTAATTAAGTTATCGCATTGAAAGAAGCTTCAGTGTTTTCATAGTGAAATGTAAGGGAAGTTGGCTTTAAATATAGTGGAACACTACCTTAGTTATTCTATGTTCACCCATTGAGTATGGTAGCAGATGAAAAAAAATTAATTAGCCAAACTAATACTGTAATATATGCAAATATTTCACTCAGAATCAAAATTATTGACTCCCAAAAAATATTTAGCTATTTTATTATTAACCTACAGAGCTAGTCAGACTTAGGGAAGCGTGTTTTAAGATAAGTTAAAAATGAATTTGGGGAAAAAATTGCTTGAGTTTTTAATTTTACGATACAGAGTGGCTCCCATTTAATGTGATGATTCTGAGTGAAAAATTTTCAAAAGTCAAAGTTATTGGATTGCATGAAACTTTAGTGTTTTCAGTTTGAAATTTAAGGGAAGTTACCGTTTTTAAAGTGATGGTTAAATTAGAATTCAAAAAAATTAATAATTTCAGGTTTTATATAACTGATATAGGGTGGATCCAAAAAAAAGTAATTTTTTAAAATTGAACACCATCTCTTCTGAATACCTGTGTTGGGTAATTCTAAGGTGGTCACATATTTTTTTTCGATTCAATAATTGTAATTCTGGGAAAAAAATGCATATAATAAAGTTATCGCATAGAAAGAAGCTTCAGTGTTTTCATAGTGAAATGTAAGGAAAGTTGGCTTTAAATATATTGGACAATTATCTTTGTTATTCTATGTTCACCCGTTGAGAATGGTAGCAGGTGAAAAAAATAATTAGCCAACCTAATACTGTAATATATGGAAAATTTTCACTAAGAATCACAATTATTAGACCCAAAAAATATTTAGCTATTTTATTATTACCCTACAAAGCTAGTCAGACTTAGGGAAGCTTGTTTGAAGATATATTTAAAATTAACTTGATAAAAACCATGCTTGAGCTTTTAAATGATACAGGGTGGATACCGAAATTGAAGAAAAGCTTGCTAAATGAAATTTTTTCACTTCCTAACATATTCAATAGGTGATCACAGACTTAAAAAGATAATTTTCAACTATATTGCAAGGTAACTTCCCTTAATTATCACTCTGAAAATCCTGAAGTTTCCTTCAATCCAATAACTTTAACATATGCAAATTTTTCACTCGAATCATCACATTAAAGTGATGGTTAAATTAGAATAAAAAAATAATATGTAAATGATATAGGGTAGATACAAAAAAAATCTTATTTAAAAGCTGAAGTAATTTTCTTTTAAATTGAACACTACAAATATAGACTATTTTACCATTCTCGAGGATCTTGCATATTGAAATTGTTACGCATACGGGGTTACCATTTAATTTTGGAATAGATCACCGAAATGTTTTAATTAAAATATCTTTTATTTTCTACAATAATTACCCTTTATTACCATAAATAATGCAAAATCCTCTGTACGTTCAATATGTTTTAATAGCTTTCCAAAATGTAAATATTGGTAGTAAAATACTATAAAAACCTCCTGACTCTACGTTCAATACGTAAAAATAGCTTTCAATACGCCAAATATAGGTGGAAAAATAATAGAAAAACACACATACTATTATTATTTTTTAATTTTTGGCAATACACAACATCCACCAGTTGCTTCGCAATATGACAAATTGGCTGCTCTCTTAGTGCCTAACATATCACAATTTAAACACAAATATATGCGTGGTAACGCTTTTAATACACCTGGAGGAATTCTTATACTTAGAATTCTTTTAGATTGGAAATAAACAGCTTTACGGTACTTCAAACCGATTGAGTTCCGACAGTTGGAACATGAAAAACTGAACCGTCACAATATTTACAGAAGTAATCACCAGTTCTTAATAATGACGTGATTCCGTCTTTCTTCAATTCTTCGACTGATATTGCATTCACGCTTGGTTATAAATTCATATATAATTCTTATAATAGTTTCTAGTGAAGGCTACCAGTAATTAAGAATTAACATTACAACTAAATAATTATATATAAAAATAATGTGATTTCTAAGCTAGCTTTAAAAAAAATAACCGAAAACATTCTTACTTTTGAAAAATGACTCTTTAATATCAAAAATCGTCTGTCATACTCGGAAATGATTAATTGATCACTGATGTCGTTTCTAATATTTCTTCAGCTTTTAAAGAAAAAAAAGAGTTACTCGAGAATGGTAAAATAGTCTATTCTTAAATTTAAAGTGCGTTTTAAATTGAAGTGATTCTTATTTTGTATTCCACTTTCACAATGGGAAAAGTGTCTTTCTCAAATGTTGTAATTGTACTAATAGATATGATTGTTAGAACTATTTCAATCCATAAGATAGAATCGTTCAGTACTTTGCGGATATAAAAAGAGGGACTCGGTCAAATGGAAATATTTTTAAACTTCATTTTAATATCATTAGCGTGTAAGTGGTTCATGTACCTATATTGAACCGCAAGTTCAGATATGCAAATATATAGAAAATACTATAAAAGCATCTTAACTCTACTTTTAATACATAAAAAAAAATTCCGATATTAAAATATTTCAAAATACTCAATTAATGTACTAAGTTACGTTAAAAAAGAGCCTATCGTAAACACGAATTCCTCCAATTGTTAAACATAGATTACAGATTAGATGGTGTATGTATGATGGGTAAGACTCTTGTCAGAAAGATGAATTTTTATTTTAATACGTTAAAATACATTTCGACTATATAAATATAGTTTTCGCACTTTAAATTTAAATATAGACTATTTTACCATTCTCGAGTATCTTGCATCTTGAAATTGTTACGCATACGTGGTTACCATTTAATTTTGGAATACATCACCAAGCTAAAAATATAAAAATTGATAAAAACTTACATGGCTACGTCCTCATCCGAGAACAGCGGAGATGGATTTTACATTTTTGGTGGGAACAATCGTTTGTTATAACCATTTTAGCGCGAAGAATCCACACCTGATGTAAAAACGACACTTTCAGCTAGCGAGAGGGGACACCCGCTGTGTCTATTTTACGCGCTGGGGGCAAGGGCCATTCTCTATCTACCCTTTACCCCTTAGGGCCGATATTCCGTAAGACGGATAGCTTTGCGCATCGTAAAAGTGTTTGAAAATAATGTTACAAGGGGAAAGTGTTTGTCGGTGAAAATAGTTATGACTAGATACACAAAAGGCTCGACCCAATGAACTATTTGGATTTATTTCATAACACCACTCGCACGTGGAGAAAAGTGTTTGACAGATGCCGTAGGGGCCCAATTACTCGGGTTTATAGCTACTGGCTGTTTGCATAACATCATGTCAGATGATTCCACCACCCCTACCGAATAGGGACGATCCCGCCTCTCCCGTTACTCGCCTTATCGCGAACAATCCTAAAAACGCATTACTAATCGCGTTGATTTTTTTTGACTCGTAAAAAGAAAAATAATTTTTGTAATATATCATCTTATAAAATTTTTGCGTAAAAATAAATATTTTTATTATCTTATAAATCAGACTCGTTATTTCTCATTGCTCGCGTCATTTTTTAGATTACGTAATTAATAGTTCATTGTGTCCATTCATTCGCCCACGTTGGAAAAATATTATAAACGTATTTTGGAATTTTAAAAATATTAAGTGTCAATTTACCAATGTAAAAATTACTTTATACGGTCACCTTTAAAAATAACAATGTATTCAATATAAAAAGGTTTATTCACATTTTCTTTACAACGGTTTTAATATTATGACTTTGATTAGTTTTACAATATTCTTGAAAATAAATCAGAGCAGAAATTTCCTTTTCAGTCGGCATTTTTAATTCGGCTGGCAGGTTAGCTATAGTTGACTCGGTTGATTCCATTGTGGCAGCGCGCTTTTTACATGCCACAATAAGTTCGTTAAGATAATCGATAATTTTATCATCTGACATTTCCTCGTCCTCCGTGTAATGGAGAGATTCACTCGCATCACAATCACACGCCAGATCCGATTCTTCTTTCATTGTATTACACGATAAATGAGTCATTAAATGTTGTTTGAAACCTCTCACGGACCGGTATATTTCAGCGCATATCCAGCATTTCTTTGGTACCCTAAGCGGAGACATCTTCCTCTTTCCCATAGCGGCTGGCTTATGAAAACCGCAACGATTCTACGTAATCTTTACGTTTTCATGGTGTAGATTGCGTCATCTTTAGTGAGTCATTTTTAAATTACGTCATTTTTATAGATTACGTCATTTTTATAGATTACGTCATTTTTATAGATTACGTCATTTTTATAGATTACGTCATTTTTATAGATTACGTCATTTTTATAGATTACGTCATTTTTATAGATTACGTCATTTTTATAGATTACGTCATTTTTATAGATTACGTCATTTTTATAGATTACGTCATTTTTATAGATTACGTCATTTTTATAGATTACGTCATTTTTATAGATTACGTCATTTTTATAGATTACGTCATTTTTATAGATTACGTCATTTTTATAGATTACGTCATTTTTATAGATTACGTCATTTTTATAGATTACGTCATTTTTATAGATTACGTCATTTTTATAGATTACGACATTTTTATAGATTACGTCATTTTTATAGATTACGCCATTTTGGGGTTAGACCCAGAAATATTATTCCGTAGCTCAAAGAGAATCGGGATGGCTAGTCACGAGGATCTCAACACCGTAACCGGTCGGCTAGAAACGTTCAAGCAATGGGACAACGTACACGTGAATAAAGAGGACTTGGCCCACGCCGGACTTTTCGCTGTAGACTCGGACGGCATAGTCGAATGCTACCTCTGCCACGGACAGTTAGGCAGTTGGGAAACCGGCGATGTACCCCAAGCGGAACACGACAAATTTTATCCCAACTGTCCGTCACCCGCCGCTTTGGAGGGTCAAGATATCCCGCCATCCGAAAAATACATCTCCGGCGGACCCACAACCAGCCCCGATGGACCCGGCTGCGACGTAATCGTAACTCTTACCATCAAACGCCTCGAGGTAGAACATTTAATGAAAATGCTCGTAAAAACGCTAATTTCAGATGGTTCGTTTCAACCCTTTGAGTGAACTTCGGTATATACCCTACGAAAATCGACGTTATTACCATGATATAAATAAAATACATTTCCAAAGACGTATTTTCAATGTAAATCGTATTATACATGAAGTTATGTATTTGTACCCCGCCGTTCCGCTGTACTCGAAAAATATCATAATAAAAACTTATAATTTGTATACACTCTGCTCTTTTTTTCCAAAACACTTTTACCGATGACCGCCCGCTATTTTACGCTACCCTTTTACAACCCTTAGGGGCCCGAAAGTGTTTGTCGGCGAAAACCAACTCGAATTGTGCCCTAGGCCTGACATTGAATATGACGGATAGGTTTTGACAGAAACTATTTAACGGCTGTTTGCATAACATCGTGTCACCACCATAACCTATTGACCCAGGTTTTATAACATCGTAAATCATCTAACCCCGTAAATCAGCTAACCTTTTGACCTGCCGAAAATGTACGCAAAATGTGGGTGAATGCTTACCCCCACAGGGGCCCCTATCGGTATGTCGCCTCCCTTATCTCTGACGTTAATCAAATTAAGATGATTTTTACAAAATAGGGAATTTATAAATATAAATAAAATTAATTGATTATTTAAAAACTAATTTGATATAACGCTTTCGTGGTCCTTTAGCTAAGTATTTTTGGCACAAGAGCCACACAAATCCTTTAAGTATTTAGTGAGAGAGTTTTAAATAGATTTTGTTTATCGAAAGAATGTGAGCTGCAATTTTGAACTATCCATTATTACTGCTATCACTGCTCTTTGTTTATGCTTGCAGCTATTTACAGCAAGCAAAATTTTGTTTCGTTCTCAAATTTACAAAATCTCCATAAAGTCAGTTTTTGTAACGTTGTAATAGATGATTTTTCAAATAAAAGCACTTTTATAAACCGTAAATTAGAACCACCAGTTGCTTTTTTGTATTCAATGATATTAATAAAACAATCAACCGATAAATAAGTAAAGGGGGGCGCAAATTGCAGATAGTAAATTTTTCCTAAAGGTTCTTTAGACGCGTTTGACGTTTCAAATTATTGTGCACGTAGAATCTATTACACTTTAAACATTATGTGTTGTCATATAAATAAACAGTTTGATTTTTATTCCATACCCCCACAGCGCCCGGTAAGGGGGCCCATCTTCAGTCCGCGGGGTTGAGCTTTAATCTAATCAAACTTTCCCCCCTAACTACTCAAAAAAGGTCATATGATTATTGGTTTAATTCTAATCGTAGAATCCTTTTTTTTGATATTATGTTCAATTTAGGATTCTCTCCACTTTGTTTTGCGAAAGCATCCGTAATATTTACTTTTCATAATAAGCCTAGGACTAAAAAAGACAGTGAAAAGTGTTTCTGGGCTATTGTTATTTATGGTAAACTTGAGGAATCACCTTCTTTTGAGAAACTCCATAATGACCTTCAAAGGAAAATTCGGCGAGTGGTATTTTTCCTAAAGAATACAAATATACTCAAATATTTGAAATATGTAAAATTAAGATAATTAAAATTTTATATTCCCCTCCTACACTAGCTATCGTAGCCGAGTGTATTTGCCACTTACCACCAGGAGCGGATCCAGGCCATCAAATAAGGAGGGGCGATCATGGGCATTCAAAAGTGGTCTGCTATTTCTTCACAAATTTAGTTGGCAGGTATTAAAGTAGATGGCGCTATCGTTTCTAAGCTCGAAGCCTATATGGAGCGTGAAAATGTAACGTGGAGCTCTCATTTTCGTTTGCAAACGAAGTACTTTCTACAACTAGAAAGTCTAGTATACTCTAGTCTCTATAAATATATTTCAATAACTTCAAAAATTGTTATGTTTTTTCAAGTATTCTAAGGGGGGTGATTGCCCCCATCGCCCCCCCCCCCTATGGATCCGCCCCTGCTTACCACAGAAGGAGGGAAATTTAGGAAGATAAGAGAAAGGGCTTGGATTTACTTGTCAAATACCGTCAGTTAATTCCAAACTAAACTAATTAGTATTATGATCGTGGGAGGAAGGTAAAGTCAAAATCAGTGGTGCAGAAGAGGGGATAATTTTTTCCTCCTTTCGGAAGAGCTTAGAATGTTCTTATTTTGAAATTTCTTCTCGATACCAAAAAAACAGCGTTTCACCACTCAAGTCCACACAAAACGTCGACTTTCAAACGAGATAATTCATCGATAATTTGTTTTATGAGTGACTAAAAATCCATTTTTGCGTAAAACCAGGAGACATGACTAGGAGTTCACAGCCAGGCGTTTTTCCCAACGCGCGCTGTCAACGAAAGGCGCGACTTTCCCTTCTCAAACGTTTACCCCCCAAACCGTGGTATCTCCAGTCTCGGAGACGGACCCGAGATGAAATATTTTAGTGACGCTCTCTAGCGAGGATTGTGGGAACTACCGCTGAAGAAAAAACCAGTTCTGACTGGGTGAAGGATTTTTTCTCCCAGAGGGCGCAATGTTGATAGTATAGTATCTCACGCGACGGCCGAGAAAAAAGCAAACGCCAGAGAGAAAATTCGAGGGGTGGGTAGAAAGCGGGAATTATTGGGAAAAACGGGATTTGTGTTCACGACGCCGGGGCCCATTCACCGCGGCAACCGCTGTCAACTCCTAGTCATGTCTCCTGGTAAAACCAATTTGAACCACCCTATCATTTATGTCATTAGAGCAGAATAAAACGAGTACTGAGATAGCCAAATAAAGATTTATCTACACAGTTTTCAAATGCTGTTCTCGTAAAGTAGTGCTGTTGAAATTGTCGCTAAAATATTTTTTCGAATAATTATTTTCCAATTTTTCAACCTCGGGACAAACCCTAATAAAAAGTGGTTTTAAGGAAAGTATTCCATAAGCAACGTTGAGTATAAAGTTACGGATAAATTATTATTCAAGTTTTATTTCATAGCATTTTAGATAGAAAATCCAGAAAAAAATTGTTTACTTTTACTAAATGAAGTTGCCAAATTTATGCCTGGTTTTGACTTGGAGGAATAAAACAAGTATACAGGAGTTGCAGAGAGCTGCGAAATCGGTTTCGTCAGTGACCGTGAACTCGCGCGAGACGGAGGGGTTCAAACGCGACTAGCGCCAACTGCATACGGAATTTTGAAACTATTCTCATTTTATAGCATTGTTTTCGCGTCGTCTGGTTTGTTTTATTCCTCCAAACAAATACGAGTCATTTTGGAAAAAGGCGCAAGGAATTTAGAAAGGTTTCAAAACAAACCAGACGACGCGAAAACAATGCTATAAAATGAGAATAGTTGCAAAATTCCGTATGCAGTTGGCGCTAGTCGCGTTTGAACCCCTCCGTCTCGCGCGAGTTCACGGTCACTGACGAAACCGATTTCGCAGCTCTCTGCAACTCCTGTATACTTGTTTTATTCCTCCAAGGTTTTGAAAAAGCACCCCCACTTTTGCCCCCCCCCCTTCGAAGATTTAAATAGTTGTTAAAATTAGATCTTGTTCGCAAAATGTAGGTGGTTTCTTTTGGGCTGTTCTCGGACTATAAGTGAACTCTTTTTACCCTAAAACGTTTTATTCGCCTGTTCCACCCCATAACATATTCGTTTGTTCCGGAGTATTAGGGCTACTCGTTCTACGGCTTCTGAAAAGGAAGTGTAAAGGTGAAAATTGGATTTTGTCGTCTGCTTGCCAGAATTCGTCTGCTAAAAAGACCACCGGCAGCCATTTTGGAAAAACGACTTTACTCCGACCTAAACTATTCGCCATCGCAGATTAAAATGACGTCATAGCCTTACACTTCTTATCCTACACCGAAATTTCCGAACAAGCGAAAATAAACCACATGGTATCTTACCGTTGAGTTTGAAATTTAAAAAACACCACTCACTTAATACCCCCCCCCCTCCACCGAAGATTTTAGAGTGCGTAATTTTAGGCCTCGTTGTTGAAATCCCCCGAGTGTTAGCACCCCCTCGATTTGAAACCGACATGACGGGCAAAAATGAAGTCCTTCGCTTCGTATTCTGGGGTCCCACCCCCATCGTAATCTCTCACCTTGGCCGACGCGAACAAAATCGTGGCATTTACTTTTCTGTATGTCTTTGACTGAATTTAAAGTGACTGTTGTATAGTGTTCTCAACAATAAGAAAAAGTATAAATTTAGTTTCCCTTTTATCCCTGGATAACATTTGAAAAGGGACCACGCCACAGCGAGCGCCCAAAGCGGGTAGTAGGTATAATCCACTCAATGTAATTAACAGCCCGAAATTTGAGAGAACAAACCTCAGTCAATATAGCGCGATAATTTTGGCCGACACTTTAACGACAGAGAAGAAACCAGCAGGGGTGGGACTGTAGAGATGTAAAAAATCTATTCAGTAAACTAAGACAGTAGAAAGTTGAGGCTCAGAAAATCCACGGCCTCAAAGAGTAATTATCAGAGCGCCCGCAGCCCGCACCGTCCGAGGAGCGTTGCTAGTTAGAAAATTGAGGCTGGTTTTTATACTCAATCCAAGGGATTCGTGTGTATTGGTTTCACTTACAGTGTAGCCGATGCTGCCGATGCCGCCGTGTCGTACGTAACTCTTTACCAGTGAGGCTTATAAATTTCAACGAGATATAGTTCGACGCTACTTTTACCGGCCTCGGTACCGCTATATTTTTTTTTAAATCTGAGCCCAAGATCTTGGGCATTTCATTCAAAATTAAGTCCGTAACGTTCAAAAACTTATTTTAATTACTTATATATTCGGTTAAATCGATGAATGTTAATTTTAAGTAATATAAGGTGATTTCCCATTTTCGCGTAAAAATAAATAATGTTCCCTAAATTAAGTACGATTATCATGAAAGTTTTTGAATAGCTGCGGCTTAATTTAACCTAGATTTGAAATTGCGTAACTTAATTTTTATTTTAAATAAGGTTTTTTAGACAGCAAATACGAATCCTACATATTTCAACGTTGTAAAGATTTTTCAGTTTTCATCTAAAGATAAATTTTATCCGGATAATTTGCGGTTGTTTAAAACTTCACGGTTTATTAGGGACTTACAGCGAAACAATAACGATAAAAAATTACACCAAATTAGTCTCCATAATAATTAGAAGTATACCGAAGTACGGAAATCAAATCCAATTAAACTTTAATTATAAAAAACAATCTGGTTACTTCTTAGAGCACCATTAGCCTTCAAAACATGCAATAATTAACCTTTGTTAGTTACATAAGACCCCTAACTTCGACTGATAATAATTTATGTGAATTTAGAAAAAATATTTGAGATATACTTACAAATCTTACAAAAAATGTGATATTTGTTAGAGTTGAATTTGTATACCTACTGAAAAAATAAATTAAAATTTTCTTTCATATATATTTAAAAGAAGGAAATGTAAAAAAGGTTTTGAGAAATTATTGAATTACAACTTTAGAGTAAAGGCTTTATATTTGACACTCAAAACGGTAAGTTAGCCTTTAATTTTGATAAATAAAAGTTAAAATTCTAGTATCTCTTGTTAGACTTTCCTAACTTCTAAAAGCACAAAAATGAACATTTGCCATACGTTATCAATTTTATCGCTTCACTGATAAAAAACAGGTCATTTTATAAAAACAATTTGACCCAAGGAAGAACTTATTTAGTCACTTTTAAGGCTCTCTGAAACCAATGAGCAGCAAACACAGCACCCCACACAAGGAGAACGCAACCCGTCAAAAGTCGTGCATTTTATTATGAACATTTTTCGTTGGTTAGACTCTTTAGCGCCTGCTGCCGTCGGAAGGGGACAATTCGGATATTATCTTCCCCTTTCCGTAAAACGCTCAGCTTAAAGGCTCGTCCAATGAAATTTGTACACAACACTGCGTTAGCGAGTTTAAAGGCTAGATGCGTTCTCCTTGTGTTTCCTTTGCACCAAGAATGTATTTATTATGGGGAATGACTACCTGTAGTTTTTCCTTGCACCAGAGGGGGAAATAAAAATGATGAGTCGCGTGGTGTTCCCATAGCAATCCATGATATACCGAGACAGGAGTCCATAACTCTACTTGTTTGTTGCTCCTAGGTGGCAGTATATTAACAAAATCGTATTACGAATAGTTCTAATAGTGCGGATATTTAATCCTTAAACTTAATTATCCAACATTCGCAGAGAAATAGTAAGCTCATTTTCCCACCAAAAGTCGTGCTTAATTGACACTTCCACAAATATTTTTTCCACTTCACTATTTTTTGACATTTCTAGTAGTTTTATTCGGGTCATATAATACTTACTCGTATGTAGATTCACCACGTAGTCTCGGAGTCTAAAAAATATAAATACGTTTTAAACATTACCTGTTAGTGGTGATAATCACCGTAGAATTGTAAACGTTAGCCGAAATATTAATTAATAAACTCAACGATTATTGGCTAGTTTGAGTCATAATTGAAGTATACGATAATTAAATTAAGGTGAAGTAAATCGTGTTGGTTAATTAAAATAATTGAAAACAATAATTATATAAAAGCGCGTGTATACTTAAAATTATTTACTTTTCATTGTATTGGGATTTTGTTATTTTAATACTAAAAAATCATCGTAATTAATATGATTAGCCTCGCTTTCAAAGCTACAGTAAAACTGAAATGCGCTTGTTTTACGCGAGCTAATTTCCAAGAATTCGACGAGTGTTTGTTGGGCCCAGCTAATTTGGTAGCCACTTCCTTTTGTTCAAAATAAGCCTGTGATTGAAATGTAAAACCATTTGATTCTAAGCGCTATTACGAAAAAGTCAGTTAAGACGGACCAAAATTAACTCGCGTAAACCGTTTCCTGATTTGCTGCGATGCGACGGGGCTAATACACTTTTCATTTTTTTAAAACTAATTTAAAAAAATGTGTTTAAGTAGAAAAGCTGTACGATATTCATTTCTCTGAACTACGTCCTTCGACAGAGGAAAACACAAATCTATTGAAAATATTTTACAAGCAAGGCTATTTTTATTTTATTGTTGAATGTGGCTCTGACACGATTTTAGAACAAAGTTTTGCAAGTTCTGTTTAATATTTTATGTGTATTAATTTAGTAATCGTAAACATATCTTAACTCTCGTTTATATTATTATAAACACTACACATAATACATTTTAAGAACTTCATTTTCTAAACAAACAAACAATTGAAAGATGCATCAAAATTTTAAATACATTATTTATCTGCAAAATGGTTCAGCTATTTGAATATTATTCTGGGCCAATCTTGTCAAACATTTTTACTTAAATAAATAAAAATCTGCTAATTTTCGTTTCTAAAGCATAAACGAAAGATTTATTCATTTCCAAAATAACCTTCGGCTCAAACGACTGACTCTAATACGCATTTTAAATGTTCATTCCATTTCTTCAAGAATGAAGCTTATTTGTAATTTTCGCAATTAATTGATGATAACAAACAGATTTGGGCACTTGACACATCTGACGACGCGCGCTTGCAATTTTTCCAACAGGAATTTCAAATGAGGACCCATTTTACTCTTCGAGTATTGTCAATTGACAGTCACAAATAACACTACAAATAAATTTTATTCCTTACCAACTTTTCAACGCGATAGGTTACGTTATAGGGTTTACTCAAGTAGTTTACATATGTACTATTGTTAAAGAAATCTTCAGATATTTTTTCCGACATTGCATACGTTATGTTAAAAAGCATTTTCTTGAACAAAATCCAATGTGATTCATTGTCGTATGTGAAAGTGTGAATTTGCCCCGAAGCTTCATACGCGTGTTTCATTGCGCTTTAATTTCGTTGTGAATCTAAAAACGAAAAGAATTGAGATAAAACATTTTTGTTTGAAATCTGCCAACTCGTTGGATGAAAAAATTTGTTAGGGCGGTTTTCACAAATGTAAGGTGTCATCATATTATTTAGAAAGCTCTTCAAACAAAGTTCATGTTATTAGTTTGAGGTTTGTATCGGTTTCCAGGTGGTGATAAAGCTATTACATACATCTTCCTTAAAATTAGATGCCCATAGAGAACAGGTTCGTTGAAATAATTTCGGAACAATTATCACAGTGCCTGAAAAGCTAGGATTTATACATAATAGTTTTGGCAATTAGGAATTTTATTCAATGGATCCACTTCCAATTAAAACATACACCCCATGAAGAACTGATCAATGCTTAGTTACGCCTACGTACTCTGCGGAGATATTATGTTGTATAAGGCCCCAGGTAACTTTTCTATGGGGAAAATTAGAACAGCCAAACTCAGGAAGAAAACTGGTGGGACAGCTTAAAATATTAATTTTGGAATTTTAATTCTTAAAAACCAGTCAACCAAATCTGGAACAATTTGAAAGGGGTATTTTAGTATCGCAGCAAATAATATAAGTACATCTTACTACAATAACCTTAATTTAACGGTGTTGACTGACAGTAGACAGATAGCTACTCAGCTTTGTTCTTGCTGTAAGCCCCAAGTAAAGTCGTACCAGGATTACATTATTTTGCGATAGTTTCTTGATAGTTCATATAAACCTAATAATGTCGATTTTCATATTGCCAATTTTTTTAAATGCAATATTTTACTTCAGCGCTCTTTTTAGAGCAGCCCTGTTACAAAAGTTTAAAATTTTATTTACTAGCGCTATCTTTGACTCTTTACACTGAAATTTCACCTTTTACTCTATACTTTTGTTTGGAATATTTTTTGTAAGGCTTAATTAACTATTTCCCAAGTTGAGCGAGCTGCTGGAGTTTTTCAGTCTCAAGACAAAAGTAACGAGCGTTGATCTAGAGAAATACCAATTTGATCATGAATATTAACCCACTACTGAAATCAACAATGTCTTTTCCACATTACAATAAGGACATCTGAAAAGTTACACAAACTGTTAAAATATAAACCAATTGGCAAGATTCAATTTAAAAAAGTTGTCATTTTAAAATATTATTTTATTGTAAAAGGAAAAAATCTTAGATGATGTATTCTGTATATTGTGAGCTTATACAGAAGCTAGATTTTATTTATTATTTTTGTACGTGTTTATTTTTGATAATAGAAAATTTTCATTGTGAAAAAAATTAAAAATGATATAAACTAAAATGAAGGTTTTTATGACTGCCGGAGTGATTCAAATCTTTCAATGTTGATTTGTTTACCGATTTCATTACCGACATCTTGTTTCTTAACAGTGGCGTGTTTTTGGCCAATGTATGTTAGAGGGGGTTTTATCTTTCGTGACCTGTGCGACCTCAACCACTACTAATCTTTAATTCGCAGTTATTAAAAATGAAGTTTTCTACAATTATAAAAATTAGTATTCTTTAAAGGCAGTGATAAAATCTTTTTGAGGGAGAAAGTTGAAGGAGATTTTCATTTAAAAATAGGGCTGCCATGCTGATGGAACGTTGGTATTAAAATATTTAAATTTTATAATACTTTTGGGCACATACCACTGAGTGGGCCACACTGTCCTTAATTGATCACAATTAAAACTAATGGCACTGCTAAAAACAATTTATTTATAAGAAATAACTCACTATTTTAAAAAGTGAAATGTTAAATATTTAGAAAATAAGTCAAATAAATAAATTATATTTATTTTAATCTTTTGATTCTATTATTTAAAATTCAAGTCGATGTAAACAAGATATAAGAAAAACCATTTTCTCGATTGACAGATTCTTTTACTTATTTTTAACTAATGTTTACAAGTGAACTGACAATTGCGAGAGAGACATGGTTTAATAAGAAGTTAGCTTCCATTATTCTCAAAAATTTTCAAATTTATAGGAAATTTTTAAAATCTCAAAAACATTTTTCAGGTTCTTAATATGACCTGTGGGTCCAGACCTAAGAGGCCGATATTAAAACAAAGATGCTTTTACCAAAGCAGGTTAAGGCACATTTAAGAGCGCGTGACTAACATTGTAAGTTGGGATCTGTAAAGGATCAGTATTTGTTTATAATTTAGATTTATAATTTTTTTTGGGAGCAATAAAAAAAGGTGTATTTTAGTTTTTTTAATTTATGTTTGAAAATAAGTTTTTTAAATATTCACAAAAAATATCTTTTAATCTAAAATATCATCAATATCTGATCCTTTCTAGGTCCCAACTTAGTCACCCTCTGTTAAAGCTGCCTTTAAAAGGCTTTGATAAAAGCCATTTTGTTTTAAATAATTTGGGTATTTGCACCGGCTATTTCCCCTGGTAGTGCAGCTCTTATTTTATGGAATGTAAAAGAGTGTGATATCAAAATCTTCATACGTAAAAATTTATGTCGTTCCTTTTTCGAATTTTATTGGACCGTTTTGACTTCGCAAAAACACTAGAAAGCGAAATCAATTGGTATTAGAGATTTCAACTATATAGCTATGCATAGAAGGAAATTTTACATTTGAATAACTCAGAAAACTCTTTTCTTTTCCCTCCCAACAACCAATCTACACACTAGCAAGGGTGCCCCTAAAGCTGGGAAATTATAAATTGTACTTAGTAGTTTCACCGTGGTGACCCCTACCTTAACCTTTTTCAATGGCACGTCGGAATTTGAAGATAGTGGTGCAAAATTGTTTGCTATTTACTACAAATGGGCTGTTCTGGATGGAGGTCATTAAATCACCTCTCAGCCTCATAAAATGTATACCTTATTTCCGCTTCTAGTAAGAGATCCTAATTTTTATCTTGTTAAGAACGTGCCATTTAGAAATTCGCTGTAAAGTCTCCGCTACGAAAGTTTTTGTTAACTCTGACGCCCATGTTCAAAACACACAAAATAAGTTTTTTTTTCAACGGCACCTCACACGGAATACATTGTATTGAAAAGGTTTAAGATAGGAGTCGCTGCGGTGAACCTACTTGAGACCTTTTCACACGAGCCAACTTTTTAAATCCAAATGCTGAGTGATCGATTTTTTTCCCGCGTACATTTTTGGTACATCAACTCATCGAACTTTTATTCACACGAACCAACTAGTTGACTCAACTCAAGTTGACTCATCTAATTGAATCAAAAAGTTGGCTCGTGTGAAAAGGCCTTTAGTGCAATTTATAATTTTCTAACTAAAGATTTAAGCCCAGTTCACACTATACAATTAATTGGGACACTTAATTGTATCCCACTAATTGTAAGCAAGAAAATTGTATAGTGTGAACAGAAAAATTGTAACAATAACTCCCACTTTTTCTGTTCACACTATACAATTTTCTTGCTTACAATTAGTTGGATACCATTAAGTGGTCCAATTAAATGTATAGTGTGAACTGGGCTTTAGTGTTTTAAAATTCATAACTTCGAAACGTCAGGGGATAGGGAGACTTCAGGGACACCATGTATTGCCTCGTCGGTAAAATAAATCCTCCACATTGTTATTCACAGTTAAAGAGACAATCTTAGAAGATAAATAATTGGAGAGCAGGGATATTATCACGCATTTATATTGTATTTATAAGTGAACCAACGCCTGTTGTCCTGATATTTTAATTTATTCCTACTCCTTGTATTTGTAAATCTATCGATCACAGTTAAAAACGGCGGACATTTCTACTATTCAAGAAAACATGGTGGTTTTTACATTTATTTGGTTTTAAATCGGTGTAGAGGTGTAAAAATTTCTACAATTGTGAATAGATAAAACTGTTAATGATAAAATGATAAAAGATTTTATGTATACCAAATATTCAAAAAAAATTTAATAACACATTGATTTATCTACAGTTATTTAATTCAGATTAAATTACACTATAACTTTGAGCACATAAATTGAGTGCATGAAATTTAACTCAAGATTACATAACATTTTAGGATTAAGGTACTATAATTACGAGTAGAACAAAAATCTAATTACATTCGTAACCTAAATGGTATCTTTTATTATCGCAGGGATTCAAGGCTAATTTCTTTTGCGTGATAGTAAACAGGTTTTGCCCCTAGCTTAATATTCGCTTCATTGTGTTAACTGAAATTAGTTTTAGGCTAGTTTAATTATTTATCCATCTCATCTTTCATCTTCCTTTTTTATTCAAGTCAATTTGGAGAAAATGGCTGACTGGGTAGTTTGAAAAATCTAAAAAATGCGAGGTCTTCTGAAATTCAGTGTAGATATCCTAGGTCTGAATTTCGTACGTCAAACTATCGGTGTCTGTAAACTGAAGCACAACTTTTCCCTCGAAATTTCTTCGTATGTACACGTAGTGAAATTGGTTCATCGCAAGTTTCGATAGCTCCAAAACGGTGAAACCGGTGTAAATGGGCCTATTCAGAGTGAGCGATTTCTTTTTCACTTGAATACCGACTTTAGTTCGTTGTTAAAAATAGTGAATTTTTCAAATGCTGGAGAAGACGCTGTCTTTGTGACCCGTTCAGGTGTTTGTACGATGTAAATTCTATCCGGTAGACCACGTCGCCGATTGTTTTTTGCGCCGCTGCCACCGAACGATCTTGAATGGCACGCCGCCGACGGTTTATAATACTTTTTAACAGGGCTACCCGATTTTTCGTTGATATCAGTCTTATTGCAGCTTAGGATGATAAAATACGCGAAAAAGTAGATTAGTCCATAATTAAAAGGGATAATATAGCTAAATCCTAAACAAATTTGAAGAAATTAAAAAACTTACTACTAACTCGTACCCAATAGGTCTTCGAGCAAAAAACGCGAAACTCGGATCAAATAGATCTTCGAGTAATAAACTAAATTAAAATTAAATAAAATAGCCAGAATTTCCAACGGTAGACCGGTTTCGTTCTATTTGGAACTCATCAGTACCGTGCGGGAAATCTGGCTGGCGACTGTCAAATCTAAAGGAGAAACTAAGCCTAAACATTAAAAATTTCAAAACGCTCGAAGACCTATTGGGTACGAGTTAGTAGTAAGTTTTTTAATTTCTTCAAATTTGTTTAGGATTTAGCTATATTATCCCTTTTAATTATGGACTAATCTACTTTTTCGCGTATTTTATCATCCTTCTCACAGTCCATAGGTGGTTTCTTCTAACTTAACTTATCGTATATTCTATTCTCCACCACACTCCCCCCTTTTCGGCTTTCCGTTGCTATATGCAACGCGTTTTGAAATTTTTAATGTTTAGGCTTAGTTTCTCCTTTAGATTTGACAGTCGCCAGCCAGATTTCCCGCACGGTACTGATGAGTTCCAAATAGAACGAAACCGGTCTACCGTTGGAATTTCTGGCTATTTTATTTAATTTTAATTTAGTTTATTACTCGAAGATCTATTTGATCCGAGTTTCGCGTTTTTTGCTCGAAGACCTATTGGGTACGAGTTAGTAGTAAGTTTTTTAATTTCTTCAAATTTGTTTAGGATTTAGCTATATTATCCCTTTTAATTATGGACTAATCTACTTTTTCGCGTATTTTATCATCCTTCTCACAGTCCATAGGTGGTTTCTTCTAACTTAACTTATCGTATATTCTATTCTCCACCACACTCCCCCCTTTTCGGCTTTCCGTTGCTATATGCAACGCGTTTTGAAATTTTTAATGTTTAGGCTTAGTTTCTCCTTTAGATTTGACAGTCGCCAGCCAGATTTCCCGCACGGTACTGATGAGTTCCAAATAGAACGAAACCGGTCTACCGTTGGAATTTCTGGCTATTTTATTTAATTTTAATTTAGTTTATTACTCGAAGATCTATTTGATCCGAGTTTCACGTTTTTTGCTCGAAGACCTATTGGGTACGAGTTAGTAGTAAGTTTTTTAATTTCTTCAAATTTGTTTAGGATTTAGCTATATTATCCCTTTTAATTATGGACTAATCTACTTTTTCGCGTATTTTATCATCCTTCTCACAGTCCATAGGTGGTTTCTTCTAACTTAACTTATCGTATATTCTATTCTCCACCACACTCCCCCCTTTTCGGCTTTCCGTTGCTATATGCAACGCGTTTTGAAATTTTTAATGTTTAGGCTTAGTTTCTCCTTTAGATTTGACAGTCGCCAGCCAGATTTCCCGCACGGTACTGATGAGTTCCAAATAGAACGAAACCGGTCTACCGTTGGAATTTCTGGCTATTTTATTTAATTTTAATTTAGTTTATTACTCGAAGATCTATTTGATCCGAGTTTCGCGTTTTTTGCTCGAAGACCTATTGGGTACGAGTTAGTAGTAAGTTTTTTAATTTCTTCAAATTTGTTTAGGATTTAGCTATATTATCCCTTTTAATTATGGACTAATCTACTTTTTCGCGTATTTTATCATCCTTCTCACAGTCCATAGGTGGTTTCTTCTAACTTAACTTATCGTATATTCTATTCTCCACCACACTCCCCCCTTTTCGGCTTTCCGTTGCTATATGCAACGCGTTTTGAAATTTTTAATGTTTAGGCTGAGTTTCTCCTTTAGATTTGACAGTCGCCAGCCAGATTTCCCGCACGGTACTGATGAGTTCCAAATAGAACGAAACCGGTCTACCGTTGGAATTTCTGGCTATTTTATTTAATTTTAATTTAGTTTATTACTCGAAGATCTATTTGATCCGAGTTTCGCGTTTTTTGCTCGAAGACCTATTGGGTACGAGTTAGTAGTAAGTTTTTTAATTTCTTCAAATTTGTTTAGGATTTAGCTATATTATCCCTTTTAATTATGGACTAATCTACTTTTTCGCGTATTTTATCATCCTTCTCACAGTCCATAGGTGGTTTCTTCTAACTTAACTTATCGTATATTCTATTCTCCACCACACTCCCCCCTTTTCGGCTTTCCGTTGCTATATGCAACGCGTTTTGAAATTTTTAATGTTTAGGCTTAGTTTCTCCTTTAGATTTGACAGTCGCCAGCCAGATTTCCCGCACGGTACTGATGAGTTCCAAATAGAACGAAACCGGTCTACCGTTGGAATTTCTGGCTATTTTATTTAATTTTAATTTAGTTTATTACTCGAAGATCTATTTGATCCGAGTTTCGCGTTTTTTGCTCGAAGACCTATTGGGTACGAGTTAGTAGTAAGTTTTTTAATTTCTTCAAATTTGTTTAGGATTTAGCTATATTATCCCTTTTAATTATGGACTAATCTACTTTTTCGCGTATTTTATCATCCTTCTCACAGTCCATAGGTGGTTTCTTCTAACTTAACTTATTGCAGCTTAGGCCTAGGGTGGTGCCTTGGGTATTAGCCTAGCTGATTATTAAAAATTGTAATTTCATTTTCATTTCATGTAGTTAACATTTCAATTATTACTTTGGTAGTGAAAATAAAATTTAGTTTATTTTCTAGGTGTTTACGCGAACGTCAAAAACTCCTAGAAAAGGGATTGCTAAAACATTCTACAACCTACGATGAAAATGACATTTAATATAAACGCGGCGCACGCCGGTGGAAAATCACCAGATCACCGCCGCCGGTCAAAATTTCACGGCATCGAGGTCTAACTATCTGGTTGCGTAAGTTCTCCATCGTTTTTCCAGATATAAAAGTAAGAAAAAAAACCCTTTGCATCTTTTAGAAAACCTTTTTTGAAAAATTATGTCGTACCAAAAACACTGTTATTTTTAAACTTGAACAAATCTTTGCATCTTTTCATTTTTCTGTGTTGAAATTAATGAATGGGCGTAGCCAAGGTTCTTGGTGAAAAGACCAAATCTTGTGAACTTTGGTGATTTTTTAGCCTTTGGACACGTAATACTTGAGATTTCTATAATGCACATCTCTTTTTTCATCAAATTAGGAACAAGCTTTGGCAAGTTGTCTTTTAGGGGAAGGTTAAGATCTTGCATCCTAAGTTTGAAAAAATAGGAGAACATGTCTTTAGTAATTTTTATGGATTCAGGTGCGTTTCTTCAGATATTCCAAGTCAACTTTCAAAATGGATCCATAGAGACAGACTCATTCGATAAGGTGATGACGTCACTATTGGTGTACGTGAGTAAGTCGAGATTATTGGGGATCCAATTGAACTAACTCGTAGGTAAGTAATATATCATAGAAAAGCAGTATGGATTGTTCATATCAGGGTACATGATAATAATAATCATAATAATCAGCTAGGCACCACCTTAGGCCTAAGTCATCAAGCGACTATTAACGCCATTAATTCAGGTGGCCGGGTTACAATGCGTAGGAGGGTGGTGGTATGCCCTTCATACCGCGTGGGCCAACAGCTCCCTACACTCACTATTACCGTTAACCTCAACAAGTTTTTATGGAAGGGGAAACTGAAGAACTCGGGGGACAACCCCTTAAACCAGTGTGGAGATAACTTGAAAACTCAACGCAGAATTAGTTGTTCCGAGTTTTCACCCAGTGCCACAAGCTGGGGTCGAACCCGGCTCCTCTTACTGCGAGCCGAAAGTGCTAACCACAGCGCCACCCCACTTATAAGTACTAGGCTGGAATATATTAGTTGTTCGCTTATAAAATCCAGCGACTAATCATGGAGACTCCCCATCGTCTTCCAAGTTGCATGTCTATATGATGGCGGAATTTGGTGGCTTCAAAAACCATGGCCAGACATTCTCTCTCGGTGGGACTGTAATTCCTCTAAGCGGAATTTAGTAGGTGGCTAGCGTATGGAACAATACGTTCTTGACTGTTGTTGCGCTGCTTCAGAATAGCGGAAACTCTATTTGGCAGGGCGTCGGTGTGTAACTCAAAGGGCGTTCCATTGAGGATGACCGAACAAGACAGTCGCGAAGGTTTTGAAACGCTTGCTCGCCAATGACATCCCAGACGAAAGGGTTATCTTTCTTCGTGAGTTCTGTCAGTGGTTTGGCAATACCAGCCAAGTCCTTAATGAACCGACGGTAGTACCCAGTGAGACCCAGGAATCTTAGAACTGGTTTCATGATTTTTGGAGTTGGGAATTTGGTTATCACCTCGAGGTTACGTGGGTCAGGATAAATGCCATCAATAAGGTAGCCTAAGTACCGAAACCGAGGTTGGGCGATCGAACATTTTTTTGGCTAGATCCTTAGATTAGCCGTACGGAGACAGGTCAAAACTTGATCCAGGTGATGTAGGTGCGAGGCAAACGAGAGTTAAAAAATTACAATGTCATCCAGATACGCCATCGATATTTGCCATATCAGACTGCCCAGAGTCTTGTACATTAGTCGTGGAAACGCCGCGGGTGACAAAAGTGGTTTTCTTTTTAACGGATTCATCTAATTCCGTCTGAAAGTACCCAGAAGCCAAATCCAACGTTGTAAAAAGTGTAGAGCCCGCAAGTCGATCCAATGTATCATCAATCCGTGGGAGTGGATGAACGTCTTTTTTGGTAACACCAATCAGTTTACGCCAATCAACGCAGAAGTGCCAGGTACCGTCACGTTACTTGAAAAGAATAACGGGAGCGGCTCAAGGGCCAATGCTTGTTGAGTTTGTTCTGGAGGCCTTCCCGTTCTTTCATTGTTTTCCGATACGGATGAAACCGGACAGGGGCGGTGTCTCCAGTGCAAATTTGGGTTGAAAAGCACCCGAGATAACCTTCAAATCTTGAGAAAACCTCGAAATGTTTCCCTAGCAAGGTCTCCAGCTGTTTTCGTTCGGAAGACGAAAGTTGAAGCCCAATATCCAAGCGTATAGAGAGGCCCGAATGGTCGGGTGAGAGAGCAGTGTTCAGAAAGTACAGTTCATTAATAAAAGCCCAACAAATGGCGAAAAAGAGTAATGAAATAATATTTCCAGAAATGTGCGATAGCTCCAAAGTGGAAATTGTTAAACTATATATCCGTTGAAGAATACACCATAAAGTTCGTGAGAAAAACCGAGCAAATTTTAAAGAGATAGAGAGGAAAAGGAGAGAAAATGAAACGAAAAAGAAATTGAAGAGAAACAAGACTATACTGATTCAACAAAACTTAAAAAAAGACTCTAAAGATAAGAAATTATCTATATTAAAGTATGTTTAAAATAATATTTACTAAAGAAAAAATAAACTCATTTTTATTTTGGATATTAACTTTATTCTGTTATTTAGTTTCAATAATGTTTGCAGGTTTAAAATACACGATGGATAAATTCCTCCATAAATACACAAAGAAACCTAAATAAATCTTTAAAGCTTGTATTAAAATTTATCGCTGTCCACTAATGAGTTTACCAACTGACACGACAGATGGCGCTAAAAACGAAATTTTAAAACCACCTTACACCTTTCAAAGGCGGACTTAATTCTCCTTGGATTCCTACATGTTCGTATAAAGATAATTGACCTTTTTATACGATTATTTTGCACTTCTTGATATCTGAACCTAACTATTCTTTAATCTTATGTTTCTAACTACACCCTTACAACAGAAACATTTAAGATCTAAATAAACGCTTCACCGATAATGTAATATACAAAAAAATATTAAATTTGTTATCACAAGTTATTTTTCCACTGAGAGTATGCTTTAAATAAAGAACTCTTCTTTTCAGTATTATAGTCGTATTTATAAATGCTTGTTCTTTTATGATGTAATTGTTACATGCTCTAAGAAAATTAACTTCGAAGATGCATGTTAAATCGTCATATAATTTTGAATGCATAATCACTCGTTCTGAGCACAGATATATTATACCTACATTTCTATCGTATATCTGTAGCGATTGGTAGAATCCTTAATGATGAGAAAACTTGGCTGAATGAACGTCTTTTTACACCACAATTTGCTCTTTGCGCTATCCATTACATTATCATGCACTTCAATTTTAACCATACCATTCATATGTTTCGTAAGTTTTTTCACATCAGAAAACCTTAAACCAATTTAATTTCTTCTAAAAAATTTCCTTTAATATAAATAATCTTTTATTTATAAAAAATAATACTTCGATACCCCACTCACTGCTTATGGTAAAAATATCGATACCCCGAGTTCACATATGCTCCTTTTTCATAACACTTATTCAAACCTTGAAAATTGTTCAATTTTTAAGATGGCCAATCACGTTGGCATACGCGTATCGAATAGAAACTTCTCAAGTTCAATACATTTATTTTTATAAGCTCCCTACTTACATTAAGAAGTCTTGGATTTTCCCATATTTCTTGTGTCTAATCTAGATCATTTGTAAAAAAAATCTGATTATTTCCACTGGGAACACATTGCACTGAATTTTATAATTGAACTTCAGAACGAATTTTCAACAAAGCAGGTACTTATGGAAATACCGTATCTAATAACATTTAACTCTAAATAAACTCACGCTTTAAACGTTAGTAAAATTATTTGAATGGCGATCAATATTGCTTCAACATTGAGATTGTGTGATTGCAATTATTCTAGCCTCAAATCCATTCTCCATCCGTTCACGCGACATTCTAATGGACGAAAATTTTAATTGCGTAAAAAATCGTTAACTAACAATGGAAAAGATTATTCTTAGAAGCATTGTTTGTTGTCCAACCATGCACTCCGAAAGCATTGTTTAATTTTTAAGTATGTAACCGAGCAGTTATTGTCCGTTATCGACCCTTATAACTGTTTCGCTGTATTCGAAGAATTTATTTTTCTTATTTCGCAAATAAGCACTGATTTACGGAAACACTTAAACCATATATTATTGTAGAACTCCTCTGCAAGAAACGAACTCGAAACAAACAAGACGTACGACGGTCAGAATACACACAATCCTTCTAATGTGTTAAGTTTGTTTGAGCTATTCACAGCAACCTGCAACGCCGGTATCACAACCAAAATATATCCACGGTCACACATATATACATATTTACACTTATTTGTTACTTCTAGTCATACTTTGAAAGGATCGAAGCTTCCTTCAATCAGTGTCGCTCTTATTTTTTACTTCTGATCACACCTATTTGTTACTACTAGTCAGCCGTTGAGTGTCACACTTATTTCTTCTGGTTAATAATAATAATAATAATAATAATAATAATAATAATATAAATCAGCTAGGCTAATACCCAAGGCACCACCTTAGGCAAAGACTAGTTCGATACGTTTCATACTTATTTGTTACTTCTGATCCCACTTATTACTTCTGGTCATACGCCGAAGACTAGGTCGATCAGTGTCATACTTAATTGTTACTTCTGGTCATACGTTGAAAGCGCGGCGCACTCTGAACGGCCTTGAAAAACGCCAGAAGGAAACTGGCGCGAAGACCTCTATAAACACGCGGATTTACAATGATGGAAATTGCGGGGCTCCGTATACGCTGCCCAAAAACCTTACTTAAAATTAAAATTAAGGAACGTATTTGCAACTCTTGGTTATATGTAAACCACAGCTATTCAAAAATATAACTTTCATGAAAATCGGACTTAAATTAAGGAACGTTATGCCGACTTTCAGGCGGAAATATAAGCGTCACACTTATTTGTTACTTTTGGTCATATTAGAATGGCCTCCGATAAGTGGCAAACTTATTTGTTACTTCAGGTCACACGTTGTAAGCATCGCGTATTATTCCGATAAGTGCCACACTTATTTGTTACTTTGGGTCATATTAGAACGGCCTCCGATTAGTGTCACACTTATTTGTTACTTTGGGTCATATTAGAACGGCCTTGGAAAATGCCAGAGAGAAATTCCAATAATATTTTTTTTAACGTTACCGGATTTAATTTTTAACAAAATATCAACCACACAAAGCCAAACTACCGAAAACGGTAAATTGGGCAAATGCCCAACTTCTTGGGCTTCGATTTCAAATCTTTATGGAAGGCTATCAATGGCGATGCATGTACATTCGAACGAGATATCATTGACTCTTCTAGCCCTAACCGTTGAAGAGGTATGCGCGACACGGCGGCATCGGCATCGGCATCGGCTACACTGTACGTGAGACTAATACACACAAATCCTTAGGATTGTGTGTAAAAACCAATGAAATCGAAATTGTGATGAAATATTTTGGATCCAAGAAAGATTTAAATTGTTTATTTTACGTCATTGATAGTGCTTTTAGAAAAGTTAGGCGATCTCACAAATGCTGCGACAAAACTATATGTACATGTATTACTGGTAAAATTGTTCCTAGTGTTTAATCATTGCGTTATGAAAATAAAAGTTTTATTTTGTTCAGGACATTTGTTAATTTTGTTTTACAACGTCCCAAGTAATCATTTTAAGCAAATATCATGTTTTTAAGTGTTTCGGAAAACTAGGAAAATTTTAGTCCAAAAGGGAAAGTTTCTAAGGTTAGAATGGGAAATTCTATTTTCGCGACTTGGCATCACTGAAAAAAACTTTTAAAGCGTTTTGTTATAGACCAGTTTAGCTTTTTTTAGCCATTTCGTCTAGACACTCATGATCATTCTTTAACTTGGTTGCTTCAGCGAATAATATCTCATTGACCAACGAAATTATTCCCTATTCACCTGTGGCATAGACAAAAAATCTCTTGAAAGTCACACGATGTGTCAAATGTATTGTATGAAGTTCTCGCATGAAGCAATGACACTTTATGATTTCTCAAACATTAGGCATCACACTCGTAAAGTTGATTCTTCACAACGAAGGCTTTTCTTTTCATGTGCCAGAATCGGTTTCATCAGAAAATTTGCACGAGTATTATCATCAGAAAATTTGCACGAGTATTATCATCAGAAAATTTGCACGAGTATTATCATCAGAAAATTTGCACGAGTATTATCATCAGAAAATTTGCACGAGTATTATCATCAGAAAATTTGCACGAGTATTATCATCAGAAAATTTGCACGACTATTATCATCAGAAAATTTGCACGAGTATTATCATCAGAAAATTTGCACGAGTATTATCATCAGAAAATTTGCACGAGTATTATCATCAGAAAATTTGCACGAGTATTATCATCAGAAAATTTGCACGAGTATTATCATCAGAAAATTTGCACGAGTATTATCATCAGAAAATTTGCACGAGTATTATCATCAGAAAATTTGCACGAGTATTATCATCAGAAAATTTGCACGAGTATTATCATCAGAAAATTTGCACGACTATTATCATCACAAAATTTGCACGAGTATTATCATCAGAAAATTTGCACGACTATTATCATCACAAAATTTGCACGAGTATTATCATCAGAAAATTTGCACGAGTATTATCATCAGAAAATTTGCACGAGTATTATCATCAGAAAATTTGCACGAGTATTATCATCAGAAAATTTGCACGAGTATTATCATCAGAAAATTTGCACGAGTATTATCTTTGGAATAACATTCTTCTTTGACTTTTTTAACTTGCACAAATTCCTTTTCAAACACTTTATTGTATTTCTTGATAGTTTTCAACTTATTCTCTAAGGCTTCTAATTTTTCCTCAGTTGACAGTTGGTTTTCCTTACCTTACGAACTGAAATCTTACCCTAACACAAGGACTAGTTTGGGTTGATGCATCTTTATAAGACTTGCTGATCGATATATCATCAAAATGACTAGATTTAGTTTGACCGTAAATGTTACTTTGACTATTAACAAGTGCTGCTATCTAGACAACGAAACCTGATATTTTTATTTTGACCAGGAACTTCGTTACCTTGACTAATATCTTCGTTATCTTGACTAGGAACTTCGTTATCTTGATTAAGAACTCTTTCAATTTGACTAGGAACTTCGTTATCTTGACTAGGAACTTCGTTATCTTGACTATTAACTTCATTATCTTGGCTGGGAACTTCATTATCTTGGCTGGGAACTTCGTTATCTTGACTAGGAACTTCGTTATCTTGGCTGGGAACTTCGTTATCTCGAAGGAAAAAGTGTCAATTTCTTTATTGGAATCTCGGAGGCTCTCTTCATCTTGAGTTGAGCTTCCAAATATTATAATACGAGAACGAGAATAGACCAAGGGCTAGAAATTGCCATATGCTTTGGAGGTTTGCTTTGATATTTCACTCAAAGAGTTCGTCATAAGAGGTTTAGTAAAATTGATCCTTGCATAATTCAACTGTAAATTCTGAATTTTTGATAATGTTGTTGAGTGAAAAATACTATTTTCTTCCCTATCGAGACGGGTGAAGCTTCATTTTGAGATGATTCGAAAGAAAACTCATGGCTGACAGTACTTTCCAATTTCTCCATTTCTTCTTCACTCTCAGAAAAGAGCTTCTTTATTTGTAATTCTAGGCAGTCCCTAGAACTCAACTCATCTGGCATCAGAAGGCCTAAGTCACTTGGACCTAGAAAATATATTAAATAGTTTCATTAAATAGATTTTTTAATTATACACATTTATTCATGAATTACACAGGTTCAGCTTGATTTTTGAGTTCAGCAGAGTCACGCCACAAAACTGTCCATTCAAAATATTTCCTGAAATATTCCCTGATTTTTGTAAGCAGATCAGATGTTAATTTCGTAAAAGTGCTTACAGTAAATACATTTATTTTATAATGTGCACAAGCCACAGTGGAAAGGTCAATTTCTGAAATTGTTGTATTACTACGCTAAACTAAATCTGATGCTTCAGCAACTGGTATAGACAAATTTAACAGCTTTGTTATTTGACCCTAAATAGATATAATCGTTTCGACGCTAGCGACATCTATTAAAAAAGAGTCACTTCACGACGAGCCGCCACTTGCAACTAGGACAGCCTTCTTGTATTTTTTCTGAATCCATCGGGGATACGATTTGCTTTTGGTTTTGAAAATTCGGATCGAGATTTCTGTTGGAACCGATTTAGCCTATTATCTTGCAAAAATATTATCACGGTTGTTTATTTTATTTTTGGATTTCAATTAATGATTTCCATCGATTATCTTAAATTGGAGAAACATTTTTACTCGCTTTGTATGGGGCTCCAAAAACTACAACTTCTTTGAATGAACACCGTTTTCACTTTTACATGAGAGCTGTTGCGAAATGTTCCATTCAAAATAGCCCGCAACTAGCGTCTCTGCCACCAACTAGCTGCGCGTACCACCAAGTTCAACACTGGCTCGGGTATGAGTTGAAAGCTACCAATTGGGGATACACTCTGTTAATGGTGAACTTTATCCAGTACTTACTCGACAAGCACCTACACCAAAAATATGATTAAACCTAATATCATACAACTGCAAACGTGGCTGCGAAAGAGCACGTGGCTGTCTTAAGGCCGGACTGTTACGTTCAGTACTATGGGGACAGTGCCGTGGTAATGGTTGCTATAATTCGAAAACTGTAGGGGTGATCGACTTGGACAGCGAAGGTCTAGAATCAGTTGAAACTGAAGTTAGGCTAGAGAACAATTCAGAAGAAGAAGACATCACCAATTCTTAAAACTCAAATTGTTGTCATACATGTTTCATTAAAAAAACCTAATACTATAATAGGCTTTATTTTTTTTGTATTAAAGAGGAACGGTCAAGCTTTAACCAGTTATATAACCACATAGCCCGTAAATAAAATAAATTTTGTAACGAAAATTAAATCAAAAAATATTAAATGGTTAGTTTTTAATAAAATAAAGAAGTTTCCAAAAATCGAAAAGCGCTCATACGGTTATCCTATGACACCTGGTGAGAGACCTAAATGTCAGACACTCCCGCTTATACTTATTGCTTATCCACTCATGCGGATAATACTTAACGGGTTATAATAATAATAATAAATATATTTCAAACAATACTAACTTTACTCCTTTAAATCGCGCTGCTTGGAGCCGACAAATACTTTCACAAATTTCTACCTCAATAATCAAAAACAAGACTTCCTATACAAATCTGTAACGTGGAATACTTATTGCTTAGGCACTCATGCTAATAGCTATAGTTAAACGGAGATTTTCTACTGGTACTCAAGTTAAACTCTGTAGATGCTATTTTTATGACTTTTATGAAAACCACAGAAATCCATTTTTTTAAATGAGTGGTCAATTTTTAAAAAAATCGTAGCGGTCAAACGGTTAGTCGTACTTACACATATGGATACATCATTTTATGCCTATTTCAATCCTTTATCTGAAAAGAAATAGTAAACTCTTGTGGGGTGTACGGTGTAGGAGATATAACGATAAAGGCAGGGAAATTAGTGATTTTGGCGGCCATTTTCCAAGATTGCGGCACACTAGGGCACACCTCCGTACGTTCATCACGAAATTAAAACCTACATACCCTGCAATTTTCAAATCTTCCCTATTTTTTCCGAGGAATTTCCTATAATGACTGGACTATTTGGGGCTCATCAGTACAGCGTAGGTGCGTAGGAACTCTGGCTATTCTCGGAAATCTGCCAATATCAGTAAGACTAATAAACATTCAGAGTGCCCTATATGTGAGCAGTCCAAAATATCTTAACGTTGGAATTCAACGGAAGCCCGAGCGTAAAAGATGTCTGCTGAATAGTGACCGCCAGGCGATATTTGGTGAAGAATTTCACAATAAGTTACAATGGACTGCTCACATATAGGGCACTCTGAATGTTTATTAACTGTAATCAAGTTATGTTTTCAAAATACAGACGTAGTTAACTTTTTTTAAATTACTAATCCATAATTGAAAGTACTCTTTATTTAGTATTTAAAATGCATACTCAAATAAACGTTTAATCTCTATTATTCAACTGACTTTAGCACTCTAATACTCTTAAAATAAGGATATTTTCCCTTTATTTCAATCAAATTAAAATCTTACTAAGCATTTTATATAAATCGAAATATGAAGTAACAATATAGACGTATGTAAAATATAAGTAAGACTTATGTGAGTGATATTTTTAGTCAGAAAATTTAATACACCTGGGAGATTTGTTTTAATCTTAAATGTGGCATATTTTGATGTCTCGGAAATATCAGTTCATGTCAGTTTAGTTCCTTCCTAAAAGAAGACTCCTATTTGGTAAAGGGTCACCCTCCAACCTTCTCCCTTTGAAATAAAGTTTTGAATTTCCTGCCCCTGGGGCTTTCGACTTTTCGATTTCCACAGTCGCAGCTGCACAGTAGCCAGGAATGTTCTGTATTTTTTACAGAAAGTTTCGTTAATATCTTTTACTTGAGATTCCTGTAATTTATACAAATAGCTCATAGTAAAATTTTCAACCAGAATCATTGTATTGTATACAACTGAAATAATAATTAAAATTTCTAACACGCCTGCAGGCCCGTACACAGCCGCCAAAACTCGGGGGCGCTCAAATTCTTTTTGGGGGTGCCAATACCTTGAGTAATTTTTATCTCCCCACCTATGAAATTGGTAAATATACTAATCCGGTTGTAGCCCTAAAATATCCGTCAAAACATTTTTGATAAGCTGGTTCAATATTTCTACAATTGAAATGTTTTTCTGGTGCAGTGGGACGCGCGAAAGCAATTTTCATAAACTTTAGTAAAATGGTTTCAAATATTTAATGATACTAGCTCTCTAGTAAAAGTAATTTTCCTTTTTGATTAATATACAAATATTTTAGATCATATCTTTCGGTAATTGAGCAATCGATTTTTTTTGGGTCAGTTGGATTGGGGATGCTCAAGTACTCATTTGGGGGCGCTGAGCATCCCCTGGCGCCCCCCCCCCCCCCCCCGTGTACGAGCCTGCACGCCTGTACATTTTACGGAATTCACATTTAACAAGTTGGCAAGCCAAAATATACCTCTCCTCGGAAGAATTGTCCCTAGTGGTATTGATTTCTCGAGATAACCCTTAAAGATATATCTCCGCAATTTAGAGTTATTTGTTAAAAATATTAACCCATTTCTATCCCACCCGGTATAAAATTTTTATTATAATTAAAATAATTGAGACGAAACGACCAATTTTAATTTATTCAGAATATCATAAGTTAAGTAGTTACAACAGTAAGTTAGACGTACTATAACAATGCACAATTGAATTAAACCCTTTTACAGAACAAGTTTATCAGTTAAATATAATACGAAGCAAATTTTAATGAAAGAAATATCTACAGAGGCTTTTTGGAATTACTCGCTTACGAAATACTTGCCGCATCTTTAACGCTCATTTTATTTCAACACTCGCCCTTGATGAAGATACCGTAGATATCTGGTAGTGGACGACTCGTTCACTTCCTGTTGACGTTGTGACACATACCACATGAAAAAGACCAATGCCGTCCAATTTCCAATATCATATAATGACTCGCACACCCAAGAAATCATTGACTGCGTTAGAAATCGTAGATATCCAAATATCCACACCAAATGTATTTACAAGAAGCAAAAACCTTACCATCAACAAAGCACAGAGAGCCACTTGACAAACCGCCAGCTCTTAAAGCAATTAACGTTAAATTATCTCCTTTGAATTAACAGAACTATATATAGGTCGTTAAGAAAGTGGACCACCCACAGGGTCTACACTTTAACCCTCTAATCTCGGCTGACTGCGCTAAAACAAGATTTAACCTTTAAAAAATACCAGATTAGGCCTTCATAAATTCATTAATAAAAAAAGACTTTATTACCTATTATGCTTACGATGCCTGTCTTAATTTCAGTGAATCTAAGCAGCTATCGGTGGTTCTGTGGTAGAGCGCTCGACTGCCAAGCCGAATGGTCTGGGTTCGAAACCTGGGTGGCGCATTTGTTTTTAATCAATAGAGAAACGCTAAATTAGAATTTCTTCGATGCAATAATTTCAATTTCAATTCTATTTCAATTAAACCAAAATTTCGTACTCTATTAAATACGCTTCCGATAAAGCTGAAGGTCTAATTTTCAATAAGGCGTAACAAGTGTCGGTGGTTCTGTGGTAGAACGTCCGCCTGTCAATCAGGAGGTCTCGGGTTCAAATCCCGCCCGATGCGATCGCAAATTGATACTAAGACGAATACCGTGTACAACTGGTGGAAACCCTGCCATTGGACGTTGAGAGGTAGCATTGCACTCAGCACTCGGTCCGTCCCAAAGTCATTAAGAAGAAGTTGGAGAGAAAACGCCCATATAAACACAACAGACTCAACATGCACAACCATCAGAACACAAACACAACAAATTCAACACTCACAACCTACGCATAAACATTACAAAAACGTAATACACCAAACCGTCGCGACGGTGAGCGAAAAAACACCATCCAAACCAAACCGCAAATGCATCCGTTAACGCTCACCGTCGCACGGTGGTTTTGCCAACCCTTTGAGAAACTGCGTACGCAGTGATTACACTTTGCACCGAAAATGCGAACGCGTTCGCAGTCCTGACAGACAGACAGACCCACCCACAGACCCACCCACAGACAGACACGGTCGTTGTATAACGCCTCCTAGGGGACTTTGTCCCCTCGGAGAGGTAAAAACTACGTGAATATAGCCAGGAAATACTATATATTTTATTTGTTCTTACTACCCTTTTTTAAATTAATTTTATGTACACTAAACATTTCCGTAATTAATTTTAAACCAATAAGGTAATTTAATTGTAAAAAATATTCAACACATGTATAAACATTAATTGGTTTTAATTTGATGGGTAATTAAAAATATGACTCCATTGGTGCTTTTACGAGATGTCACTAAAAATCTTTTCTTCATATTAGTTGATTTACAACAAATAATGAATGTTTATGGATTATTACTGTTGTGTAGCAATTCAACTTCGACCACAATAACTACAGGAACTACCTGTATTGTAAATACCTTAAAACGTCTTCATTTGTTACTGTTAATACATAGTAATATGTATTGAGCAAATATGTACATATATAAAATTTCTACCATAGAAACTACATGGCTGTCCTTTATTACAAATATCTGAAACAAACCTCTAATTTTTACTATAAACAAATAGTAATATGTACTGAAAATGTATGTATATATTACTATTCAACGATAAATACTACATACCTAAAAACATCCTGTAATTTGTACTGTAAATATTTCTTGAATATAGTAATTTAAACAGTACAGTACTGTATTAAAAAAAAATACAGAACGGGTGCTGTAAAATATTTCTGTAAATTCTACAGTTTTTTTTCTCAGTGGCATTTCACCCTGGGCCGCGAGACCTCTAAGCACGGCCCTGGTTTCACTCAGCGAGGATTTTTTTCGGTGCTGAAGGAATGGATGAGTATCCCCCAGATGCTCGAGTGTGGCCCATTTTCCCTTACTTGCGAGTTAAACGTCTTAAGGGATATAGAACTTAATCATCAGGCTTATTCGAAAAATGCCTTACATGTTTCTTAAATATATTAATTCGCTCAAAAACAATTATTGATGCTTCCACACTGTTAACAAATTAATCTATATAGTTTATATATTCATTGATCGAATATCATTTTCTAAAAATACAGGATGTCTAATAGTATTTTGCTACCTTGTTATTTTAACATCTTATGTTGGCTATAAAAATTTTACGAATGGCTCTTTATAAAAAAAAAAGATATTCGGTGGCACAAATTGACCCCCCAAAAGTGTATTTACTGTTGAATCAAGTAGCATATGATAAGTTTCAAGACCTTTTGACTTTTAGTCACTTAATTTAACGGTTTCCAAAATAATTTCTCAATGACCTTAAAAATATTGTAAAATATTATCGGTAACTGTTAGGTTTATTGTTTCAATTCCAATTGCAAAATGTCTTAAATACTGACAGTCTAAGTTTTATCGTCGTCGATACTTAAAAATAAGCTACATTAATACATTTTACGCATCGAAGTTGCCACCACTTTAGATATTTAGGGGTCAAATGAACGCACCGAATATTTTAATATTTTCTACATATATTTTTAAATCGGATTTGGGTGTTAAGTCAAAATTCCAATCACTTTGCCAATATTACTATAGGGTCATTCCAATGGACGCGGAGGTCGAATATTAGGCCACTGCAGTAAAGATGATCAGGCCCGGACTGGCCCGGGCGGCGACTGCCGGTCAGATCGGGGCCAACTCAAATTGGGGGCCAAAGAGGATAAATTTGGCATTAATGGGAAATGGGGCCAACACGATTGCATAGCCGATGGGGCCAACTACTAGCCAGTCCGGCCCTGAAGATGATAAGATAGTTTTAGCCTGTAAGTATGGCTCTAAAGACATGAACGGAACGAAAGGAAATAATTCATTTAATTTCCGTGGACATTTTGAAGTATCCTATTTTTCATTTAATTATTAACCTTTAGAGCCTAGGCTTTTTAAGCTATATTATTCATTATAGTTAATTCATAAAATCAAGGAAGACATCCCGTCCAAGAATCGGAGATTTAATAGCCGGTTTCCGTCCAAAATATGTACTAGCGATGGCCCTTTACACCTCCTAATTGTACCGTATATTCCGATTTTGTAGTTTGTTTGTAAAATTTCCAATTTTGTAGGTTGTTTGTAGAATTATTATTTTTAAACGTTTGTGTAGTTAATAGTTTTATATTTACTCTGTCTGTATCCGCGAGGGCACTCGATTGCTGTTGTTTTTAATCATAGACAATAAACAGAAGGACTAGCAAATGGGATGAAAGCTGGCCGCACTTTTCTAAACTGGGTGCAATCTATTTCCGGAAAACAACGCCACCTGGTAGATATTTTAGAAGTAAATTATAGAATTTTATCTAGGCACGTGGTCCAGCATGTGTGAATTTGAAAATTTGTGGTAAAAGTCAAATTGTTTTTAGTTTCTAATGGATTTAACGAAAGCAACGAATTTTTATAAGTTAGAAAGTTTCAAAGAAACAGAAATAAAAGGTAAATACAAAAAATTTAATTAACGTTGTGCGAAAAAACAACGCACTACTACCCTTTTTGACATTTTTTTATATTAGAAATCGTTAAAAAAATCTTTGAAGTAACACTCAAGAAGTTGGAAAATATCAGTAATGATTTCATTATCCACCAAGCGATAGTCGCAGAGTTCTTCGTAGATCTAAATTCATCAAACAATGCAGTTTTAAGAAGCAATATCGTGCAACACCTTATTAAACTTGTAAGCTTTTCAAATCTTGAGAAATACCAAACCCAGGTGGATTACGTAGATGCAACAAACAAATTAATATTTACAGAAAGAAAAAAGGACCATTTATCAGAAATATTTGAAGCCTCTGTAAATTTTGGAGTTCTACCTATTCCAGAAAAAAATGTGATTGAAACAATTCTTCAGTTAATTTTGGGCAACTAATGGCCATGTTTCAAATTGGTATTTAATAAGCTTAGCAGCAAATGGAGGATCTTATGAAGAAAGAAAACCATATTGAGAATGATCTGAATCAGGCTCCAGTATTTCCAGTGAAGCGAAGAACAAAAAATGATGTCCTACGATATGTAGTTCGATTTGTAGTTCGAAGTTTGATGAAAAAAAATGTCCGCAAGCCACGATAGAAAACTAACCAAAGGAGGTAATCTTGAGAAGGACGCAACATAATCTAGGGTTGATAGAATCTCGGATGATTGCTATGATTTAATGAATAAAATAAAAGAACTGTCTGACAAGCATTATTTCATGGACTATGAACTGATTAGAAATAATAATTTTTTTACCAATATGCAATGTGATAAGTGAAATTTGCATACAAAACAACAAATGCAATATTTTATATTTCAGTTGACTTCTACTTCAGGAAATTCAAAATATGAAAGATCGTGTTTAATATTATCAAACTACTCATAACCGTTTAAGTCCATCTCTTCATTGCAATTATCTATATCAACCCCGCTAATATCTTTTACAATATATTTCAATGGGTCTTGCGTATTCCCTCCAACCGCGTCTAAAACTATCCCTTTTAATCTTTTAAAGGTATCTTTGTTGGCACCATAATACCTTGCGGTTGGGTTGGTATTTCTTCCACCAGCTGCCCGATGCCTTCCAAAGTACTGTTCCAGGGCATCCTGGTTCAGGTGCTGGGTTAGAACATACTTTGCTCCTTTACTTAGCATGAATTTGACAATTGGAACAATGGAAAGGGCTAATAAAGTTATTAGTACTGTTTCAGTTGCGTTTCTGTAACCTACAATTAGCTGTTATCTCAGATCCTTCAATTGTTTGTTTGCTGAGAAGCATGTTGTCCATTTGGGTTTTTGAATATTTGCCAGGCCTATTTGAAACTTGGGTTTCCCAGTCATCGATGTACTTAACAAAGTCGTATTCCAGCAACTAAAATAATAAAATATATTTGAATTGTGAGCATGACTAATTCTGTTATAAATCTGATTAATGGATAATCCTTACTTTTAGCCGTTCATCATCTACATTTGTAAATGGAAGTTTGGTTTTCTTGCGTTGCTGTATTCCTTCCACTCTGTTTTTTACATTACAAAGATCAAAAAACTTCGTAGTTGATAAAAGAGTTTCAATAGCATTAGACACAGTTTCACTCAAAACCTGAGCTGCGAGGTTAACTTTAATTTTTGAGAAACTATTCAAAAACACGTGTTAGTATGTTAATTTATTCAAATGTTTAAATTGTCCTCGCGCCTTTAGTTGAAGATAGTACAAGCGAACTATAACTTTCCAAGTTATATCTTCTTCATTTTTCCATAGTTTACGAAATGTTGATCTTTTCACGTCACTTACAGAGAAGTCTCTTGGGCCACAAGCATTCACTCAGCGTAAACACTTTTCAGTTTGAGTTATTTTTTATGGGAATTTAATGAAAAATATTCCTGGGGCTCCAGAAACAGATTTAGTTTTTGCATTTTCTCTTGATGCACCTCTTCGGTGAATAAACCATATTCTAAGACAAAATAAAGTCATTATACTCTATAATTATATTCAAAGTCAATTGAAAAATGGACAAAGAAATTTACTTATTAAGTTCACACCAAAAAAAAAATCAAATCAAATAAATTGCGTATTGTCTGTGAATCTGTGATACTCTTTTATCTTAGGACTCGGCGTTAATTGTAATTTGCAGACCGTTTCACTTCCTAACAAAAATAAATTATTAGCCAATCATCGATAAGCGGAAGTTTGGTGTGTGGCCCCCTCGCAAAAGCGCGGTGAAGAGAATTGCACTACAGAAGCTACACCTTCTGGTCCTTCTGTTTATTGTCTATGTTTTAATACATGCCTGACGACGGAACGTGCAAATCGTTCCGAAACAGCTGTAGCGTTGTTCCAATAAACGTTTTATTGTGTAACAGTGGTGTAATTATTTTTTAATTAGTACTATGCACAAGCTAGCCAGTTCATTTCTCAATAATCAAAAACAAGGCTTCCTATACAAAGTGATATCCTCTTTAACAGCACAAAATGCTGATTTTCAAGAGCGTCAACAAATATAATTTCTAAAAGGCCGTAGTATGAAATCTGTAACGTGGCATACTTATGGCTTATGCACTCATGCTAATAACTATAGTTAAACGGAGATTTTATACTGGTTCTCCAGTTAAACTCTGTAGATGCTATATTTTATGACTTTTATAAAAATAAAAACGCATAAAAGTTAAATTTTTTTCCAGAGAGTGGTCAATCTTTAACAAAATCGTACGGTTAGTCGTACTTACACATATGGATACATCATTTTATGCCTAAATCAATCCTTTATCTGAAAATAAATAGTAAACTCTTGTGGGGTGTACGGTGTAGGAGATATAACGATAAAGGCAGGGAAATTAGTGATTTTGGCGGCCATTTTCCAAGATGACGGCGAACGCTCACTTCAGACACTAGGGCACACCACCAGGAAGGTCAAATCTACATACCCTTTCCAAACTTTACCAAAATAGTTGCTATATTGACTGAACTAAAAAGGGCGAAACCGGTCTACTGTTGGAATCTTTGGAATAAATTTTGACTTTTGATATTGATTACAGTTTATAAATACCGCCGAAACAGCTTAATTTAAAATACATAAAAATCTTTTTAGAATTTTCTGAAAATTAGAAATTATAAGGTAATCTACGTCTGCCATTTCCAAAAACCGTTCTAGTTACTTTCGGATTTCTATGGACATAACTGGATAGGCGAATCATTCCGTAGTTTGTTGCCAGATATTCGTGGTTTTTAACAAAAATGTTTTTGTTGAGTTTCATGGTGGTATAATGGTACCCTTACGAGGTTGGAAAAAAAAAACAATTATTTCAAAAACCATAAAAGTATAATTCAAATTTTTAATTTTCCCCCATTTTTCAAGTACTTATTGTATTATCTGTTAGATTTCGAATGTTATAATCGAAAACATCCATTTTTAAACTTGTTTTATTTTCAGTGCAACCGTTGGTAGCCCTAGTGTGACCATGACATCACTAGAACCTCAAGAGGAATTTGTAGAAAACATTCCTGTCGAAGGTGATATTTCGTGCTTTGCTTCAACAGTGGTGTTAGAAAATATGCTTAAACTGTGTGTGGGCAACACTTGTCATAAAGAGAAGTGCAATAGGCCATTAACTTTTAAAAAGTATTTCAAGGGAAGTATATTTTGTGTTTCTTGGAAGTGCAAAAGAGGAGAAGGTTACCATTATAATAAATGGCAAGAAATGGATGATAATAATAAGTTGAAACTTTCTGGAGCTCTGTTGTTTTCCGGCTGTTCCTTTTCTGAGGTAAATCCAAGTTACATAATATCATAAGTAGCATAATAACAACCTAGCAGAGTTGAAATAACAAATATTTATTTGTAAAACTGAGTCAGAATCAAGCCCAAAAAAACTTGCATATAAAAGCACGAGATGATACCGAGTTCAACTTAGTTCGTGCAATGCAACTTTAATTATTACCTGATAAGCAGGAATACAAAAACATGAATTTGAATAAATCGTGTGGTAAAGAACTTTCGACCATTAAGGACAGTGCTGAGTCTGTAGTTTGAGGTAACTGAACATAGCCCTGACCAAAACCTTGATTGCGCAATAAATATGAAAATCAATTTCATGGCTACTTTCAGCGGATCTCACCAGTGAGTCCGCTGAGTCACCGCTCTCACTAGTTTTTTTCTGAACACGATTTTTCTATTTCACCGTGATGTCATGACGTGTCGTGTCGTGACATCATTCGACAAAGTTAAAGACGTGGTAGCAGATGATATATTCAAAAACGCCGATTACTGAATAAATAGCATTCAACAAAAATTTTACGTCAGAGTGACGTCCAGGCTCAGCTGTTTCAGATTTTAGAAAACATCGGTTTTTAGCCGATGAGCTCTGCTGAACGTACCCCATGATAATATTTACCAATCATTATTATGTTACTTATGATAATAGTATTTTTCAAAAATATTGGTAATTTTTAGTAATAGTAATATTCAAAGTTATTGTTATTACATGATAATCTTAAAGATACTTTTATTCAGTTTGAAAAATTATGTACTGGAAGTAAAAGGTTTAGGTTCTACAGCCCTCATTAAAAAACAGGTCTAAACACTTTTTCTTTAACACGTTAGTTTGTTAAATAAATTTTACTTGATATTAGAAACATGGGTTTGTTTAACCAAGAATTTTTACTATACTCATTATGCAGCTCTAGTACAGGCTAGTCGACACTTGTTTTTCTTAAATTTTTATGTCAACTAAAATTGGTTTTCCGTAATAAAATAATTTTTAGTCATAAAATTGTTTCCTTTTTCCAGGTTTCAATGCTTGCTAGTAGATCAAAGCCACTTGTTATTTCATGTGACGCAAAGCACTGTTCATATCATGCAATTTTCCCCCTCTTTCTTTGATGGACTTTTCTATCATTTTCCGAGGGGCTTAGTACTCCCTTTAATAGGTGTATACGCCTGTAGCTTTGGCTGTACTAAAGTGATTACATAACTGTGACAGATTTAACATTGTCAAAGTAAAGGTTTCACTTACATTTGTACTCTTGTAATCGATATATAAAGATATTTACCAAGGGATTAGACCCTCGACCTAAAAATGAAAACGTATATGAAGTATTAAGTTATTTTCCAAAATTGCATCGAATTAAAAATAAGATATCTATTGTATAAATTTTATATAACATGGTGAACACAGTTTACTATTGCTTACACAACTGGTGGAAATCCAGTGAAATTAGATTGTCATTAACGCCCTCGAATTTATAGAATTCTAAAATTTATTTTATTTTTATCTACATGAAATTTATGGAATATATTTTTTATTGTTCATATATTTGCGGGTCTAACCTTTATATTTAGATAGAATGATTATGCTGGGATGGTTTTTGGCTTTTCTCTCCAGTACTTAAACATCGAAACGACTTTATATTTTGTCTCTTCCCCCTCTCATTCTGAATCATTCTCCCTCAATATTAATAAATAAATACATTCTGGCATGTATCTAATTAAACAATAATTTATAGATTCTATGGATATCGCATTTGCACCACATTCAAAATGTTCATGATTGGCCTTTAGGAAACTGTAACCACTTATTTGTGATAAATCATTCTTGAGAGATTTGGGTTATTACAAGAACTTCAGGTACGTTTTTTTCATTGTTTTGCATGGTGGGTGAAGCCATTTTAAGTGTAGGTCTATCAATAATGGTTAGAGATGTGCAACTACTTAAACCCTCAAATAGTTGAAAAATACTAGACCCATTTTTTTAAACAGTTCAAAGATAAATTTACTTTCAAAGACTGGACTTGCTCCATATTAGTTTTTCCAGAGCTCAAGTCTAAACTGAAATCCTTTAAAATAAAGATGACTCCATGTCCTCCATCATCTTCATTTTCCAAATCCATTTTTCATATTTAAATTTCAACCATTTATCATTATATAACCTTTCAGACATACTGGTTCACTGGAATTATATCATAGTCTTCTGTTGAAATATTGTCCAAAGAGGCTCAATTACCCGTAAGATGTGAACATTAGCTGGTATCAATAACTTACTCACTTGAAATTTTTCTTACAGCTGGAAAGGATATATTTCTCGAAATATACTAGCTATTTTGGATTACAACAGTAGTATACATTCAAGGGGAGCGAATTCGCGTTTTTGCCCGGCATTCCTTTTGAGAAAACTCGCTAGCTCTCTTTCTCCCGCATGAGTGACGTAGCTGGTTGACGGTTTTCCCGTAGACACGGAGAGTAGGGTGTTTTATAAGTACCGTGTAGTTTGTCTGTCGTGGATAAAAAAATCTTGACAAAAATGTGGTGAAATTGCATAATCTTGGGAGAATGTGAAATAATATAAATACGTTGTAATTATTTTTTAATTTTCAATTATTGTGGTCGGACATGGTCAGAAGAAAGAACTATTTTTTAATAAAACTTTTTTAAATAAAAAAATAGGAACATTTTAATATTAAAAAGGCACATTTGGAAATTAATTAATAAAGGAACATTTTGAAATTAATTAACAAAGGAACATTTTGAAATTCATTAACAAAGGAACATTTTTAAATTCATTAATAAAGGAACATTTTGAAATTAATTCACAAAGGAACATTTTGAAATTCATTAACAAAGGAACATTTTGAAATTCATTAATAATGGAACATTTTGAAATTCATTAATAAAGGAACCTTTTGAAATTCATTAACAAAGGAACCTTTTGAAATTCATTAATAAAGGAACCTTTTGAAATTTATTAACAAAGGAACCTTTTGAAATTCATTAATAAAGGAACCTTTTGAAATTCATTAATAAAGGAACCTTTTGAAATTCATTAATAAAGGAACCTTTTGAAATTCATTAATAAAGGAACCTTTTGAAATTCATTAATAAAGGAACCATTTGTTCCGTTTAAATCTGTCAACTGAACAAAAAGGCAGCTTATTTTTAAAACTACTTAATTTTTTAGTTTTCTTATCTTTTTTATGTCTTGGACCTCAGTAATAGTTTTGAATTTAAATATTTAATTCTAATTAGAGTTCTCATTTTTAAATAACAAAAAACAATATATCTCTGAGTGTTAGCACAATCAAAGTGCAATGTTGCAAGCTTGTGGCAACTTTTTAATTCTCCACTATCTTTTTTAACTGGTTCCTTGCTAATTTTACTTTCATCGAGAATGAAACCAGTATCTAGAAACAGATTTCTGTTAAGTTTTAGAAGGTGGGGACTATAGGCAAAGCAACATATTTGGTCATCAGGGTTGGCTGGGTTATTAAACCAAGTTCTCTGAATGCTAACACTCAATTCTCTCCAGAGGCCTTGATTACGGCCACCAATGTCGTTCACACAAGCCACAATGGTAAAACCAAAATTATGTAACTCTAAGATCGTGGATGACAGAATTGATTTGGTAATTTTCCAATTAGTAAAAAGACCTCTTGCCATTATGACTTGTAACTGACTATGTGGGCCTATTACCTGATCCCTTTTTACGTCATACTCCAGAGCAGATTTTATTTTAACCTCATCGAACGTTAACACGACTAGTTTATCAATTTGTCGGTTGAAATTGATCTATCGAAGTTATAGCTATTCCCTCTTTGGGTTGAAATTGATCTAGCGAAGTTATAGCTATTCCCTGTTTGGGTTGAAATTGATCTAGCGAAGTTATAGCTATTCCCTGTTTGGGTTGATATTGAGCTAGCGAAGTTAAAGCTATTCCCTGTTTGGGTTGAAATTGATCTAGCGAAGTTATAGCTATTCCCTGTTTGGGTTGATATTGAACTAGCGAAGTTATGGCTATTCCCTGTTTGGGTTGAAATTGATCTAGCGAAGTTATTGCTATTCCCTGTTTGGGTTGAAATTGATCTATAGAAGTTATAGCTATTCCCTGTTTGGGTTGAAATTGATCTATCGAAGTTATAGCTATTCCCTGTTTGGGATGAAATTGAGCTAGTGAAGTTATAGCTATTCCCTGTTTGGGTTGAAATTGATATATCGAAGTTATAGCTATTCCCTCTTTGGGTCGAAATTGATCTAGCGAAGTTATAGCTATTCCCTGTTTTTGTTGCAATTGAGCTAGCGAAGTTATAGCTATTCCATGTTTGGGTGGATATTGAGCTAGCGAAGTTATAGCTATTCCCTGTTTAGGTTGAAATTGATTTAGCGAAGTTATAGCTTTTCCCTGTTTGAGTTGAAATTGATCTATCGAAGTAATAGCTATTTCCTCTTTGGGATGAAATTGATCTATTGAAGTTATAGGTATTCCCTCTTTGGGTTGAAATTGAGCTAGCGAAGTTATAGCTATTCCCTGTTTGGGTTGAAATTGATCTAGCGAAGTTATAGCTATTCCCTGTTTGGGTTGAATTAGAGCTAGCGAAGTTATAGCTATTCCCTGTTTGGGTTGACATTGAGCTAGCGAAGTTAAAGCTAATCCCTGTTTGGGTTGAAATTGATCTATCGAAGTTATAGCTATTCCCTCTTTGGGTTGAAATTGATCTAGCGAAGTTATAGCTATTCCCTCTTTGGGTTGAAATTGATCTAGCGAAGTTATAGCTATTCCCTGTTTGGGTTGATATTGAGCTAGCGAAGTTATGGCTATTCCCTGTTTGGGTTGAAATTGATCTAGCGAAGTTATTGCTATTCCCTGTTTGGGTTGAAATTGATCTATCGAAGTTATAGCTATTCCCTCTTTGGGTTGAAATTGATCTAGCGAAGTTATAGCTATTCCCTGTTTGGGTTGAAATTGATCTAGCGAAGTTATAGCTATTCCCTGTTTGGGTTGATATTGAGCTAGCGAAGTTAAAGCTATTCCCTGTTTGGGTTGAAATTGATCTAGCGAAGTTATAGCTATTCCCTGTTTGGGTTGATATTGAACTAGCGAAGTTATGGCTATTCCCTGTTTGGGTTGAAATTGATCTAGCGAAGTTATTGCTATTCCCTGTTTGGGTTGAAATTGATCTATAGAAGTTATAGCTATTCCCTGTTTGGGTTGAAATTGATCTATCGAAGTTATAGCTATTACCTGTTTGGGATGAAATTGAGCTAGTGTAGTTATAGCTATTCCCTGTTTGGGTTGATATTGAGATAGCAAAGTTATAGCTATTCCCTGTTTGGGTTGAAATTGATCTATCGAAGTTAGCTATTCCCTCTTTGGGTTGAAATTGAGCTAGCGAAGTTTTAGCTATTCCCTGTTATGGTTGAAATTGATCTAGCGAAGTTATAGCTATTCCCTGTTTGGGTTGAAATTGATCTATTGAAGTTATAGCTATTCCCAGTTTGGGTTGAAATTGATCTTTTGAAGTTATAGCTATTCCCAGTTTGGGTTGAAATTAATCTAGCGAAGTTATAGCTATTCCCTGTTTGGGTTGAAATTGATCTATTGAAGTTATAGCTATTCCCTGTTTGGGTTGAAATTGATCTATTGAAGTTATAGCTATTCCCAGTTTGGGTTGAAATTGAGCTAGCGAAGTTATAGCTATTCCCTGTTTGGGTTGAAATTGAGCTAGCGAAGTTATAGCTATTCCCTGTTTGGGTTGAAATTGATTTAGCGAAGTTATAGCTATTCCCTGTTTGAGTTGAAATTAATCTATCGAAGTTAGAGCTATTCCCTGTTTGGGTTGAAATTGATCTATTGAAGTTATAGCTATTCCCTTTTTGGGTTGAAATTGATCTAGCGAAGTTATAGCTATTCCCTGTTTGGGTTGAAATTGATCTAGCGAAGTTATTGCTATTCCCTGTTTGGGTTGAAATTGATCTATAGAGCATCCGCTTTCATAAGTGTCAATACGTCAAGCAATATTCCCTGAGTAAAATTAAGTCTAGAGTCATATCCTCTAAGAGAAGATAAATGGGGAAGTTGTATGTTTCGTTTTTGTCTCAAATATATATAAGCCCTTTTACTCAAGTACCTAAGGGCAAAAGCATTCGCTATGTTCTCATTTGACCATATCACTTTCTTTTTACCCATCAACATCTTGATTTTACATTTAGTAAAAGTCTTCTTTAACATACAATCGTATTCGTCACGCAATTTTTCTAACTCTCTATTTCTTTTCATTATATTCTTTACTATTTTTTCAGCTTATTATTCTTTCTGCATATAGATCGTATTTCAAACTTTTGATCTTTTTGTTCTTTAACTTCAATCTTAGTTTCTCACATTTTTGTAATACTTCTTTAATGTTACAACTGCATTCCATTTTTGGGGTTGCATTGCTATTTTTATCACTCTTGCTTATTTTGGAAGATTTGCAACTCTGGACAATTCCAGAATCAACTAACGGAGTATTAGTCAGAGAAAATTCACTATTATTTTCAACTAGAGAAAGACTGTTTGAACCTGAGACTACTGGAGAAGGAATCAAACCAGAATCTTTCAAATTAACAGAATCCTGCGAACCAAAGAGTAGAAATGTATTATTACCAGGTGGGCTACTATTTCGTGAATTTTTTCTAGAACTATGGGAGACAAGTTTCGTTTAAGGAAGTGGGGTACTCTGTAATCCGTCAAATTGAGTGAAAGGCATTGGGTCATCAACTAGTGAATTATACATTGACAATTAATCTCTAATTATTAAACTAGATTCAGTCTTATCACTTATCAACAATGAGTTATTGGGAACTAATTTCACTGTATCACAGATAGGTTTAGAAATGTTATACTTTGACAATCCATCTCTAATTGTTAAACTAGATATTAATTCAGTCTTATCACATATTAATTAGTCGATAATTAAATTAGTCGATAATTAAATTAGTCGATAATTAAATTAGTCGTTAATTAAATTAGTCGATAATTAAATTAGTCGATAATTAAATTAGTCGATAATTAAATTAGTCGATAATTAAATTAGTCGATAATTAAATTAGTCGATAATTAAATTAGTCGATAATTAAATTAGTCCATAATTAAATTAGTCCATAATTAAATTAGTCCATAATTAAATTAGCCCATAATTAAATTAGTCCATAATTAAATTAGTCCATAAATAAATTAGTCCATAAATAAATTTAGTCGATAATTAAATTAGTCCATAATTAAATTAGTCCATAATAAAATTAGTCGATAATTAAATTAGTCCATAATTAAATTAGTCCATACTTAAATTAGTCCATAATTAAATTAGTCCATAATTAAATTAGTCCATAATTAAATTAGTCTATAATTAAATTAGTCGGTAATTAAATTAGTCGGTAATTAAATTAGTCGGTAATTAAATTACTCCACAATTAAATGAATTAGTTGGAGATTCTGGCTATTTTATTTAGTTGTTATGTAGTTTATTACTCGAAAATCTATTTGATCCGAGATTCGCGTTTTTTGTTTGTTCAAAGACCTATTGGTACGAGTTATTACACTCTTAAAACAGTTGGGTCAAATATTTTGGGTTGTTTCAATTTTAACCCAAAAATAGTCCAAAGTGACTAGTTTTGGGTTATTGTTTTTTTTTTAAATTTGTTCTGGGTCGAATTACTGGGTCAATAGGTCTAACCTAAAATCTGGTTGATGTTTTAAACTAATTCTGGGTTGTTTTTAACTGTTTTTGGGTTACATTCTCTTTCAACCCAAAACTGGGTTAGAAAATTCGCGCGAAAATTAATTATGACGTCATAAAGTTGCTCAAATTCCGTCAATGGCGTATTTTTGGCGCAAAAGCAGCGGCGGCAGTCCGACAGTCCGAGTGCTGATTATAATATTTTCAATTAGAATTTTAGGTTTACATAGAGCCACGTAGCGGCCAAAGCGAGAAGCTAAAAAACTACGGGATTTTCGTCTGCTAAGCAGACGCTTTGGTCTTTAATTAAGTAAAATAGTCTGCTTAGCAGACGAAAATCCAGTAGTTTATGAGGTTCTCGCTTTGGCCGCTACATGGCTCTATGTAAAGCAATTATAGGGTAAGGATAGTTATTTTAATAAGTATATTGTACAGCAGCTTTATTATAAATATTTAGGGTAAAAGTCCAATCTTATTCGCCGTTTCAGTACAGTATAAACTATCCCAACTAGTAAGAATAGTTAAGCCTTTGCTTGAATGGTTCTTTATTCAAAGGGTTATTTGACAAGCCACAAGTATATTATTTTATCTAGTTTAGGCTAAGTGATATTCGTTGAATCCTGAATAACAAAAAAGTAATAATACAAATTGTTATGTTCATGTAAAAAACTATTTAACCTACACCGTATTATCTTATCAATTATACACGCTGACCGCAGACTATAAATACGACGGGTCATTTCAGAAAAGCATCAGTCGACTAGATCTCCTTTTACTCTTTATACCATCATGTAAATATAGTCTTCATTAATAAGCTATTTTACTTACCTTATTCTTGTCATGGTTATTATATTGGAACACAACACAAATAAATAGACCTATGCACAATTACACAAGCAGATCGTGTTTTAGTAAACTATTCAATTTAGCAAGTACGCCTAGATACATGGCATTGTTAAGATTATCAAATATGAGAATACACAATAACCAAAAAACAAGCCCAAATGGGGTTATTGTTGTAACCGAAAATAGTTTCTTTGGGTTAAAAACGAGCCTTAGTTGGGTTATTATTGTAACCCGAAATGGGATGTTTGGAATAAAACAAACTCAAATTGTGTCATTATTGTAACCCAAATTGGGCTATTATTTTAACCCAAATTGGGTTTTTTGGATTTTAAAACAGTTTTGGGTTATTATTGTAACCCAAATGGGTTGTTATAGTAACACAGATTGGGTTGTTTCGGTTATTAACTTGATTTTGGGTTACAAATAACAACCAAATTTGGGTCAAAACGTAATAACACAACTTTGGATTGGACGTTTTAACCATTTCTGGGTTACAATTAAAATAACCAAAAATGGGGTAGGGTAAATACTGACCCAGCGTTGGGTTACAAAGATAACCCATTTTGGGTCGATTTTGACCCAACTGTTTTAAGAGTGTAGTAAGTTTTTTAATTTCTTCAAATTTGCTTAGGATTTAGCTATATTATCCCTTTTAATTATGGACTAATCTACTTTTTCGCGTATTTTATCATGCTTCGTAAAATAGCTTTAAATCGATGGCAGATATTGCGTTTTTCTCTTTTTTTACAAATTCTAAAAAAATGATTTTAGAATTTTCAAATATTTAGACCAAAAAAATAATGATTGTTAAAAATTTAATTATAATAATACTAAAAGATATACCAATAAATTAACTTTTAATCGAGGGTATTTAATTATTATGTGTATTGATTCACAGCTTTTCATAAAAACAAATGACAGGCTCAGCTCGCTCTAGAAATCGCGTAGAGGTAATTTGAAGAATGGTAGATGTAGATTGTTGTGCTCCTGCACGTTTTCTAATGCGGCCTTTATCTGTGTATTTACGGAAATGTTTATAAATGTCAAACATAAATATCGTCTGAAAGATTACCAAAAATACCAAACTAAGTGCTATCCACGCGTGTAGAAAAATATAATGCAATTTTTATTGAATGGGTTGTAATTTAGAATAACCATTTATTAGAAATGCTCAAGTGACGTGTACCAGCGCAAGCTCTTAAAATGAAAGGCGCGATAAATATTTAAACACAATCTACGATCTATTGGTTTTTGAAAACTAAAAATTGGCATTTGCTAATTCTGCCATTAATCGACGCTCTGGGCACCGTACACTCTTGGCTCCTTATCACGGTCAGGTTTCGCACTCGTTTTCATTAATCAAAATACTTTGGATAACCTTTGGTAAGCTGCCTTACGTTTTTCAATAAATTTTACAAAGTCACGGTTCATAAGATCCAATTAGAAACGAAGTACGAATACCGTTTATTGGGAAAATAGAATTTTCTGGCTTGGGGCTAAAATGGTTTTCATATAAATGCAACTAAACTAATTCCATTGAAGGTTCGGAAGAAATCATCTTAAGAGCAGCGATGAAAATGGGCCTGGTGTATTTCGCGATGGCCGTGGCTCTGATGATGGCCAGCGAATGCACTCGCTTGGCGCAAGCGAGGCGCTTTCTCAAACCCAACGATGGTAAGTTTGTTAAGAGTTAATATATAAATGTTGAAGACCGATGAATTGGGAACTGCAGAAAGTCTCGAGTTGTTAAAGCTTAATATGCTAAATTAATTAAAGGACTGGGTGATGGAAATGTTGTACTTAATGTTAGGGTGATCGTTCTTAATATAGAGTTGTGGTATTGTTTATAATATAGAGGGTAATTTTGATATAAAGAGTAGATAAGATATTGTACTTTATTAAGAGGGTAGTTGACGTGTTGAGATAATGTTTTTTTATATATATGTATATGGTAGATGATATACAGGGTGTCTTCATTTGATCCGGCCAGGCATTTTTCTCAAAAACTAAACCTTCTAGAAATGTGAAATTTTCAGTATGTACTCTCTCGTTGGAGATCGTTGTTATTTGTGAATTTCAGAAAAATTGTGAAAATTTTCGAGGTTTTAGAATTTGTAGTTTATGAACGCTAGGTGGTAGACGAAAAGTTTCAATAAGTAAGTTGTAGAGCATACTCGAAAACCTTTAATGGAGTTGGTATGGTCAAAATCGTACATTTTGTCACTGAAATAATAGGTCATGAAAAATAACAAGTTGGTACTAACCAAATGTTTTTTACGCCTCATGTTATTGTAATGATTGACCGTGAAAAATGAACATGAGCCAAATCATTGCTTTACCTTTACAAATTAAGTGTTAGAGGAAGTGCAATTTTATAAGGAATTACAGTAGGACCCCGCACACGTTGTCTGGGGACAAAATTTTGTGTTTTTTAATAAAATGTGGGTCCGTTTTAGTATTTAAAGTGCCACCGCTTTGTTTGAAAAACATTATCTCTACGTAATCCGGTAAAAATGTATGAATCGTTATACTCGTGAACAGTGGTCCAGGATGGTTGAGTTAAACTGCGGTGATGGTCGTCGAAACGCACGTTTAACAAGTCGGTTGTTTCAAATGTTAAATCCTGACAGTCAACCAAGTCACCACACTATTCTCCGAGCTGTTGCTGACTTCGAAGGCGATGGCAATGTGAATCCCAGATTCTGCGAACCTGGACGTCATAACACTAATATGGAAGACACAGTCATCGCCTACTTTGTCGCTTTCCCTCGTGCAAGTATAAGAATGGCATGCTCCGATTTGGACTTGTCAAAATATTATGCCTGGAGTGTCCTAAGCCACCATAAATTTCACCCATTTTGAGCCACGCTCCACCAAGCACTTCACGATGGTATTCGGCGCCTAAGGTTGGATTTCAGTAACTGGTTCAGTACCATGGCGGATGCCAACGAAGATTTCCTCCGTTTGATCCTGGCGTCCGACGAGTGTTCCTTTGGAAGGGACGGCCCATTTAACTGCCCCAATAACCATATGTGGAGCGATGTTAATCCGCACTGGCGATTTCCACATCACAATCAAGTACAATTCTGTTTAAACGTCTGGGTAGGTCTACTAGGAGATCGCGTCGTTGGGCAATTTTTTCTTCCGAATCGGCTTAATGTGGTGAGCTTCTTGGCTTTTCTACGAAATGAAGTAGCAGAAGCATTAGAAGATGTCCCTTTAGTCGATCTGCCACACCTTTGGTTCTTGCATGACGGTGCACCTCCTCACCAGGAACGACATGTGGTGCAATACCTCAACACCGAATTCCCTGGGCGTTGGATTGGGAAGAATGGTCCGGCGCGAAGTCCTCCTAGTTCCCCAGATTTGACACCACTGGACTTTCACCTGTAGGGATTCATCAAGGAGGAACTATACAAGATGCCAGTCACTAGCGAAGATGACTTGCGCCAGAAAATTATTGCAAGTGTTCCAACTCGTTACTCCAGATATGGTCCGTGATTTGTTCCAGAATATGCTTCAACGCGGACATTGGCATTATTGAACCGTATTTGTAAAACACTTTCTGTAATTCCTTATAAAATTACACTTCTTCTAACACTTAATTTGTAAAGGTAAAACAATGATTTGGCTCATGTTCATTTTTCACGGTCCATCATTACAATAACATGAGGCGTAAAAAACATTTGGTTAGTACCAACTTGTTATTTTTCATGACCTATTATTTCAGTGACAAAATGTACGATTTTGACCATACCAACTCCATTAAAGGTTTTCGAGTATGATCTACAACTTACTTATTGAAACTTTTCGTCTACCACCTAGCGTTCATAAACTACAAATTCTAAAACCGTGAAAAATTTCACAATGTTTTAAAATTCACAAATAACAACGATCTCCAACAAGAGAGTACATACTGAAAATTTCACATTTCTAGAAGTAATAGTTTTTGAGAAAAATGCCTGGGCCGATCACGCGAAGACACGCTGTATTGTACTTAATATAGAGGGTAGTTGTGATATTGGAGTTAATATAGAGTAGGGTGGAGTGAAAAAAATGATTTTAAAATTTCTATAAGCTAGTATATTGGAATATTGAAAAATGTCCATAGTAACAATCCTGGCAAAATATATTAGATTCTGACAACTCCTTGATCGCCCTTCACCTAATTTGATTTTAATGCGCTAATAGCAAAATTCCATTAAGAGTAAAAAATACTAAACATTCGTTGTCAACTTTAACAATCATATTTACAATCAACATCATGAATTTTTGAATATTTAATAGTTAATACACGAACAAACCGATCGTAAGCCTTTTAAATATAGTTTTTTTGGCATATTAGAGAAAAAACACGTCATTCAGTACCAATTCCGTCATACCTCGACAATGGTTCGTCCTATGGACATGTCGGTGGTCGCATTCGACTCAGCGTGATATTTACAATCGGGAACAACACCAAACACGTTCCAATTCATTGAACACAAATTTCGGGGGCAACTGCCCCCTTTTGCCCCCTTGCCCCTCAAAAGCTATGTTGTTCACTCCGCATCGCTGCGGACTCATCGGATCCTCAAAGAAGACACAAAAATAAATTTTTTAGGCCACATTCCAAGCTGGGAAGCATTTGGACGCTGGAGACAAGAGCCCTTTTTGGGCTCTCTAGCTATATCAAACAAAAAGTTGAGAAGGGAGGTCAAAAAATTGTTTAATTTAAAAAAAAAATTATACCGTGTTCCATTGATGAATGGGCATACTTTGACATATCTAGCTTATTAAAATTCAAAAATAATTTTTTTTTGCCATTTTCACTCCAACCTAATATAGAGGGTAGTTATGATAAACTATACTCAAATTACACTGCGGTTGAGTTAATCATTTGATTTCCCAACATACATCTTAACAAATAAAATAAATGTAGCTCGTTATACGACCAATCTAATTCGAACAACGGTATTTCTAAAACTATGACATAACAATTAGCGAAACTGATAATTTTTACTAAAAATTGCAACAATTTTCTAATTTAGAACGTGCCAAATAAAATTGTTAATGAGATAAAAAAAAGCTAATTATTGGTTCAAAGAACGAAAATTTAAAGCCCCATTTATTTGAGCGCTGATATTATTTCATCCAAAATAAACGGTGGTTTAGTTAATACGTAATTGTCAAAAGAGCAAACTCGTCAGACTCCACTTTCTTCGTTAACATAATTTCTGCCAGGCTAGTGTGATGGCGATGAACGAAAACCCGTTTTGTTCTCAAATTCGAAAATAATTAACTTCACAAAACGAAAGGGTTATTTTAATGGCCCATATTTGATTATCAGATTTAATCATTTAGTTTCCAGAGGTAAACATTTTTACCACTTACGTTAAATGAGCCGTTATCGGTGATTTTTCGTTTACCTTTACCTGACATTTAAATAAAATAGTAACTGCTCATAGAGAGTTCATAATACCTGGTCACTTAAATATTTAAATGGGCATTGGTAAACAAACTGTGAAATTTTCATTCTTTTATTTTCAGTATGCATATTCCACCCGAAAAAGGGCGATAAACTGTGCTCAATGAATTATTACTGTGACTGTAGTGGTACAAGTGACAAGTGCACGTGTAAGAAGTCTAAAATTATCAATGAACCAGGGCTGAGACACTAGACTTTCATTTTCATGCTGTTCCCCATATGATAATATAACATCAATGATGTAACCGCTTAATAAAATGATTTAATGAAAGCGAATTATTTTCTTTTATGTTTATTTCGTACCTTTATCTTTAAAAATGAAGTGGCAACAGTAAGCTGAAAATTATCTTAGCTTAATCCAAAATCTCAATTATGGCAATTGAAGTTCTACAGCTGAAACAGGCTAGCGTGGCGTAGTGTAAAATACGTTGCAATGTACTCGTGTTTCTGCCGTGTCTTATTTTGCTCTGACATCGCATTTTCTCAAAAACTGTATTCGGTAGAGTTTTGAAATATAAAGGGTATAATTTTGACTAGGGCTCGGCGATCGGATACCGGTTATCCACGAGTAAATGCACTCCATTGTGGAGTGAATTTTTATTTAATACCTTATTTTAGTTGAGATTTATTTACCATGAAAGTTTAGTCGGTAAAGAAAATTTCCTTTTTTATTTGCCATTATTGTTGTGTTGGAATTAAACAAATTGGAGAACTTTTGCTGTTTAATTATCGGGGTAAACGAACCTCCTTCCTGACAAACCATAGTCAAATAATTCCATCGCCTGGTGTTATTGAAATATAAAAAGCGAGTTTCAATAACCGCACAGCCATCTATCGACTTTAAATATTACTATTAGGATGTTACCTTTCACAACAAACGGGAACCTAATTTTACGTCATATGTCATAGAGGTTACGTTAAGGCGTGAAGTTAAAGTACCATCCTGCCATCTTGGTCTTCTTTTTCGCTTAACATTATTACAACTCACTATTACTAATATTTTTATGTAATAAAAGGTTCAAATAGATTATAATAGAGATAAAAAAATACATTGCATATTTTACGATTATTATTTCCAAATCAAATTGTAACGAAATTATTTATATAGCCAATAATCTGTTCAATAAACATAACGGTAAACATAAAGATAAACAAGTTTGCAAGCATGCCAAAATATACCTCTCCTCGAAAGTATTTGCCCTTGGGTGTATTAACTACTGGACACGGTCCTCAATGATATTTCGCCATCAAAAAGTCCTCCTTAAAAATGTTATTCCGGTGCTATCCCAACCAGTACAATATTTTTTATTTTGATTATAAATATTACAAATGCTATTGCATTATACAAATTTACAATATCAATAGAACAAAAAACCCAACTTTAGACCCAAAACGTTATTAAATTACCAAAGCAACAAAATGAGAAATAGAAAATACAAAATTTAAAATTATTAGAAAGCTCACGAAACGTATAATATACGTGCATGAAACTATTTTATAATACAATAGGTTGGTTTTTCTCTATAGGTCTTAAACAATCAAATTTATGTGAAAACAATTAAAGCTAAAGCGAAAACCAAAACAAAGTCAAAACACTAATAAAAACCCAACGAAGCCGATAAAAAGCCATGCAATTAAAATATCGTAGACAGGAATTATCCCCCACATTATTAACAAACAAGAAAAATAACCAATAGAAAAATAAATAATAATAACCCAACTAAGTAAAAAGTTAATTAAAATACTTAGGAATCAAGAAAAAGTCAATCTAAATACCCACAGTAATAAACATTGTATTAACAGAAATAGGCAATAATTAATATATAATAATAACCCAATCAAACAACAAGGTAATTCAAATACTTAAAAATCCAGAAAATGTCAATCCATATACCCACGATAATGAAAATTGTATTAGAAAAAATCAAAAACACCTTACTGTTAACAAATCCCGGCTTATAACGCACACAAAAAAAAACCTAATCTGAATAGTAAAGGCTAAACAACAGCGCATATCTCAAAATATAAGACCAACGTAACCACATTAATGAAAATGTATCACACATTTGAATCCGATAAATAAATTAACACGTAAAATAAATTACGAAGTTTCGAGTAAAGTAAGCAAAACGAAAAACGCGCGTAGTATACCACTTGAAATTGTATTCATTACTGACGCTTAACGGTTCGAAAGTACCGATCGACAAAAACTAACTAAGTGGACCACCCACGGGTTCTACCCTTTAACCCTGTTATCTCTGCTAACTGCGCTAAAACAAGATTAGACCTTTAATATTTCAAACGTAAAAAAATGAACCGTAGCATGTATCGGTGGTTCTGTGGTAGAACACTCGCATGTCATGCCGGAGGGCTCGGGTTCGAAACCCCCGCGATGCGATCGCAAAATGATACTATGACGTATACCGTGAACATTTGGTGGAAACCCTGCCATTTGGACGTAGAGACGTTTACTGTAACCCTCAGCACTTGCTCCATCCCAAACGTCGAAGATTATGCACGTACAATCACAATTCGCAAAAGAAAATTATAATACACCCATTGACAAAAAGAGGGTGCTTTTGGAAAAACCTTTTCCCTAATTCCCAGAAACTGCGAATGCTGTTAACGCAGCGATTTCAAGAAACTGCGTACGCAGCGATTACACTTCGCTCCGAAAATGCGAACGCGTTCGCAGCCCATACAGACAGACCAACAGACAGACAGACAGACACGGTGGTTGTATAACCCCTCCTCTGGTACAAAGTCCCCTCGGAGAGGTAAAAACCACATTATATATTTAACGATAATTTTTTTGAAATCAAATTATAATGGAATTATTTATAAAAACTATTATCTGTTCTCTAAACAAAACGGTAAATATTGGGATAAAAAACCACATAATATCTTTATCGAATATTTTTTTCAATAAAATTTTTATGAAATTATATGTTAAAACAATTATGTTTTCTCTAAACGAAACGGTTAAATTTAAGGTAAGAAACCGCAGAATATCTTAAGCAATTATTTTTTTCTAATCAAATGGCAATGATGTTATTGATAAAAAAAATAATCATTCCCTAAGCAGGACGGTGAAAATGCGCTTAAAACTAAGATATTTTTCGGTTAACCACAAATAACCGCGTATATAAGAGATAACGGTTGGATAATGCCGAGCCCTAAGTTTGACGTAAGAAACATTCTAATTTATTATTTTCAGAAAAATTTAAAGAGATTTTAATGTATTTTAATTTAAGCTGTTCAGGCTGTGTTTATCCATAATTGAATCTTGAAGTACATTTTATTTAGTATTTTAAATACATATTCGATCATTCAACTGACTTAGGATTTTAACTTGCAGGTAAACATTATAGGATTTAACTTTAAATTTGCATCCATATTTTCCCTTTATTTCAGTCAATTTAAAAACTTATTAAGGACTTAATAGTAATCAAAATGTGACGTATTTATTATTACTTTTTATTATTAATTAATGAATTATTATTTATAATAGACAATTTTTATTCTAAATCTAGTTATCTCGAGGCAAAGTCCTTCTGGCCAATTAGTCTGACCTTCTTATTTCTAAAGATTTGGGAGAAACTGGAGGACAGTTTTATAAGAGGGATTGTTTTTCTTCAAGCCTCTTTCCACGGCTCAGTGTGCCTTTCAAAAAGGCAAATCATCGGAGACAGCCCTTAAAGTACTTAGCTTTGACATTGAGGTGTTTTGTGCAGTCATAATGAAGGCTGCTAATCACTTTAATATTAATGACAATCTGTGTCTCTGGATCAAAGCTATGCTGACGATTGTTAGAGTTGTATCCACCCTGTTAGGTGAGTCACTCATGGTTACCACCAGCCCCAACTGCGGACAGGGTGGTAGACTTTCACCCCTGCTGTGGTCAGAGATGGGCAAAAAATCATTTGGCGAATAACGAATAAATTACTAAATAACAAAATATCTGATCATATTTATTCGTCGATTGACAGGGCTAAATATTTTAGGTATAGTTATTTGGCAATTAAACAAATATTTTGCCGTGGTCTTATTTGATAAATAATTTAAAACATAATATTTTCGATTATTATCTGGAAAATAATATTTTACGAATATTTCATGAACATTCATTTGTTAAATTGTTTTTTTACAAAATATTTTCAGTCATTTATTTCGCGAAATAAAAAATGGAAATATTTTATTTAATTTAAATAACGAATAAGGATTTTAGTTAATCGAGTAAACGCAAGGTTAAAAAAAATGCTTATCGCACTATAAGGAGTAAACTGTTGCGGGATATTTGACTTCCTGATAATGGCAACTTTTAACGCTAATGCCACCGACAAAGCACCTCCAGTTAGAAGCTTTGGAGGCAGTGGCGTAATGAAAAATTTCGAGCCCCCCGCAGGATATCAAAAGGCCCCTTTATAAAAAAAATGTATTTGTTATAAAGTATTAGTAGTGTCGTAGTAAATGGAATGCAATATATAATATATCTATTTAAATTAAAAACCGCGAATTTCATTTATTAAAATTTGAAAATTAAAATATTATATTCAAAAGCTACCTTTAGATATTTTTTTACGATTTCTACCGTAGGATATTGAGTGAGATTGAATTTCAGTATTAGTTAAAGCCTGTCTTTTGTTCGTCCCGTAACCCATTTTTCTCAATTTTAACAAGTTTTTCTTGTAAAAATACTTAAAACGAAAGGGCCCCCTAGTTTGTGAAAATGAAACCCGCCCCCCCCCCGCGTTCGCGGGGTCTGCAGGTCCTTAGTTACGCCACTGTTTTAACGATGCTACGGAAATTATGGGGCCGGTGGTATTAGATTAATGTTTTTATTAATTTACTGCCCTTCCGTACTTTTTGCCTTGGGTAAATGATACCCCTAGCTACCCTGGCACCCGGGGCGGTCAGTCCTCCCCCTTATTCCGCCACTGCTACAAGCCTTTTCTCGTGATCTACGAATTTCAATCTTGGAATGTCATATTATCGCGTGAAAACCAAATTCACGTATCTTCGTAAGGTTTGTGTATATAGTAAAGGCAAATGATGCTTTCAAGTAAAAATTAGTAGCATTAATTAAATAATTAATTAATAGCTACAGTGGCGTAGCTATAGGGCCGGCGCTAGAACAGGCGAGCGAGGCGAGCGTTTAGGGCCTCGCACGTAGCGACACGTTTTGTGGTCCCCACACCTAAGGGAACTTTTAGGGGTCCCCTTACTTAGCGGCACTTATTGAGGTCCGGCACTTTTTGGGGTTCCCGTACTTTGCGGCACTTATTCGGGCCTCTCATTTATTCCTTCGCAAAACATGTGTGTTGTGAGAAGGGGCCTCGCTCACATGTCGCTGCCTCCCCTCCGACCGGTCTGCTGTACCTTCGCTGTGCCATTAAATAGTGACCACCATTGCTGGGTAATATTGATACTCTTTGTTAAAATAAAAATGGTGTCGACAATTGTATTTCGTCTCTGACACCAGAATTAACTTTAAGTCTTTGGAATTTGTATTGCATTTTCTTACAAATTGGCCATATATTCAGTTATTTTCCTTGAGTCTAGCCCTGTCAAATAAAAATAATTCGTTATCTACAAAATAAAAAATAAACGGAAGCTATTTTTGACGATCTATTTGTTAACTACGCCAACCCGAAATATCTGATGACAAAATATTTCAGTCTTCTTTATTTGCAAAATACATTTATTTCAAATGATTTAATAAAACAGATATTTTGACCTTTTTATTTATAAACTTATTTTATTAAAAAATATTTTCCTACATTTATTTAAAATATTTTTCTCTAAATAAATTAATTGTAACGTTATTTATAAATAACAACTGACAAGAAAAAATTTATTCGTTATTCGCCAAATGATTTTTTGCCCATCTCTGGCTGTGGTGCCTGAAGGTGAATGAACTATTGAGGAGGTTAGACAGGGATGGAGGCCGCGGCATCGGTTTCTCCAACGATTTCACCATAATTGTTACCGATAAGTTTCCAAACACTATTATTGGAGTTCCGGTGCAGAAAATTCGACCTTAATGTGAATCTTAAAAAAACGGTTCCGGTTCCTTTTATTCGCAAGAGGACACAGAATTATTTTATTGATACTTCCCTATTTGGGACTATCTTGAGTAAAAGCGCTGGGGTGAAATACCTCAAGGTATTATTCTGGACAACAAACTAACGTGGTAATCTCATATTGACGTACTGGCTGTACATTATGATCGTTACACCATGGCTGTGTTATTCGGCTGTAGTCTGGTGGTAAAGAGTCAAAATCAAGAGTGCGCATTATTACTGGAGCTATGAGAACATCCCAAGCGTTTCTCAAGAAACTGTCCTGCAAATTATTCCTGTTCACCTTTTTAAAGAGGAAGCTGCTTTTATGGGAGCCTACACTAGGCTAATAATTGGGAAAATAGCCACATCAAGCGTTACCTCAAATTCTTGAGTCAATGGTTTTTGATATAATGGATATTAAATTACGTTGAAGTAAATATTTCAATATTTACTTCCCAAGCCACATGAAGTGGTCTAACTGTTAGACCCTCAGTGCCAGAGGAGAGGTCGTCTGATTCAGTGATGGGTCTAAGACGCATTGTGGTTTTAATATGAGTGTGTATAGTTTTACTAGCAAATACCACTTTGATAAGAGTCTTGGTTTTTACGCCCGTATTTTCCAGGCAGAGATTTCTATAGTCTGTTTCTGTGATGACTTTGGTCTCAAAAAGAAAGTTTCGTGACAAGGTTATCCAAGTCTATTCGAATAGTCAAGCTGCCCTTAAGGCTCTAAATCAGTTTATCATCTCCTCAAACTGGTCTATAGCTGCTTGAACCTCTTTTTGGAGGTAGGCACATTGAACTAGGCTCAACTTTCTTGGATTCCTGGCAACAGGGTTTTTACGGAAATGGATCAATGATGATCTAATCTGCCGGGCCTGTCAGGCTGAGGAGGAAACTACCTCTCACATACTTAGTATAGGTGAATATTACGCGGCTCAAAGGATTGATCATGCATCATCTGGAAACTTCTGATTTCTTGAACATGCCGGCTAAACGGATTCTCAGTTTTGGGTCGGAGATTGGATAAGGTCTGGGGTTGCACAATGGACCTATTTTGGCCCATATCCCCTTTAAATAATAATAACACGAAAAATTAAGTTAAGCACGGTACTGTTGTATTGCAAATAGGGCGAAACCGGTCTATCGTTGGAAGTTCGCTTTAATTTTTTCTTCGTATTTCACTCGAAGAATTATTAGGTCCAAGTTTCGTGTCTTTTATTTATTATCGGAGGCATATTGCTCCGAGTAACTCGAAGGTTTTACATTTCTTTTCGTTAGTTTTGGTTAAGCTTTTTTGCCCCACTTTTCATTAGAGACTTTTCTACTTTTAATTTGAAACTATAGCTTTAAACGTTTTCGATCGCCCTGGAATGGCGTGATAAGAACGTAACGGATTAATTTCAAGAATTCCAAGTCAAAATATTATAATCATCTTGCATGAATGGCTCTCTATATTATTATATTTAACGGCTATTTTTAAGTAACTGGTTGTTCATTTCCTGAATTGAATTCAAAGACTGAAATTGGGGATTACATTTAGAAAGTCGGTGTTAGTAATAGCGAAATTTGGCTTAACCCACGCACAACCGCTCTATCTTACAAAATGATGGCTTCGAGAAGATTTTGTTACTTTCATGAGACCTCGCTTAAAGAAACTGAAACTTAATTAACGGGTGAAGCACTGATTAAAATGGTTTGGAAAATGTTACAGTACCTTTCATTTAACCAAAACAAATTGTTGGTATTGGCACCGATGGATATTCCGTGAGGAGATTAAGAAAATTACGAGTCTACCTGCGTAATTGTGGGAAAAATTGAAAGTGGTTAGAAGTGCAATGCAATGCCCACGCGCTTAATAGTTCCCTATATAGTGAACTCTTTGAAAGTAACTAAGATTAGAAATGTTATTGAAACCGTAAAATACGTTGTTCTTCGATAACGTTTCAGAGAAAACGAACCTTTTTTTTTAAATCAGTTTTAGGTCGTTGGCTGGTTTGACCGTGAAGACCCGTTAGATTGCAAAAATGGTGCTACGTATAATTCAGCTGTTAAGTATTCTTCTACTCATCGCTAATGCTCTCTCATTTATGTCGTCGTAGGATGAACGAAAAACAGATGAAAAAGCTTCCACTCTTTATTTCGTCTATGTGTAATAACCAATTTGCAGTGGCCTTATTTAGTTTAATTGTTGTTCTTGAGCACAATTTAATTTCGAGAAGATCTATCGAAAGCCCATGCTTAGACTTTAAAAAAATAATTTTGGCCGTTGAAGATACAAAATCGCTTCTGCGGCTAAAACAAGTAATTTTGACACCGCATTTGCTCGAGCGTATTCTGTAGCATCAGATCTGACTGGCGAATACTTTCGAGTTTGAAATAAATCTATCAGGAATAATGAATGAACAAATCCATCGAGTAATTTGAACCCGATCATTACTCTCGCATTTCATTGTACATCGCTTTGTTAGATCAAATTATTTCAGTTCTTCGCTTAATGCCATCATTTCTTCCGATATTTGAAGTGCTCAGAAATATTTGACCAGTTTAAGGTTTGACTAAAGAAGATAAGTTATATTTTTGGAATGGAACACTGTTCTTTAATTTGAAAATGGAAAAGGAAAAATCTGGAATCAATTACGCTGTCACAAACTGGATGTAATTTCAGAGAATTTCATAGTGTCAAATCATAGCTTCCATCTAAAATGACCAAAAAACGCCGAACCAGCCAGGTAGTATTGCATATGAGTTTAAACGTAGAGTCCATAATAAATTGATTTATAAAATAGATTTTGTATTGTTATAATAATAAAAACCAGCAAAATTAAAAAAGAAAATAAGGAATAATTCTTTAGTCGAACAGTGAATTTCATGTCTTTACAACCATAAGGGGTTTTTGATTCCATTTCAGGGCTAAAATTGAGAAATAAATATCTATTCTTAACCACTTTTTGAAAATACAGACGAATGGCCTTTTCCGTTAATTTATTTATTCACCTTTAATCAAAGACCAAACCCAGGATGATGCACCATAAACTTTTTACCTGGAGAAGCTCAAAAGGATAATTAATGTTAACTTAAACAATATAATGTACCCTTCTTATCTTCATAAATTAGCTGACGTACCTAAAATAAATAAAATTTGAAAAGGTTAAAGTTATAACAATTATAACAAAACCAGTTATATTTCAATTTGAGTTCGAAAAACTAGGCTATATTTCTGACAAACAGATACCAAAAACCAAAGTATGTTTAAGAGGTTAATGTTTCCCAACTATTCCAGATATTATAAACTATTTCGGTATTAATGATTACCGAAATATTCTAACAGATTAATTCTTATTAGATTAATAAGCTAATGATGGAAAATATAATAAAATACTATCTATACCCCGCGGCCGATGATATTTTCTACCAAAGCTTACTAGCCCCGATTATAAGCTCTGAATATTAATTAAAGGAAATAGAACCTCCAACGCGTTCTTTATGGAAGACCCCATCAATTTCCTTTATTCCTTTCACAATCAGCGATTATCAGCGCCGCAGGTGTGAAACGCCATGGGAGGCAGCGGACAATATTGGAACCCTCGGAGGGCGACAGAAATACGAGAAGTTATATTCCCTTTAAGGTAGATGGAACGTCAGAGGATCACCACTAATTTCCTAACACTCATTGTTTTCATAATTATCTTCCAAAGGAGAAAATAATAACCCTCAGCTAGGCGCATGTCATCCAGCGACTTTTAAAGCTTTGTGGCGTGACCCTGCTGAACACAAAAATCAAACTGAACCTGTGTAATTCATGAACAAATGTGTATAATTAAGAATTTTTAAATTTAATGAAACTATTTAATATATTTTCTAGGTCAAAGTGGCAAAGGTCTCCTGATGCCAGACGAAATGAGTTCTAGGGACTGCCTAGAACCACAAATAAAGAAGCTCTTTTCTGAGATTGAAGAAGAAATGGCTGTATTGGAAAATACTGTCAGCCATGCATGAGACAAGCTTCGAATCATCCGAGGAAGCGAACTAAGAATGTTATCTGTATAAGTAATTCATTTTCCTTTTCAACAGATTATTAGAATATGGTATGTGAATCCAGACTAGTGTATAGATATTGAGAAATAGAGATACTTTGCAACGTTTCACAGTACACTATTGAGGATTTTTAATTAAAAATCTCTACAATTATAAATTCGCGACATGTTTCGGTATCTGTGAGTACGTAGTCGTTATCAGCGATACAAGTCTAATGATCATCAGATGGCCAACGTTGCACCGATTCAACCTAAAAAGAAAGCATGGGGGCGCGGAGGTTAGAAATACAATAGTTTTTTATATTTTTATTATACATTGTAAATTTATACTGAAAAATGTATGCATTGCGTTTGTGGGAATAGTAAAAAAAATAAAGAAAAAGGGGCACAAACTCAAAGGGAAGAGAAATATATTTTGATGAAAAATCCAATATAGGGAAATTACAAACTATGTGAAGGCAGGGTGGTCGACCTAGAATAAACAATTCCAGCATTTTATGATTTCTGGGCTGGCGCCAGGGTCTCGGTTAAGTGTATTGATGTTGTGTTTCTTCATGTTATATGTTTCAACAATATTTAGATGTATCGAATTTTTAGATTTGAAGATAAGGTCTGCTTCATTCCATAAAATATTGTGCGACGGATTTTCCGTAATGTGTGCAGCTAGGGTTGATTGTTCAAATTTATTGTTGGTTACGTCTCTAGTATGTTCTTTAAGTCTAATTGAGAAAAGTCGTTCGGTTTGTCCAATATAACATTTTTCGCAATTGCATCGAATTTTATAAACCCCCGGAAGATCTTTCACGTCACGTTTGTCTTTTAAGTTGGTCAGACGATTCGTAGTTTTATTTAATGGTTTGAAGGCAACCCCCCAATCAGTATCTCTGGTTATTATACTACTAATTTTAGTAGATATTCCGGGGTAGAAAGGTAATACTAATCTACGGGTGGTTGACTAAACTTTAGGAAAATGTATATTGGCATTTATACTTCGCTAGTGGCGGTCTTCGGTGTTGGGCGCTGACGTTTTTTACGTCAAGAGGTTTTTGAATTTGGGAATACCCGTTCATTTAAGTCAAAAAGGGCAACGCGAGTGGCGCAGGCGAAATCACTGAACGGTTCGTGTCGTAAGGTATGATAATATGTAGATTTTAATTAACTTACGTTAATTGTTGCCCCTGTATTTTCTAATATGTTCCTTTATAAAAGATCTAGTTTTTGGCAAAAGTTTGGATTGCTTGTACTATCGAAAAATTGCCGAACCTTTTAGTTTCCACTAATAATTTTATTTATCCAAGGCTTAATATTTTATCAGTATTACTATACCAGTGTAATTTTAAAATTTCATCTCTCAATTCTCTAGAAATTGGTCAAAATGATAAAATGTGTTGTACCAGCCTGCAAAGAAAATTACAGGAAAATAATAAAAAGCTTCCAATGAAGAGGGAAATTTAACCTTCCACATTTTTCCAAAAGAAAAGAAATTGAGAGAAAGGTGGATTTCCTCAGTTTTTGGACATAATTTTTTATGGGGTGCAAATAATTAATAATGAGACAAGAATCTGTGGCAAACATGTCAAAAGCACAGATTTTAGTGTATCCTGCTCCAATGTCAAAAGGTGATTACCATTTGCTGTTCCTGTTATTGTTAATGAGAATGAAGGTTCACCAGTCTCGATAGGGAAGTAATATTCAATCAACAACATTATCACCAATTCAGAATTTATAAATTGAATTATGCAAGGAAATTTTTAGGGATGTTAATTTTCCGGAAAAATCAAATGCGGAAAATTTTCCAGAAACGTTTCCGTAAAATTTTAAACATAAATTACCTTTTAAGGGTTTTTAATGTTTTTAACTTTTTATCAGTAAACATACTACAAAACATTAATAGCGTTACATTGTTAATCTGTTTAAACTACCCTAGAGGTTTAGTTTTACTTTCAGATTCGAAAAAATGAGGCGAAAATACCGCTTACTTTCAATTTGCAAACAATATATTAGACTAATCATGGAATGAAAACTTTTTTTATTTTTTTCGGAAAAATACGGAAAATTTTTCGGGAAAAAGGCCTCGGTCATTTTCCGCGGAAAATTTTCCGACTTACTTACAACACTAGAATTTTTTTCTTAAGTTCTTATGATGAAAGCTTTGAGTGAAATGTCTCCGGAACCTCCAAAGCAAATGGAATTTTTTAGCCTTAGGTCTACAGTGTCTTTTAAATTGATCGATCCAAGCGTTTTTCTCAAAAACGACGTGACGGAAAATTGTGAAATTTTCAGGGTATAAACAATGCTTATTTGTCAAATTTCATCGAAAATCCGAAGCTTTATTTCCAACAAACGTACATTTTTGTTATTTGCCTATTTGGTTTTCAAAAGAAGCTATTGCCTCCTACGGCCAACTTGTCTTCATTCAAGCCCTCAAAACTCGGGGAAAAATAGCCGTATTTCGACTGATCAAATTGATTTCTTACTTTTTTTAATATGCTCTTCAACTTTCTCATTGAAACTTTTGGAAAAAAAAAATTTGCTAAAACGCACAATTTTCATTCACGTCGTTTTAGAGAAAACGCTTGCATCGATCATTTTAAAAGACCCTGTATTGTGGTCTCTTCTCGTTCTCGTATTAGACTATTTGGAAGCTCAACTCAAGGTGAAGAGAGCCTCCAAGATTCCAATGAAGAGAATAACACATATTTCCCAGCCAAGATAACCAAATTCCTAGCCAAGATAACGAAGTTCCTAGTCAAATTGAATGAGTACCCAATATAAATAAAATATCAGTTTTCCTTGTCAAGATAGCAGCACTTGTTAATAGTCAAAGTAACATTTACAGTCAAACTAAATCTAGTCATTTTGATGATATATCGATCAGCAAGTCTTATAAAGATGCATCAACCCAAGCCAGTCCTTGTGTTAGGGTAAAAATAGAAGCCTCAGAGAAGAAATTGGAAACTCTGAATGTCACTATTAAGAAATATAACTTCGTTGGTCATAGAGATATTAATCGCTGAAGCAACCAAGTTAAAGAATGATCATGAGTGTCTAGGCTCTTTAATCGGAGACGAAATGGCTATAAAAGCTAAGCTGGTCTATAACAAAACGCTTGAAAGGTTTTTTCAGTGATGCCAAGTCACAAAAATGGAATTTCCCTTTCCGACCCTTAAAACTTCCCTTTTTGGACTGAAATTTTCATAGTTTTCTAAAACACTAAAAACCATGATATTATCGTAAAACAATTACTTGGGAAGTTGTAAAACAAAAATAACAAATGTCCTGAAGAAAATAATACTTTTTTTTATCTCGCAATGATTAAAAACTAGAAACAGTATTATCAGTAATAAATGTGCATATTGTTTTGTCGCAGCATTTGTGAGATCCCCTTACTTTTACCTCCCCGAGGGTACTATGTACCCTATGACGCATTTTGGAGGCAAAGTGTTATCACTGCGTAAGCAGTTTCTTGAAATCACTGCGTTCACAGTTTCTTTGAAAATAGCCCTCTTTTGGTCATTGTATAATTTCCTATTGCGAATTGCGATTGTAAGTGATGAATTTTTGACTTATGGGACGGACCTAGAGCTGAGGGTTACGGTAAACGTCTCAACATCCAAATGACTGGGTTTCCAACAAATGTTTACGGTTTACGTCTTTAAATCAATTTTCGCTAGTATCACGCGGGGTTTGAACCTGAGTCCACCTGTTTAACAGGCGATTATTCTACCAGAGAACCACCGACGCTTCCTAGAGTGCTCAGTTATTAAATTATGAAAAGCGTTATTATTAAATATTTTGAATATTAAAATTTGCGATAGTATCGAGCGGGTTTCGATCCCGAGCCCTTCCGTTTGACAGCGGGCGTTCTACCAAACAACCACCGACGCTTGCTTCATTGAGCAGCTATCAATTTATTTAACTGTTATAACCGTAAATGTTGCGATAGTAACGAGCTGGTTTCAAAACCAAGCCCTTCTGAAAGATAGGCGGGTGTTCTACCACACGGGTGGTCGGAATACTTGCGCCACGGGTGTCCTCACCCCTGTCCCCTCGTATCCCCCCGTCGGCGTGGCCGTTACACGTATCTCACCCTGATTACTCTAATGGACGAGAGGACTGAATTGTCCCACACGTCACAATCGACTAAAAAAAATTAGCCCAGCAAAACCCCCTAACTTTCAATACGTGAAAGAATAAGGGCGAAAAGTAAAACTCGCAAACATTCAATACGCGAAAGAAAACCGACAAATAATACGGTTCGCGAAAAGCAAAACTCGAAAGAATACCGAAAAATAATACGGTAAAGAATACGGGCGAAAAGCCAAACTCGTTAACTTTCAATTCGCGAAAGAAAACCGAATAGTAATATGGTACGTGAAATCAAAACTCGAAAGAATACCGAAAAATAATACGGTAAAGAATACGGGCGAAAATCAAAACTCGCTTACTTGCAAAACTCGAAAGAATACCGAAAAATAATACGGTAAAGAATACGGGCGAAAATCAAAACTCGCTTACTTGCAAAACTCGAAAGAATACCGAAAAATAATACGGTAAAAATAATTGTTGGTTGGGGGACTAATTAGCGGCTGCGGGAGGGCAAAAACGAAGGGGGACAACCGGAACGGGTTCAAGAGAGAGCGAGAGACCGAGAGCGAGGGGGGAGAACACTTAAGAGACGGTCGTCTATCGGTCCACGGAAGCCAAAAACACACAAACACACAAACATTGAGGATTATATATAAGATTTTTTTAAGCGTATTTACTTCTTCCGCGAAATGGTTCATTTTTGAAGGAATGTTTGTGTCGTTTGTCCCTATGTATATAGGGATTGAAGTGTATTTGGTTCACGTACAGTGTAGTCCGCTGCCTCCGCTGCCGCTGCCGCCGCCGTTCGTTCGATTACTCTCGATCGGTTTGCAATACAAAATCAAACGATACGTCGCGTCGGTCGATTAGACTTAGAAGACCCTCGTCGCCATTGCCAATTATTTTTGAATCGGGTGCTAAGAAGTTGGTCATTTGCCAATTTAGTGGACCCCCACGGGGCCATGCTTCTTGGCGATTAAAATTGGAACGGATTTCGCTTTCTTACTCTTAAACCGTTTGCGTTACAAAAACACCAAATATGCCAATCGATGGGGACTATTAAAACCTAGCTGCCACTGTTAACAATTTTGAAATTGAAAAACAAGAATATGGTCATTTGCACTTTCCAATGGGACAGAATCCAAATTTCATCGAATTTCGAATTTCCCCCAACACCCAAGATAAACCAGATAGCTCTTATAGAGGTATCAATTAGGTGTTACTAGACTTTTATTTATTTCACGTGTTTTATCTGTTCTAAAATTCACGTTTTCTACTATTTTGGTTTTGCTATACACCGTGGTTGTTGGTGAATAAGAAAGGCGTTGTAATGATTTTTTTCTTTCAATTTATTAGTCTGATTTGATACGATTTTTTTGCACAGGGTGAATGTTGTATATCGGGCTGTGATTATTTACTATGTTGTAGACCTTATGGAAATTCTGATACAAATATTGATACAGGGTTAATGTTTTCTATCGGGTTTGATTATTTACTGTGTTGGACATTTTCTGGTGCAAATCTTCATACTGTAATGGAATATATTGCTCTTTCGTTAAGTTTTCTTAGTAACAATTATCCCACTCACGCTTCTCCCCCCTTAAGTTTCGTTTAAAATATCTTTCCTGAGTTTGAATGCTGGTCGTTCTTTCTGACGATTGTTATATTGTCAATTGGCCTCCGCGAAGGTGCCCCCAGGCACTGTAGCAGAGTCGTCCCTAAATTGGTTTAGAATACTAGTGCGCAATAGTCTCTATTCCCCGACCCCGTTTTTGTCGTTGGTCCGATGGTTCTACCCTGTTTTTCTTTTGAGGCATTGTCATAAGCCGCCCGTTCCCAAATGTTAGTCCCATAAAGGTTCTTATTTTCATTATACATTTCGAACTCTGAATCCAAGAATCGAGAATTTCCATAAAACCAGGAATGTGTGCATCGGTATCGATGCTTTCATGTTAAAGTATTTTTTTTGTTATATTACTTTTAAAAATTGAATGTGTCAAAATTAAAGTGGTTATTTATTTTTATTTATGGTCCCTGATCTTGGATCTTGCGCGAGGTGTGCTAGCCTTACCGACTTCCAGCGAATGTGTCCCGACCTCTGACCCTGGGGGTAAGCCTAACGCCGGGATGGCCGTCTCTTCTATTTTTGAGACTGGCGTCTTCAACAACCGAACTCGATTGAAAGCCTTATATTGGTGAAATCACAACACACTGGACTCTGGACATCTCCGACTCTACTATGTACAACTCTATCGACTTTCAGGAATTCAGGTGGGACCCTTACTGTTTCAAGTGTATCGCTCCTTGCTTACCGCCCCTGAGGTTTCGCCCTTCTACGTTCATTTTTCCAGATCAGTGGTGTGTCTTCTGCCCAAGTTGGGCGATTTGCGGAACCTTAAGAATTGGCGTCCGCTTTCACTTACCAATTGCGACTACAAAATATTCGCTAAAGTATTGTCGCGTCGTCTATCCGCGGTCTTTCCTAGTATAATTTCCCCGTCTCAGGCGTATGCTGTTCCTTCCCGCTCAATTTTTGACAATCTACATGTACTTCGCGACCTTATTGATTTAGCTTCTTTGAATGATGAGCCCCTTGCCTTAATCAGTGTTGACCAGGAAAAGGCGTTTGATCGTGTTCGACACGATTATTTGTTCTCTGTTATGGCAGCATTTGGTTTTCCTACGTCCTTCATTTCGGCAATCTCCCTTTTGTATTCCGGCGCTTTATTTCACGTCAAGGTCACCTCTGCCTTGACTCCGGGAGTTCCTTTTCAGCGGGGCATTAGACAAGGTTGTCCTTTGTCTGGACAGCTGTACTCTCTAGCTCTCGATCCCTTACTTCGGCTTTTGGATTGTCGGCTTGCGCGCCCTTTAGCGATCCCCGCGTACCAGCGTCTCACTCATTTTGCATATGCCGACGACCTCACTGGCGCTATTCGTTCTAATGCGGAATTTTCGATTTTCGCTGACTGTTTAGCTACCTTTTCGGCTGCCGCTGGCGCTGTCGTCAACTGTCACAAATCTCGCGGTCTTTGGTGTGGCGCTTGGGTGCGTCGCGTTGACGCCCCCCTCAGTTACACGTGGGTCTCTGATGGCTGTCGGTTTTTGGGCGTTTATCTTGGCAATACCCCGGGTTATTTGCTTCGGAACTGGTCCGATTTAGAGGAGCGCCTCTTGCGGGTCCTCGCTTCTTGGCGCTCTTTGCGAAGTTGCTGCTCCATTTTTGGCCGAGTTCTTATTGCCAACCAACTTGCTGCTAGCGTTCTTTGGCATCGCTTAAAGGTCCTCAACCCTCCCCCTTCCTTTTGCGTGAAAATACAGTCCCATTTAATGAAATTTGTTTGGGGCCCTATGCACTGGGTCTCCTCTTCACATTGTTCTCTTTTGCCACGTGACGGGGGTTTGAAACTGGTCTCGGTTTCCAATCAAGTTTCCGGCTTCCGGTTAGCTTTCGCGTTCTCTGTTTGGGGACTTCTCTCCCGAGCGCCCTCTATTTGCTACGGCCGCCGCGTTTCTTTCGACTGACGTCACTACTTGCCTTGCCCATTTCTTTTCCCACCTTCTGCCTCCGGCCCGTTGTGTGTCCAATTATTACGTGTCTGTTTCGCGCACTTTCTCGGCTGTACCAGTTGGTATATCCTTGACTGATTGCTCTGTGGGTGTTCTTTCTCGCATCCCTGTTTTTCATAATCCTGCCGTTCGTGGTGTGGACGGTACTCCACTTTCTGGGTCGGCTTATACGCGGTTTTTGCAGATTGGAGCAGTGACTGTGTCCTCTTTTCTGGATCCAATAAGTTTATGGTGGACTACTGCTTGTAGCCTTTTTGGTGATCTCAATCCTCCTTCTTGTAGTCAGACTGTGGCTTTCTACACGATCTGTGCTGGTATCGCGCGCTCTTTTCCAGACGTTTTCGATCAGTCCGGTGTCCGTTCGTCTTACGTCTTTGGCGATAAACCCTCCCCGAATTTTGTACTCCGACACCCACGCTTCAACCATCCACCAATAAAAGTGTATGCTACGTCCCTCGCTCAGTCCTCTTACCGTTACTTCACGTTTGCCCTGGGGCCTCCACGTTCTGCCTTTGTTCCGGAACGTCTCACTCTCCCTAATCGCTCCATTATTTGGCAGATTGATAATCTTAGTCGACTGTCATCCAAACTTGAATGCGCCACTCAGTGGAGGTTCCTCCAGGGGGCTTTACCAGTCCCGTCCCGCGTGTTTCATTTTGCTGAAGCTGACCTGTCCCCTCACTGTCCCCTCTGTCCTTGTTTGGGTACTGTTCCGCACATGTATCTGTACTGCCCTGTGGCTGAGTCATGTCTCCGGCAGGTTTTCCGTCAGTTGAATGGAGTTTTTGGTCACCGTCATGGTTTTAGTGATTATTGGTTTTTAGCGCCCCCTACCGGACATGTTTTTTGTAATTTTGCATTTGTCCTGTTGAAGGACGTGATCTATCGTTTCTGGCTCGATTTTCGGACGAGTCAAGTACATCCCTCATTTGACCAGGTTGCCAGCCTGGTTTTTAATAGGTTTCGTGGTCGCCTCGTAAATCGCACTCGCAACGCTTACGATTGGGCCGCCCGTCACGGGCAGGTACGTGCTTTTTTTTACCGCTGGGGCTTAACCCCACCAACATTACATGCAATAATTAATTAATTTTTAACTTTAAAATGTGTTTTTGGTATTTGTTTTTAAAGGTCATATGATGTACATATACTGTTGATTGTTCCTTGTCTAAGAACCTCGACGCCAACTCTAACTTTGTGCGGTCCGCGATAACCGGAGCCAGCGATCCTCCATCTCGACGGACTACCTCGTTGGACGCTGCCTTAATTTCACTTGAGTATAATTTTAATTCATAATGGTGATTCATCGCTACTTCCGCGTTAACCACAAACTATGGTTAGCGGTGCGCAATCGGGGTATAAGCCGATAATGCGGTTCCCAAAAATTTTCAATAATTATTCTATTTTAATATTTTGGTCAAGTTACCATTTTTATATGCCTCTGACATTAACCCTACGGGTTAATTTGTTATGTATTTCAGTGTATTACCTTGTGTATTACCTTACAAGTGTATAAAAACTTGTCGAGGTTAACGGTAATAGTTAGTGTAGGGAGCTGTTGGCTAGATCTCGTGGCATGCAGGGCTTGCCACCACCCTCCTACGCATTGTAACCCGGCCACCTTAATTAATGGCTTAAAAAGTCGCTTGATGACTTAGGCCAAAGGTGGTGCCCTGGGTATTAGCCTAGCCTAGCCTAGCTGAACCTTTTCACGGCCTTTGCGCCATTTCTTGTTTTGTTTAATGAAATTATATTCTGGAGTCAACTATTAAATTTTACCTATGGCAATTCTCAATGAATAGTTTTATTTCCTTCGTAGTTAAGCCGAAACACGTCCCTAAGATTTTTGAGCCAAGTAAAAGTTATTAACTCGCTAACCCCAATAGTGTCAGTTATGCGAGTACCCGGAGCATCAATAAATTGATAATGGGATAAAAATCCCGTTACAATACAGGGTGAATGTTTTATTCGGACTGTGATTTTTGAAATCTGGGTCAGGGTGAATGTTTTATATCGGACTGTGGTTTTGAAATCTAGGACATTTAATAGTCTGATTCGATACGATTTTTTTGCACAGGGTGAATGTTTTATATCGGGCTGTAATTATTTACTGTTTTGTGGACTTTATGGAAATTCTGGTGCTAATTTTGATCAGGGTGAATGTTTATATCGGTCTGTGATTATTTACTAAGTTAGACGCTTTCTGGGCGAATTTTGATACAGGGTGAATGCTTTATTCGGACTGAGATTTTGCAAATCTGGAACGGGGGAGAATGTTTTATTCGGACTGTGAGGATTAATACAGCAGCGGGATGGTGTGTACCAGAGGTGGGCAAAAGATGTGAGTGTTCATAAATAAATAATATCGCTTAAAGATTAAGATAAAAAATCTTATCCTTATCACGTTTACTCAAAAAGTAAGCCAACAAAAATATATTTTACTAAGCTTGCTAACAGCGAAAACTACAATACTCCTAAAAGTTCGCGTGAACATGAGTAGCCAATTCTTAAGAGAGGGTTTTTAATGCGAGCGAGAGGCATGTCGCTCTGGGGCGTGTCGCTCTCGTTACGCAGAGCGTGTTCTCTCTAACCTCAGCTTGACTTTGGGCTTGACTTGTAACAACAATATTATACACTTATATATCCATTTTTAGCCTCTCCACTCTGGTTATAGTGGGATTGTTAGCCTCACCCCTCTTGTAATAGAGGAATTGTTAGCCACACCCGTCTTGTTACAGAGGGATTGTTAGCCGCACCCCTTTTGTTATAGAGGGATTTTTAGCCTCACCCCTCTTTTTATAGAGGGATTGTTAGCCTCACCCCTCTTGTAATAGAGGAATTATTAGGCCTCACCCCTCTTGTTATAGAGGAATTGTTAGCCTCACCCCTTTTGGTAATGAGGGATTGTTATAGAGGAATTAAATCAGATATTTTCACTCTTACGGTGTTCGGTGTAATTAACGGTGTCGTTAGCGGTGAGCTAGCTCCGAAAGGACTTACGTCGTTAGTGAAAAGTCGATTGCTCCTCAAAGGCACTCAATAAAAATATAATTTATACGTCCCTCGATTGGTATTATTTTCCCCTGTATAACTACGCCAAAGCAGCGCCGTTGTTATTAATCGTAGTAGTTTCCGTCCTCCATAAGCAAAAGTTACTTCGAGGTCGGGGAGTGCTCGTCAACGGCACTCGATAAGAAATTTATTGAAACGTCGTTTGCTTACAACGATTACACGAATATTCACGAAGATCACGCGTGGTTACGCAATTAGTTAATCTCGTGAATGTATTATATTTGGGCTTTGATTATAAACTCTGTTTGGGACCCTTTGCTATGAAATTTTATTCAGGGTGAATGTTTAATGTCGGACTGTATTCTATGATGAGTACTTCCAACCGCAAATTTTGGGACAGGGTTAATTTTTTATATCGGGCTGTGATTATTAACAATGTTTGAGACTTTTTAATGCGAATTTATATACAGGGTGAATAGTTTGTGTTGAACTGTATTGCAATTGAGTAGTCTCATTTGATACGATTTTTTTGGAAGTAAGTGAATGTTCTATATCCGGCTGTGATTATATATTATGTTTGGTATTTTTTGGTGTGACTTTTTGTACAGGGTTAATGTATTATGTAAGACTATTTTCTTAAAAAATCAGCGGGATTGTGTGTACGGAAATGTCCGTGACATCTTGTTCATGTACTCCATGAGGTATATTTCGAGACATAACTTGCAACTAGGAACACTCTTTTCTCTCTCTTTCTCACGGGATGCCGAAAAATATTGATAGGAAAATTTTAAATATTTCTAGAAATTGTATTTAGATTTTGTTTCGGTTTAACGCCTTATATGTATTTAATAAATAACAAGACAGAGCGCGATTTGAAAATGCAATAAGAATCTCACTCCCGGCGATACTTCTGCCGTTCGGGTTTCGCGCTAAAACGTATAGGAAATAGTTACTTTTGAGGTGGTTTTATTTATAATTAATAGGAAGCTAGCTCGTGGTTGTGGCGTATTTTGGATGGCATGGTACAACTATGAACCACCAAGCGAATTTTAAAGCGGTAGTAGAAATTATTTACCTGGACAACCGTGCGCGAGATATACGGCCATGACCGACTACCATCTCGCGCACGGTCAACACCGTGGATACATAGAATCATTTCGACTGTTGTTTCAAATGTAGCTTTTGGTTTCATGGTAGTATCATGTTATCTAAAATACACCACACTAACGAGCGAGTTTCCTATTGATTATAGAAAACAACTTCAAAGTAACTATGTCCTTTAATTTTTTGCGCGAAACTCGAACAGCATAATTCTGATGGTACTTCTACCGTTGATGAAAGTCCAAGTATCATCATCGACGGTCTTAGTACCACCATTGACGGTTCAAGTACCATCATCGACGGTTCAAGTACCATCATCGACGGTCCAAGTACCATCATAGAGGGTCCAAGTACCATAATCGACGGTCCAAGTACCATCATCGACGGTCCAAGTACCATCGTCGACGGTTCAAGTACCATCATCGACGGTTCAAGTACCATCATCGACGGTGCAAGTAGCATCATCGACGGTGCAAGTAGCATCATCGACGGTGCGAGTACATCACCGACGGTGTGAGTACCATCATCGACGGTTCCAGTACCATCATCGACGGTTCCAGTACCATCATCGACGATGCAAGTACATCACCGACGGTTGAAGTACCATCATCGACGGTCCAAGTACCATCATAGACGGTCCAAGTACCATCGTCGACGGTTCAAGTACCATCATCGACGGTTCAAGTACCATCATCGACGGTGCAAGTTGCATCATCGACGGTGCAAGTTGCATCATCGACGGTGCGAGTACCATCATCGACGGTGCGAGTACATCACCGACGGTGTGAGTACCATCATCGACGGTTCCAGTACCATCATCGACGATGCAAGTACATCACCGACGGTTCAAGTACCATCATCGACGGTGCAAGTTGCATCATCGACGGTGCGAGTACCATCATCGACGGTGCGAGTACATCACCGACGGTGTGAGTACCATCATCGACGGTTCCAGTACCATCATCGACGGTTCCAGTACCATCATCGACGATGCAAGTACATCACCGACGGTTCAAGTACCATCATCGACGGTCCCAGTACCATCATAGACGGTCCAAGTACCATCATCGACGGTCCAAGTACCATCGTCGACGGTTCAAGTACCATCATCGACGGTTCAAGTACCATCATCGACGGTGCAAGTTGCATCATCGACGGTGCAAGTTGCATCATCGACGGTGCGAGTACCATCATCGACGGTGCGAGTACATCACCGACGGTGTGAGTACCATCATCGACGGTTCCAGTACCATCATCGACGATGCAAGTACATCACCGACGGTTCAAGTACCATCATCGACGGTGCAAGTTGCATCATCGACGGTGCGAGTACCATCATCGACGGTGCGAGTACATCACCGACGGTGTGAGTACCATCATCGACGGTTCCAGTACCATCATCGACGGTTCCAGTACCATCATCGACGATGCAAGTACATCACCGACGGTTCAAGTACCATCATCGACGGTCCCAGTACCATCATAGACGGTCCAAGTACCATCATCGACGGTCCAAGTACCATCGTCGACGGTTCAAGTACCATCATCGACGGTTCAAGTACCATCATCGACCGTGCAAGTAGCATCATCGACGGTGCGAGTACCGTCATCGACGGTGCGAGTACCATCATCGACGGTGCGAGTACCATCATCGACGGTGCGAGTACCATCATCGACGGTGCGAGTACATCACCGACGGTGTGAGTACCATCATCGACGGATCCAGTACCATCATCGACGGTTCCAGTACCATCATCGACGATGCAAGTACATCACTGACGGTGCAAGTACCATCATCGACGGTGTGAGTACCATCATCGACAATTCACAATATTTAGGTCCAAAAATGTCTTGCTACACCACTGACTGAAAACCTAGTATATTAGAAGCTTAAAATAAGGCAGTTCCTTTTAGACTGTGATAAAGCAGTCCGTAACTAATGCAAAAGCATAAATGTGTTGGATATAAAATTCAAAGGTTCATATGTTTAATTGTACTACCTTGTGTTTTACGCTTTTTTAAACGCATATTTGGTGAACATTATGAAGACGTAAATTGGTAAGCCGACCCAGACGCCGATTTACCGGCTCCGAGAAGAATAGGAGATAACAACATTTTTCTCTGTTCGCGAAAAAACACTCGCCGTTTTAAAAATTGTAACTTGTGAACGCTTTGTCAAAATGATTGGAATCGACCTTTCTCGGCGCCGAAAGCACTAAAAAAGAAAAAGAATAAGCTCGCGAATTTAAGAGAACAAAGCGTCTCTTCGCTTAGAGCGAACCAGCCCAGAGCGAGATACCCCTTGCTCTCATGGAATTCGCTCTGTTAGAGGTAGCTGGGGGCGACTCGTGTCTTCTGCGCGTTTGCTCTAAAATCAAGCATCTATTAACAACTTGAACACTCACACGTTCGAGAGTAATCACATCTTTTGCCCATCTCTGGTTATTATATATTTTTCTATTCGTTATTTTGGCTCTTAAGTATGATCGATTGGGTTATTATTATAAATTTTTCTATTGGTTATTTTTTCTTTTTGCTTACTTTACTCGAACTTCGTTATTTATTTTACGTGTTTTCTTATGGGCTTTAAATGTGTGATACATTTTCATTAATGGGGTTACGTTGGTTTTATTTTGAGATATGCGCTGTTGTTTAGCCTTCACTATTCAACTACTCAGTTAAGGTTTTTTTGTGTGCGTTATAAGCCGGGAATTGTTACCGGTAAGGTGTGTTTTTGGTTTTTTCTACTATAATTTTCATTACCGTGGGTATAGGGATTGACATTTTCTGAATTTCTAAGTATTTGAATTACCATTACCTTGTTGTATGATTGCGTTATTTTTACATATTTTTATTGCATACTTCTTCGAATACAATGTTTATTACTGTGGTTATTTAAATTTTTCTTGATTCCTAAGTATTTTAATGAACTCGTTACTTGGTTGGGTTATTATGATATATTTCTCTAATGGTTATTTTTCGTATTTTATTTTGTCTGTCGAAAGTGTTGTTAATGTGGGGGATAATTATGGTCTAAGATTTTTTATTTGCATGGATTTCTGTTTGTTTCAGGGTATGAATAGTGTAACATGTCCGGTTTTAGTGTTTACGTAATTCCGTGCTTATTTGCGAAATAAGAAAAAAAATCTCCGAATACAGCGAAACAATTAAAAGGGTCCATTACGGACAATAACAGCTCGGCTACATACTTTAAAATAATACAATGGTTTCGGAGTGCATGGTTGGACAGCAAACAATGCTTCTAAGAATAATCTTTTCCATTGTTAGTTAACGATTTTTTACGCAATTAAAATTTTCGTCCATTAGAATGTCGCGTGAACGGATGGAGAATGGATTTGAGGCTAGCTTAATTGCAATCAAACAAGCTCAATGTTGAAGCAATATTGATCGCCATTCAAATAGTTTTACTAACGTTTCAAGCGTGAGTTTACTTAGAGTTAAATGATATTAGATACGGTATTTCCATAAGTACCTACTTTGTTGAAAATTCGTTCTGAAGTTCAAATATAAAATTCAGTGCAATGTGTTCCCAGTGAAAATAATCTGAGGGTTTTTATCTATGATCTAGATTAGTCAGAAGATATATATGAAAATACAAGACTTTTTAATGTAAGTAGGAGCTCATCAAAATAAATGTATTTAACTTGAGAGGTTTATTTCCGAGACGCGTAAAATTGGAACCATTTTCAATGTTTGAGCATTGGTTTCACCCCCGTTTTTGAATAAGTAGTATAAAAATGAGCATATGTGACCATAGGGTATCGATATATTCAGTATAAGTATTGACGGGGTATTGATTTCCCGTAGGGTATTGAACGGGTATCATGGGTGTCGACTGAGGTCGACTGGTGTTCGACGGTAATCGGAAGATAAAATATGTTTTTACACAAATGGACGGGATTTCAATTGCTCTCGGCGGAGATAATATTTTTTGATCCGAGTATATGAGTGTGGTATCGTTTAACGGGCTTTTGACGGTTATCGATGGCTGTCGACGGAGATACGAATTATTTATGGGTACCATAAGTGGGGTATCGTGTGACGGGATTTGACGGCAGATAAATGTTTTTTTTTTAAAGTGAGCGCAGTGAGTGGGGTATCGAAGTATTATTTTTCTATAAATTAGATTATTAATATTAAAGGTAAATTTTTAGAAGAAATTAAACTGGTTTAAGGTTTCCTGAAGTGAAAAAACTAAGGAATGGTATGATTAACATTTTAGCGCATGATAGTGTAATGGATCGTGCAAAGTGCAAATTATTGTAAGAAAGACGTACACTCAGCCAAGTTTTCTTATCATTAAGGATTCCACCAATCACCACAGAGATACGACAGAAATCTAAGTATTATATATCTTTGCTCAAAACGAGTGTTTATGCATCCAAATTATATGACGATTTATCATGCATATTCGAAGTTAATTTTCTTAGAGCATGTAACAATTACATCGTAAAAGAACTAGCGTTTATCGTTGTAGAAACTGGAGAAAATGGTGTTCTCTTCAAAACCACCCTTCCCTTACACCGAACTGACAAGGAGAGTACCCGAGGTGCGTATTGCCGATTTAGTTCAAAGTCGGCCGTAATGTGGACCTGTATGAGATATGAAATTTCCCAAAAGGAGACGTTGCACTACCCATTCGATTTGCCATGGCAACCGAAAATGTTTTGGACCACTTACAACCAAAATAAGATTTTTCCCTTATTTTCCCCAAAATTTGTTACAAATTTACCCTAAAAATGTTTCAATTTACCCAAACTTGATGAAATTTACCTAAATGTGGTCCAAATTACGCCCTGTGAAACCGAGAAAATCCCATGCTTTTTTAAATGGAGATTTTATCGTTTTAAGTGATCAAAAACATGTTCGGTTGCTATAGCAAAATGAATCGGTAGTGCAACGTCTCCTTTTGGGAAATTTCATATCTCATATAGGTCTACATTACGGCCGACTTTGAACGAAATCGGCAATAAACACCTCGGGTACTCTCCTTGTGAGTCTAAAAGACAGAAAGCTCCTCGATTCCCCGGAGTATTTATGGATTACATTGGAATGAAGGAGAGTTCGTAATTGAAGCTATATCTGATATACTGTCCTCTAATACGGTTAAGGCATCAGTGTTTTACACGAAAGGACTGGAGAAATCCCAATTTCTTTCAAAATGTCCCGGTTAAGAAGTTATATACGTTGAAAATCTAAGGTGTCCAAAATTTAATCAATAAGAGGGAGATTCGTTTCCGATGCTGTGCCAATACGACTATAATACTGAAAAGAAGAGTTCTTTATTTAAAGCATACAGAGTTTCTCAATGTAAAAATAACTTGTGATAACAAATCTAATATTTTTGTAGAAAAAAAAACATTATCGGTGAAGCGTTTATTTATATCTTAAATACTTTTGTTGTAAGGGGGTATTTAGAAACAGAAGATTAATGAATAGTTAGGTTCAGAGATTAAGAAGTGCAAAATACACGTATAAAAAGGCCAATTATCTATATAAGAACATGGAGAGTTGAGTCGGCCTTTGAAGGATGTAAGCAAAGATAATCTAGACGTGTAAAGTGGTTTACAAATTTCGTTTTTAACGCCTTCTGTCGTGAAAGTATTTAAAATCATAAGTGGATAGCGGGAAATTTAAATTTTAATAAAAGCTTTAAAGATTTCCTTAGGTTTCTTGGTGTATTCACGGAGGAATTACTCCATCGCGTATTATAAACCTTAAACATTATTTAAACTTAATTTAAGGAAAAAGTTGATATTCAAAATATTAAATGAGTTTATTTACAATGAGATCATTTAGAAACAATTATTTTAAACCTGCTATAATTTGGATAATTTTATATCTTTAGAGTCTTTTTTAAGTTTCGTTGATTCAGAATGGTCTTGCTTCTTATTCAATTTCTTTTTCGTGTCATTTTCTCTCTTTTTCCCCTCTTTCTCTTCAAAAGTGGTCTGGTTCTTCAGACCAACGTTATGGTGTAATCTTAAACGGATATATAGTTTTACAATTTCCACTTTTGGCAATTTGTTAGGTTATTGTTGTTTGATTGACTTGTTTCCTTCTTGCGGACGAAATGCTTTCAGAACCGCGAGGAATTCTCTAGTTCGAGTGATTTTCTTACGTTCTTAAGTCAGCGCTGATATACAAGTTTCATATTTACGGTGAATCTACTAAGTACCATTTATAATTTATAATAAAGAATTAGTGTATGAAATTTCTTTAGTCCCATCTAAATCAGAAAAACGTTGAACGTCGTAGTTGTGGTTGATTACCGTACTGAGATTGTTATATCAGCACTGTAGTTGTGTTCGACTGCTTCTGGGAGGCTGAAGTAGGAGTCGGAAGTGCTTGTTGCGATTAGTTATGAGATGTAGACGGTCTGTTCGGTGAACCGTGGTTGCTCGTAGTTACTCGACACGAGGTTTGATTTCCGTCTACGAATGTTGAGGATGTTGGTGTAGATCTGCAAAGTTGTTGATTATGAATTCTGATATTTGAGCGGTGAATTGGACTTGAGAAATTCTGAGCTGGTTTGGTTGTTATTGAGATCATTTTCGTACGTTCGGAATTGCTTGCGGATTTTAACGGTTGGTTTTTGCGTTGCTGATTATAGTCTTCACTAGCTGCTTCCTCGTCGTTGTGCTTTCCCTCCCTTATGCGTATTTGATTTCTATGACGTATCACTATTGCACTGTCAAAACGCTTCACGCTGACAATCATGTTTCCTAGTAGCTTAACGATATGACCAGGAAGCCATTTAACTCCGCGACCGAAATTGCGAGCGAACACGGTCTGAGAGACGCTGTATTCTTCTCTGGAAAAGCGGACGTTCGTTGGAAACGACGGGACCGTTGTTGAAGGTTGGGTTTGTTGAGGCCGGAATAAATCACATAAGTTCCGATGGAGAAGGTCCTCCGTGGATAGGGGTTCTTCTGTAGTTCAATAAGAAGCGCGATACGTGAAAGTGCAAAGAACCGTCTTTGTAATGTTCTAAACCATCTTCGACGAGCTGGATTTCGGGTGACGAACCGCCAGATATCTTTTTGAGTGTCGTCCTAACCGTTCTCACCGACCTTTCAGCTTGGCTGTTGGATGCTGGATGGTACGGCGCGGTTGTCTTGCGCGTAATTCCATTCATTTCATTAAATCATCGAAAGTAAAACAGCTACCGTTATCGCTTACAAGAGTGTCCATGATACCAAAGCGAGTTATATGTTGTCGTAAACAGTCGATAACGGTGGCAGCCGAGGTATTTTTTGTTACATCAACTTCGAGCCATTAAGAAGCGGTATTAAAAGATACTGTTTCTCGATGGGACCCGCGACTTATGCTTGGCGTTTATTGGTGCATTTTCCACGTGAAGCAACAGTACCAATTTGGTAGGTAAAGGTGTTTCCGCGTCAGGGACTTGCAATGGTAGACGGCTAAGCGCCTCTGAATTACCATGGTGAATTTCCTTCTTGGGAATAATTCTGTAGTTGTAGGCGGACAAAACGAGAGCCCATCGTTGCAATCTGGTGGCTGCCATTGACGGCACGGGTTTGTTCTCGTTGAAAATCGCGACCAATGGTTTATGGTCGGTGACCAGAGTGAAAGATTTTCCCAAAGGTAGTCATGGAAACGGGTAACTCCAAAAACAATCGACAGTGCCTCTCTCTCGATTTGGGTATAATTCTTTTCTGTTGAGGTGAGTATCCGAGAGGCAAATGAAATTGGGCGTTCCTCGCCATCAATGCGGAGTGAAATGACTGCCCCTAATCCAAACGGCACGCTAAAATTATTTCTTTGTTCGGATCAAATAGTACCAACAAATCGGTAGATTGGCTTGTTTTGCGGCTTCAAAAGTGCGTTGGTGTAGTGCAGTGCATTCCCATTTTACAGATTTCGCTAAAAGATTGTAGAACGGATTCAACAGAGTTGAAGAATTAGGGATGAAACGAGCAATAATTATTTATCAGGCCGATAAACGATCGCAGTTCATCTACATTCTTAGGAGTAGGTGGGTGTCGAATGGCTGATAGTTTCTCGGTTTGTGGGTGGAGTCCGTCCTTGTCGAGGCGATATCCCAAAATATCAACAGCGTCAACATTGAACTGGCATTTCTCCTTGTTCAGTTTGAGACCTGACTATTCGATTGTGTCCAATACGCTGTCTAATTTCGTCAAATGTTCATCAGAATATCTTTCACTGATAATGATATCGTCTTGAAAAGGTAGGGTTTTTGGATGAACTTGGAGAACAATTTCAATATGTTTTTGAAAGATTGCGGAAGCACTGGCAATTCCGAATGGTAAGAAATTGAACTGCTAAAGGCCTTTAGGCGAGTTCACAGCTAGATATTTTCGCTCCATCGAGTTCCAATTGATTATACGCGTTGCGCATATCCAAACGTGCAAAAACTGTGCACCCTGATAGTTTGGCAAATATGTCATCCACTTTTGGAATTGGTTATTGATCGACATCTATAATTTTGTTGGTTGTGACCTTATAGTCTCCGCACAATCGGATGGTGCCATTTCCTTTTAAAATAGGTACGATTGGATTCGCAAACTCAGCAGACGGAATAGTACTTATAACATTTTCGATTTCCAATCGTGCAATTTCAGCATTCACCTTTTCCTCGCGGACACGAATCTTGACCTTTACTTTTTTCAAACGCCTTTTTCCTGGCGAAAATACACGTTCGTGTTTTTCTAGAATGAATTTCAAAAGGTCTGGGGTAACTTTGCCGGGGCCAACAGAGTTATATGGTCTTGGGATAATATTGAAGTCAGAAAAGATCCATTCGCGGCCATTGAGGGTTGGGCCTTGTCCACGGTAGAAAACCATTGGTAGGAAAAGGGTGACTCCATTGTATTGTACTTGAACGACTGCTGGTCCTAGAACTTCAACTGAGTGACCGGAGAAAGACGATAAAATCAGAGGACTCTTGTCCAATTATTTATTTTTATTCATAACCGCAAATTATACAAAAAATATACGAAAACACCGATTATTTTTCCATGTTAAATCGTTGTTTATTCGTATAAAATGTTCATAAAAAAACAATTAACCCAACTTTTTATGGTTAATTGAAATTTTGACGGTTAATTTATTTGTTCCGCCGACCTCTACCCAGGTTGGGCAGTTTGTTTTTTACACTTTAAGGAACAAGGGTATGGGCGGAGCCAGTGTCCAATTCAAAAAGGAGTGATACTTGGTTGACTAAGCATGACACTTTAATTGGATCTAGTATTAGTGAATTGTTTTTTCACGGTGTTAATTTGGCTTCTTAACATAATACTTTCGTTAATATGGAAAATGTCGTATTCTGATGAATTCTCAACGTGTGACAGGTGGTTAGTTTCCCTATTTTGACTACCTTGTCGGTGGTTATCTTATCTTTTCCTATGTGATTAGCTTTCTGTCTATTATTTCTGTTGTAGGAATTAGAACGACGGTCGAAATTATTACAATTGCCCTTGTTACTATTCTGATGTTTTTGTGGCGGTGTACGGCGTCCTTCGTGATATGCTTTTCCTATGTGCCCAATTTTGTGACAAACATAGCATTATCCTGTACGAAAACTGCATTCCCATTCTGGATGTGTAGTTCCGAGACATCGAAGGCATTTCATTTGGTGGTGACCGCTTCTCACTTTCTGGGACTGAGGTCTGGTTTTATTACTCACTGCAGTTGGCTGGTTCACCGGCTTGTTGGCTTTCTTACTGTGACTGTTACGCTGTCGATGAGAAATTTTGTTCACAGATGCAGAGTGATTATCATCGGGCTTGTGACGCTTTATAACGGAAGCATCTCGCTCCACAGACTCCATTGACTGGGCAATGGCGATGGCCTTCTGAGCCAATAATGTTTTACGTATTTTGTCATCATATATTCCAAAAACTAAACGATCACGTAAATACATATGCAAATTAGCGTCAAAATCGCAAAATTCTGATAATTTGCGAATGGTAGAATTAAACTTGCAATTGACTCACCTGGTTCTTGATTTCTATGGTCAAATTTGCTTCTCTCGACTAGTTCAGATGGTACGGGGTCAAAATGTGATGTCAGTTGCATAATCAATTTATCGTAAGTCTTGTCTGTAGGCTTTGCTGGTGATATCAGACTGCGGAGGAGAGTGTAAGTATTCGCTCCCAACACTGTTAATAATACCGCCATTTTCTTGATTTTGATGGCATCATTTTTTGCTTGATCAGCGGTTTGGGTGGCTGCAGCTACTAGTATCTCTACAGTGTCATTGGCAATAAAATGTTATTCTAAACGTTCGGCATATATAGTCCATTGAGTCTTGGAATCGTCAAATTCAGGAAACTGTGCCACTGTATTAGCCATGGTCATTAAATTACAGATCGCTCGGAATAAAATGCTGGCTACAGTTGCTATTGTCTGGAACAAAGGCTTCAGCACGAGGCCGATAACTCGTTAAAGCGCAAAGAAACTAATTCCTTTTCGTCAGCATTTTGTTAAGTTTTATACTACTTCATTAATGACTCGATGGGTGACTAAATAATAATGTATTAACTGTCTTGTTAATACGTAAATAATTACATGGTAAATTAATGAGCAATCATGTTATAGTGTGTACTCCAGAATCCCCGCGCGCATGCGCCGGATACCCGCAATAATTATCACAAGAAGCGCCAGGCTGTGGCGCCATCGCGTTACAAACATTTTTACTAGGACGCGCGCCTTATTCAAATGATAGACCCCAACATTTTTGTTCTCATAAAATGTTTCTAAAATCAAAAATAAAATTGTAGGAAAATAATCAATAAAATCTAGCCTTTGTATAAGCTCATAATATACAGAATACATCATCTAAGATTTTTTAGTTTACCAATAAATTAATATTTTTATTAATTTAAGAAGGGGGCCCAGGGTCGGCATTAAGTGCGCACATCCCAATTTGGCGACAATGCGGCAAATGGTACTACCCACAGCAATCGGCCGGATTCCGCCATCTTTCTTCTTAAGGGCGCATAGGGAAGTGCCATGAAGGACTGGGCAGAATTCCGGTGGAACGAGGCCGGCGAACATCAGGTTGCAGAGTTTGGTGATGGCCTTGAGTAGGGAGTCGCCCGCATCAGCCCCAAGTAAATCCTTGAGGTGCTGAGGGCTGAGGCAATCCAACCCGCTCGCCGAACCAGGCGGGAAGGACCAAACGGCAGCACGGACATTGGATTCCGAATCGATGAAGCTAGGGAGAGACAAGTCAACCGCTTCAAACTGATAATCTTGGTGATCAGCACCAGAGGGATGCTTGGCTTTTAAAATGTCACAGGTAGCGGAATCAATGGGAGCGAAAGAGTCTTCCGAACAGACGACGCGAACGGCACCAGAAACGTCCCCGTGGGCGAGCTTAGCTTCAACGATCTTACCGATGTCCCTTTGTTGAGAACGAACCGTACGACGGCCCGAGGACTTGCGCGAAACGGAAGGGAGAACGAGACCGTCCTGAAAACCTTCGATGTTACGCTTAACCGAGGTTGCTAAGGAGACAGGTGTACCCTCAGAAACGAAGGGGCCCTGAAAACACGCCGGAGCAAAGCAGAATAAAGCCTTCCAATTATTCTGCACGACGTTGTTAATAATGGTCGATAGAGCCGAGGCCGCAACGTGTCTGGCACCCTTAGGGTTACGACGAATAATGAATTCGGCGGGAGGACTTTAGTTCAGCAAGGACGATGACTAGGGCACCAACCCCGATATCCTCGCAACGCGACGAAGACGAAGCGACCCGAGCCTCAGCCGAGGGTTTAGAGCACGTGGTAGATCGACCATAATGACCGTTTAGAATTTTGAACGACTTCCCGCACTAAGAACAAGGCAATAGAGGGAGCTGGGAAGACATAACTGCTACTTGAGAGTGCACATGACTTGCTTTACTAGCGGAACCGAAAATATGCCAAGCAAAAGAAAGTAGTACTGGAGACTAACGCGAAAATTAACAATTGCAAGAAGAAACTGGCAGTAAGTCTCGAAAAACTAACACACGCTACGTCGAGAAGCGTCGCACATATAGCACCGTACCGTAGAAGTTTCACAAAGATACAAAATCAATATTAAAGCGGAAATAATTAAGGGAACGCGGCACACGATACCTCTATAGATAGCACCGGATATGATAAAAACGAGATGATGAAAATAAACACGGGATAATACCGGAAACCCCCACTAATTGTAAAGCAGCCAAAATTATTATGAATAAATCCTAGCTTTTCCGGCACTGTGATAATTGTTCTGAGATTATTTCAAAGAACTTCTTCTCCATGGGCATCTAATTTTGGGGAAGATGTATATCACAACCTGGAAACCGATACAAACTTAAAATTAATAACATGAACTTTGTTTGAAGAGCTTTCTAAATAATATGATGAGTCCTTACATTTGTGAAAACCGCCCTAACAAATTTGAAAAGGCACAAGTTTTATTTCATCCAACGAGTTGGCAGATTTCGAACCAAAATGTTTTATCTCAATTCTTTTCGTTTGTAGATTCTCGACGAAATTAAAGCGCAATGAAATTCGAATATGAAGCTACGGGGAAAATTCGCACTTTCACATACGTCAATGAATCACATTGGGAAGTGTTCGTGGATATGCTTGTTAATATAAAGTATGCTATGTCGGGAAAAATACTTGAAGATTTCTATAAAAATAGTACATATATAAACTTCTTGGGTGAACCCTATAACGTAAACTATCGCGTTGAAAAGTTGGTAAGGAATAAAATTTACTTGCAGTATTATTTGTGACTGTCGATCGATATTACTCGTAGAGTAAAATGGATCCACAACTGAAATTCTTGTGCAGGCGCGCGTCGTCAGATGTGTCAAGTGCCCAATCTGTTTGTTATCATCAATTAATTGCGAAAATTACAAATAAACTTCAATCTTGAAGAAATGGAATGAATATTAAAAATGCGTAATACAGTCAGGCGTTTGAGCCGAAGGTTATTTTGGAAATGAATAAATTTTTCGTTTATGCTTAAGAAACGAAGAAAAGCAGATTTTTATTTATTTTAGTAAAAAATTTTAGGCAAGATTTCCCCTGAAAAATATTCAATTAGTTGACCCATTTTGCAGATGAATAATGTATTTAAAATTTTTGGGGCATCTTTCAATTGTTATGTTTGTTTGTTTAGAAAATGAAAATTTTAAAATGAATTATGTGTAGTTTTTATAATTATATAAACGAGAGTTAAGATATGTTTACGATTATTAAAAAAATACAAATAAAATATTAAACAGAACTTGCAAAACTTTGTTCTAAAATCCTGTCAGAGCCACATTCAACAATAAAATAAAAATGGGCTTGCTTGTAAAATATTTTCAATAGATTTGTGGTTTTCTCTGTCGAAGGACGTAGTTCAGAGAAATGAATATCGTACGGTATTTTTACTTAATCACATTTTTTTAAATTAGTTTTAAAAAAGCTGAAAAGTGTAGTAGCCCCGTCGCATTGCAGCAAATTAGGAAACGGCTTAAGCGAGTTTATTTCGGTCCGTCTTCCCCTGTCTCTTTTGAAATAGCACTTAGAATCAAATGGTTTTACATTTCCATCACATGCTTATTTTGAACAAAAGGAAGTGGCTACCAAATTAGCTGGGCCCAACAAACACTCGTCGAATTCTTTAAAATTAGCTCGCGTAAAACAAGCGCATTTTGGTTTTACTTTGAAAGCGAGGCTAATCATATTAATTGCGATGATTTATTAAAATTAAAATAAAAAAATTGAAATGTACCATTAAAAGAAAATAATATTTAGTAAAAACGCGCTTTTATCTAATTATTGTTTTCAATTATTTTAATTAACCAACTCGATTTACTTAATTATATTATCGTACACATCGATTAAGATTCAAACTATTCAATAATCGTTGAGTTTATGAATTAATATTTCGGTTAACGTTAACAATTCTACGGTGATTATCACCACTAACAGTTAATATTTAAAACATATTTATATTATTTTAGAATCCAAGACTACATGGTGAATCTACATACGAGTAAGTAGTATATGACCCGAATAAAACTATTAGAAATGTCGAAAAATAGGGAACTGGAAAACTTATTTGTCGACTTGTCTATTAAGCACGACTTTTGGTGTGAAATGGAGCTTATTATTTCTCTGCGAATGTTGGAATAAATATCCGCATTAAATTTATTCGAAATTCGATTTTGTTTAAATATTGCCACAGACAAAGAAAGTCCCAAATCAAGGGTTTGTCGGTTTCGGTAGAAATTGTTATTGAAGTTGGAAAGGTCGAAATTAGTTATTTTTAGTTTAAAATGAGTACGTCTAAGTGGCCTCAAAAATAAGAGCACGATCTAGTGCAATTGCTTAGCTTGCGTATGTTGCTTACGGGACTCAAACTTAATCAATTGTCTGCTGTAGTATGAATTGACTCTGACGTAAGGAAGGTGTTATGATTATAGAATAGTCAAGCTATTGGAAGGGCATTGCAGTATGAATGACAATTTATTAAAAAATGGTTTTTCAAATACGTCAATCGTAGGGTACGCTGACAGTCGAGGCACGTCCTTAGGCCCAGGTAAACTAGCTACTTTTAATACCATTAAATAAGGTTCAAATAAGGGTTATTTCAAACACTTTATGCCATGCGAAACAATATTTTTTTTTCGAGCCGTGCCACAAATTGAGATCAATCCAGGCTCCTCTCGCTGCGAGGTGAAGTGCTAACCATTCCACCTACACACTATACAGGATCTTACGGATAAGTATGTTTAAAATTCCGGAAGTGTTGGTTCCATTGGGTAAAAAAGTCTAATGAAAATGGGAGCCTTTAAAATCGCTAATGCGGGGTTGTGTACAGTCTGTTACAAAAGTCTTCGACAAAGGAAGTTTTGGCATTTATCTTAAATTTTCTCGAAACGTGTAAACGATAGAAAAATGAAAGTCGAAGCAATTTTTTTATACTTTTTTATTTCCTTTCACGTGGAGTTGTCGTATTTTGCAAAGTGATAATAGTTACGACATTTTCGGATTCAGCGTGGTCGATTCATATTTAGAAAATGTCACTGCCATTGATCTACCACCAACGGTTGAGGAGCTATAGCCAGTTGCAATTTTCGATTCCATTTGGGAAAAACTAAAAGACGTCAAATATCACTTGTGCATTCCCCCGATAATGCAGAACGTTTCAACAACAATTAATATTGTATAGGGAAAGAGACGAGAATGCACAGAGTTTCCAAATGCCCCAAAAACGGCAGAATTGGAAAAAAATACTATAATTTAAATAATATTTGCATATTTGGTATTAAAATGAACGCCGAATTAACGGAGAACCAACATTTTTTAGATGCGCCCCCTAGCGGCGAAGTTAGCTTCCCTTTGGGAGTAAAAGGTTTTGGTTGGTGACATTCGATAGCCCGTTATGGCGTTATTAAGTAGTATTAAATTCATGTCCACGGGTTTCTTTATTTTTTGTCTACATTCAATTTTTTGTCCAGAAACCTCGTTTTCAGGCAGGTTTACACGCATTTTATTCGGAAAGGTGCAAGTACAAACCTATAATTTTTTCAAAGCCTTCTTTTAAACATCCAAATATGTCCATTGCAGAATTATGATATGTTTCCCTTCGCGGATTTTCTTGAAAGCCGAGTTTCAAAATGTGGCAATATGCGACTGAATTTCACGCCCAATTTTGGCTATATACAATACTTATTTTTATAAACTAACGTGGCCTTATTGTTTTAATGTTGCTCACAGTCTCTTACTTTCACAAGCCTACTAGCGCACGCTACAGTCGCGAGGAATACAGGTTTTTTTAGCGCGCGTGCAAATCGCTCGCGCGAAGAATATACTAATAAAGCGATGTCTTGTGACGTAAGAGCAACATTTAACCAGTTGGGCAAGACCACTTTTTATTTTATAAAATCAACTATTATATACGAAATTATATTTCGCCAAATAAATTAGTGTCACCACTATAGCTAAATCTAATATGAGCAACCTACATTATATTGGTACAAAATTAATAAATAACACTTGTAGAAATGTTATAAGTAATAAACGAATGTGAGTTTTATTCGCTTTTTAATGTAAAGAGATATTGCATACACATTTAAGCTATGTCCTCGGCCGTTAAACTCAATGAAAAATCCAACCGATCTAGATCGTGATGATTATTTTCGGTATTCGATTCGTCTTCGCTATCTATGCCTTCCCCAGAAAGATTTATAAAATTAGGGTAAGTCGGCTCCTCGGGTACCTTCAGTAAGTTGATCACTGCTTTTACAAGTGGAGTTTTCTTCTGTTTAACTGCCCTTTTTACCGGGGGAAAAGCTAGAAACTATGGGGTCGCTTGAGTCCATTGCTCGGTTAAATACGTCCCTCAAATTATCGACATGATAAATTTTCCTGGAATGCATTTCCCTGTCACGACGGTAAAGTTTGTTTCGTGACTCACCGGCTTATTCGCTAAGCATTGCAATTGGTAACGTAGCTTTCTCAATAATGGTTTCCCCGTGCACAAGAATTTTGTGTAAGGTGACGGGTAAGTAGAACCAATTATAATGTGCAACGTATTTAATAATAAACTCTTGACAAAACTGGCCGAAATTTCCGGAATCTATAGGGAGATTGGATGATATTGCGCGTAAAATTACGTGCAAACCTTCGAAAAGCCAGTTTTCAATACCAAGAATTTCGGAAAATAAATTTTGATTTAATGGAGAAAAGGCTCTTCTGGCTGTATTTTCGTCGTTGCTTGTGCCAGATCCACCTGAATTTGGAAAGTCTACCCTTAAAGACAGCTTCTCCTACATCGTACGCTGAATATCTTGCTTTCTTCTTTTAAATAACGGATTGTTATCTCCTCCCTTAACCCTCCAAGTTTTCAGTCCATAACCGTTGCGGTATGCCAAATGTAAACAAAACTACAAAAATCGAATCCAGCCATGCAAAGGGCTTACTCCTTACTGTAACAGAGAGTCATCTTTTGGTTTATAATCTTGACGTCGAATGTCATTAAACTGCGCAGGTGTCGCCCCACATATCGGACAGCATTGTTGCGACGAAGCAACAGAAATAATGCTAAGTACCTTTCCATCGGTTACCGTGAGATTGAGTTCATACGCGACTGATACAGATTTGTCCATCATATTAGTCGTGAACGCGTGTAAATGTTCAATTTGATTTCTGACCCAATCTCTTTCTGCTAAAATAGATTCCTTTGATTCTTTAATAAATTGTATTCTTAGTGGTCGGCAGAAGCGTACGGACTGCGGGGTTGGGTTACTCCAAGTGGTACGTCCAATTTTGATTTCAAAATCAAAAGAATAATTGTCGTTACAAAGAGGGAAGCGTTGCTGGATTCGTAAGAACTTGCAAATTTCTGTTTATACCTAACAAGATATTCTTCTTGTAGTTTTAATAATCGGCTTACTGTGTGGTCTAAGAGCGCTTGAAGTGACGCGAACGCGACAGTTTCTGACACATGAACATTTTCCGGTCTGCATTGTTCTTTAACACTAAGTACCTTTTTATATGACGGAAAGAGAGACGATCCGTGTAGTAGAGCAGTTTGTCAAATCATATTATAAGAATTAACCGACAAATTCCCGTCTAAAATAAGATCAAGAGCTTCGTCGTCGGTACAACTTGTTGGTAGGTCTTTAGAGAGTCTTGAACGTAGAACCGATACGCTAATTTTAGTGCACGTTAAATCACCCCAAATCAGTGGCAATTCGTGGTCTCCTTTCCTTTTAATGGCTACCACTGCTGACTTTAATATTGTCTCAGGTGGTTCGTCTTCTAATAAAGACGCTAATTGAGCGACGTTGTCCCGTTTTGCGCGGTTCGATGCCTCGGAGAATTTGGTAGATGTCCTTTCGACATTAGCGTCTTCCGAAACGTCTGTTAATGGAGTGTTCGGCTCAAAACTATTTAAAAGAGGCTTTGGAACGGTATAATAAGACTGAAGCCACAAATGATGCCTCCTTTCAAAGTTATTTATCTTTCTACCAGTCTGTTTCCACCAACGGTTGTAAGTTTTTCTTTCAGTTGTAACAGATTCTCTTAAACATTCTATTTGAAATATCGACGGCTTTTTCTTTATGAGAGTACCAAGTAACCTTCTCACAGCTGAAACACAGTCATCGAGGTTTGTATATTTCTTGAAAATCGTAACTAATTCCCTTTTAGTAATAGGTTCTGAGATAGTGGTCGCTGAAGTTGTACTATCGTTGGTCGAAGACGTACTTGGAATAGTAGAATTAAACGAGTCGTTTGGTGGTGTATGCAAAGGCGTTGCTTCTAACGTAATGTCGTTATTGCTATTTAAAACAACAACATTTTGAACAGGCGCGTTTTCCATGATGCTTATTTAAACAGATATTTGTTAACTACTTTCGTTAATTTATTGCGTTTTGCCGAACACTACAGTCGCGTCGTAGCGAAAGCTTCTCCCGTGAAAGACGATCAAATTCCCTTAAAAATTACATCACCGCGTGGGGTTACGTGGGTCACTAATTTGTGTTTTACGTTTGAAGCATTTATCCCAATAACATTTTTCTAGCCCAATGAGGCGGCTTAGGTCGATTTCTTTGGAAAAGTCGTACACTTTTGAAACTCGACTTTCAAGAAAAGCCGCGAAGGGAAACTTATCATAATTCTGGAATGGACATATTTGGATGTTTACTAGAGGGCTTTGAAGAAACTATAGGTTTGTACTTGCGCCTTTCCGAATAAAATGCGTGTAAACCTGCCTGAAAACGAGGTTTCTGGACACAAAAATTGAATGTAGACAAAAATAAAGAAACCCATGGACATGAATTTAATACTACTTAATAACGGCATAACGGGCTATCGAATGTCACCAACCAAAACCTTGTTCTCCCAAAGGGAAGCTAACTTCGCCGCTAGGGGGCGCAGATAAAAAATGTTGGTTCTCCGTTAATTCAGCGTTCATTTTAATACCAAATATGCAAATATTATTTAAATTATAGCATTTTCTCCAATTCTGCCGTTTTTGGGGCATTTGTATAAAAACTGTGCATTCTCGTCTCTTTCCCTATACAATATTAATTGTTGTTGAAACGTTGTTGTCTATCAAAATATTGTAAAAAAAAGCCATTCACTCAAGGAAAGGATGCTAAACCAGTAATTACAGTTTTCTATACCTATTTGTTACTTTCATTGCTTCCGACGGCAGCAGGCGCTAAAGCGTCTAACCAATGAAATATGAATTTTTGACGGGTTGCGTCCTCCTAGGTTTCAGAGTGGGGGGCTACCAAAGATCAAGCCAAAAAACGGGTATGGAACCTTAAAATTTATAACCAGTGGCAAAAGTTCATTAATGTGCTCTTAGAAATAAGATAAGTCTAACGAGGGATACAAACGATTTTAAAGTTTTAATACTGCTTCAAACAAAATTTTTGAATTCACGAATGCTTTTATATATCGAAACTAAAGACAAACTTACCTTTTTGTGTGCAAAATTTAAAGCTTTTTTCTTTACTCTAAAGTTGTTTATTCAATAACTTTCCTGAACCTTTTTTAGATTTCCTAATTTTAAATATATATGACAGAAAATTTATATGCTATTATTTTTTCAGTAGCTATATAAATTCAACTTTAACAAATATCACATTTTTTGTAAAATTTGTAAGTATCTCCAATATTTTTCTAAATTTACATAAAATATTGTTAGTCGTAGGTCGAATTTGAATTTTTAGGGGTCTAATGTAACTAACAAAGGTTAATTATTGCCGGTTTTGAGGCCCAATAGTGTTCTTAGACTTGACCAGGTTGTTTTTTAAAAATAAAATTTGATTTACTTACTTCGGTATACTTCTAATTATAATTGAGACTAATTTGGTGTAATTTTTTTTATCGTTTGTGTTTCGCTGTAAGTCAGTAATTAACAGTGAAGTTTTGAACAACCGCAAATTATCCGGATAAAATTTATCTTTAGATAAAACCGAAAAAACCTGTCCGCTTACAAATATAAACCAATCGAGTGTCACTGGAGGCTCTGTTCTAATAAAATATTCTCGACGATGTTTTTTGGTCCACGATGTTAAATCTCAACTTGATTTTAGTACTTCTTAATTAAATAAAATTTAATGACCCAAAATCATAATTTGCCAGTTCATCTATAAAATAACAAGATGTCACGGACATTTCAGTACACAAAAAACCTCCGATGTATCTATAACTATAAGTCTTAAAGTTTGTCCTTTTATTTATTTATTTGTATGTCATGTTCCTAAAAACTCGAGAACGGTTAGCTCTAGAGCTTTGAAATTGTAACTCAATGTTCCGGGCATGATTTCCAACTAAACGCGTCTATTTCCAAATACCTGACATGGTTATTAATCTAATTCAATTGTACTCGTAATTCAATTTTATTTTACTCGACTTTGGACTTTCGCCTCTTTGTTTCTCTTATCTATTTTTCCGGCTGGTCTCGGCTTTCAATTTTTGTTCTCGGCAAATACATTCGGCTACGATACCTGGTGTAGGCGGAGAATATAAAAAATATTTCTCTTTATTTTAAATTTTTCAAATATTTGAGTATGCTTGTATTCTTTAGGAAAACTATCACTCGCCGAATTTTCCTTTGAAGGTCATTATGGAGTTTCTCAAAAGAAGGTGATTCCTCAAGTTTACCATAAATAACAATAGCCCAGAAACACTTTTCACTGTCTTTTTTAGTCCTAGGCTTATTATGAAAAGTTAATATTACGAATGCTCTTCCAAAACAGAGTGGAGAGAATCCTAAATTAAAAAAAAATCAAAAATTATTCTACTATAAGAATTAAACCATTAATCGTATGACCATTTCTGAGTACTTAGTGGTGATGGTTTTATTAGATTTTAGCTCAAACCTTTGGGGCCCTCGGCTAGAGACTGAAAAGAGGCCCCCTTACCGGGCGCTGTTGGGCAGTTGGGGTATGGAATAAAAATCTAAATGCTTATTTATATGACAACAAATAATGTATAAAGTGTACTAGATTCTACCTGCACATTAATTTGAAATGTCAAACGCGTCTAAAGGACCTTTAGGAAAAATGTATTCTATGCAATTTTTGGCTCCACTTACTTATTTATCAGTTAAATATTTTATTGATATCATTGAATACAGTAAAGTAACTGATGGTTTTGATATTCGGTTTATGAAAGTGTTTTAATTTGAAAAATCCTCTATTTCATAGGCAACGTTACAAAAAATATTTTATAGATTTTTTGTTAATTTAAGAACGAAACAATATTTCGGTTGCTGTAAATAGGTGCAACCATTAACAAACAACCGTGAAAGCAGTGGTAATGGTTAGTTCAAAATTGTTGTCTCACTTTTGTCGATAAACAAAAGCTATTTTAAACGATCTCACTAAATACTTAAAAGATTTGTGTGGCTCTTGAGACAAAAATACTTAGCTAAAGGACCACCAAAGCGTAATATCAAATAATTTTTTAAATAATCAATTAATTTTATATCTATTTATCAATACTTAATTTGATTAACATCCCCACGAAAATGTTGAATTAATTTTAAACAATAAATAAACACTATCTTTTAAATATTTGATTTGCCTAAGAAACAACTAAGAAAGTATTACGCCTTGATAAGTACAAATATTGCGTTACAAATTAAAATAATGAAAATAAAGTCATGGAAATCGTTTAAGGCTGTTATTTGAAAAGATACGGTTTTAAAATATCAATAGATTTAGTATGTTCCATTTGGCAACCCACATGTTTCCGAGACATTCGCGGTCGAAGGTGCTGCTGATATTTTGGCTATGCACAGAAATTTTAAATACAGATTTTACACATCTTTTATAAATGTAACTGGTCAAAAGCTCTTCGTGAGGTATAATTATCGGCCATTTGTGTTTTTCAGAGGATTTGGTGTTTACTACAGCGAACTTATTCACAGATTTTACGAAACTTGGACAAACTACGTAAGTATCTTGAAAGATAAATTGAGGAATTTTCAACTTATCAACAAGGCTTGTTGGGTCAAATTCACTAAAATATCTACTTCTTTACAACAATATAAAGAATTAAATTTATAATAAATTTACGCTTTTTTGAACGTGCAATTTTTTAAATAATATTTGAGATAAATTAAAACATGTTAACGTAAAATGAAAATTTAACAAGTTGGCAAGCCAAAATATACCTATCCTCGGAAGAATTGTCCCTAGTGGTATTAATTTCTCGAGATAACCCTTAAAGATATATCTCCGCAATTTAGAGTTATTTGTTAAAAATGTTATCCCAGTTCTATCCCGCCCGGTATAAAATTTTAATTATAATTAATATAATTGAGATGAAACGACCAATTTTAATTTATTCAGAATATCATTAGTTAAGTAGTTACAACAGTGAGTTAAACGTACTATAACAATGCACAATTGAATTAAACCCTTTTTACAGTACAAGTTTGTCAGTTCAATATAATACAAAGTTAATGAAAGAAATATCTACAGAGGGTATTATAACGACCGTTCGCTTTTTGGTTTATAATTTCAACGGAATCGGGACGATTTTAATTAAACGATAGTTTATCGAAATTTTGTTAAAAGAATATTCTCTAAGGCCGCGCGATAAATTTACGATAATAATTTCCCGTCGCCGTTATATCGAAAATTTAGTTGATTCGGGATTGCCAGAACTGTAATGTTGTGGGCGAGTGATTAGAAAATAAAATGGAAACCAGAATTATGCAAAATTATAAATGTTTATTTTTATTCAGAACAGTCTATGGAACGTTCTAGATTTAACTTTCATCAATAACCCAACAATATATATCCCTCCTACGTAATTGTACAGAACTGGTACTCAAGTGTCTAAGACTAGATTTGTCTTAGTTCATCGTGATTGAAAAATAAACCAAACCATACTTACACTTAAGTAAATATCATAAATTATACGGCGTAATTTTAACTTAATTCAAACTACCTTCCAATAAACTCTTGCCTTAATTAACAGCTGAGAGCTGTTCGCTACTAATTACTTCCAATCTACTTAATTTGCCTCACAGATTGAGTTGATAATTTCAAGGGTATAATTAGGTTATTCCAATTCAAAAAATAAAAACAAAAATTTTATCTTACAGCTGACTTGCGTTAGTTCACAATTACTTTAACACTTTCAGTCTTAAACACGATCTGTTCATACACTTAAGTCCATTCACTCACGTTCCAAACGCGAAACACAATTTAACTCTTTTCTTGACCGAAGACCGAACATACTAATTAAAACCGCAAAGTTACCTCATAACTTTTGACCGACACCAGGACCCCGTCCTGTAGTAGTTAGTCTGACAGCCAAGAACTAAGAAAGACTAAATCTTCTTTATTGACGGCAACGGCTTTATATACGTTAATTTGGCGTTTTTTAGACCCGTCAAGATTCGACTAAAGTTCGAAAAATTGAAGAGATTATATTTTTTACCCAGTTTGATTGATAGTTCTCCACACGGTGGCACTATATTATTACTTTGATATAGTTTCCGCGGGAGTTTTGAATAATTATCATTCAATAAACAATATATACAGATATTGTATTAATCCGTTTAGTTCATAATCATAATTGTCCCTTTACTTGAATATTTTCCCTAAGGAAGTCAAAGGCTCGGCGGTGAACTATCCGCATTGTAACAATACGACCCGAGTTCAATTCCTGATGGCGATCACATTTTACATTAAAATACTAAAATATTTAATTAAATATAAGATAAATATAATCTATAAATATTTAATTAAATATAAGATAAATATAATCTATAAATATTTAATTAAATATAAGATTAATATCTTTGATAAATATTTAATTAAATATAATATTAATATAATTTATAAATATTTAATTAAATTTAAGATTAATTTAATTTATAAATTTTTAAAATGATGTAGAATAAATTATAGTACCTAACTTTATAACTTTGTAAAGGACATTCGCCAAAGCTGTTTTTTAAAAAAACACCGGAACTTAACAAGCGTTGGTGGCTGAGTGGTTAGAGTACATCTCTTACACGAGGCAGACCCGGGTTCGATTCCCGGATGGCGCCAAAAATTTGCAAATAGATACTAAAACGAATACCGTGTACAACTGGTGGAAACCCTGCCATTGGACGTTGAGAGGTAGCATTACACTCAGCTCTCAGTCCGTCCCAAAGTCATTATGAAGAAGTTGAGAGAAAACGCCCATACAAAAACAACAGACTCAACATCCACAATCTCAACACTCACAACCGTCATAACACGTACTCAACATCCACAGCAATCATAACACAAAATCAACATTCACGACCTACAACATAACAATAACGAAATATCCGGTGAGCGTTGACCAAACCCAACCGCAAATCAATCCGTTAACGCTCACCGTCACACGGTTGTTTTGCCAACCCTTCGAGTAACTGCGTACGCAATGATTACACTTCGCAGGCCTGACAGACAGACCCACAGACCCACAGACAGACACGGTGATTGTATAACCCCTCCTAGGGGACTTTGTCCCCTCGGAGAGGTAAAAATCGAAGAACCACAAGCCCAGTGTAATTTGATTTTCTTTAAAATCTGATTAACCCGGTGATTCCCTTGAAAACATCTAGAGCTAGAAACGTAAAAACAATTACACCGAGGAAAAACTATCTATTTCGAAATAATTTGGCAATGATATAAACATAGATAGATCTGGTTTTCCCAAACAAAAGATAAAAATTTCTTATGTAAAATTTCCGAAAATTTCGTTAGTAGATGTAAACGGGGATACCTTGAAAATGAGTTATAGGACATACTTTTTAATCAATTAAAACTAAAGAGATAGACATTTAATTGATTTACTTTATTCAAAATAGATTAATGTTAGTTTAGATCATAAGTCCCCCATAATCGTTTTGGACCACCAGGCTCGTAAGGGGTGGAACGTTCGTCCCCCTCTAGCCAGTCCGCCTTCTATTTTCAATAATTCCCACTAGTGGCGCGACGCGCGGCCTGGTAGTTGCGATGACGGAGTATACTTCCGCGGTCTTTTTTATTATCGTTCTTTGTTTATTTCAGACGGCATTAGGCCACGATGTCTTCCTCTGAAATTATTATTAAAAATGACAAAATAAAAGAAAATCAGTGTAAACGGTATAAATCGAAGGTTAGACCAAGGCTTAGTAATTCAGACATTGTGAAACAAAACATTTCCAATGTTGTTCTTAATCGTAAAGCAATAGAACTATGCAAGTCTTCTATGCAAACAGAAAAGGCATCAGTGAGGAATTGTAGTATACCAAAGGTTAATGTATATTTTTCTCAACATATACTAAATATTCATAATAAGTACGGCGAAGATTGCTATCACAACCAATTGGGCCAGTCTGATGTGCAAAATATTGTTGTCTCGGATAGTAAGTAATGCAGTAAACCAGAGTTAGAAATTGAATCAACTTTTAAACACAGTTTAAATGCTGAAAATTTAGAGAAAAGGCAAAATGCGGTACTTCTTCAAACCAATGGTTAACAAGAGCAAGTAACTTCTGATAGTTTTGTAGAAGAGACTTTACCAACTGCATTAGATTTGGTTGAGGCCGAACTTGAAAACCAAATGTTATTGGCCCTAGCAAAGAGAGCTTCGGACACAAATTCTAGTAATAATCAGAATAATCAATCGTTAATCACAATTTCATCTTGCGATCAATCTCAAGAATCATTTAAAAATGCCACACCAATTCGCAAGCGAAAGATGTTTTCTACATGTAGTTCTGAAGAGATACACATACACAATGAAGGTCAAATATCACTTGAAAATGCTACACCAACACGCAAGAGAAAGCTGTTTCCCACTCCTGTGGAACCGGAATATAAAAAGTAAGAATTAACAAATTTGTAAAGCGTTTTTATTTTTTGATATTTACCATTGTTTTTTTTTCAGAATTTCAAAAACTGGTCAGCAATCCAAAATTAAGTACATTAGAGGTTTTATCAGCGAAAAAAACTACTTTTCCTGAATCAATGTACTATTTCAGTACTTCTTTTTTAAACTTTAGTGACCAAACTTCCTTTGTTTATTTTTATTTTAAATTTTTAGCACAAATATATCTCCACTTTCAAACATTTCTACTCCACGAAAGTAGGATGAGCTACCATCTTCAGGGTTTTTCCATGTAGAGGTAGAGTGGGGGTCGGCACCGGAAGTCCCCGATTCCTCCCCCTGTGGCCTAAACTAGGTCACTTCCGGCAGGTGGCGCGGTGACCACGCGGTGACCACGCGGCGCGTGTACTTCGCGCTGATTGGCTGGCGCCAAATTGATAAAAATGGGGTCAGCGCTCCTTTAAAGGAATTCCCAGGCTCGCATAGCTAAACTCGGGCTGTTCCATTGTTAACGCTGTGACCGGTTTTGATTGATTAAGAGCAGGTGTAGTACGGGGCTGCGTTAAATAGTCACGATATTCCTTTATAATTTCTTTCGAAAAAAAACGTTTAATGAGTTTCGTTAATTGGAAGGTACCAGGTGTACATAAATCAGACTTGGTCGCGCAAGGGTTTTATTCGTTATCGGACAGCGTATCGGTCAAGTACGCCTTCTGTCCGCTAGTCATAACCGATTGGAAAAGCGTAGCCCTCATTCGACACTTGGAAAAGACACCTTTTTGCCCTTTCATGAAAGGAGAATCTGTAGGAAACGAAACGAATGTCGAGTAGGGGTGACGGTAGCTTACTTGGTAGGACGAACAACTTTGTAAATAGCAAATTAAAATAGTCACGAGTTCGAATCCCTACAAATAAGAGACCGTCATTCTTTTTATAAAAATGGACGACTTTTACGTAACTCTACCGAGTAACGCCTCTAGCGACCTCTATCCGGCAAATACTCTGTCAAACTGACGGACCTTTGAAAGAACTGTTATGTTTCGAGGGTAAGGATGACACGGGGTATCAATCGGGGGTATATCAGCCGTCAAAACCGGTAACCCCCTATACGAGGAGCATAATTTTAAATCATCTAAATTATATTGAAATCAAAGAAAATCATCTACGCGATATGACTTTTACACGCAACGTAGAAGTTGACTGTAATATTCCGATTGGAACTTATTTAAGTATTCAAGCAATATTAGACGCCATGTCAAACGCTATACCCGATCACGTGAGGAACCTCGTTCATTTCAGTATAATCCCCAATGGCACAATCCATGTAGGAGCTGATCACAGGGCTGTATTTGATTTACGATCCGACAATACATAACCCCGCTGACCCGACCAAGAAGAAGACCAATTTCGAGTTATTTATTCCTGACGGACGTTTGAAAGAACTGTTATGTTTCGAGGGCAAGGATGACACGGGGTATCAATCGAGGGTATATCAGCCGTCAAAACCGGTAACCCCCTATACGACGAGCATAATTTTAAATCATCTAAATTATATTGAAATCAAAGAAAATCATCTACGCGATATGACTTTTACACGCAACGTAGAAGTTGACTGTAATATTCCGATTGGAACTTATTTAAGTATACAAGCAATATTAGACGTCATGTCAAACGCTATACCCGATCACGTGAGAAACCTTGTTCATTTCGGTATAAACCCCAATGGCACAATCCATGTAGGAGCTGATCACAGGGCTGTGACTATTTTCTTCAAATCGAGTAAGAAAGGCTTAGGTGATATATTAGGATTTACGTTTTTCGATTTTGACCTGGTTGGTCACGACAGTACTTATCCCGCCGATTTATCTAGAGGAGCGAGTACGCTTTATCTGTATTCGACTTTAATATACCCCCAGTATACTGGAGATACTTTCGCTCCTCTCATGAAAATTATACCGTTAGCAAGCAATGATAAGCCTCGGAAAGCGTATGTTCGGTGATTTGGAATCCAGTGTAGATCCGAAATTGGCTATCCGCAACAATTTACGATTAGCAGGAAGCAATTTGTTACATAAAGCCGCTGACAGAATGAGTAAGCCCCAGTCAGGCAGTGGAACTCGTAAGAGAAGCGCGCCTCCTAAGCAACGGAAAAACAAAACTAAAAAAGCAAGGACGAAAGACGATTTTTTGGGATAAGAAACAATGGCGCTACGAGAAGGCATGCTAAGTTCGTTAGACTTGTTCGAGTGACCCGTGTTAAATACTAACATACTAGCTACGACCGAAATACGATATCTACCCACGAATAACTTGACCGACAATGGACCTCTCGAATTTTTTATTCCGGCATCTGATGATTTATACATTGATTTATCTAAAACTATGCTCAAACTAAAAATGAAACTCGTGCATTTCGATGGTACAGACGTAACAGCCGCTGAAGTGAAAGTCGGGGTCACGAATAAACTGATTGGAACTCTTTTTTTGCCAATCGACGCTTATCAAAGCGACTCTTCTCCCACCCCAAGATCTATATCTCCCCGTCTTGGGCTCCCTGATTGGCGATAAACGCTATGCAGAACGTGCGCCCTCTATAATCTAGCCGACTGCCGTCATACCGACGCGGAATGCGCGATTACGGACACGTATAGCACCCCTGAGTTTTATTTATCCCTTCAATATAATTATAAAGTTTTACAAATTCACGAAGTGCAGCATTATCGTGAAACTTTCGGCTCCAAATGCCCCCTATTTGACGATTACGTCAGAGATTTTTATAAAATGAAAACCCAATACGCTGGTTTTCCTAAAAACGTTGACTCCTTAGAAGAAAACAAAAATATTTAAACGACTTTTGTGAACAGGACGGGATAAAAATAGGTCTAGAAGAGATTAGCTCTAACCCGGCTCTAAAAGCGCTCGGCAAGCTTTCCCTTAACCAGCTTTGGGGACGCCACCTAATTCAATTACGTCAAAATAATAGTTCTTTTAGAAATTCCTACGCCGACTTGGTTAAAATTTTAACTGATAAAACGAAAGAGCTTACCGATTTAAAACTCCTAGAAAACGGAATGGCTCTCGTGACGACCAAAGATCACGAAGACCACGTCCCGGCTTATTGTAAAGGATCACCAAATGTGGGCATTTTTGTCGCCTCATATGGGCGTATTAAATTATATAAACTTATGGCTAAAATAGGGCCTAATTTGGCCTATGGCGATACGGACAGTTGTATTCTGATACACGATAAGAAATTAGATTTAACTTTATCAAGCAGCTTGGGCGGACTTACGGATGAATATCCTAATGACCCCATTAAAGCTTTTACCACGATAGCCCCCAAGGGTTACTCTATCTTGTTCGAATCGGGCAAAATTTTAACCAAGATAAAAGGCGTCACTCTTACTAAAAAAATCAGACCATCTTAAACTTTGACACGATAAAGCAGTTGGCGCTCGAGAACCGCGAATTAAAATACCGAGTCGAGAATCCCTTTAACGTGAAAAGACAAAAAACTGGGCACTTGTATCTCAGACAAGCCGAAAAACTCGTGGGATTTACGTCGACGAAACGTATATTTTTCAAAGACGGTACTTCAATTCCCTACGGATATTCATGTCCCTCACACGCCTAAAATTTCAAACCCCCTGTACCTTTCTTTTGGCTGGCCCCAGTAAGTCGGGAAAAAGTCACTGGACGTTTAATCTCCTGAAAAATAAAAATTTAATGTTCGACAATCCACCTCAAAAAATTTTATATTGCTACAATCTTTGGAACGATCAATTTGACGAATTAAAAACCCTTGCCCCCGAAATTGAATTCCATAAAGGGCTCTCTTTAGCGAAAAACCCGAAGATTTGTTTGACAAAAGACAAAACAACCTCTTGGTGCTAGACGACCTTTCGAGTGAGTGCTTAGACAACGCGCTGGTATCTGAACTTTTTCGCGTGTGTTCGGATCATCTGAATCTGAGTATTGTATTCTTTGGTCAGGGCAGATTTTCGCGCGACATTTCGCTTAACGCCTCATTTATAGTCCTGTTCCGAAGCCCCCGTGATCCATCACAAATAAAACATTTAAGTCGACAGATTTTTCCGCATAACCCTAATTTTCTGAGCAACGTTTATAATTACGTAACGTCGGATAAGCCCTATTCTAACGTGGTTGTTGACCTGCAACAAAAAACTCCCGAATTTCTAAAAGTTAGAACGCAATGCCTCATGGAAGAAGGACCGATGCTAGTATTTACCGAAAATTAGCTTTTTTGTATTATGTATTTATCATTTTTGGTAGAGGAAAATGTATATTATTGTAATAATCAGAATATATAACTAATGGTTTATTCGAATTTTACGTCATTCTGTAATATGCCTTTGCCCAGGTCAATTATAGAAAGCAGCCCGTATCTAACTTTATTGAAAAAGGCTTCCCCAAATCAAAGACGATTTTTACTTAAGAACGCCACGCGAGATCAGGTTGGCTCAATCGCGAATATCTGTCATAATATTTGCCGCCGAGCTTTACCCGTTGGCGAGAATAAACGACGGCAATTGCAACGATATAAAAAATCTATTAGAAAACTAGGTCAAAGAGATCTCAGTGATCGTTATCGACGAAGAATTCTTGTCTCGCAAACGGGCGGTTTTTGGGGGGCGATTCTCGATTCGCTCATCCCGCCAATCTTGGGTCGTATAATTAATCCGGCGCGATGAAGAAATTTGTCTTTCTACCCGCGGATAGCTATTTATGCGATACCGAAAAATTGCTACAGTTAATACAAGAACACATGAATAGCATTCTTAACAAATCCGTTCGAGACGGTAGTGAAGAAGAAAAACTACGAGAATATCTGGCAATGTTGGCGCGTTATCTCAGAATTAAAGACTACGACGGCGCTCCAGCCGTTCAAATAAAACCGCCCCCTTTACCTCCTTCTTCGAGTACGTTAGCGCCGATACAGTTTCCACACGGTGCGATCTACCAGCCTCCCGCTGTACCTAACGTTTCATTCGGTAACCCGCCGCTCGCCTCGCCAAGTGTTTTTTCGCCTCCCCAAACGCCAAATCAGCTCCATCAACTATTCGCCGCGCCGCCCGTACAACAGGTGCAAAGAGCCGTACAGCAACCTCTCCGCCAACTGGAAATGGCTATTAACAGCCCCCTCCCAGCATCACCGATAAATCCTGGAATTTCTACACCATGGCAGAGTGTCTCCGGCATTTCTGGGTTGGACGAAAGTCAATCGCCCGATTACGCCCATAAAACTTTAATTGCAGCCCCACCGCATCTCGTGACGTCATGAAATATTCCATTCAAGCCTAACTTTGCGAGTACTCCAGGCTACCAAAAGGGGAAATGGATGAACGGCGCTAGCAACGTTTTCACGTAAATCTCGAAGCGAAACGAGTCTAGAATATAGCTCGCCAACTTTCAAAGACAGCATTTACAAGCCCTCGGAATCCACCCTTCGTAATACGACCGAACCTGTTTCCTTGCCTTTCGTAGGACCGCTCTTGACAAGAAAGGAATTGCCAACCCGCCAAGGTCGCAAAGAAAGACGCCGGGCGTATTCTAAAGATCGTGAAATTAACGATTGGGAAATTAATGAATGGGAAAATTAATGTTTTTCGTAAAACCATGTTTATTAAACACTATTGATTACAAAATCTGTTTTCGTGATTAAATAAATGTACACACAATGCCAATAGCGAAATTACTTCGTTCATATATATTTCATTATTATACATTTTTTAAATTTTCTTAAAGCTTAATCCAGCAGACCTATTTAACAGAAACGAAGCGACGTGCAAACCGCAAGTTTCTTGGTTCATATCTTGAATTATATTTTTATTATAAAACCATTTCTGAGCTATATGATCCAATTTAAAACCGAAGACATAAAAATGTTGACCGAAAGAACAAAACAAATCTCCCACGCGTTGTCCTTTCCTATTTTTAGCACTGACGAAGATTCCTTTCCAATTGCTTCCCGGCATGGATGAGTCTTGTACATTGGCCACCAAACAAAAGGGCTTTTTTTCGGACAATCTCGAGGTAAAGTATCTTTGGAAAATGTGCCCAGAAAAAAGGTTTGGTTCTCGGGTCGCATTTTAAAAACGCGTCCAATTGAAAAGTATTCATGGCAAAACCCTTTGAATTTCTTCGGGGTAAAATGACCCCAATATTTTCTCGTTATTCTTGTCCTTGATATGGTAGAGTGGGCGGGGTTTATTTATCACCTTCGATATGGTAAAAACCTCTTTGCTCCAATATCCTCTAAATCCCTTACGAAATACTGGTTTTTGATATGCGCACGTGATCGCCAATCTTGAATTTCGGTTCCTCTCTTTTCGCTTTCTTTCCAAATAATTTTTGCCAAACAAGATGCTCATTGGCTAAGGCTACTTCGCTAGGTCTAAACCCGGTCGTGCGATGTACGCTGTCGTTATAGGACTTTACAATTTTTGGTAGTTCATTTATAATTTTTTTTCCTTTACTTTTGGTAAGAAATCTGTAAATTTTATTTTTAAGCGTCCTATTCACTCTCTCGCATACGCTGCTTTTTTATCGCCGTAACAAACGAAATGCTTAATCCCCTGGTCCTTGAAATAGCGTTGCACTTTACGATTTAAAAATTCAGAACCTTGATCAGTATTAATTTTCAAAGGCTTACGTTGTTTGTGGATTTTTTTGAAAGCCTCTAAGATATCGCTCGCTCTCTTGTTTTTCACGGGAATAGCGAATAAATATCGGGACAGAATATCGATATTAGTAAGAATATAATTAAATTTATTAATATTTTTTAATTCGTTTAACTTGATTAAATCAGCCTGGTGTTTTCCGTTCAAGCTCGTGACATAAGTCCTATTTCTAGGAAAATAAAATTTTCTATCTTTATGCAACGTATAGGCGTCTTGGGTCAGCGCCCAATCTTTAATTTTTTTTCTTGGAAATAGAGGGCAATTGTTCGGATAAACGTTTTAGTCCTCCCAGACTTCCGGGATTTTCTGGGTCAAAATAAATAGATTATATATTCATGTCTTAACAGTTCAAAGTGTGCTACATTATTGAATGAAAGACCAGCAAAGTTTACATTTTTATACATTTTAATGGAAATTTTTAATACATCAGCTCTGATAAAATTTCAGATTCATTTTGCATGATATAATGATATAAATTTTCTACCCCCCGTTTATAGTCGGGAAAGTTGACATAAAACGCCTTAATTACTTTGTCATAGTTCATAAGGGGTATCGCCATCTTGACACTTTTTTCGAGTCTTTCGCAGAAATGTGACGCGATCGGTTTGCAACTTATGTGATGGGCCTATTGATTATGGCAGGGCAGGTTTGGGCATGCCTCGGTTAACGTAAATAATACACTTTTTAATTCGTCTAAAATAGACATTTTCATTCCTTCAAAAGCGTCTTTTCGGTCAGTTATTTCTTTATCGAGACTCGTACGGATAATCTTCAAACGGTCCCAGGCTTCTTTATCGAGGGCGACCCCGTTGGCGGAGGAATACACAACGTCGTAATTTGAATTAGACCCGCGAATATAGCCGCGAATATCAATAATTCTTCCACGCTGACAGAAGAATCCTTCCAACTTGACATTATCCGACAACCAGCTATGAAAACGTATAGCTTCTGTAGTGGTTTTGAAAAATCTTTCAATTTCTTGTTCATAGTTCCAGAGATTCTTCCACACTTTTACGCTAAAATTGACATATTTTCTATGTCCTTGACGGTTAATTAAAATTTCAGGCTCCGCGAGATTCGCCGATAAAAAAATGTCGAGTTGGTTGGAGAGAAAATGGGGGCGTGTCATTCTCAAACAAAAGCTCGCGTCGAACTAATCCAATAGAAAACAAGGTGGCTCATTTTATTCGATACTATATATCACCTTTCTGTCCCGGGTAATTAAAATCTCGTTATCAAATTCAAAGTACATTATACACACGACATTAGTCGGTAGGGGGTCTTTTAATTGAACATCCAAACGTAGAGACCCCTGTCGAGGAATACTCGTATGATCAGCCGAGACATATCGAAAGTAAAGACCGTGTACCCCTCCTTAAAATTCGCAAAATTTAGATAATTACCCCTATCTTCGGAAGCTATGCCCATTGACTCGAATAAAGCCTGGTAAGGTAAACAGTAATTTGAATTTGCATAATCCATTTGAAAGCCGTCAGGAGGGTATCTATCCGGTTCGACTGACAAAGATAAGTCGGTGATATTTAAATGTTCAAATTGCAAGCTATTTGTGGTCAATGACCCGTTGAAAGCTTCTTCTTTGACAAAAACTACAACTGCCCTTTTTGGTATTATCCCGAGAATTACGTTATCGCGATTTATGTTTTTCAGACCCTGAGCGATAGAAATACTTTTCATAATTGTTTGCGTAATGGGATAAATCGCTGGTATTCCGCATTCTAACATCCTAGCGTGGGCTAAACTAATCTGCGGAGCCACCTTGACTTTAGTAACGTATAAATACGCCTGTTCTAAAATTAGCTTATAATCTTTTCCCTGCTCTAAAGCTATTATACAAGTTAAACGAGGGCTTCTTACTAAGCGGAATCTTACGGGTAGTTGATTGACAATAAACTTATTCATGTGGCAAATATCGAGGGGTACATGGCCCATTAACTCAAACGTGGTCTATTCTTTCGTTCGCGCGCATCTCCCTCAGCATTCCGTTATGATCATTGTTAAAAGCAGGTTCCCACATGTCTTGCGGATTACAGCTCAAATTCATGTAAAACATTCCATTCTCCAGTTGCGTTTTTTTAGCGTCTTCACCAAAATTCAGCAATTTCGCCAAGTACGCGTTATACGCCGAAAGATTATTTGTAGATTGCAAAGACGTGTCGCCCAGATAAGCGTCGATTTGCGATAAAAGAGTTTCAATAAAATTATTCGTGACCCCGACTTTCACTTCAGTGGCTAGTACGTCTGTACCATCGAAATGCATGAGTTTCATTTTTAGTTTGAGCATAGTTTTGGATAAATCAATGTATAAGTCATCAGATGCCGGAATAAAAATTTCGAGAGGTCCATTGTCGGTCACGTTATTCGTGGGTAGATATCGTATTTCGGTTGTAGCTAATATGTTGGTATTTAACACGGGTCGTTCGAACAAGTCTAACGAACTTAGCATACCTTCTCGAAGCGCCATTGTTTCTTATCCCAAAAAATCGTCTTTCGTCCTTGATTTTTTCGTTTTCTTTTTCCGTTGTCTAGGAGGCGCGCGTCTCTTACAAGTTCCACTGCCTGACTGGGGCTTACTTATTCTGTCAGCGGCTTTATGTAACAAATTGCTAATCGTAAATTGTTGCGGATAGCCAATTGCGGATCTACACCTGATTCCAAATCACCGAACATACGCTTTCCGAGACCTAGCGCTTCGCTGCGTAAAGGTATCATCATCGGTGTAATATATCTCATTAATTTCTTAAATATTCCACCCAAACCACGCCCTCTCTGGTAAACGGGGCCGGCAAACACTCGTCCCCCATATTGAGACTTATAGTAACGGAAATAACTGTCACTCTCTGACATCTTTCTTGAAATGAAGTCGAACGACCGTCTTCCCCGCGTTAAATATCAAATTTTCTCCAAAATCAGTTTTTAAATCTATCTCGATCAACTCTAGCTCTCTTGCTTTAACCGGGTAATAGTTTATTTTGTCGTATATAATAGAATTATTACGAGGCTGATCATTGCTCGCTAACGGTATAATTTTCATGAGAGGAGCGAAAGTATCTCCGGTATACTGGGGGTATATTAAATTCGAATATAGATAAAGCGTACTCGCTCCTCTAGATAAATCGGCCGGATAAGTACTGTCGTGACCAACCAGGTCAAAATCGAAATCCGTAAATCCTAATAATTGGCCTAAGCCTTTCTTACTCGATTTGAAGAAAATAGTCACAGCCCCGTGATCAGCTCCTACATGGATTGTGCCATTGGGGTTTATACCGAAATGAACAAGGTTTCTCACGTGATCGGGTATAGCGTTTGACATGACGTCTAATATTGCTTGAATACTTAAATAAGTTCCAATCGGAATATTACAGTCAACTTCTACGTTGCGTGTAAAAGTCATATCGCGTAGATGATTTTCTTTGATTTCAATATAATTTAGACGATTTAAAATTATGCTCCTCGTATAGGGGGTTACCGGTTTTGACGGCTGATATACCCCCGATTGATATGCCGTGTCATCCTTGCTCTCGAAACATAACAGTTTTTTCAAAGGTCCGTCAGGAATAAATAACTCGAAATTGGTCTTCTTCTTCTTGGTCGGGTCAGCCGGATTATGTATTGTCGGATCGTAAATCCAATAAAGTCCATCGGGTTTTTCCCAGATTTTGAACGAAATGTAGGCGTCCAGTCCATTTTCCCTTATTCCTTCGTTGATAGCGCGTACAACTTTTTTAATCAGACTATATTTGATGACGTATCCGGCAGTGTCTTTTTCGGCTTCCAATTTAGCGACTTTTAATGAGATTTTATAAATGTAAGGTCGTTTTTTTATAATAGTCAGCCGCTACCGTTTTTAATTGAAAATTATTAGTTTTATCCGTGATATTTTCCCAGTTGGGAGGCAAAATTACTTCCGACACGCCAACAACAAATTTGTCCGGTAGTGTTATAGAACGACCCAAGTTTACTTTAAAGTTTGACTGAGTATTTGCCGGATAGAGGTCGCTAGAGGCGTTACTCGGTAGAGTTACGTAAAAGTCGTCCATTTTTATAAAAAGAATGACGGTCTCTTATTTGTAGGGGATTCGAACTCGTGACTATTTTAATTTGCTATTTACAAAGTTGTTCGTCATACCAAGTAAGCTACCGTCATCCTTACTTTGACATTCGTTTCGTTTCCTACAGATTCTCCTTTCATTAAAGGGCAAAAAGGTGTCTTTCCAAGTGTCGAATGAGGGCTACGCTTTTCCAATCGGTTATGACTAGCGGACAGAAGGCGAACTTGACCGATACGCTGTCCGGTAACGAATAAAACCCTTGCGTGGCCAAGTCTGATTTATGTACACCTGGTACCTTCCAATTAACGAAACTCATAAATCGTTTTTTTTTCGAAAGAAATTTTAAAGGAATATCGTGACTATTTAACGCAGCCATTTTTCCTTCGAAATTCACGTAGCCGTATACAACAAAATCGTCCCGAATAAAAATCTTACAGCGCACGGGGTAACCTAGCAACGGCGCATTCCTCGAGTCTCCCCGTACTACACCTGCTCTTAATCAATCAAAACCTGTCCCAGCGTTAACAATGGAACAGCCCGAGTATAGCTATGCGAGCCTGGGAATTCCTTTAGAGGAGCGCTGACCCCATTTTTAACAATTTCGCGCCAGCCAATCAGCGCGAAGTACACGCGCCACCTGACGGAAGTGACCTAGTTTAGGCCACAGGGGGGAGGAAGCGGGGACTTCCGGTGCCGACCCCCACTCTACCTCTTCATGGAAAAACCCTGAAGATGGTAGCTCATCCTACTCACGAAGTGTCGTAAACCACAGATTCCAGACTAAGTAAGAATAGTTTATCTCTAATAACAATTGGCAGTATTTCTGTAAGGTTGCAATACCTAATTATTGAAATTGTCTTATTAGAGCAACAAATGGAAGTCCAGGGGTGTTGGATATTTCTGTCGCCAGCTCTGACATTCCATTGGAATCAGTGGAAGGATAAAAATTTTGTTTTAGTGACACAAAAAGCTTAGAATCTTTAGTAAAACTGTGTGTGGGTTCGGTGTGCAAAGTTGATAATTGTGGAAGCAAAATATCTTTCAATCCTTACTTTGTCGGAGGAATGTACAACATGGAGGTGTAGTCGAGGAGAAGACTATCACCAAGGTCTATGGCAAACGGTTGATCATAATTTTAAGCTTAAATTTTCTGCTGGAGTTCTTTATTCTGGTGCTTCACTTTCAAAGGTATTTGACCTACACAATGATATTATGATTTTTTTCCAGTGAAATCTATTACAAATTTGAATTTTTTTACTAGTTTCAGGAGTTATGCGATTTAGTGGATGTTAAAAGTTTATGCTCCAGTGGCGTAGGCAGGGGGGCACAGGGGGCACATGACCCCCGAAACGTATGGTCGTACGTACAAATAATTTTATTTTTTTACTTTTTTATCAATTTCGTGCCCCCCCCCCCCCCCCCGAAACAAAATCCTGGCTACGCTACTGTTATGCTCTAAATCAGTCATTAATAAACAGGTGCACAACTGCTATCCAGTAATAATACAGTTATGGGATTCTGAACAAGTGTGTTTTCTTTACCTTATATAATCAAAAAGACATTAACCGAGATTATCAGCAGGCGCTTTTTCCGTTAACAGAGTCAAACTATTTCTTAAGCTTTTAATTCAAACAAAGTTGTAATTGAAATCAAAATAGTTTAGTTAAATATTTTAAAACTGCACGTATTTCCCTTTGCCTAGTTTCCCCCCGTGGCCCTGAGCTGTAGCCAGGTAGCCCATGCCTTAAAACAACACTGATGGTGAGGAGCCTTGGTTTCTGAGAAAATGGGAAATATAAAGTGCAGCTAAAAGTGGAAAACCAAGCCATTGCATCTAGTGTTAGAAGAAAAGGAGTCTGATAATTTTGGTTCATGAATTTCTGATATTATAGTATCGTTAATAAACAGTTATGAATTTGGTTTTTAGATTTCGTTGCTGGCTGGCCGGAAAGAACCTTTAATAATTGCTGTTGATTCAAGGTGTGATTCTACGGGATTTTCATCAAACCACCTAACCTGCAATGCAATTGATCTAAAAACTAAAAAGATAATTGCTCTAGAATTTGCAGATTGTCGTTTAACCGATAACAAAAGTCCAAATATGGAGCCTCTTTGCTTTAGAAATTTAATCAATAAGTTGCAACAACATTGCGTTATTTCAGAAATAGTCACTGATGGTCATATGCAGATAAAATCCATAATGAGTATGAATTTCCTTTCTCTAACTTTCATTTTGTACTTAAACAATTATCTTGTTTTAGAAAAAGAGTTTCCGCAGATTAAGCATTCTCACGATATTTGGCATGTTGCAAAATTACTACGGAAAAGACTTGCTGCTGTATGTAGAACTTCCCAATTTAATTTCCCTGGCAGATGGGTTTTGCACTTCATGAAGTACATTTCTATAAATTTTAACACATTTTAGGCAAGTAAAGAAAAGTTTTGTGGTGATATTCGTGACTGGATTGATGACATAGTAACTCATTTCTGGTGGTGTGCTAAAAACTGTAACAAAAATGCTAATAAAATGCGAGTAAGAAATTTTTTTCTAGCCCCTTCTTAAAATTCATATATTTCGACACAAATTGCATATAAATATTTGTTTATTCGTTTTCACAAATCAAACATTTTTTTTAGAAACCCTTTGGAATTATCGAAATAAATGTTTTTGGGTTTTCTATAGAATATTCTTAGAACACTGTATAGGCTACAGAAACACTCTATACAATTCCCTATAGATTCTTTAGAAAATTTTTGTAAGGGATATGAACTCCTTTGTAAAACCTCACATGTCTTCCTGGGAAATATTTTTTCTAATAAGCAAAACTCAATAATTCATCTAATTAGAAATTTTCTCTTGAGAATGATAACTCTAAACACCTAACCAGGTAAACTAAAGCGAGTACAATTTTTCCTTGAATGATTGGGGGAGTTTCGTTATTTACGTGAAACTAAGCTAAAAGTTCATTAAAAATATAGCTAGGTGCAACAAACACAGCACGTCACACTAGGAGAGCGCAACCAGTCAAAAGTCGTGCATTTTCTTGTGTACACTTTTCATTGGTTAGACGATTTAGCGCCTGCTGCCGTCGGAAGCAGAAAATTTGGAAAATGTCTTCCTCGTTTCTGTAAAATGTGCAGCGTAAAGGCTCGTCCAATGAAATTTGCACACAACACTGCGTTAGCGTGTTTAAACGCTAGCTGTGTTCTCCTTGTGTTTGTTGCTTCTTGGTTATAGTCAGATGAAAAAATGTGAAACAAATGATAAATTATAAGACTGGTTTTTACTATAAAAGTTCAGAATAATTCCTGTTAGCTCCACGATTGCATAGTAACGAAGACGTTCTTTTGGGGACAAAAACGAATACATAAAACTCTAAAAAGCCTAAAACCGTTTGAAAATAAATGCTTAGAGCTCCTTGATTAAGGAATTCAACGGAGCTAATGGTTGAAGTGGCTAATTTCTTAAGTTAAAAATAGCCTACGATGGTAATTGGTGGAGATTGTGAATCTGTGATACATACATTACCTTTATAAATAATACAAAAAAATTGTTTATTTAAACTATTTGTAGGTAAATTATATAATATTGATTTTATGGTTTCTCGTGGCTCTGTGTTTCACTGGAAAAACAGTTTTTGGTGATGAGTTGAAGAAGCAGGACCAACGAAAATCTTTTATTGCCTTTGGCAAGTTTTATTTCAAACAATTATGGGACTCATTTGGTACCTTTTTTTATGAAGGTGAGTGAAAATAATGCGCGCAATGGAAATTTGAAATTAACAAAAATAATTGACACATTGCACGTAGCGCGCTATTAGAAAGAAAGGGTGGATTATAAAGGGGTTCCAAAAGTCGTCAAGTTAAAGGACACGGGCGGATAAACATGGGGGAATCTCCCTAACTATTTTGATGAAATTTTGCACTGATGATTTATGTATCAATGTAAGAATTAATGCAAAGTATTCGATCTGACAAAATTTTATTTCAAGAGGTCCGAGAAATTGCGCATTTTACTTTTATTTTAAATGGGAAAATGGGAACACTCACCCACCCGGTGATATATCGAATATGACCTTACAAATTTTGACTAAATTACAAACACTGCCTCCAAATATCATGAAGGTTAGGAGGGGGATTTTCCCATGTTAATCCGCCCATGTCCTTTTACAAAATCTTTCACAGTGCAATTGATAAACCCAAAGTAACCTTAGATTGATTTTGAAACTGAAAAAGGGAAAACAGTCTTTGGTGTTTTCAACCAAATCTCATTTACACCTTCCATGATTGACACTTAAACCCTAAAGTGGCAAATTTCATTAATTGTGAGTTTAATATTTAACCGCCTTTTATTAATCATAATAATCGACATTTTAACGGATTTTAACCGTAGAACGGTTTTTTCCTCTCGTTGCTTGTATGTGAAGTGTAGTAATTCTCTCTTTTAACGAAAATTGGAAATATTAGTAAAAGTAGATATGTTGAACTGAGTTGCCCAGTTTTTAAACTGTACAATGCAATTTGTGGTGAATTTATACAAAATGGTTGCATGGCCCTTCATCAAAGTGCGTTAAAGTTTAAATTTAACGCTGAGATTCTAATGGTATTTTGGAGTCGAAATCTCTAGATAAATCTTTATGAGGGGATATCTTCATTTCATTGGAGCGTTTTTGCTATTTGGGTATTTTAAAAATTGGCTACTTTTAAAAATTTTGAATATTGCACTTGTTGTTAAATTTTTATTTGGTTTTGGTTTAGCTTTCAATATAAAAAAAAGGAAATTTTTTGAACAAATACTTATTGCCATTTGGGCATGTGGAATAATGTTAATACTTATCGAAATATCTGGATCAATGAAAAGTTCCTACTCGAAAACCATTTACCGAGGAATCTACAATTTCAGAGAAGAGTTCGTATCCAACAGATTCATGAACTACGAATTTTATGTTCGCATCTGGTCGAAAGAGGCAAACAAACACAATAATTACGTGCGTTATATTTTTATTCACTTTTAACATGCAAGGTTCTGAATTCGCTCCAGATGGCATCGAATGTTTCTCAAAACCAAAATAGTTAGAGAATGGAAATTTGTAGGGTATACGTAGGGATTAATCTAATTGCTAATTTTCAGAAAATTCGGAAAATATTTTCATATTTTTCAAATGTTTATTTTTGACCGCTAGGTGATGGACGAAAACTTTCAGTTGTAGAACATACTTTAAAATTTAGAAATAAAGTTGGTTGGGTCGAAAAAAACCGACTTCTCATAAAGGTATGAGATCATGAAAAACAACAAGGCGATCATAGGAGGCAATAACTTGTTCGGGCTCTGTAAAAGTATAAATGTTAAGCATAACACAAATGTTTCAAGATTATAATTTGTTCAATCAACAGAGTTATTTAGTGAAAACGTAATCCCGATTCAATCCCGCCCGTTATAAAATTTTAATTATAATTAAAATAATTGAGACTAAACAACCGAGTTTAATTTATTCAGAATATTATAAGTAGAAGGAAAGTAAGGTCGACCCGTCAGTCCCAGGATCGAGGATCGAGGATCCAGGATTTAAGGGGTGAAATGGGGGTAAAATCGTCGAAAAGTCAATGTATTTTTGATATTTCTCGCGACAATTTGTTTTTTTCGTATATCAACATATTGTGTTCAGGCCCAACTTGTTTATTTATCTCCGCTTATTTCCAAAGACACTTGAAAGTATATCTTATCAAGTTTTATCGTACGTAATAAGATGAAATGATGTAAAAATTGATAACCTAGGAGATAGCGCGCGTGCGCGTATTACCCGGGAGGCGCGGTTAATTTGAATTTAAAAGTGTTTTGACGTCATGGAATATTCGTTGTTAAAGGGACGTAGAATGGAAATATTTGTTAAACTTCATTTTATTATGTCGAGTGATTCAATACTTTAAAGAGATAAACTGTTATATAAGACGCGTGTGGCATTGGGTAGTGGGGGTTTTTCCGGGAACTTTCCCGCATACGAGTGCGTTTACCGCGTATATTTCCGTATAAGGGCGTTTTCCCAGTAGTTCTTCCGCGAATGAGCACGTTTTTCGACACCGGCGCGTTTTCACGTAGTTTTCTGCATTGGGGATCTTGTTTCTTGGTATGTTGATGAAAACTCAGAAAAATTTGAGATATACTGATAAAATATTACTCTGATTGACGGGAATTCTCGTCACTGCTTATCGAATGTATAACACCTTTTAAGGAAAATAAATTTTTGAGACAAGGCTGCCATCTATAGAAACGTTTTACAGTTCATTGAAAAATCTAATTTTTTTTAAATCATCATCTCGTTCGTAATTGCCTTTCTATCTCTTCAATTTTAAAAGTATATCCTAATTAATTCTATATTTTTAACATTAACAAGTCTCCAAATTATACCAACTTTTAACCAATTTTCCCCAATTGTACTAATTTTTAACAGAATTTCCTAAATTATTCTAATTTTTTCCATAAGCCAACTAAATTTCAAAACTATTGTATATTTATGAAAATTGAGTTTTGTACGTATTTGGAATCGTTTCATTTTTATCCCTAAAATGGGTGATTTGTAGGAAATTTATATTATTTTTATTGGCTTTACGATATTTCAAGTTAATTTATAAAATTTAGAAATGAGTTTAATTAAATTAATAATTAAGTTTCGTTCGTATATTGAATCGGTATTTATTTATAATAATTTTTTCACCTAGATTAATTTTTTTTATCCCCCACACTCTCGATCCAGCTCCCTACTATACGTGTCTATTTATAAAATCAAAATTGAACCGTCATGAATAATCCATATAAACGTAAAAGACGCGGGCGTCTTGAAGTCCAAGTTTCGTTTCCACTGAAATAGAAACAACAAGAGGAAAGGGTCTTTCTGGTGACCTAACTTTTAACATTGCTGGACGTTTTATATTTATTGTGTTCTGTTACTTATAGTCTTATGAATTTCCTTTCATTCGAGGAAGTTAGTGAAATAGTGGAAGAGTATAATAGGACGTGGTTAGATATGCAAGAAATAAAAGAGCATTTGGACGAAATGGAAAAGCATTTAAAAAAGTGGGAATTGAAGTTAGAAGAAGCTTGTCAAAGGGAAATTGTACTGAGAAATAAAGTTAAAGATATAAAACCAAATACAATTGGATTGGAAATATTGCAAGATAGTTGGAAGGGAGCAGAGAAGTAAAGGGATAATATTGTATGTCATTGATTGGCTTAAGACCTGTTATATAAAATATGAAATAAAATAAAATATAAAATAAAATATGAAATAAAATAAAATATAAAATAAAATGAAATAAAATAAAAAATATAAAAATATAAAAATATAAAAATATTAAAATATTAAAATAACAAATTTTTAACAGAATTTCCTAAATTATTCTAATTTTTGCCATAAGCCAACTTAATTTTAAAACTATTGTCTATTTACGAAAATTGAGTTTTATAGATATTTTGAATAGTTTCATTTTTATCCCTGGTTAAAAGTTATTATAATTGGGGATATTTTGTTAAAAGTTAGTATAATTTGTGAGAATCTTTAAAAAAACTGCATAGTTTTGGTTATTTTCAAACAAAAATAGAAAATTAAAGCCTGCTTTTTGATTTTGGATACCTCGGAGCTTAATAACAACGCTAATCACTTGCATCTTGTAAAAAACAGTAACCTGAGATTAGAATTAAAATTTGCCAAACCGTTACCGGAGCCGATTTCCCTTCTAATCTACGCTGTACATTAATTAATTTATTTTGGAAGTTCAAAACGTATTAAGAGCCCTTCAAAGTACTATAAAAGGATTTCATTTACAAACTAAATTAATATTTTCTTCAAACTTTCAATTCGTTATAATTTGATTTTAAATGAAAACATCATGGATTATAGGTGCGTAATCTACTATTAGACCGAACGGATTAAAAAATACTTAAAGTAAGTGGTTTTACTGATAAACTCTAAAGGAATTTAACTTTAAAGGGTATCTTACATTATTGTTTTTAATTTTATTCAAGTTCAAAACGTATAAAGAGTCCTTCAAAGTACTTTAAAAGGATTTTATTTACGTACTAAAAATTAAAGAGTGGAAAAATAACTATGACGTGCGATTCGAATCGCTCTTCATAATTATTTTGCCACTCTTTTATTTTGTATTTAATCTCTTAACATTGTAGAGTTTATTCTGGATAAAATTTGCGTACATTTTTTTGTTATAATGTTTCGTAAAAACATAAATTCTAAATTTATTTTAATGTCTGTCCCTTCTCAGCCGTAACACTTACAAGAATAAACACTATTTTTCAGTTCGAAGAACTGGTTTTTGTATAATATATATTATTTTTATTTTAATATTAAATCGCACAATTTTTACAGGACTTAAGCTAGTCAATGGTATACAACATTACCAAAAGTTCTAATGGTACTGATTCACGATGTCAATTATTCTAGATTTAGTTTCGAACTGAGAGACTGTTTAAACTAGTTCGCGTGTTTCACTTTATCTTTCAAGTTCTATGCTCTCTTCCACTATGACGCGTAAACGTTCGGTTTCTACGTTTATATGGTTTATAGTAATATGACGGTTCAATTGTGATTTAAACAATGGACACGATTAAAGATTATATTTATAGATTTTTGAAAGTAGAATTTTCTTATCAGGGAGATAAACACATTGACATAATCAAAGATAATAAAAACTTTCAGGGGAGCCCACCGCGCTCCGCTCAGACCCAACCGCGGATTACCCTAGGGTGCGGCGCGGAGATAAAAGTTACCGCGGGTGGGTCTGAGCGGAGCGCGGCAGCTATATTCAAGATGCCTAAAGCCCAACATATTTGCCCCACCGCGGTTGGGTCTGAGCGGAGCGTGGTGGGCTCCCCTGAAAGTTTTTATTATCTTTGATTATGTCATTGTGTTTATCTCCCTGATAAGAAAATTCTACTTTCAAAAATCTATAAATATAAACTTTAATCGTGTCCATTGTTTAAATCACAATTGAACCGTCATATTATTATAAACCATATAAACGTAGAAACCGAACGTTTACGCGTCATAGTGGAAGCGAGCATAGAACTTGAAAGATAAAGTGAAACACGCGAACTAGTTTAAACAGTCTCTCAGTTCGAAACGAAATCTAGAATAATTGACATCGTGAATCAGTACCATTAGAACTTTTTGTAATGTTGTATACCATTGACTAGCTTAAGTCCTGTAAAAATTGTGCGATTTAATATTCAAATAAAAATAATATATATAAATATCAATATTGAAATATTTATAGTAATAAAAGGTAGAAAATAAAAGGTAGAAAATAGAAGATATCTTATTTTTTAAAACATTTCTTAATTTCTTTATTGACTTAAAATATTTACAATATTTTACAAATTTTGATTCGGTTTAACGTAGTAATTTGTAAATGAGTTAGTGTACAATTCCTCGTCGGGTAAAATATTCTGTCCATAGCCATTTGGAGATAATTTCTGCACAAATTTACAATATTTATAATTTTTCCAAAGGTACGAAACTATTAAGAGATTAAGAGATAAGTAAGTTGTTTATAAAACAGTTCTGAATAGAAAATTAAAATAAATAATAATGTTTTTAATATCTGTTTAATAAATAATATTTATAGTAATTAAAGGTGGCAGATGTTTTCGCAAACAACCAGTGTACTTTTTATCAAATATTATAAACAATTTAAGCAGCGTGCCTATATTATTCTGTCTGCGTATCTAATTTTTTTTTAAATTTAATTTCCATCTGTATGCATTTGGATAGAGCAAACCTTCGTTTATCGGAGCGAAAATCGTGTGGTACAGCTTAAATTTGCTTTAATTACCCTGAAATGATAAAATTACGATTATTCGTTCTACAGCTGAACAGAAAATGACATAGCGAACGAATTTTCCAGATTTCTTTTGAACCTCCATCCGTAAATGCTACAAGAAAAACCTCGTCCTTCACCATAAGAAAGAAAAATGGGGAATAGGATTTAGTTTTGGTTATCGTTTTGTTTATACTGTAATAGCAACAATACTAAGATGACTTTTCGATAAAGGATTAGTTTTGCAGAACTTTTTATATTATCGCGTTTTGATCCTTATTACCGTATGGATTTCAACACAATTGAAGAATATAAAACACAATGCAAATAATTTAATTCTTTTAACTGATAATACTGATTTGAAAACCTTGATGTATTTTATTTATAAGCTGTGGGTTTTTATGCTATATAATTTCAAATGCAGGTATTGTTTAAAGTAAAAATGCATAATTTAATGTATCAGGTTTTCTATTTTTGTGTTTATTGATAATATAAATACCGATAATATTATGCAACTAAATATTACATTTATGTATTGGTGAGCTTTAAAGGTACTTGGATCTTTTTAACTAAGAACCCTATGTAAATAATGTAACCATATTAATAATTAATTAATAAATTATAAAAATAATAACGCTTTCTATGCTTTAAGAAATATGTTTACTTTCTTCATATATTAAGCTATTTCAAATACCATAATGGGTTCAAGTACATACCATAAATATAATATAGCAATTAAAATTTTAATAACACATGATACTTTTAGTATTTTGTTTATTATTTTCCATTGCCGCCGTTAGATGTCATCAAAGCATCTATTTAAATAAATTTATCCCTTGTTAAAAAAAAACTTTGTTTTCTAGATTTGAGGTTTGCTTTTAAGCATCACTGTAATTAAGAAAGAAATATAAAAACATAATGCAACTATTTTTTTTACCTGAGTGTAATACCTTGATATATTGTTTAACTTCTTTCATTTTTAAAAATGTAATTGCTTGACTTAAATAAAGCGTGAAAATTATTAGTTTCAAATGATATTTACAAATCTTATCCACTCTAAAGTCCATTTTTCAGGTATTAGTAAGTATTTCATACAAACTAACTTCTAAGTTGGAAAAAAATATGGATTTAGTACGTAAATAAAATCCTTTTAAAGTACTTTGAAGGACTCTTTATACGTTTTGAACTTGAATAAAATTAAAAACAATAATCTAAGATACCCTTTAAAGTTAAATTCCTTTAGAGTTTATCAGTAAAACCACTTACTTTAAGTATTTTTAAATCCGTTCGGTCTAATAGTAGATTACGCACCTATAATCCATGATGTTTTCATTTAAAATCAAATTATAACGAATTGAAAGTTTGAAGAAAATATTGATTTAGTTTGTAAATGAAATCCTTTTATAGTACTTTGAAGGGCTCTTAATACGTTTTGAACTTCCAAAATAAATTAATGTACTAAGTTACGTTTAAAAGAACCTTTTGTAACAATTCCAATATGTAAATATAGGTATAAGGATTGAAAAAATACTTAAAGAAACTCAGCGTAAATTAGAATGGAAATCGGCTCCGGTAACGGTTTGGCAAATTTTAATTCTAATCTCAGATTACTGTTTTTTACAAGATGCAAGTGATTAGCGTTGTTATTAGGCTCCGAGGTATCCAAAATCAAAAAGCAGGCTTTAATTTTCTATTTTTGTTTGAAAATAACCAAAACTATGCAGTTTTTTTAAAAGAATCTCACAAATTATACTAACTTTTAACAAAATATCCCCAATTATAATAACTTTTAACCAGGGATAAAAATGAAACTATTCAAAATATCTACAAAACTCAATTTTCGTAAATAGACAATAGTTTTAAAATTAAGTTGGCTTATGGCAAAAATTAGAATAATTTAGGAAATTCTGTTAAAAATTAGTAATTTTAATATTTTTATATTTTTTATTTTATTTTATTTCATTTTATTTTATATTTTATTTTATTTCATATTTTATTTTATATTTTATTTTATTTCATATTTTATTTTATATTTTATTTTATTTCATATTTTATTTTATATTTTATTTTATTTCATATTTTATTTTATATTTTATTTTATTTCATATTTTATTTTATATTTTATATAACAGGTCTTAAGCCAATCAATGACGTACAATATTATCCCTTTACTTCTCTGCTCCCTTCCAACTATCTGGCAATATTTTCAATCCAATTGTAATTGGTTTTATATCTTTAACTTTATTTCTCAGTACAATTTCCCTTTGACAAGCTTCTTTTAACTTCAATTCCCACTTTTTTAAATGCTTTTCCATTTCGTCCAAATGCACTTTTATTTCTTGCATATCTAACCACGTCCTATTATACTCTTCCACTATTTCCACTCACAATCATAAAGTTCAACTTTATGTATGGACGGGTTTGGTTGGTGATCTATTTAGGGGCCGCCTCTTTACCACATCCTCAGAACCGGCAGAACTATTTGGAACTCTTACCGAACAAAAAAGGAAATGCTTTGGACAACATAACTCTGGCTTACTACCAGCGGATGTGGTTTCAGCATAGGGGTGCTCTACCGTATCACCCTTAAGCTCTTCTAGATCATTTAAACGCTGAATTCCTTCAGTGATGGATTTGACCCCCAAGATCACCACACCTTTCACCGCTTAACTTTTTCCTTAAGGAGCACGTTTACCAGACGTCTATTACGAACCTCGAAGAACTGCACCAGATAATTATTGATGCCTTCCAACTTGTTACTCCCGATATAATACAGCAACCATTTGAAGGAACGCTTCATCGGAAACAAGCTTTGCAACAAACGGAGGAATAAATTAAAACCACCAGTAATTTGTTGTTGGTTTGGTTTGAATAAAAACATTAAAAAAGCGTTAAAAGAAATCTTTTTCGACCGTATCAAATTTATTTGTACGTTTTCAACTATGTTCTACAACTTTCTCTACGAAAGTTTTCGTTCATCACCTTCCTGTCAAAAAACCTGGTTTTGAAAAACCTTAAAATCCTTTAAAAATAATGTTCCCTTAGTCTAACATATAATCTACAAAATTCAAATATCCACTTATTATTGTTTTTGAGAGAATTTCGGTGTCAGAGCAAAATACCTTTTGGGTAGTCAGGGCGAAAATGTAACAAAACACAATAAACATTATCTTAACTGGAAAAATACATAACATTTTCTTGTAAATTAAATTTACATTCATTTAACTACATTACAATATTTCGACTAATTAATTTGGGAATTTGCTGCTTCGCAAATAATTACACACATAGATTATATGAAAAATAGTCAAAATATGAGCGATGGTAGCAGCTGATGCTTTTATATTTCTTGGGATTTTTCAATTTAATTTTGTAGGTTTTGCTCAATTAAATGAAATTTTTGATTTCATTTTGTTTTTATATTAAATATTATACTACTGATAAGTTCGCCTTTAGATGGCGTTGCGTTTATGTGACGCACTATATCATAAAAAAACATAATTCGTCGGGCCTTTAGTTATTGTAAACACTAGAGGAAAATGAAATATTCTCTATTTCCGCCAATCCTAAAATAATTAAACTAAGAAATCTGTGACATATTTCTTTGTGTATCCATGCCCAAAATGTTTGTTTCTAACACAACCATCTTAATAATTTCGCTCACAAATGATAATCCTAATTAAATATTTAACATGTTTACAATTAAAAGCGATAAAAAACAACTGGGAAATTATTCTATAAAAATCAAAAATGAAAATGCGCGTGTGCAGAAGAGGACTATCAAAATATCAAACTATCGGTAATATTGGTCTTATTCAAAATCGTTGCTGTCTGCAATGCCGACGTAAGTGATTTTAATGAAATTCTTCGACAAACGATCGATGGTGCCAATTTAAGTCTTGGGCACCAAAAATAAACTTTTATTTTATGTCCACTGAAACATTTAGTTTGACTAAAATACCGAATATAGCGTAAAATACTGCCACTACTTAAAATTGAACTTATATAATCGATAGTTTTATATTTCGGTATTTGCCCCTTCTCCACAAGCGCATTACAATTTTTGACGGACCGAGATTTTTTTGGGTCATTTTTTATTTTTACAGAATAGCATTCTTAGAAATGTTTTCATATCTGGCTGTATAAGATAATTATTTTATATTTATATCATGAATTGTAGCTTTGAAACATTTAATAATTTAATTAAATAAATTATATAATACGAAATGAAGTCCAATTAAAATTATCATGATAATATGACAAGATTGATCTTAGAGCTTGCGAATAGAATCTATTCTTTCGATTGGAAGCTGGTTTGGATCCCACTTGAGCCATTGAGTTCTTTACAATGTGTGATTTAAACCTAGAAAACTATTATTATTAATAAAAATTACATTCGCAAAGGAAAAATTATAAATAAGATCTAATTAAAGTCATTTAAATTCATGTTTTTACTGACATAAATCTACAAAGTACGATATAAATTTCTCTTTAATGGTTCCAGAATAGCCGTTCAAAATTAGTTTAAAATCAGAACGATATTTTTAAACGACTTTGATAATAATAAAAACGGGGATAAATAGATGCAATCCCGCAGTAAATTAATCTTGAGGAATAAAATATTTTATTTTCTTGCAGATTATTACGCGGTAAGCATAAGTGCTTTTAATTTTCTTTCTAACAATGGAACTCAGGATTCAGAATATATATATAAACATCGCCAGAAGTAAATGAAACGAAGTTATCAGACCGCTATATCTCTCATACTAAGCGCATTTTCCATATGAGATCTCCCTTTAATCAACGTTTTCAAATTTCGTGTGTCCACAGCTCCACTATTGCCATCTATCGACTAGTCGGTGATGATTTGTATATCTAATGTGGATACCCACAATTCTCTAGTGCAATTTTTGGTGGGTACTAAGGGGGGTGGAACTCCGATGGATTTAAATCTCACCACGTTAAGGAAAATGCCTTTTAAAATTATGGCCCTCTCCTTTAACTGCGGTTCATTTACTTCTGACATCGCGAATAATTATATTAAGTCAAGAAAACATTTCGCGAGATCCATGCATAGGCAATTAATATTTAATTTCGCAGGTGAAGAATCTAAAGAAGAGTGGTAAAGAAATATCGAAGACTACTAAAGAAGTTTGGCTGTTTGGCTCTGATAATGTTAATGTTCTCCAAATATTAAATGAGCGAAATTCTTCCTTTTTGTTGGATCGGGACGATTTGCTGGAAAACATCGAAATCTCTTTTTCTAACGGAACGAGTTTATCAACGTACGCCAAAAAGGTCGCGTACAGCGAGCAGCCATTATATTTTGAGTATAATTTCTTGTCGGTTTCGAAATCAATCAGAAGAAACACCCTACTATACGAGACCTTTCTTCAAGGGTAAGTTAGCTTCCGTTGCTTGTTCACTCAAAAACTCAAGTTTAGAAATCTTTCAAATTGATTCTAAGGAGCAAAGTAATTATCATTTCAAATCCAACATCATCTTTTTCGCAAATACGGTTAGACGGCTCTCGCGTGAATGAGTGATTGAACTCGGCCACTTAAATTAAAAGGCAATAAAGGTCGCTAGGTGCTTTGATGATTATTATTATTTAATGCTTTCAATGCTCTAGATTTCTAAAACTGTGCCACAATATTCAAATTGATTGAGTGATTGTTCGCAGGCTCTACACCATGTTGGAAACCAAGTCCACACATTATGCGACGCTCAAACAGAGACGGATCATGGAGATTATGAAATGGACGAAGCCGGATGAACAAGTTAAAAAGCTATCGATGAAAGATTTGTCCATGGCATTCTACTACTGGTTTTGGTTTTTAGTTGCTTCGATTGCGGTGCTTTTGATTGAAATGTGTATAAAATGTATTGAAGTGTTCGTGGATTATTCTCAAAGAACTAAAACAATCGATTTCTTAGAATAAACTTTGAAATAAATCGGTGATGCACGGGTGGAATTTCTGCTCAAGGCGATTAGAGTTTTACTTTGACCAATGGACCCTCTTATATTTTAACATTTATTTTCAATGGCCTTGCACTTTCGTTGTTGATGAAATTCCCGTGACATGTTTCGATGTGTTCTTTAGGCAGCCTCCGCTTCGGGATATTTTAGCTTGACTTTAGATATCGATTTGGGTATCTCGTTTAACTATTATTATAAATATCTATTTTAGAGGATTTACACGCATTTGATAGTTAAATGCAAGTGTCAATTTATCGGTGTATAGCCATGTAGCTTTGAATGAACCAAAGAGATTCAGCAATTTATTAGAAATTAAGTATTACCAAAAACGTTCATCACCTTTTATGAATCATCAGTGTACATATTTGTAGGTAGTGGATAGCTTCTCATGTTTTCATCTTAATCAGGACATTCACCAACTATTAAAAAGAAAATTAGTCGAAACATATCTTGATAAGCGAAATTCTTATTTTAAGACATTTCTTGAAAGATGTTCTTGGTTTTTGTACAAACCAACGATGATATTGGTTTACACGTATTTAAGTGTTGTAACGTGTTGATAAAAATAGATATTAAGCGAATAGTTAAGCGAATGCATTGTTTTTTTTAAAGTCTTTGACGAGCTCATTTTGTAAAAACGCAAATACAAATATTATTTACCACCAGTAAAAGTGAATAATCAATTATTATTATTATTATTATTTTAAATTAAGCTTTGCTGAACAAAGGTACAGCGTTTTTTCTGAAACTTTACAAAAACAATGAATTCATTTAAAAAACCAAAAAGAGAAAACTTTGAAAGCGAGCAAATAACCAGAACATCTCATAACTAGAAAAATCTGTCGATAAGTACAATTTAATAATTTTCCGCTTTAATAATTCCAATCGACAAAATAGATTAATAAAGAGAGATGTTATATCTCTTGTATTACTTTCTCATTTGATTTTTTTGTCTACCTTCATTGTTTCCATACATCAATTTGTTATAATAAAATTAAATTGATAATTAACTCAAAATCTAACATACTTGTTGCTAATTATTGAACTTGCTTGCTAAACTAAATATCCAGTATTTTACTTTTGAAAAATTTAAATCTTCTTCGTACTTACTTATAAAATTACTAATTTCATTTGATAAGGTATTAATAATACTAATATGTAATAGCATTCCAAACTACTCGACTATCTATATCATATTTTCCCCAGGGCTACATTAAGTCGTGGTTTATGTATTTTTCTATTCAAGTATTTGCTATTTTATTAATAATTAATTTTTATTATCAACTTAATCAATCTCCACGTAATAATTGACAGCTTTTGGGATTCCTATTTTGTCCAAATTAAAGAAATAACTTTGCCGGATCATCACTCTTGTAGTTGCGGCACTCAGATTTATTTCTTCTTCCATTTAGTTTGATGATGTGCAAATGTAAAAATGCTCATTAGGCCACAAGGATTCCACTGTTTTTTTTAGACTTAATTCTTACAACTTCCAAAATTCAAAGACATTTTTGTAGAATTTTGGTATTTGATCCTGTGCCAAAACGGAAGGTATTAGAAAAACTGTTCTGTAACTAAGAAATTGCGAGAGCGTTATACTGTTCCGTAACTAAGGAATTGCGAGTGTTCTACTTTCACAAGTCAATTAATTAAAATTTCCCAAAAGTAGTTACGGCAAGACTCTTCTCCGTTTCTGCTCACGCAACTATAAGAACTATTATATTTCCCTATAAGTTGATTATTTTAGAACTAGCAATAGGTGTTTTTATAAATAAACGTGGCCTTCTTGTTTGAATTAAGCTACTACGTCACAACTTTAACCGAGGCGTCGGTCATTTGGCCAAATCCCGTACAAAATTGTGAAACAAATCCACAAATCTAAAATCCAAGAAATTCACTCCAATAGACAAATTCAAATAAAAAACCCCAAAATCTCGTACACAAAAAAGGCAAGTGCCCGACCCCTCGACTTTAGCTTTGGTAATATTACGAGCTCGAGCAACCCGCACGTGTAAAATCTATTCTAATATATAAAGCTATGAAATCGTGACGTTAGAGCAACATAAAAACAAGTTCGGCAAACGTAGCTGACTTTTACTAAAATAACTATTGTTTTAAATATGTCAACGATAAATTGCATCGAAAATATTACCAAAATGCTCAACTAAATGTTATCCTCGCGTGTAGTAAAATATAGTGCCATTTTAATTGAATGGGTTGTAAATTTGAATCACACATTATTAGAGTTAACAAAGGCACGATAAAAATTTAAACACAATCTACAATCTTTTTGTTTTTGAAAACCGTAAATTGGGCTTTGCTTAGTTGGCGATTATTCGACGCTCTGGGCACCGTACACTCTTGGCTCCGAATAACGGTCAGGTTATAATACTTTTGTTCACATTTGGTAAGCTAACTTACATTTTGCATTAAATTTTACAAAATCACGGTTCGTAAGAGCCAATGAGAAACGACAACCGTTATTTTGGGAAAATAATTTTTTTTTGCTGAGGGATAAAATGTTTCTCATATGAATGCAACTGAAGGTTCAAAAGAAACTGGTTTCAACAGCAGCGATGAAAATTGGTCTGGTGTGTTTTGGGATGACAGTGACTCTGATGATGGCCAGTTTGTGCACTCGCTTGGCGCAAGCGACGAACTTTCTCAAACCCAACGAAGGTGAGAATATTAAAGGTGTCTTTATTAATCTTGAAGAAGTACAAAGAAAATCAAGTGTGCTTAATTATTTAAAGAACAGGGGGATTAAGATTTTGTACGTATTGTAGAAGCTGATTGAGATATTCTACTTAATTCTAGGGTTGATTAAGATATTGTACTTAAATTACTTAATGTTAAGGTGAATGACATATTGCACTTATTGTATAGAGGGTAGTTGATAAACTTGCTTAATTTACACGATGGTTGAGAAAGTAAATAAAAATAGAAGTAACTGCTCATGGAGAGTTCTGATTACCTCGCTTTATAATTATCTATCTGATCTTCGTGGAACACAAAGCGAAAAGAGAATACATGTATACTACATATCAACTAAAGCGCTGACCTCATTTTCTCATTTCCAGTTTGTAGGTACTACCCGAAAAAAGGAGATAAGCTGTGCCCAAAGGACTATCAGTGTGACTGTAAAGGTACCAGTGACAAGTGCACGTGTAAGATCCTGTGGTCGGTTGACGGTTTCGATGCTCGGAACCTGAGACACTAGCCTTCCAATTTCCTGCTGTTCCCCTTATGATAATACAAACTCAATGATGTATCCGTTTAATAAAATGATTCCGAAATCCCTAACTATAATTATTATTTTTTTGGCGCGGTTATGTTCAAATACTATATGGAATGTACATGAACAAAAAGGTAAAATGGCTTCTAATTAACTCACGATTAACAAATGATATTTCTTAATAATTAATAATGCGCGAAATTTCGTAAATGTTTTTACATATCCTAATTAAAATCAACGTTAAAATTAAGTGTATAAATAAAATCTAGAATTGTTTACTTAAGGTTAAACGTAAATATAAACTTCTAAACCTAAAAATGTAAAATTGTAGCTCTTTAAAATATGATATTTTCCATTGTATATATGCAGCGTATATATGCAGCGTATTTCCACTCGTAGAATGGGCGGGAATATTTTCTTTCGTAAAGAGTATTTATGCTAATATCCTTTGTAAACCTGGGTATTTTTCACGATACCCCATGTATACTATAAAAGTACCCTGTCACCAAGCTCTCTTCCGAGAAAATGGAATAACCCACTAATCCCTTAGTATTGTTCGACAAAGGGTATATATGGGGGTTCTGGAGAAATTCCAGCTAGAATCGTCAAAATACATGAAGAACTAGGAGCAACAAACATAAGGATAAGGGAGCTTGGCTTTAAACAAGCTAACGCAGTGTTGTGTACAAATTTCATTGTTTTAGCATAATCAGAGACCAATCGCCAAACCCTAGAGCCACTTTCTTCTACTGCATTTATTACTTCTAAAACAAGTTTGTGTAGCTTCTCTCCAGTTAAATTTTCAGTAAAGAAGTAAGCAACTGGTATAGTTTAAAATTAGTTGGAAGATGGAACAGAGTAATTGGGTTGCCAGTTTTCGTGCTTCATCCTTTTCCATCGGTATACTGGTACTCGTTTTATCAAAAAAATTATCAAAATTTCGATCATATATTAATTTAGCTCTTATAGACATTTCATCAAACATAAAACTACCCATAATTTCCTTGTCATTTTTAACTTTCGAGAATTCTGCCGCTAATCTCTTTTTGACTAGTTTTGTTATTCCATCTTCTCGACTGGAATGGCCGATAAATCGTTTTAATGTTGTACGGTGTGGTAAATGCAGAACTTCAAGATCGCTCATGTAACTATAAGCTGCTGGCGACTTTTTAAAGACTAAACAACAAATTCATAGTGTTGACTCTTGATAGCGGACAGCCTTTTTTCCATATGCTAGAACTTGTTCAATTAAAAATTTAGCTTTGATCTCCTCGGTTGTGTTTGCAGCCTCCATAATTTTAGATACTTGTTTTACTTCTTCCTGGTTGCTTAGTTCTTTGAGCTTTTTGGTAGTGGTAGTCAAGTCAGATATGGTTTTTCTCATCTTCTCAATTTTCTTCTGTAATTTATAAACAATTCCACCGAATTTCCTAGTTGAATTTTTAGTGGTCCTTTTTCTAACATAAGCTGAAGCCTGTGTTGATACATCTCTAGTTTGAGCAACTTCACTTTGAGCAGTGCCGTATTTCCGGCTAGGCCAACCTAGGCCGTGGCCTAGGGGCCCTACAGTGACCGTAATTACTGTATTCGAAGGCATAAATATATTATATCCATCGTAATTTATATTGGAGAAATTCCTAGGTAGAAGATTTTGTTTTAAAATTACCAAAATTTCTGCCTGGCAGTTTACGGACACAGCCTTAAATCGCATTGTTGCATAATTATCGCATATTTAGTCAACGATTGTTAAGAGCTTTTATTTAGTAATATGACCGTAGGCCGGGAGTAGTGGCGTACTCCTGTAATCCCAAGCGTCCGGGAGGCAGAATTTGTGGATGGCCGTGTGAGGACGACCACCAATCTCCCAACGGGTGGTCGGAATACTTCCGCCACGGGTGTCCCCACCCCTGTCCCCACGTATCCCCCCGTTGGCGTGGCCGTTACACATATCTCGCCCTGATTAATCAAATGGACGAGAGGACTGAATTGTCCCACACGTCACAATCGACTAAAAAAAAATAAAACCGTAGAGCTCAGACTTCTACGCTGAATCAGGGAAATTCAGGCACATCATAGTTCCAGGGATAAGAGCTAGGAATATGAAAACTTGGTACCTTCGAATAGAAAAGTGTATTCCCCTCTCTCTCTCTCTCTCTCTCTCTACGGCAACGCAGCGCGAGCCAGAATCGCTGACATACGAGCTTAGCGCCACCTTCTACATGTTTTAAAAAAATTCGTCTGCTAGTTTTCGAATATTAAAATTCATTGTCTATTCCTACTAAAAACACGGGACTAGAAATACGCGAATAGAAAAACTAGCAGATGAAAGCCGATTAAAAGTGTAAAGGTTCTACGATAGATGGCGATACTTGTTATATCCGTGAATTTTTTACTGCCCCGCCTAAAACGGGAGACGACCACTCCAGGTTTACTTGAATCCTCCTAGATAAGAGTAAATGCAGCGCGTGAAAAGTGGGCTCAGACTCCTTATCTGCCTATGGGCCCAGGATCTCTAAGTCCGGCCCTGACTTTGAGTACATGTATATTCTCCATGTTGATTCATTCTCTTTTTATCAGTTCGTTGCTCTTCATTAGGAACACGCTTGGAAGTCACTACATTAGGAATGTGTTGCGAAGGGACTTCATTTGAAACTGATGACATTTGAGTGTTTTGTATCAATTTGTTTAGAGGAATACTTTTTGTAGGAACTGTGATCTTTCTGTTGGTCAGTATAAATAAACGTTTCTTTATCACTAACTTCCTGTCATTCTTACGAAGTGCTCTTTTTAATCCCTTCAATTGTTCTATTGCAACTTTTGATTTGACTATTGGAGATAATGATATTCCATTTCCCTTGGGTTTACATTGGAGATGAACTTCTCTATCGGGAGAATTAACCCTATCACAGATTTCATTAATCACAGTTTGTTTTTCCTTGTTAATACTGTTATATGTAATAGGTGATAAACGTTTTCTAGGGGTTGACTCAAGTTGAGAACCTTTACTTTGTTTACGGAGAACACTGGGGGAATGATAGTAATCAATATCAAAAATTTTAACTTGTTGAGGTATTGTCACACTTTCAGATCTAGATGTATCACATTTTATCACAATTGGGGTAACATTATTTATAACATGGGGTACAATGTTGGGATTCAAACGTCTTCTTGTACATGATATGCTAAAATCACTTTCCTTAAAGTGCTTACTGCATACTTTGGCTTCTCCTTGCGAATCAATTAACGCAATTGATTGATTAATGTCTTCCTGACCAAATACGGCTTCTATCTATTTCCTTCTCATGTTTTCTTCCGTGGGAAACAAATGAAAACTGACAAGTACCCCATTTTCTTGTTGATGAATATTTCGTTTTCTTCTCTTTTTTTCACTTTCATTACAAATGGGCACTGAACAGACGACCATTGTATATAACTTTCACCTATTTAAATGATTTAATTAGTTAGTACCAAAATTTAACACACAAGATCAAGAACTGCTCTTGAACTGTATATTGTTAGTCATAATTTTTTTATCCAAATATCAGCATTTTAATTTAAAATCACTAATATTAATGAAACACGTGCTTACCTTTCTTTTCCATTAAATCTGGGAATTTATATTCTTGAAAAAAGTTAAATTATATCGTTAAAAAACTATAACGCCACGCCATATTTGTTTTGAACAGCAGAACGTTTGAAAACGTTGCCTAGCAACGAGGTGCAAGTACGAGAGAATCTGGCGGCCTTAAATTGGCAACCTAAAATGCCAGAAAAAAATCCAGAAATTTCGCGTGCACGGGCCTATCAAATGGACGAGCAACTTGCAAATATTATGAAGCAACTACATGTAGTACAAATAAATTTGAATTTTTTTTAATATTCAAGAAAAGTTAATTACGCTTTCTCATTAATGACAAATCTCTCATGAGCTAATTATGAAGAGCAAATTAAGATGTTGGTTCACAGAGATGATTTAAACACAGATGTAATGGAAAGCTTATTTCTAAGATAATTATAATGTAACTATATTGTGGATACTTCCATTTCTTAGAATATACCGCTTATCGTTTTTGCATGCACCATAAGAGCACCGAATAGTCAGCATTATTGTTGCCTAGGGCCCTAGGCTTAACCACTTAACGGCCGAGAAGTTGCAGACCACCCAAAATTTATTTAGACACCCGCTAGAAATGAAGAGGAGCCCCGAGTCCGAGAAAAAAAGCGGAAGAGAGAGCGAACCAGAGTTGCCAGATGTACGATCCGGATCGTATTTGTACGATAATTGAACCCGCGGTACGATATACGATCCGAAGCCTGGATCGTACGGCAAAAATACGATCTTACGAGAAAATACGATCCAAAGTACGATCCGTGTAAAAACTGTTTTCTTTAGAGCGGAAACCTTTATGTATCTTTAAATATTGCATCTTTAGCAAAGGTTATCTGCCAGATTCCAGACTCCCACTTCCAAACACGCTCTTGCGGTTTGGTGGGGGCGTGATAATTGTCGCCACGAATCGGAAATATTCACAAAATATTGTCCCACGTTTTTTTTTCTAACATAAAAGTGAACGAAATTATACGTCATAATAGGTTTAACAAACTGTTTTTTTTCTTTAAATATCTTTTGGGCTTAAGTGGCTTGTTTTCAGCCGTACGATCCTTCTTAATCTAGTACAATTCAAATCGAAACTCGGTACGATAATCCAGCGCTTGGAATCTGGCAACCCTGGAGCGAACCGTTCACCTCATAAAGAAGCGGGATCAAAAAAGGGGCGGGGGGTTGCATGTTTGTGGATTATTTTCGCGGATTTTCTCCACTTGGTGGTGTTATGTAGCGGACACTCTGAAATCGGAGTTATAACGTTGGCATTGTAGTCCAGGTGTAAATGATCATTTTGATTTTGATTCATTGCATCATTCTCGGGATTAGTAAGGATTGGGCGTAATAAAATTTCGAACATAATTGCCAGTAGCTTTATTTCACCATATTCGCATGATAGTGCTATTTGAAAATGTGGAAGTATTACAGACATATAAGCATTTAACGGCGTATTCCTGGGGAACTGATGGAGGGATGCGCTAACAAAATCTTAGACTTATGCTTATAAGTCTATTAGTTAAATATCGGGTTACTTGTTAAGTCTAAGTCTTGAGCTTTTAATTGGTGAATTTCACTAAATTTCCATGGCAGTTATAGCATTGGGTTACTTAAACTTTTATCTGATAGAGCGGTGTTTTAAATTAAGTAACTTAAATATGCAATATAAATTTTTAACAACATCTCTATTTCCCTTTGGCAACAGTTTTTCCATTTGATTTAGTAATGACTGCCCTAAGGGTGTAAGGTTGATACTTTTCGAATCCAACAATGTTTCAGTTAACAGATTTGATTTCCTGGTTAGTGATGTTACCTCCTTTCCAGTAAAGCAGTAATAGTAAAGTTTGTTCAATACTTAATAAACAGGAGCGCACATTCATTTGGTTATTAAAACCACAAGCTCCTCTGATATGGGCTAATGATTGTTCCACCGCATCACTTGAGAGTTTACGGGTTAGAACAAAATGATAGCCTCCATCCAGTAAATTTTTCATAAAAGCAACGGTAGATTAAGTAGTATATAGTAAACAGCTTCGAATGTTTCATCTGTTAGTTTATCATATTTCAACGTTGAGTTTACTTGTATGGTTTCGAGAAAAGGGATAAAATTCTCAGTCAACCATCATTAATGTCATAAACAGACATTTTAGAAGTTTCATTTAAACCAAGGAATACCTCTGCGTGTGGTGCCATACCAGAGTGATTGAGAAAAATCATATCACCTCGGGCAAGAATCGAACCTAAGACCTTTGGGTTACCGTCTCAACGCCATGAATAACCAGGCCTCGGATTTCAAACGAAAAAATCGCAATCGCACGGAGCACATTCGTTTTCCCGAAATTATTTGGGAAAACAACTTTCCTTGGCAAAATTTATCTCCCAAAAGAAAAGCGAGGCTTCATTGGACACTCCTTCTTTCAAATAGCACACAATCCTCCCGATATACTCTCAGATCAACTTTTAGAAAGGATCATTAATTACTGTAGAGTTTACGGAAACAACAGATAACATGCTTAGAATCGCTTCCTCAGATGATTCGGAGCTTGTCTCATGGCTGACAATACTTTTGAATTCCTCCATTTCTTCTTCAATCTCAGTAAGGAGCTTCTTTATTTGTACTTCTAGGCAGAGGCGTAGTGAGGGGGGCAGGGGGGCATACGCCCCGGGCGCCGACGGTCAGGGGGGTGCCAAAAAGGCGGATAAAGTATTAAAGCGGATATTGGAAACTGGAAATATTTTAATAAATCGATTAAATTGTAATATATTAATATTTATTTTGGTATTGATAATGATTAGGTTTCGTTTAAAAACAAGGAATTTTATGGCGGAAATTGGGGCCGGCGTAGGTGGGGGGGGGGGGGCGTACATTTTGGAGTTTGGCCCTGGGCGCCAAATAACCTCACTACGCCACTGCTTCTAGGCAGTCCCTAGAACTCAACTCATCTGGCATCAGAAGACCTTTGCCACTTTGACTTAGAAAATATATTAAATAGTCTCGTTAAATAGAAAATATTCTTAATTATACACATTTATTCCCTAATATTTCTAAGCAGAGCAGATTTTAATTTCGTAAACGTGCCTCCAGTAGCTGCTGTTATAATGTGCAAAAGCCACTGTGGAAGGGGCAATAGGCCGATAAATATATTATCCTACAAGGAGACTTCCCATCAGTACTTCCGAAGCGTAAACCTGCGAAAGAGAGGATTTCTCTGATTGGTCGGAATTTACGGCCAACTTCGTAGATTTGTTTTGCTGTCTAACGAATTCGCAATTCGCGAATCGGCAAGTTTGAAGCGATGCATTATCCAAAGAAAAGGTTTGTTAATGTTTTTGATAAATGTAAATTAAATAGCATTTAAATAAAACAGCAAAAAGATCCTCCAATTCCAATTAGACGATTCATTTTATATTTTTAACTTATAATTGACGTGGTAATCATAAGAAACGTTCGCGTAATTCCACGATTCTTGCTAAGGCTTATGTTTCCCACAAAAATACTGCAGCAGACGAAATTTGTTATTAACTTTTTTTATAGTTTTGATATCTGTACATAGATGGCGCTGCTGTTGAAAATACGTCACAGACTTACTTCCCCTTCCTACCCCCTTTCCGAAATCCTCTAGTAGTTAGGGAAAGAGAACAACGTAGGCGAAATATTTTTATCGGCCTATTGGTGAAGTTGTTGTATTACAACGCTAAAGTTAATCTGATGCATCAGCAACTGGTCTTTGCAAATTTAACCGCTCAATTATTTGACCCATAAATAGATAAAATCTTTAAAAAATACACTAAACCTTAATAAGTTATACCTCCGTACTTGGTCCAATGTTTGGTTATTTCAAATCCTACCGATTGTTTTGCTACTTGCCTCCAAAACAACTTACTGCAATCCAAGAAAACCTATCCCTTTAAGATAAAATTCTTTTATTTTTCGTAACAGCTTACCAAAATATTTTCTAATTTACTTTTCACATTCTGTCAGGGCCGGCGTTAGGGGGGGGGTAAGCGGGGCAAAAGTACCCCGGGCCCGGGCCTCCGAAAGGGGCCGCCGGAACGGGTGCCTAACTAAAACTATCTGACTATTTCCAAAAAAAACAAATTTTAAAGTAAAAATTACCTGGCGCCAGCCCTGCATTCTGTTAAGATCTAGGTATGTAGAATTCCACCTTGTAACAAGTGGTTCTAGGTATGTGGAATTCCACCTTGTAACAAGTGGTTCTAGGTATGTGGAATTCCACCTTGTAACAAGTGGTTCTAGGTATGTGGAATTCCACCTTGTAACAAGTGGTTCTAGGTATGTGGAATTCCACCTTGTAACAAGTGGTTCTAGGTATGTGGAATTCCACCTTGTAACAAGTGGTTCTAGGTATGTGGAATTCCACCTTGTAACAAGTGGTTCTAGGTATGTGGAATTCCACCTTGTAACAAGTGGTTCTAGGTATGTAGAATTCCACCTTGTAACAAGTGGTTCTAGGTATGTAGAATTCCACCTTGTAACAAGTGGTTCTAGGTTTGTGGAATTCCACCTTGTAACAAGTGGTTCTAGGTATGTGGAATTCCACCTTGTAACAAGTGGTTCTAGGTATGTGGAATTCCACCTTGTAACAAGTGGTTCTAGGTATGTGGAATTCCACCTTGTAACAAGTGGTTCTAGGTATGTGGAATTCCACCTTGTAACAAGTGGTTCTAGGTATGTGGAATTCCACCTTGTAACAAGTGGTTCTAGGTATGTGGAATTCCACCTTGTAACAAGTGGTTCTAGGTATGTGGAATTCCACCTTGTAACAAGTGGTTCTAGGTATGTGGAATTCCACCTTGTAACAAGTGGTTCTAGGTATGTGGAATTCCACCTTGTAACAAGTGGTTCTAGGTATGTGGAATTCCACCTTGTAACAAGTGGTTCTAGGTATGTGGAATTCCACCTTGTAACAAGTGGTTCTAGGTATGTGGAATTCCACCTTGTAACAAGTGGTTCTAGGTATGTGGAATTCCACCTTGTAACAAGTGGTTCTAGGTATGTGGAATTCCACCTTGTAACAAGTGGTTCTAGGTATGTGGAATTCCACCTTGTAACAAGTGGTTCTAGGTATGTGGAATTCCACCTTGTAACAAGTGGTTCTAGGTATGTGGAATTCCACCTTGTAACAAGTGGTTCTAGGTATGTGGAATTCCACCTTGTAACAAGTGGTTCTAGGTATGTGGAATTCCACCTTGTAACAAGTGGTTCTAGGTATGTGGAATTCCACCTTGTAACAAGTGGTTCTAGGTATGTGGAATTCCACCTTGTAACAAGTGGTTCTAGGTATGTGGAATTCCACCTTGTAACAAGTGGTTCTAGGTATGTGGAATTCCACCTTGTAACAAGTGGTTCTAGGTATGTGGAATTCCACCTTGTAACAAGTGGTTCTAGGTATGTGGAATTCCACCTTGTAACAAGTGGTTCTAGGTATGTGGAATTCCACCTTGTAACAAGTGGTTCTAGGTATGTGGAATTCCACCTTGTAACAAGTGGTTCTAGGTATGTGGAATTCCACCTTGTAACAAGTGGTTCTAGGTATGTGGAATTCCACCTTGTAACAAGTGGTTCTAGGTATGTGGAATTCCACCTTGTAACAAGTGGTTCTAGGTATGTGGAATTCCACCTTGTAACAAGTGGTTCTAGGTATGTGGAATTCCACCTTGTAACAAGTGGTTCTAGGTATGTGGAATTCCACCTTGTAACAAGTGGTTCTAGGTATGTGGAATTCCACCTTGTAACAAGTGGTTCTAGGTATGTGGAATTCCACCTTGTAACAAGTGGTTCTAGGTATGTGGAATTCCACCTTGTAACAAGTGGTTCTAGGTATGTGGAATTCCACCTTGTAACAAGTGGTTCTAGGTATGTGGAATTCCACCTTGTAACAAGTGGTTCTAGGTATGTGGAATTCCACCTTGTAACAAGTGGTTCTAGGTATGTGGAATTCCACCTTGTAACAAGTGGTTCTAGGTATGTGGAATTCCACCTTGTAACAAGTGGTTCTAGGTATGTGGAATTCCACCTTGTAACAAGTGGTTCTAGGTATGTGGAATTCCACCTTGTAACAAGTGGTTCTAGGTATGTGGAATTCCACCTTGTAACAAGTGGTTCTAGGTATGTGGAATTCCCCCTTGTAACAAGTGGTTCTAGGTATGTGGAATTCCACCTTGTAACAAGTGGTTCTAGGTATGTGGAATTCCACCTTGTAACAAGTGGTTCTAGGTATGTGGAATTCCACCTTGTAACAAGTGGTTCTAGGTATGTGGAATTCCACCTTGTAACAAGTGGTTCTAGGTATGTGGAATTCCACCTTGTAACAAGTGGTTCTAGGTATGTGGAATTCCACCTTGTAACAAGTGGTTCTAGGTATGTGGAATTCCACCTTGTAACAAGTGGTTCTAGGTATGTGGAATTCCACCTTGTAACAACTGGTTTGACCAGGTCTTTACCAGCTTTCTTTTTAGTTGTGTTGTTCAATACGCCGATTTCATGAAGAACTTAATCCCTTTGGTTACGTATAGTATTATTCGTTGTGCTGCATCGTCTGCTTTTAACGATTTGTTTCCTGCAAGCTGTAAAGAGTGAGCCTTTTTCATTCTAAACTGAGAATATTTTTCAATATATTCTTCACCAAGATCTATATTATTAAAAGACGGTTTAAATCAAAATTAATTTAATAATACATAGACGTCATCCTCTTCAATATTAACTTCATGCAAGACTTTCAACTCTGTTTCGTAGTCCTCGTTATCAACATCAGCAATTGTGGCAGACTTTGGTTCAACAGGCATATAGGTCTTGTTTAACTTTTAGTGGGAATTAATGCTTTGGTACATATATTGGACGGAAACAGGCTATTAAATCTGCGATTCTTGGACGGGATGTCTTCCTTGATTTTATGAATTATCTATAACCAAGATTATAGCTTAAAAAGCCTAGGCTCTAAAGGTTAATAATTAAAGGTAAAATAGCGTACTTCAAAATGTCCACGGAAATTAAATGAATTATTTCCTTTCGCTCCTTTCGTGTCTTTAGAGCAATACTTACGCGCTAAAACTATCTTATCATCTTTACTGCAGTGGCCTTATATTCGACCTCAGCGTCCATTGGAATGACCCAGGGGCGTAGGAACCCGGGGGGCAGGGGGGCAATGCCCCTACCTAGAATTTTGCTGGGAGGGGCAACTAATTTTATTGCCCCCTCCAACTTTTTGGCCTGTTGAAATCTTCAAAAGGCTCAAATGCTCATTTTAAACGCATATAAAGCTTATAGAACCACAACTGTGTTTAAATTTCAGTCTTTACCCGCCAATTTACATAGTAGTAAAAAGTACACATGCACTCGGAGAAGCTACACTCCATTAAAAATTCAAAACCATTCTTTAGACCCCTTTTCGTTTCTCTTTGCCCCCTCCAACTTCTAGAACGTTCCTACGCCCCTGTAATATTGGCCAAGTAATTAGAACTTTGACTGAAAACCCAAATCCGATTTCCAAATATATATAGATAATATTAAGGTATTCGGTGCGTTCATTTGACCCCTAAATATCTCCAGTGGTGTCAATTTTGATGTGTAATATGTTTTCATGTAGCTTATTTTTAAGTATCAACGACGAGAAAAGTTTGACTGTCAATATTTAAGACATTTTGGAATTGGAATTGAACAAATTAACCTAACAGTTCTCGAAAAAAAATTCCAGATTGTTAAGGTCATTGAGAAATTATTTCGGAAACCGTTAGGTTAAGTGTCTCAAAAGGTCTCGAAACTTAGTGTATGCTACTCGATTCAACAGTAAAAACCCTTTTGGGGGTTCAATTTGTGTCACCGAATACCTTATTTTTTACAAAGAGACGAGCTTCTGAAATATACGTTACCCGTATAGATTGCAATAAAAATTTAATAACAGTTGTTGAGGCGGTGAGCCATTTCGTGAAATATTCATAGCCAAGATAAGATGTTAAAATAACAAGGTAGCAAAATACTATTAGACATCCTGTATTTTTAGAAAATGATATTCGATCAATGAATATATAAACTATATAGATTAATTTGTTAACAGTGTGGACGCACCAATAATTGTTTTTGAGCGAATTAATATATTTAAGAAATATGTAAGGCATTTTTCGAATAAGCCTGATGATTAAGTTCTATATCCCTTAAGAAGTTTAACTCGCAAGTAAGGGAAAATGGGCCACACTCGAGCATCTGGGGGATACTCATCCATTCCTTCAGCACCGAAAAAAAATCCTCGCTGAGTGAAACCAGGGCCGTGCTTAGAGGTCTCGCGGCCCAGGGCGAAATGCACGCCATTTCGTGAAATATTCATAGCCAAGATAAGATGTTAAAATAACAAGGTAGCAAAATACTATTAGACATCCTGTATTTTTAGAAAATGATATTCGATCAATGAATATATAAACTATATAGATTAATTTGTTAACAGTGTGGACGCACCAATAATTGTTTTTGAGCGAATTAATATATTTAAGAAATATGTAAGGCATTTTTCGAATAAGCCTGATGATTAAGTTCTATATCCCTTAAGACGTTTAACTCGCAAGTAAGGGAAAATGGGCCACACTCGAGCATCTGGGGGATACTCATCCATTCCTTCAGCACCGAAAAAAAATCCTCGCTGAGTGAAACCAGGGCCGTGCTTAGAGGTCTCGCGGCCCAGGGCGAAATGCACGCCATTTCGTGAAATATTCATAGCCAAGATAAGATGTTAAAATAACAAGGTAGCAAAATACTATTAGACATCTTACTACTACAATCATATTCGATCAATTAAAATTAAAATTATAATTATATAGATTAAATTGTTAAAGATGTGGACGCATCAATAATTGTTTTTGAGCGATTTATATTATGTCCTTAATAAGACATTAATTTGACTGAAATAAGGGAAAATATGGCTGCAAATTTTGATATTTTCGAAGAGTTGAAAAACACTTAAATAAGGTTAAAAATATCCTTATTTTAAGAATATTAGAGTGCTAAAGTCAGTTGAATAAAAGAGATTAAACGTTTATTCGAGTATGAATTATAAATCCTAAATAAAGTGTACTTCAAGTTGCAATTATGGATTAGTAATTTTTAATTTTTTTAACTTCGTTTGTATTTTGAGAACATAACTTGATGACAGTTCAAAAATAAAGCCGAAACAGCTTAATTTAAAATACAAAATCTTTTTGGAATTTTCTGAAAATTAGAAATTATAATGTTATTATTATGTTAAGTTTTATAATTTTGGAGCAAAATAATCTTGCGTAATACTCCAATTTAATTATAATCATTCTTAATTATAAGGAAATACTATTTGTTCGTCGTGAATTAAAAATAAAACTTTTAGCCATTTTGTACGTGCTATTAAGTACTCGAAACATCGCACACGCAATAATAATAATAAAGTATTTCTTCGAATCTACATTTATTTAAAGTTAGCTTAACTCCTTTTATTAAACGGTTACATCATTAATATTATATTATGACGTAGGTTAATGCTTGCTTTTTGGATAATCATATAGTTCATATGAAACTTCAGCTGAATTAACAATCTTCGTAAACTGACACTTGTCACATTAACCGCTACAGTCACAGTGATATTCATTTGGACACCGCTTATCTCCCTTTTTCGGGTAGTATCTACAATCTGGATATAAAAGAATGAAAATTTCACAGGATCTGGGCTTAAGTTAATTCTCCTATTCTCCTTTCGCTAATTGTTTAGGGATAGTTTGTTTACCAAAGCCCAATTAAGTATTTATGTGGCAAGGAACTGAGAACCCAAATGTCAGGTAAAGGTAAACGGAAAATCACCGATAACAGATTATTTGAAGAAAATGGTAAATATTTTTACCTCAGAAAATTAAATTATTGAATCTGGGCCACTAAAATATCCCTTTCGTTTGTGAAGGTAATTATCGCCATCACATTAACCTGGCTAAAATTATGTTAACCATGAAAGTAGGGTATGGCGAGTTTCCACTTTTGACAATTACGCAATAACTTCTCGACTGAATGTCAATAACCGAAATCAATCCGTGTCCTATGTAATGATTTTCGAAACCACCGTTAATTTTGGAGTAATAATATCAGCGCTCAAATAAATGGGGCTCCAATTTTTCTTTCTTCGAACCCCTAATTAGCATTTTGGAGACTTTTTTTTCTCGTAAACAATTTTATTTGACACGTGCTAAATTATAAAAATAACGTTTGTGATGGCTCAGCACCTTAATTCCTTAAGCACTCGTCGTAATCGTGATGGTTTTGGGGTCAAGTTTATTGCATTCTATATTTGCAATCTTCAGTCTAGTTTTACATTGCAATGAAAGTTGCCTGTGGCTTTTTGATTGAGAAATTATCTAAATATTGTAATTTCTGAAAATTATCAGTTTAACTAAATGTAATGTTTGATTATGATTGGTCGGATAACGAGGTACATTTATTTAATAAGTTAAGAAGTATATCCAAAAATCAAATAATTTTATCAACCGCAGTGTAATTATAAAAGTTTATCAACCACCTCTTCACAAAGAACAGTAACGCAATAACCATATATTTTTAGTATAGAACCTCAATCATCCTAAAGTACCATATCCTAACAACCCCCTACATTAAGGTTGTAAGTACAATATTTCAACTATCCTCTAATCCTCTATATTAACTCCAATATCACATCTACCCTTTGTATTAAGTCTAATATCACCACTACCCTCTATATTAAGTACAATATATCACCTACCCTCTATATTAAGAATAATATCTCAATCACCCTAACATTAAGTACAATATATCACCTACCCTCTATATTAAGAATAATATATCAATCACCCTAACATTAAGTACAATATATCACCTACCCTCTATATTAAGAATAATATCTCAATCACCCTAACATTAAGTACAATATATCACCTACCCTCTATATTAATAATAATATCTCAATCACCCTAACATTAAGTACAATATATCACCTACCCTCTATATTAAGAATAATATCTCAATCACCCTAACATTAAGTACAATATATCACCTACCCTCTATATTAAGAATAATATATCAATCACCCTAACATTAAGTACAACATTGCCATCATCCAATCCTTTAATTAATTTAGCATACATGTCGTTTGTTCGCGTGAAACGCCAAGAATACTATTTTCTTTCGTATAAATGATATTAATTTTAAAAATTGAAAATTGTAAGTATAAGAAATAACTTTAAACACATAACGGTCAAACCGTGTATCCACTGGCCAAGAAAAACTTAACAACGTAAAATTATTTCTAATTATTTCTAAGGAAGTGCTGCGTAATACAAAATGGACGCGTATGATATCGTTGAAAGGAAGCCATCCTTATTACCAAGCTTATTTCAAGTGGTGTAGTTTATTTTATTTTCAACCAGCTCCTCAATTAAAAGCAAAGCTTTGATTATAAAAAAGGACTTTTTAACAAAAATATCATGCTTTTAAAAAAAACGAAACGAATTTGAATAATATTGAGTTTTTTACATTCATTAAATGGTCTCTTTTAAGTGTCAGCTAAATTTTAAGATTGCTAAATTATGGTTCACGAGTTACGACCTTAGATTACACCTGAATATTAAATTTTTATTTTAAGATCAAATTCTCCAATTCGAGAGTTGATAATTATTCGAGGAACTTTCTCCAAAATACCACAAAAAAACAGGGTTCCGCATTTTGGGTTTTTTTTCGATGTCCGATTTCTTAAACGTTGTTACTTTCCTTAATCAGTTATGCTGAAATAGAAACCATTAAAGGTGCCTTGGTTCATTCTTGACACAAGATAAATTAAGTAGATAAAATGAGAATCGATTCATTAAGTGTTTCAAACCAATAAACTTATTAAAAGGGATTGTTCCCAGTATTTTTATTATACTGCTAAAGTGTGTTGGAAAAAATGAACTCAATTTATTTATTACAAGGTGATATATTTAAAAAATGCACCCAAACGTCACATATCCCGTAGGTGAATCTCGCAAAATGTTCGATCCAACATATGCACGACATTTCTTTCAATAAAGTTAGAATTCCATGAAAACCTACCGTCTTAAAGTTTTATTTATTAAGGGTTTAAATAGTTGTAAGTTTTAAAAGAATTCCATTGACAGCCCCTTGCGCCCTCTGGTAGAAAGAATAACACCAATTCGTAAAGTATCGAGTTAAATTAAATATACAGTTTTTTAAATTATATTTAAAATTGTTTGTGACAGCTCAAATTGTAAAGAGTTATTTAATGTTATTATATAAAACAATGTAGATGTTTCTTAAGTGTTTTTCCTACGAATTATATATTTTTGCAATTTTATAAAATAGGTTGGTAATAGTTAAATAATATTTCGTGGCTCACCAATTAATAGCTAGAATCAAACATTTGATACACCAACAATATAGTGCTCTTCCAATAATAGTTAAGTAGGTGCGTGAAAATATAAATGAAATATTCGTCATTTCGTGAAAATATAGGTCATAGGTCAAGGGGTGCCGCAAGAGAATTTCAATTAGAATGTGAAAAGTAAAACTGCGAAGTACACTCTAATAAGGATATGTCTTAGGATAGCTCCTTTAAAATGTACCACCCTTTAAACTGTAAACATGTTTTTCGACTTGCCCCGGTAACGCGTTTTGGACTTTGCCCCGGTAACGCGTTCGCAGCACACACACAGACATACAGACATGGTTATTGTAATACCCCTCCTAGGGGACTTTGTCCCCTCGGCGAGGTAAAAATGAAAAACTAACAGATGAAACATTCGAAGCTGGTTACTATTTACTACTTAATCTACCGTTGCTTTAATTAAATATTTACGGGATGGAGGCTATCATTTTGTTCTAATCCGTAATTTATTTGAAACTGTTAAGAACATCATAACATAATATTCAAAGTATATTCTCAAATCTGTTCAGAATATTTTTTGATAACCCTTCAGTAATATTTATAGAAAATCCTCAATCGCTAAATTTGTGTTGTTCAGTTTGCCAATGTTTAGTACCTTTTTTATGAATGAATATAAATGGATGGGGTTGGTTTTATTTGGTTAAATGGGTTTTAAAGGGCAACAAAAATGGGGTGGTGGAATCTACATGGCATACTGCGCACAAACTGCACAAGGATTCATACCTTGGGCGTTGTTTACAAGCGCCACGGTGGACTGTTTTGAACTAAATCATTCCACAGTTTCGTTAATTCCGCCTACGTCACATGTGTTGCCCATAACTTAAAATCTCTTCAGGGTACATTTTCCAATTTAGACCCTCAATTATTTAAAAAAAAATCGTATCTCCCAATAATTTAAGTACTTACATTCCCATCAAATTTCGTAGACTTCTGAGCATGTTAAAACTAATTTAGTTGACGTCATGGTAAAGATATGAATGAGCCGAAATTTAATATTGGTACTGTTCTGGATATTTATTAACCTCGAGAGTGGAAAATAATCCACCTGTATATTAAAGACTGTAAAGCAAGAAGCTTAGGGAAAATTAATTTATCTCCTTCTAGCATTTTTTTACTGTACTTAAAATTCGCAGTGTTTCCTTAGAGTTATAATGTTTTTAGTCTCAATTTAAATGCTTTTGCTAGAGTGGTATTTTTAGTGCGATAGTGTTTGTTATTGGCTTACACCCACCTAAATATTTCAAAAGTAAGATCACGTGAAACAGAGCCATAGCTTCAGCAGACACTTTTGCTAGATTCTTGTTCTCTAACTGTAGACCAGGGAGGGTAGTGTCTGTCCCAAAGTCTTACCCCAATACAATCTTGTCTCAAATTTTAGTTTATTAAAGGCAGCTTGCAGCCAGGGCTTACCGAGAATATGCAATACTTATATTTCTAAATGAAGACTTATGTTTAATTAACAATTGTAATTGTTTCGATCTGTTCTTAAAGTGACGCCTATACTTTTTCAGGTGCTCGCTTAACCTGTCCGCTCTAATATTTTGAGAATACGACAAACAATTCCAGAGTTTGGTTTAGTGGAAAGCTTCACAGGCATAGCAATTGCTACAAGGTTTTTTTTAATGATTCACATAAAATCAGCTTTAGGCGAGATATTATAGTAAATTATTTATGATATTTGAGTTAGGTTTTTATATCTGATATATTTGCTGTATAATTTTTTTTTCTTTGGGGAGAGTTTAAAACATAATTTTTATCCAGGTGCTAAATACCGTCATTGCAGCCGTGTTACCTAAACCTTACTACAGATATAAACCCTCATATTGCGAGCCTATTAGATGGAAATTCTTTTAATTGAAGAAATCGTAAAAACTAACAAGTTGGCAAGCCAAAATATACCTCTCCTCGGAAGAATTGTCCCTAGTGCTATTAATTTCTTGAGATAACCCTTAAAGATATATCTCCGCAATTAAGAGTTACTTGTTAAAAATGTTATCCCAGTTCTATCCCGCCCGGTATAAAATTTTAATTATAATTAAAATAATTGAGATGAAACGACCAATTTTAATTTATTCAGAATATCATAAGTTAAGTAGTTACAACAGTGAGTTAGACGTACTATAACAATGTACAATTGAATTTAACCCTATTTACGGTACAAGTTTGTCAGTTGAATATAATACAAAGCAAATTTTAATGAAAGATATATCTACAGAGGGTATTATAACGACCGTTCGCTTTTTGGTTTATAATTTTAACGGAATCGGGCTGATTTTAATTAAACGATAGTTTATCGATATATTGTTAAAAGAATATTCACTAAGGCCGCGCGATAAATTTACGAGAATTATTTCCCGTCGCCATTATATCGACAATTTAGTTGATTCGGGATTGCCAGAACTGTAATGTTGTGGGCGAGTGATTAGAAAATCAAATGGCAACCAGAATTATGCAAAATTATAAATGTTTATTTTTATTCAGAACAGTCTATGGAACGTTCTAGATTTAACTTTCATCAATAACCCAACAATATATATCCCTAATACGTAATTGTACAGAACTGGTACTTAAGTGTCTAAGACTAGATTTGTCTTAGTTCATCGTGATTGAAACATAATCCAAAACACACTTACACTTAAGTAAATATTATAAATTATACTGAGTAATTTTAACTAAATTCAAACTACCTTACTATAAACTCTTGTCTTAATTAACAGCTGAGAGCTGTTCGCTACTAATTACTTCCAATCTACTTAATTAGCCTCACAGGTTGAGTTGATAATTTCAAGGGTATAATTAGGTTATTCCAATTCAAAAAATAAAACAATCAATTTTATCTTACAGCTGCCTTGAGTTAGTTCACAATTACTTTAATACTTTCAGTCTTAAACACGCACTGTTCATACACTTAAGTCCATTCGCTCACGTTCCAAACGCGAAACACAATTTAACTCTTTCCTTGACCGAAGACCGAAAATACTAATTAAAACCGCAAAGTAACCTCATAACTTTTGACCGACACCAGGACCCCGTCCTGTAGTAGTTCGTCTGACAGCCAAGAACTAAGAAAGACTAAATCTTCCATTTTGGCGGCAACGGCTTTATATACGTTTATTTGGCATTTTTTAGACCCGTCAAGATTTGACTAAAGTTCGAAAAATTTAAGAGATTATATTTTTTACCCGGTTTGATTGATAGTTCTCCACACGGTGGCGCTATATTATTACTTTGATATAGTTTCCGCGGGAGTTTTGAATAATTATCATTCAATAAACAATATATACAGTGATTGTATTAATCCGTTTAGTAAAAAAACCCGCCTTATCATAATTGTTCCTTTACTTGAATATTTTCCCTAAGGAAGTCAATGGCTCGGCGGTGAACTCAGCACTCGGTCCGTCCCAAAGTCATTAAGAAGAAGTTGGAGAGAAAACGCCCATACAAACACAACAGACTCAACATCCGCAATCGTCATAACACGAACTCAACATCCACAACAATCATAACACAAACTCAACCCCCACAACAGTCACAACACGAACTCAACAATCACGATCTACCACATAACGATAGCGAAATATCCGGTGAACGTTAACGCTCAACGTCACACGATGGTTTTGCCAATCCTTCGAGGAACTGCGTACGCAGTGATTACACTTTGCACCGAAAATGCGAACGCGTTCGCAGGCCTGACAGACAGACCCACAGACAGACACGGTGGTTGTATAACCCCTCCTAGGGGACATAGTCCCCTCGGAGAGGTAAAAACTGTTCTTTATAGATGCGTTGCAAAAATCCCATCTGAAAATCCTAAAGACGAGGTGATTAGGTGAATGTCAAAATTATGTTTTTGATAAATAAACTGTCGCAATACGATTGGCTGTAAATGTGGGTTTCATTAAATACTTTTTATAAATTTTATCTGGTTTTTTCTATGAACTCATCTTATCACATTGTCTTTTTTAATATTACTAATTACACGGATAGGCACAATTGGACACTGCATACTGTTTGGCATCTTTTTAGTTGGATTCTTCTGTAAATGGTTAATGATTTTTGTTTGTGTTGCGTATTTTGCTGTAAAGTCAGCAATTTCCTCTTATAAAGAAGTCATCTCTAAATTGTTAAAGCAACTTCTGTTTTTATTATTTAACTTACTGATATTTATGCAGAAGTCTTGTGTAAATCGTTGAAACAAATTTTCAGTTGTTATTACATAAGACTTCTTTATAAAAACACTAAGTTATGTGAATCGTTAAAACGTGTTTTGTGTTTTTAATACATAATTTACTGTTATTTATACAGGTTTTCTGTTTATCGTTAATACGAATGTTCGGTTTTTATTACTGAAGAATTTTTATAAATAACAGTAAGTTGTGTAAAACGTTTAAACGAATTTTATGTTTTAATACATAATTTACTGTTATTTATACCAAAGTCTTTTGTATATTGTTAAACCCTATTTTGTGTTTGTAATACATAATTTACTGTTTTTATTACAGAAGAATTTTAATAAATAACACTAAGTTATGTAAATCTTTAAAACGAATTTTATGTTTTTCTGTATAACATAAATATGATTATCTGTTTTTATTACATCACTTTTGTAAATTTTGCAATGTAGTATCGGTGATTATACAAATATTATTTTCTTTATAAAATACAGGTTTGGTCTGCAAACTTGTAATACATACAGACCTGTATAAAATATAGCACATTTCTGGAGTATTTGGACTCCAGAGATTTTCCGTATTTTTAACAGAAAATTGTTCTCTCAGTGTAGCCCATATCAGAGGAGCTTGTGGTTTTAATGACGAAATGGATGTGCGCTCTTGTTTATAAAGTATTGAACATACTTTACTATTACTGGAAAGGAGGTAACAAAACTAACCACACTCTTAAAAAAGGGTGTTTTAATGGTATATTAAGGGTGTAATATCTGTAATAGCGCATCCCTCCATCTGTTCTCCAGGAATACGCCGTTAATACTACCACATTTTAAAATAGCACTATCATGCGAATATGGCGATATAACGCTACTGGAAATTATGTTGGGCAAAATTTTACGCCCAATCCATACTAATCGCGCGAATGATGCAATTGATCAAAATCAAAAAAGAAAAGTTGAACAAAAAACATTTATAAAGAAAAATTTAGTTTCATTTGTGATAATTTTTCGGATATTGCGATAACGACATTTCTGATCGTGATAGTTTTTTGTGGAAATAGTTAATGTATATTTAAGGAAAGTGAAATTGGTAAGATGATTAGTGGGCACAATAGTCTAATATCCTTGCCGTGATTGGAAAGGAGCCCAAACGTAATTTTACACGTCACCAGCGTATAAAATAACCAATTCGGAAGACGAAATTTTCTGGTATGATTTATTTAACAGGGTAGGTTCATATTCTTAGATCCTGTGCTGCTTTAAGATGAACTTGAAATCGTTTCATTACAGTCCTTTTTTTACGTTGAAATAATGCATTATTGTTATAATCTAGTTTTTCTGTATAAGTATGACTTGTATTTTAAATTTAAATTAATATTACAATTGTTTTAACTAAATATAAAACGTTGAAAGAAAAGTTGATGATTTGTGAACTAGCAATTGTTTTTAAAATGTCAACAATAATTAACGTCTGAAAGATTACCCAAAATAAAATACGACTAAATGCTATCCACGAATTTAGTAAAAAATCGGGTCTTTTTTGAATAGGTTATAATTTTGAATAACAATTTATTAGAATTGCTAAAGTTACTTGTACCAGCGCTAAAACTAAAAATCGGACTTGGTTTAGTCTGGCATTATTCGACTGTCTTTGGCACCGTACACTCTTGGCTCCTGATAACGGTCAGGTTTCACACTACCTTTTCATCCAGCGCAATTCTTTGGTTCACCTTTGGTAAGCTGCCTTCCCTTTTTCAATACATTTTACCAAATCTCGGTTCATAACGACCTATAAATACCAATTTTTTGTTGCTGGGAGCTTAAAGGTTTTTAATATAAACGCAACTCAACTGTTTCCATCGAAAGTGTAACCAATGTTTTGGTACTTGTGTTAATTAAATTTTGTGGCGAAAAGTTTTTCTGAAATTATTTAAATAGTTGCAGAGGTTGAAGGCCTATTTCGCCGAAGAAGGATCTTTGGAAAGGGCCCAGCCTGGCATTCCTGCTCTCTAATATTCAGACTCGATCGAGTGACAGGCCTCGAAGTATTTCGAAACCCAGTGCAATGTTTAGAATGTAGGCCTATACCTCTAGTATTAGTATGTACATATTTGTGTTCGCGGTTCCGCTGGTATTCTTCCAATGTACCAAGGACACTGTGGGGCTTTTATTTATTTAATCCAAGAAGGACGGGACAAGCACGTGTCACGCAAGTGTTGCGCGCGGGAAAAGAGAGTCGTCTTCTCGAACTGGAGAAGAACGTCCATTCTTAGACTAGTGGACCTGTTCTCCAGAAAGTGTGCGGCCACCGAGTTTTGGGGCTCAAGTTCGTTCTTTGTTAAGAAGGCGCCATTAGGCCGGAATCAGGGTAAAAATCCAATGATACATTTAAAGAGTGAATGAAGTTCGTGAACCCCAACGTAACCTGTTGCGAGCCATCATTGAAGCCACGACGACGGAGAATGAGATACACTCTTAAAAATAAAGGCGTTATAAAGGTGTTTAAGGGTGTTATAATGGTTTGAAAGGGGTGTGAAAATGGTGTATAGCCTCTTGTTAAGGAATGAAAAAAGTCTCCAATGGGTGTTATAAAGGAGTGAGATAGGTTTAAACACCATTATTACACCTTTTGTGGGAGTTACACCACACCCTTTAGGGCAAAAGTAAGGTGTTAAAAGAGCATATAATAAAGAGGTTTTATCTTACAAAAAAGGTGTTTAGGGAAACCTTAAAAGCGCCCTTGTCAAGGATTACCTCTACACCATATACTACGAATATTGAAACATAAATGGTATTAGAAGCACCTTTTAGGAAGGTGTAGTTACTCTTTTTATACTGTTAAAAACACCCTTTTGAAGATCGAAGTGACACCCATAAATGATTAGATTACACTTTTTATGTTCTAATTAGCACCTTTTAAGATCTGAATTAACACCTCTCGGGATCCAAATTAACACCGATTTGCCAAAGTGTTAATACGCCTTTTTAAGAGTTAAATCACACCTTTAAACGTGTTAATACGCCCATTTGTAGGGTTAAATCACACATTTAATACTACAGGTTTATGCACATCGTATTATTAAATGACAATCAAAAATCAAATAATTGCATATATATAGTTTGTAAATATTTGTGAATAATTATCTGTTTTTAAATGTTATTGGAATTTATATCTTATTGTTTAATTTACTTATTGGTTTAAGCAAGAAGTGTTAAAATTTCTATAAAATGCGAATTAAAGAAGAAATAATGACCAATAAATATCATGTTTTTGATTGATAGTGACACCTATTATCATGTTAAGTCGAAAGTTTCAGTCCAACCTGGGCTTTAGTGTCAATTTTTGACTTCTGGCTTGAAAATCTACAACGCCTGGGCCAATGAAATGATCCACAACCCCAAATTTCCCCACTGCGCAAAGCGTATCAACATCCGTGAATTCTACGTAACAGAGCTGGTCCGAGATGATCAGAAATTACGCCTCAAGTAATATCTTAATCGAGGGTGATTAGTTAAAGGAAAAGTCCAGGTTGGGTAAAACTTGGATCTCTTTCAAAGATCATGTTTAAATATACTCAAAAATATCAGTCGTAAAATTGTATCTTTTTTTAATGACGAGAAATAAATTTTTAAACGAGCCAAATTTCCCCGCCAAGCGATCTGCCATTTTGTTTCGCGGTGACGTTTTAGGACTTTAATCAGGCGCTGTTCGCGCTATAACAGCGCTCTGTTCCCAGCGCGCGCTTGCTCCGCGTGCGGCCTGTCTGAGGGAAGACGAAAGAAAATGGCAGCTCACTTGGCGGGTAAATTTTGCTCGTTTAAAAATTAATTTCTCGTCATTAAAAAAATATACAATTTTACGACTGGTATTTTTGAGCATTTTTAAACATAATCTTTGAAATAGACCCAAGTTTTACCCAACCTGGACTTTTCCTTTAAATAAAATACGATAAAGATATTTTTTCGTGCTTAAGCTATCAATAAGTTTTTATACATATTTTATCTCTCCGTCATTCGGTTTTTTAACAGATAATAATACTTTTTTTACACGTTTGGTTTTCGGTATAAAACACCCCGGGCATTATTGTTCCTTGTCGCAGTTTTATTTACGTCTTAGGTGTAGCCGGTTCGTTGTTGTGTTGCTTTGGTAATACTGAAATTTTTAAAAACTGTCTCGATCACTTTGCCGTGCTTTAAGCTTTTACACTTTCTTCATTGAAAAACAACTTCTTCGAATTGGTTTAATTGAAACGATGTGAAATGAAAAAATATATATTAATTTAAAAATAAATATCAATTTGTATTCAACTACATTAGTTTTTTGTGTTTTCACTGTTTCTATTGGTAAAATAGTATTTATTAGAAACACAATTCCTTTAACAATCTTTCAAGGGTGTTTTTCAAACCGACAAAAGGGGTTCTTGAACACTTTCATATGGCATACTAAAACTTTTACAATTGTGTGTGAGCTATTAGGTGCAATGTACCTTTTAAAAGGTCATTTAAACAGATTTATAGGTTAATTTATTTATTAAAGGTGTGATTTTACTTTGCAAGGGGCATATTTATACCCTTAAAACAGTGATTTTACTCCTTAAATGGGCATATTTATAAATCTAAAGGTGTGATTAAAGTCTTACCAGGTGCAACTAAACTGTTTTAAAGTGTGTATTTACACCATTGAAAGTGTGATTTTACTCTTTAAAAAGACGTATTTACACCTCTGTAGGTGTTATTTATCTCTTACCAAGTGCAATTTCTCTGTTTTAAAGTGAGCATTTACACCTTTAAAAGAGTGATTTTACGTTTTAAAAGAACCTAATTACAACTCTGTATTTGCGATTCAACTCTTATCAGGTGCAATTTTTATCTTTTAAATTGTGTATCTACACCTTTTGAATTGTGATTGTACACTTTAAAGGTGAGATGTAACTCTCACCAGGTGCAAATTACACCTTTAAGAGTGTGCATTTATTATTTAAAGGTGTTCTATAACTCTTTAAAAGGGTTTTGAACTCCTTCACGGGTTTGATTTTTCCTTTTAATACGCGTATTGCCACCTTTAAAGGCATGATTTAATGCTTAAAGGTACAAAATGACTCTTTAAAGGTGTATTTTATGCCACCAAAAGGTATACATTGTAATTGTATAATTTTAAAGGTGTAGTTACTGCCGAAAAAGGGTGCAATTGCATACATTTAAAGGTGTAGTTTCTGTTACAAACAGGAGTATTTTCGTTTCAAAAGGTGTACTTTGTATCGCGAAAGGGTGTACATTAAGTATCTGGAAGTTGTCATATTTGTGGCGAAGAAAAAGGTGTTATGAAGCACCCGTTTTTTTAAGAGTGTAGGAGTACTGAAGTTAAAAACAATAACTAATTAAGGGTACGGAAAGAGCAACGGGTTCGTTCTGCTAAGGTTGCCACAGAGTCGTCGGGACCTGTGTGTAGTATTTCCGCTAAGGTATCCAAAATTAGTTTAAACCGGTCAATTTAAACTTTCAATTAGAATTTTTATCGGCTGTATTAGTTCAATTTGTCGAACGGTTACAATTGCGGTTATATTTAAGATGTCTGGAAGTTTGGAAAAATAATTTAGTATTATATTTGGTTTTAAAGATTATTCTGTAATTAGCCGTTATTGGCAGTAACTTTCTCTAGATCACCCTTAAGGTAATCCCACTAGGAAAGCAGTGCACTAGCTTATCATTTATTCTAGTAATACCATGGTACCATTTTAATTTATATTTCAAAGTTCACGTTTATTTTTATTAATTCTAATAAGTTAATCAATTTCAAACATTGAAATCCTTCGTCTTAAAGTTCATATGCACAACTAAATAAAACTTTTTTATAGGTAGATATACTTTAAATATAATCAAAAATATTATTAAAATAAGTTATGAATTAAATAAAACGCGAATAGCAGCAGACGAAAAGTTTCTAAATTCGCGGGGAAATCACAAAACGGAAGTACGCGCGCGCATCTATTCACTGACGTCATCGGCGAGAGTCCCATCATAAACACATGGTTTAAATGAAATGTTACCAAGCCTACTACAAGCTCTTTTTGGATGAAAGTGAAAATGAGGATGATCATATAAATGATGGTAGTTCATCTGATGATAGTTTGAACCTAGAAGACAGGCTCATAGATAACTCTTGGCAAGTTATTTAATTTTTTATATATATATAGTATGTAACTTTCTAAATTAAATTTTTATGTTATTGTTTAGGTGTATGTGCAAGAATTGCGAAATTATGCCCAGTGCTTTGGAGTGTGTTTGCTGCGTTGAACAAGCCACTGTCAATAATAGAGCGATTGAGTCAAATTTTATTTGCATAATTTATCATAGAGGTTTTCAATGAAATTGTTTGGAAGTGGAGGTGTTACGCACAGCTTACACAGCTTATGTTAGCCAAGAAATGAGTAGACTGGGGGTGAATGCCAGAAATTTAAACCAAAATGAGTAAGATTACTATTTTGAAGGTTACTAAATTACACTAAGAGGCTAATAGAGGGTGCTACAGCGTCCATTCTTTTGGCTGGATATTTTTTGCCCGCAGTTTCTAATTTTTTTATTAGGAAATTCCGATATACAGCCTATCGTCAATTTATACGATGGATGTATACAACTATTGGTTTCAGAAATAGGGTTGTAATCCCGGCATGTGTCGTTCGCAAGATAAGAGAAACATTTCCCAATCCAAATTTCGTGTATACTAACTTTATGTATGCGTAAGGTGGTAATTTTTCTATTTGGGTGTAATTCTTTTTTTAAATTAGCCAATTTCTAGTTAGTTGTTTCCTAGGCATTTAATAATACTTTAAAGCATTTTAGACATTTTTAATATTGAAGCATGAAGCATTTTGTGATTAAATGATTAAATTGAATTTTAAGTCATTTTTAATATGTAACTATTTTAAATATTGTAAAAGCCTAGTCTCATTTATAAGCAAAATTTTATTAAAAAAACACATTGGTGTTATATAGATAAAAATTCATATGGTTCTATTTTATTTTTTACCAAACCTTGAAACATGTTTCGCTATTAACTCCGATTTTTCAGGATGGTTATAGGTGCTAGACATTGGAGGTGTTACAGGTATTTTTGGTTCTAATTCGAGTAGCTTTTCAGCAGCTTTGTAGGTTGGTGCCACTCTCCTCCTTTCCAAAACCATTTGTAATAATTCATTTACATAATCTGTAAAAGAACAACAAATTAAAAAAATAAGTGAGTAGGTCAATTAGCGAGTTTTATAAATTAATAGCAAACTACCATAAGTAGCATCCTCTTTAATAATTGATACTACACATTCTCCTTTTTTGGCCTTTGGAAAGCGCATTCTGTACTGTGGGTTTCCCTCTGCAGTTTCTTTTTGTACCCTCTTACAATTTTCATTGTTATGTAGTGCAGCAAGACTTAATCTAAATTTAAAAAAATTAATAATATATTTAAAATTATTTCAACTTTGGTTTAGAAGTAATTAAATTTTACCTGCATAACATTCCTTCGTAAAAGAAATGTACATTTTTGGGGGCTTTTTTTGATAGCTGCGAGTGATATCCTTCTAAGCTACTAGTTTGGCCTTCACTAGATACCATTTTGATATCATTACACAGTCGTGTATTTCTGACAATCTTGGAGAGCTGTACATGGGCCAATGAACCTAGTTGTAGAAAATTAGCATACAGTAAACTAAAGCCATTTAGTTTCCCATAGAGCTTTCTAGAAGTTCTAGAGGACAAAACGAGAACTTCGCGAAACTGCTGGAATTCGTCTGCTAAGGTTGCCTCGCCGAGCCTTAGTGTGGTTACCTGCTGGAAATACAGGAGTTCGCGAAGTTCTAGCTTTGTCCGCTAGAAGGCTCTAGTTCCATACCTTCGTGTATCCATTTCTTTTTTCTCCTACTTTCATCAATCGGTTGATGCGTGCAAGTATGGCAAATCATGATTTTCATGCTTATTTGAAACGTGATTAAGCAAACTTAACCACTTGCCCCTCTTATCAAACGGTCTTCCAGGACTACTACAAGCCGACCAGTGGAGATGATTCTGGATACTTTGATTCCACTCTCCAATTCGGTCGCAATCGGTATATTTAGAAGCTTGTGTTAACTTTTTACCTATGGCTTTCGTTATATGCCAAGCGTCGAATTGATGCTCTACCTCCGGATAATTCTCTCTAAGATACTTTCGAACTTGTACATGCCTATATGTAACGAGTGTTTGTAGGTAAACTTCTTGTTCTTCCAAAACCCATGCATCTTTTAAGTCCTTCAAGTTCCATTGCATTTGATGATTTCACTTCGTTACATTGCACAAGTTGAAATGTTACTATCTCTCCATTGGTTAGGTTCATTATAGTGTAGGATCCAAACTTTGCATTGTGACCTAAATGAAGAATAATAATTAGGACTTTTGACACACAACCAGTTCATTTAATCCTCACCAGGGCTGTCCATTCTCGCGTCGCCTCCAAAGTTATGTCTTTCTCCGTTCATTTTACACTTTGACATAATTTCATTTTCCTCTTTTTTCCACCGTAAAAGAATACTTGGGTAGAGATAACACTTTTGAATTTTAAAGAAAGTTCGCAGAGAAATGAATGGTATTTGCATAAATTTAAACATGTTTATCACAGTAGAGGAGAGACTTCTAGAAAATAATATTGAAGCAGCGGCAAATAAATTTCCAAAAGGCATTATTCCACTCATAGGTTGACTGTTCCAAGTTCTTACGTGACGTCTCGGACATTCAGACTCCACCGTAACCATAGATCCAACTGTACGTTTGATTCTTGCGATGCAAGGGAGGTTGCAAATGAAACAAGTTGAAAAAAGAGTCACAAGCAGCTTTCAAAGACAATATATTTGCGTTCAAACGATTGTGGTTTCTCTTCGTCATCCGATCCTGATTCAGACCTATAAAACAACCACATTTATTTATATGGAAAGGTTTTATTTAAAAGATTTTCTTACTTGGAAAAAGTATCTGGTAGAAAGTCTGGGTCATTATTAGGTTGACTAGGATTACGTTCTGGCATATTTTCATCACTGCTCTGAGTTTAAAAACTATCATTCTCTGGGGCATCTAAATTGTCGTTGGCGAATACAATATTACATTGGGTTGCTGAAGCAGAGGTTTTTTATCATCAGTTTGAATACCTACAACATAATTCCGAGCAAATTAGATATAGTTATAAATTATTTATAATAAAATAAAAATTTAAGTAAAGTTACATTTTCTAAGAGTCTTGACTTTCTTTGTGGTACTTGTTTGTGTGTAACAAGATTTAAATGTTTTTTTCTCGGAGTCATTAGTTCGGGGGCCTTGGGTTTTAAGGTTAATAATCCACGGGTCAGTTTAACAAGCAGTATGCACTCTTGAGTCTTCTTTTGTGTCAAGAAAATTAGAGACAGATTCATAATCCACAGTAGTAGCTGAAGCTTCGAAAATCTTTTCCCCACAGCTAACCTCCGGTTCGCTTGTTACATGTTCACTGAGCAACTGATTAACAACATTTTTACGTCTTCGTTTTTCAGCGGCTGGCCTTTTAATTGTTTCTTGGGCATCTTTACTCGACTTGGTTTGATTATACGAAAAAATCGTGGGCACAGCGTCTGATTTTAACTTAGGAAGCTTTTTGCCAGTGAATCCAATGGATAACAAAAATTCATCGCTACTACCTGGTTCAAAACATTCCTTTTCAAAGTGCAGTTGACATAATCTTGAAAACTTGGTTGGTTTAAAGTTTTTCCGTTTAATTTTCACAATCCATTTCTTTAATAATACTTCATTAGCAAGGGGAAACCGAAAAAAACTATTTCCAGGTGTTGCGCTTGAAGATGTGCAGCCATACACGGAACAATAACCCATTTTTATAATAGGGCGAGGCTTACGCGAGCTTAGGCCAACGATTACATTTAAGAAACTCGGGTGTCCACGTAAATGTGGTAAAATAAAGAATGTAAATCAATTATAAATAAATATACGAAAATAGAATAAAATAAATATACATATAATTATATAATAATAATATAGACAAAAACGAACTGCTCAGAGGCTTATGCGAAACTCGGCAAAACGACGAAAAAATGCGGGAACATTCACTTCGATGACGTCAAACGATAAAATTTCCCGAGCATGCGCAATGACAAAACCGGATATAAGTCAGGGGCGCCTTTGCTTTGCAGGGAAGCATCTCCTTGATAGGGGGCTGTGCATATGAACTTTAACTATATCTTAATAAGAATATCCTAAATCAGAATTTTCAAAATTGGTTTAACTATTTTTTTCAACGAATTGAGAGATCTGGTTGCAATAAGGGTCTTGACCATGTAAGTAACCATCAAAATCGTTACAAAGGTTCGAAAGAAATCAGTCTCGACAGCAGCGATGAAATTTGGCCTGGTGTATTTCGCGATGGCAGTGGCTCTGATGATGGCTAGCGTGTGCACTCGCTTGGCGCAAGCGAATGACTTTCTCAAACCTTATGATGGTGAGCATATTAAGAGTTATTTTATAAATGTTGAAGACCAATGGATTGGGAACTGAAGAAACTCTTAGGTTATTAATTCTTTTTTTGCCGAATTATTTAGTGAAATGGGTGATGGATATGTTGTACTTAATGCTAGGGTTATTGAGAACATGTACTTAATATAGAGGGTAGTTGAGATATTGTATAGATTATAGAGGGTAGTTGAGATATTGTTCTTAATATAGAGGGTAGTTGTGATAGTGTACATAATATAGACAGTATATGAGATGTTGTAATTAAAATAGAAGGTAGTTGCGAGATTAGACTAATAATCAGCTAGCTAGGCTAATACCCAAGGCACCACCTTAGGCCTAAGTCATCATGTGACTTTTGAAGCCCTTAATTCAGGTGGCCGGGCTACAATGTGTAGGAGGGTAGTGGCAAGCCCTGCATGCCACGAGATCAAGCCAACAGCTCCCTACACTAACTATTACCGTTAACCTAGACAAGTTTTTATGGAAGGGGAAACCGAAGAACTCGGGGGAAAAACCCCTTAAACCAGTGGGGAGAGAACTTGCAAACTCAACGCGGAAGGAGTTGTTCCGAGTTTTCACCCAGTGCCACAAGCTGGGATTGAACCCGGCTCCTCTTGCTGCGAGGCGAAAGTGCTAACCACTCCGCCACTTAATATAAAGGGTAGTTGTGCACTTTCGATATTGAAGTTAATATAGAGGATTAGAGGGTAACTGATATATTGTACGTACTGTAGAGGATTGTTATTGATAAAATAAAATTAGCCATATTTATTTGAGCGCTGATATTATTTCTCTAAAATTAACGGTGGTTTAAAGAACATTACATAGGACACTAATTGATTTCGGTTATTGATAGTTATTACGTAATTGTCGAAAGGGTTTACTCGTCAGACTCCACTTTCTTGGTTAACATAATTTCAGCCAGGTCAGTGTGATGGCAATAAACACGACCGGAAACTCGTTTTTTCCTCAATTTCGAAATTAATTACCCTCAGAAAAGAAAGGCATGCTTTAATGGCCAATATTTGATTTTCAGATTCAATTATTTAATTTACAAGTGTAAACATTTCTACAATTTACTTCAAATAAGTCGTTATCGGTGATTTTTCGTTTACGTTTACCTGACAGTAGGGTAATCTGGTAACTGCTCATGGAGTGTTCTCAATACCTGATCATATAATTATTTAAATGATCTTTGGTTAACAGACTATAATCAAACAATTAGCGAAATGAGAATAGGATAATCAACTCAAACTCAGATCCTGTGAAATTTTCATCCTTTTATTTCCAGTATGCAAATACTACCCGAAGAAGGGCGACAAACTGTGCCCAGAGGACTATGACTGTAACTGTAGAGATACAAGTGACAAGTGCACGTGTAAGAATATCCCGTTCGATGAACCGCGGGTGATGTAGTAGCTTTTCATTTTTTCTGCTGTTCCCCATATGATAATTTACCATCAATGATTAAATACAGTGAAGTATTACGAAATAATTTTTTTGAAAGCGAAACAAATTTTTTCTTACATGTTATCCAAAATCTCAATAAGGCAATGGAAGTTCTACAGCTGGCCTTAGGCTATACCGTGGCGTAGGATAAAACACTTTGCAATGTAACATAATGTTTCCACTCTGCAGTGTCTATTTTCGTTCTGATATCGTATTTTTCTCAAAAACTATTATGGGTATAGTTTTGAAATTTTAAGGGTATACGTATATCGTCGAGAATATTATAATTTCTGATTTTCAGAAAATACTAAAAAGACCTTCATATATTTTAAATTAAGCGGTTTTCAAAATACAGACTGTTAAAAAATTTCCAAATTACTTATCCATAATTTTAACTTGAATTACACTTTATTTAGTATTAAAAATACATACTCGAGCATACTTTTAAATTCCAGAAATCAACTGACTTTAGCATGGTTGAAACAAGGATTTTTCTAACTTGCAGGAATTTTTATCGACAAAGAGTATAGGATTTAACTTTAAACCTTATTCAAGTCTTCGAAAAGATGGAAATTTGCATTCATATTTTCCCTTTATTTAAGTCAAATTAATACTTATTTAGGACTTTATATAAATCAAAATGTGTCGTAGCAATATAGACATTTAAAATATAAGTAATGAATGATATATTAAATAGTATATAATCGTGAGATTTGTTATAGTCTTAAATGTGTCAGATTTTCGTAACTCAGAAATATCTAGTCTAAGACTGGAACCTTATTTATACTAGTTCCTTCCTAAAAGAAGACTTCCTATTGTTTAAGGGTCACCCTCAATCATGGGCCAATAAAAGATATTCATTGCATTGAAGCTTAAATAATTATTTTAATCGTATAAATAAAAAATTTCCACCATATATTTATTGATTAAGTATGATTGTCTCAAGATACAGGATGTCTCAAAGTATTGCTGCCGTGTTAATTGAACATCTAATGTTGGCTTTAAAAATTTCACGAACGGGTCTGCCATATCGATTATTAAATTTTAAATGGCAAGCTATGCGGGTAACGTATATTTCAGAAGCTCGTCTCTTTGTAAGAAAATAATGAACAAATTATGAAAACAACTTAACTCTTGAAATCGAATGACACCTATCGGCAGAAAATAGTGTAACGATTAACGAAGAATTTTACTGTAGAATGCCAAACGTGATGATTGTAGGACTCTGCAAAGGGTAACTCCTCTTCCTACAAGAGGCCACGGTAGATTGACGAGGAAGTAGATGGGCCAAAAAAAGATGGTTTTCCCTGAGGAGCAGATGGGAACCATCCACTGCGAGTTTCTTGAGAGGATAGATGGGACACCCTCTACCTCAATTCTGAAATTTCCAAATTGGGGGGTGTGGCTTGTAGGTAATTTGTTACGCAATGAGTTTGACTTTAACGAACAGTTGCTTCAGGAAACGAGACATTTTGTAAAAAAAACCTCAAGGGGCTAGTGATGTAAAATACCCGGGTATTTATAACGCAGGGTAAATACCTTAGGTACTTACCCGGGTAAATACCCAAAATACATAAATACCCAGGTGTTTATAAACACCTTTAATTTCTTTGTTAAATATTTTTTAATTTATTCAATTAAGAATACGGCAATTGAAAAACCCACAAACACATCAAGTTATTATCATATTACATATTAATTATTGTTTTTTTTTACTTTTTTTGCAAATTTTACATAGTAACATTACATATGAGATAACTATTAAATATTATTTATTCATTATCTGGATGATCACTTGAAAGTTCAGTCTCTGCTGCCCCTGGCTCTCCTCAGACTCCTCATCATGACTATTTTATTACCAGGCTTAACACTAACAGTAACATGAGCAATTAAGGATTTTATTCATTTCATGTGGGCCATTAAAACATTTCCTGGTATACTTTGTCATTTTGTTGACATTAGAATGTTTGTATTCCTTACAGCACTATATATGAAAGCAACACCTTTATTTTTATCTTTGAATAACTCCCAGGCTAGAAATAAAATTGACTAATATAAAACTGCTTTTAAAAATGTAGTTTGCCCAAATTTCCCTACCTAATAAGCCCAAACCAAGAAAAAGATGTAGACAAGGAGGATAACATATAGCTCCACTCGACCCGATACTAACTAACGTCCTAATCATAAAAATCCTAGTTTTGGGTATTTACCCGTGCATGGGGTAAATACCCGGGTAAATACCTATTTAAAAATACCCTACCCACTGGGTTTTTACCCGACTTACATCACTACAAGGGGCTAACCACTCTAAGAAAGTCTGTACACCGGATTACGCTTAGATTAGCACTGCCAAAGGCAGGGACTTCAAAGATTACGCGTAATCCCATTAGTACAGTCAATGGTACGGCTCTGTACACCGATTACGCGGAGTGATCAGCCCCTCGAAAAAACTAGTGACTTGCCGAAACCTTTGAAGGTCACTCTCCGTACTAATGGACGTCTAGACAAAGGATCCTAAAGTCCTTCTAAAGCGTCTTCAAACCTTGAACGGGGCCCTCAACACCAACTGTTGGAAGGTTCTTAGCACGACGTAGGAACCGGCTGTTATCCGTGGGATTTTCCAAATGAATAGAGAGGCAGTTTTTGTTGCCGTAACAAGTCTGAATCGGGGTATCTTCAAGATACTTCATTATCAAACCAAGCTCAATCTGTAAGTATTGAAGAGTGTGACGTTAATCTCACACCTGTTATTGTACCCGTACCTAAAAACTCTGAAATGTCGCAACTGCAAATAAAGAGTGGCCTGTGTCCAGTGAACCATCACTTTCCGATCACAGACACATTTGCTTAATTTTTTTCAGTGAAACTGGTCCGTCCGTTGTTTCATTACTTGATTTAGTTCCGTTTTCACTCTTAAAGCGTTTGCTTCGTAAAAAATTAGGGTTTTAAAGTTTATTCAAGTACACAAATTCATTTTTCGCGCGACTATATTTCGTAAATTATTCACAAATTTCGTTTCTGTCGGCCAGCTGGAAGTTAACCATTCTTATTAGGTAAAAATCCTCAATTTTTTCACTGTATTTACTGATAACCTAGAATTCGACATATTTGGTTTGTTTGAAAATTTTGGAGAATAACTATATTGAGATTTGAGAGTTGAGGCGTGATTGAAAATGTCGAGCAGCGCAGTTTGTGTAGTAGCACACTGTGATAATAATTATACCAATTGCCGAGGATCAGATATTTGGTTTCATTCATTTCCAAAAGATCCACAGAAGATAATGACATGGATTAAAGCATTAGGAAAATCAGAAGATTATAATCCCCCTTCAAATTGGAGAGTATGCTCAGCTCACTTCACAACCGATAACTTTAATCTGATTACTTTTCAAAAGGGCACTAAGCAACACTCCTTGAAAAGAAATGCTGTTCCAAGTGTATTAGACCCAAATGGTTTTAAAAAGGCAAGAATAAGATGTCCTACAATGTCTGAAGATGAAACCAATCCGACAGTGAAAAATAAGGAGCTAGGTGAACCATCATTAAAAATAACAGATGCGTCCCAATTAGTTTTTAGAGAAGATCCGACACAGTTCCATACGTACTCTTCTAAAGTAAGTTAATATTCAATTAGCTGATAAGTGATGGTGATAATGATAACCTTTGAATTTAATGTTGGAAGGCTTAATTAATATTATGTAATAGAAATTATCTGTGTCTACTGCATCCCAAGCAAAACCATCGTATAAAAGTATTGGAGTGCAAGTGAATAAGTAAGAAATAATTAAATTATCAAAAAATACTTTCTCAAAGTGTTCATTGCGAGATTTTGAATGTTCAGAGTCCAACACCGTCTCCTATTAAACCTTAAAAATCTGGTTGCACTGAAGACATTTTCTACAACTCAGATGAGGAATATGATGATGAAATTAAGGCCACTCCTTCTACACCAGTGGCAGAACCAATTGGGTCTCCATTGTTATAATTATCAAGTTTAAGTGAAATTGACCGTGACCATGACTTTGACTCATCGTACGATCCAAATGAAAGTACGGAGTTTAGTCAAGAAAGTGAAGCGCCGGAAACTGAAGAGTGAGTATTGATATTTAAAGCCATATATTTAAAGGGAGTATAACCTTTGTCGGTAATTACTGAAAGAAGTCTTTTATTCCCCTCAGGTGTGAAAGAAGAGAAAATGTAGGTGTTTTTTGGAAGAATTAATAGGATTTTTCTACAGATCATTTTCTTTTTATATGCGGTTAAAGTTGATTTTTAACATAAAGCTAAGGTAGCATACACGATGAGACTGTATTTCAAAATATAGCTCGTTTATAACTTAACTATTTACATAATAACTAGTTACAATGGTTTTGTTTAAAAAATAACCGTAAAATCAGTAGGGTTTTGAATTAAAATCAACAAAATTAACCAGGCAACTGGCTGTTCTAATAGGTCATCAACAACCTTATAGTAGAAGTTCTATGGGGAATTACTTCTACTATATAACTGTAGCGCCTCGTGTGTATATTTTAGCACCATACCGAACTAGGAAGGTCATACTCCATTTCAATAGATATATATTAAATATAATTTTTAATTTTTAGAGATGATTTTAAGATAGATGATACACCTCCACGTCAACAAGAAAAATTTATAGTTTTTTCTTCTTGTTTACTCAACCTTTAGCTACGGATGTATTTTTACTACCAACTAATGTTTCATCCTATTATCGAAAAGGTATTTATAGATAAACTATAAAATAATGCAATATTTTGAGGCTAGAATATCACCCCCCCCCCCCTTATCTTGGCCGAAGTGAGTGAGGGAAACAGGAATAACACCTTAAATAGAATGCTTTCAGTTTGAAACTCATGACGTCACCAATGTTATTCGCCTATTGAGAAAAAGCTGTAACTGTCATGGCGGTCATGGTGAACACTACAGCTGTGACGTCACACGTTTTCAAAAACGTATCAAACGAAAGCGCTCTATACACTGTGGACGGGTAGTGGCATAGGCAAGGAGGGGGGTTCCGTGTACAAAAATCCGACTTTAACTCTACTAAATTTCTCCCCCCTTTAACTTCACACTGATCAACCCCACCCCTTGATGAAATTCTGGCTATGCCACTGGAAGAGGGACTCTTGTTTCTTCCAAGGCATCCACCAGGTCCTTAAAATACCAAAAAGCCCCTACTTTTTTCAAGGTCCCTAAGCCACCAAAAAATCGGGGTTTAGTCCCTAGATCAACCTATTTCTAGTAAATTTGGTGACAAGTGGTACCATTGGCCTAATTATATTGAACCAGAATTGTTCCGATTCAAATTAAAAAAAATTAAAACTAAGTCATTTTTGTGATAAAACTTTTTTTTAAATGAAAACTAAGTCAGTTTTAAAAATTTTCTACTTTTAGAGATTTAAATAAATCTCATCTTTTACTATTTCACCCTATTTCTAGCCAGAAAAATTCACAATTTTCCTAAGAGTATTGTCCAAACAATACTGAAGTTTCTTCTTATCTCATATTTGGTTAAATGACACCATTGAAACGTTTAAATTGACACCATTGAAACGTTTAAATTGACACCATTGAAAGGTTTAAAGTGACACCATTGAAAGGTTTAAAGTGACACCATTGAAAGGTTTAAAGTGACACCTTTGAAAGGTTTAAAGTGACACCATTGAAAGGTTTAAAGTGACACCTTTGAAAGGTTTAAAGTGACACCATTGAAAGGTTTAAAGTGACACCATTGAAAGGTTTAAAGTGACACCATTGAAAGGTTTAAGTGACACCATTGAAACGTTTAAATTGACATCATTGAAACTTTTAAAGTGACACCATTGAAACGTTTAAATTGACACCATTGAAACTTAGCCTCATTTAATATTTTTTTGAAAATGGAACAACGAAACTAAACGATACCTGTGTTCAAACTTCTAGAGCACTCTGCTTAACCTCGTTAATGACGAACAACGACTAACGTAATCTAAGTGCCGTCTGTAACTATGGCAACTCGGCAGTCTCGCGCGCTTCAAGATAAATATATATAAGTTTTCTTAAGCATCTTCGGTCCGTCAAGTGTCTCAGTCAGTAGGGTGCATCGGGTATTCAAATTGAGAAAATGGCTCTGATTTTAAAGCGATTCAGATTTCACCGAAATTAATTGAGGTCTTGTTCAACTAATAATCACCTCGACTAATATCCAATCCACCAAAAAATTCCCAAGGCAGCTACAGACTTTTAATGCCATTAATTCTGGAGCGTAAGAGGGTGGAAGCTAGGAGCAACAAACACAAGGAGAACGCAGCTAGCCTTAAAAGACGATAACGCAGTGTTGTGTACAAATTTCATTGGACGAGCCTTTACGCTGAACGTTTTACGGGCAGGGGGGAGATAATTTCCAATTTTTCCCCTTACGACGGCCGCAGGCGCTAAAGCGCGTCTAACCAATGAAAAATGTACGCAAGAAAATGCAGGACTTTTAACGGGTTGCGTTGTCCTTGTGTGGGGTGCTGTGTTTGTTGCTCCTAGATGAAAACCAGCCCTTCATGCCTCGCGAGCTGCCAGCTACCTACAATCAATATTGAAATATCATAAAAATTTGGTACAACATGTCTTTCTGAACGTGAATATTGACAATGAAATCGGGGCTTGTTAAATCTATTGGCGAGATAAGCGTCTGATTGGGCCATCCAAATTATTTTTAGCTTATCCTTAAACATAAATTAAAAAAAAAACACTTTTATCAATGCTGTATTTTCAATTTATTATTTTCAAAATTGGTTCATTCTCTGTGTACTTTTGAAATTAAAGGATTTAAGTTAACCAGACATGTTCGGCATACATAACCCATATTGGCATTTTCCCTCCTTAGGAATCTGTAACGATACAAATAAATAAGATTTAAACTTTTTTTGATAAATAGTTAATGAATTTACAACGCTTTACGAAACATGAAAATGAGCCGAACTCAAAAGAGATCGAATAATATATCCCCTATTAATTCATGTTTGAATCGAGCTCTCATTGAGTACATTTTCCGTTGAGTTATTTTCTCCAAATGTAATATAATAAATATCAAAAAGAGACTTACCATTTTAGTGAATTGAGACTGAGATTCACAAGCTGTGCCATCTTTATCGTTAACTTGCATTTGCATGTTTTCCGCCACACATGTGCATTTGCATGATTCCTGAAACATTTACGTAAAAGCCTTTGATCAAGAATGTATTTACTTGGGCAGACTGATTATTTTGAGATGATTCTCATTGTTTCTTCAAATATAATCAGCTATAGTGTGATCCACCAATCAGTATCTCAGTAGTTACAAAATTTTCTAAATACCAAAGTATTTGAAACAGACGCGTATGATATTGTTCCCGCCCTTTTCTTGATGGGGAAAACAAGAGCATTGTGCTTGAGAATCTTCTCAACATATTAATTATCCCTTAGTATAAATTAATACATTCTGGCTTAGGTGTAAAAATTAATGATTGCTTTATCATTAAATGGGTCATATATCACCAACTTATGTGATGAAATCGGAATAATAATCGACGAGGTTAATACCCAAAGCACCACCCTAGGCCCAAGTCATCTACCAACTTTTAATGCCTTTAATTCAGGGTGCCGGGTTACAATGCTTAGGAGGGTGGTGGCAAGCTTACTATTGCCTTTAACCTTATGAAAGGGGGAAAACCGCTTCAACTAGAACTCTACGCAATTTGGGATCAAACCCGGCTCCTCTTGCTGCGAGGCGAAAGTGCTAACCACTCCGCCACCCCTCATTACGTCAGTTAACGTAGTACAGCGATTGGGTGCGTTGTTATTTAATCTAAGCCTCACTTGTCAATTAATTTCCATTAGGTTCATTCCGATATTGCATAGGAGCAATTTAGCAAAAGTATGTTAAATTATTGGTGGTGTTATTGAAATATAGAAAGCGAGTTTCAATAACCGCACAGCCATCTATCAACTTTAAATATTACTATTAGGATGTTACCTTTCACAACAAAAGGGAACCTAAGTTGACGTCATAGGTCATAGAGTTTACGTTAATGCGTGAAGTCAAAATACCATCCTAATAATAATAATAATAATAATAATATTTTTATTTTATGTAGAAAAAAAAAATACAACACAGATCTTGGGATAGGCCAAGTCGAAAAGCGACTCTTAGGCCTTCAGCGATAAGTTAACAGTAAACTTTACGATATTGAATTGCAATAAACAAACAACAGACAACAACAAAAAAGGCTATAGATACAGATTAAAGATAAACATATTGATATTAATTGTAAAAAAAGTTACAGATAAAATTCCTCGCTAACTTTTTAAAAATAACTAAGCCAATATTTGGGGGAGGACTAATTTGGTTAAATAAAATAATTGTTTTATAAAAAATTGAATTAAGTTTAAGAGATGTTCGGACAAATTCCAACTTCAACATTTGAGCCATTCTTAGATTATGACGGCGGGAAGGTATATTAAAAGTAAATGGGTTATATAAACTAGAATTGAGACATTTGAATACCAATATCAGACCGAAGTAGTCGTATATTTGATATATTGTGAGAATGTTTAGGGAAGAAAATATTTACGCGGTATGCGCTAAATAGGGCTTATTGTCGATAATTCGAACAGCGCCTTCATGGTCTGCTTTTTCGCTTCACATTATTACAACTCACTAATTTCTTATGACATTTCAATACCATTTTTTTATGTAATAATAGGTTCAAATAGATTATAATAAAGATAAAACTGCATTGAATAATTTACGATTATTATTTCCAAATCAAATTGTAACGCAATTATTTATATAGCATTATAGCCCATTATCTGTTCAATAAACATAACGGAAAACATTAAGTTAAAAAACGACATTATATGTTCAACGATAATTTTTTGAAATCCAATTGGCAATTATAATGAAATTATTTAGAAAAACAATTATCTGTTCTCTAAACATAACGGTAAATATTGTTTTAAAAACGTAATATCTTTAACGATTATTTTTTTCAATAAATTTTTTATGAAATTATTTATTAATACAATTATGTTTTCCCTAAACGAAACGGTTAAATTTAAGATAAGAAAAACCATAATTTCTTTATCAATTATTTTTTTCTAATCAAATTGCAATGATATTATTTATAAAAAAATAACCATTCCCTAAGCAGGACGGTAAAAATGCGGTTAAAACTAAGATAATTTTCGGTTAGCCACAAATAACTGTGTATATAACGGATAACGATTGGTTAATGCCGATTTCCGAGCCCTAGATTTGAACGAGTCTGATATTAGTTAGTTGTTTTTAAATGTCACACTATCGTGGTGGTACTTGTTTAGAATTACTACATTTTGTATTAAGGTACCTTTACACAAAGTGCATATCTTTTTTCTTAAAACGTTTATACTAAGAGGGACAAAATCTATGTCTCGTTGGTGTCCGTTTCCTTGAATGACGGACCTTTCCCAAATAATCTTTCTTTAATTCTGTTACTCACCTTTGTAATCTTGGTTGGCGTTTTTCCCAATTTTTCGGAGCACTGCTTGACATATTCCGTCTCAGCACATTCTCCCCCACTCAGGCATGTCTAAAGGTATTTTATTTTGAAATTATTATTTAATTTTGCGTAATCAAAATAATGTATATGAAAATTATTAGATTTAAGTATTTGTAACTAAGCCTTGGACACATATACCGCCCGATCTTGAACACGGCCCTAAATAAAGGCGTTGGTTTAACCAGGTTTAACATAAACTAGAGTATATTTGCAATAGAAATTTTAAAACCGTGTGGTAGCGTCTGCTAGCAGGTGATTTTTTGATTATTTAGACTGGTTCGTATTTTAAAAGTACAAAAACGCCAAAACAACGAAAGTCGATGCCAAAATCTCCGCTTGGCTTAACACAATCTTTTGAACGTTATTTCTGACATTGTTTTAAGACCAAACATTATGAAAAGTATCTTGTTCCGCGCATTATTTCTTGCAAGTGAATGGCTGAATCGATGAAATTGAATCGCCTATTTAGACTAATTTTGACAGAGATATTAAGCCCTACTAATTAACGTATAGGGAGAACGAGTATTAATTTTATGGTCAAGCTGTTTTAAATCAAGGACCTAATCTCTCAATTGCGATAACAGCCCGAGAAATGTAAATACGAAGATGATGCAGATAACATTTAAGACAGACTAATTTGTCCACCCAAAGGGACTTCCGTAATATATACATATTTTGTATTGAATAAGATACCTGGGAACTGGTGCACTCTGGCGAACATTTGTTGCTGTCTTGCCCTATAACGGTCAACAAACATTAATATTTCTCACATTTGAACATGTCTGATTGCAAATTGCGTAAACAAAATCTAATAGATTAACATAATAATACCCAAGGTATCACAATATTCCGAAGTCATCTAGCAACATGTATTCATGTGCACTGTAGCAGGTTTCGGGGATTTGGTATTTTAGGTAAATGATATAGGGTACGAGATATGTACAGAAGATAGAAGTATCGAAAGTATCTAGCACTGGGTGTTGGAATTTACTTTTTAACTGATCCGTTAATATTTATAATTTATCTTTTGATAAATATTAATTATTATCATTTATATTCAAAAATTGTAGAAAAATATTTAAGAAATTATAGGGTCTAGATATATAAACATCCACAGATAAAACGTCCAAAAATCTATGGATACTGAAATAATACATTTAAAAATTAAGATATTAGTACTACTCGTATTTAAAAGATTTAGCTATTATCTGAAAATGTATACCTAAAATCGTATCGTTATACGTCAGATATTATATAATTGTATCTATCGCTGAAGAGTGCCAAAGAATTTCCAATGTCTTACCGTATGAGACAGCCAGGATTGAAATGGCAATTACTGCCGAGAAAAAGTTCTTCATCGTTTTGCTTTGCTTTACAAGTATTGAATCGCTGTGGTTTAGTGTTGCTTACTGTCCATGGCTACTCTATAAATACCTGAACGTACACAATCGGTCTATTAATTTTCAAATGTGTATTCAATACTATTCGGAATGGAAATATGTCATCCCGAATGGACAGCGCACTTGTGAACATCGTTACTGTCGGCCGTAATTAATTGAAGTACCCTTGGCCCTCGAAATTTCCAATGATTAGACTGCGCTTTGGTAGATTCCGTTTAAGCCGCAACCAATGAAGTCGACCCATTAAAATAGAGAAATATTAACTCTATATGAAACACTTGAGCTGGGGTACATTAAGGGGTCTATTCCAGTTACCAAAGTGAGCTCTGTTAGTTTCTTAAGAGTGATAGAACGAAATACGATACAAGGAAAAAAGTATAATCTTTTTCGAACCATCACCTGGTGTAAATTATAAATAAGTTTTCCCGAATAGCACATTTATTGTAAAATACACTTATTCGATGCAAAGAAAGGAGGGTTCAGACATTAAAAATTTTAAAGGTTAATTAGTTTGGTAAGGAAATTTATCCAGCTAATCGGCTGCGAATTAAGCAGTGTCAACAGTAAACCTCGGTACACCTTTTGAAGGACCAACATGCAACTTTGCTTTGGTAGGTGACTGATTTTTGGCTGACAATTTAAGATGTACAAGTATTTGAAATCCAACCAATGAAATTAAGCTATTAATTAACGTCAATGACGCGGAATTGTTGAAATCGTTGACTCGTCGTCAGCTTACAATCTAGTATTGTGGTTATCGAAATAGCAGACATCAATAATTTTAACGGGCTAAGAATATTTTTTTCAATTTCATGCAGGAAACAATATAGCAGACGAAAATAACAAATACAAATATTCCCTTTGGAAGAAGCCAAATCATTAACCTTCCTCTGAAAAATTGTGCCTTGGGTATTATCATAGCTGATTATATATAAACAATACAAAATTTAACGTATTTTTAAAATAAAATATTTATAATTATTCAAATATTAATACTTATGCGTAATGTTAAATTTTCCTTCCAAGAGATGGTGCTCTAGACCTATAATGAAAATGGAGCCCGAAATGGGGTGGGGCGTAGGTATAACAGTATATCACTGTAGCTATATGCTGAAGTCTAAGATATTAAAGATGTTTTGGCGCAAAAAATGAATTAGTTGTAAGTAAACCTAAAATAAAATGTTGTTTTAAAACTGTTCCTACAACGCCAATGCAATAAGATCAGATGTCTTTTTAACAGGATACAAAACAACTGACTTCGCTTTGGACTGCCTATGTTTACCCCATTCTATTTCAAATAGAAAATTTACAAAAGTGAGTGTGTTTCATTTGGGATGTAAGGCCGTATTGTTTTCGTAATAATCGGTATTTTATCATGTCATCCTTTCAGTAAACAAGTATTTTTATCTTAATTTGACGTTTTCGATAAAATTACTCTCGACAATACCTGGTTAATCGCAAGCTGTACTTTCAATATTATTTTTAATATTTAATATTAATTATCGTCTTTATCCACAAACGTATGAACGTTTTGAATTTAGCAAACAATTTTTTTATTTAATTTGCAACAAATTTTTATTGACCATAGGGAACAAACAGTGACGATAATAAATGTATGCGCCGTGAGTTGCTACTTCGAAATGAAAACCACCAAAGCTGTACCAAGAATATATTTATCTCAACATAGGGAGACGATCCACGGCCATCTATGATGGTTTGAATTTTTTTGGTGGGAGCGAACTTTCTATTAGAGCGTCAAAAAGTTGACGTCATCACGGAAAGGCAAGAGCCCTCTGGCGAAACGCTGTCAAAGGCTACTTAAGACGCGAGAGCGAGCGGACATTAAATGGTAGTTAAATTTTAGCCTGTGTCGAGGAAAGCTCTAAGTAAAATTGACAAGGGCAATACTTACTTAATAATCTTATTGACTTTTGACTGCATTTATAGGAAGAATGCCAATGCGACTATCAGCGAAAACGGAGGACTTTGCCATATTTATCACAACCATGAACATGGACACGACCATGCCCGTCATGACGGCTGTGAAGAACATGACATTCGAAGGGTACGTTTCTTAAATTTCAACATTAATAGGGCGAGATAATATCATTACTGAATTAAATAGGGGCTAAATGATCAACCACCCATCATAAAATAAACAATAACGGCCAAAAATTAGTAGCTATCAAATAAGAAATCATGTGAGAAATATACTCAATTAAAATAATAAACTCATACGAATTAGAAAAAAAAATTGAAAGTTAAAGCGACCAAGTAAGCAAGGACTTTATTCATAAGGAACGTAACAATATATTCATAATAACAAACTATTTAAAAAATACGGAAATTAATGCTACAGAAAACAGCGTTTGAAAGGTTAGGTGGGTTTAAGTTCATTAAACATGAAAAAATCCAACTTACTGATGAAAATTTAATCGGAAAATTAATCAAACATACACTGGAGGAAGATTAAATTTACAGACCACCGGTTCAATCCTGGACGGGCCCCCAAAATGTAACCTTTTTAAAAACATTATGCGTTGTCTAGAGGCATTTAGATAATTAGTATGTGATTAGCGTATTCAAAAGTGTTACATTGGAATAAAATGAAATAGTTACATTATATACAACACGTTTTCTTTAATTAAGATATAATATTAAGGTGGCAAAATGATATAGTAAACAAGTAAATATAAATATAATCATATACTACAAGATTCACCTTGTTCGGCTTTCATGAAATAAAAATCTATATTTAGACAATTCACCAAAAGGCCACAACGGTCAGTTTTCCACCGCGCACATAGCGTCCGAGAACTCGCGACAGGATCACTTTTTAAGACATCTTGACGTTCATAACGATTTTCTCAATTCTGCCGAATCTCGCTCCAGCAAGCCGTTTTACCCCAAGGATGGACAAAAGGAGGTCACGTGTCCGGAGTGGGAATTTCCAGCATCTCTGACCCGTGCACCATAGGCAGCAATGTCTGGGAAATGAGTTGTCACGCTTGTAAAACCCAAAGAGAATACCGCAACGATGGTTCTTTAAAATGTTTAAAGAACGTGCATAAATATTTACAAAATATGTTACACTGACTGAAATGGCGAAATGTTTATCATCGTCGTAGGCAGGGTAAAAGATAACCCATTGGTAAAGATCAATCGGGCATAGAACCATTCATCTAGGCTCTGACATATTCGAGGTTAAATTTTATTATGTAATAAAATGTCTTTTAAAACTACATGAATAAATGGGAAAAAGCACTTATAAAATTGCATTCCTCGAAAAGGAATTGGTGGAGCTTTACAACCATACCACTTTGACACTGTATGGAAGGCGCAAGAATGTGGTGCTGATAAGTTTTCAAATAAATAAAGAAGTAAAGATTATTTTCAATAGTCAATGAAACCAACGCGTCACACGATGATATTGCTGTAACTGAATAAATTTACGTATCTCGTTTTTATTTCAGAGGGTCAAAGGTTAGATACTCTCGTTAACCCTTTCCGTTCTCCAGATACAAAATTTAAAAAAATAGTTTAAATGGACGCCATTATTCAAAATGGGGGCGACGAAATCTTCTAAAGAATGTGAACTTCTAGTATATGTTCGTCAACCGACGAAACTTAACAAATCAATTAAATCAGCGTGTCCTAAGATATTTCTTATTCTTTTAAAGATCATGACAAATGTTACAGTGATGTTAATCAATTTGATCCTTGAAGAACATTAGATGGATATCTTGTAGTGTATTGCTGGTGAGGTTTATTCGTAGTAGCGATTTATCCCAAAACATCGAGTGTTTTTGCCAATTTTGGTTTTTCTTTATCATTTAAACCATGAATTTATTCATATTCAACCATGAATATCTCCTATGATACTGGCGCCATAACCTTAAAAAAAAAGCTGAGCTTTTAAACCCAGCCCACAGTGGCGTCACCGGATACATTCGTCTGCCTAAAATATCGCATATATATTTATAGTAAAAGTAATTTATTTTTTCCTCATTTAAGGTTCTGGATCCCGAAATCATTACAGCTGATGTTAACTTTACTTTCAAAAATAATTATTTTGAACGATTATCCCTCACGCCTATACAGGAGACGAAATACAGTATGAGTTTTCAAAAAAAAGACACCTATGTAATATTCGAAGAAAGAATTCTTACTTAATGAGTGTGCTAGAAAATGTAGAAATTGGTGAACGTTGTGCTTCTAGTAAAGAGGATGAGGCACGAGTTATTTCTGATGTGTGAAACGTTGAAAATATTGATGAGGATATGACGGAAGAAACTACGAGTTATGGAACCTATCACTAGAGAGCAAATGTTTTTGACGTTACTCATTTAGCTGTTGGGTATTCTCATTCAAAAAATTATGAATCGAAGGATAACACAGCTCTTGTCAGTACTTCGGACAGCATTAAAAAGAAGGAAGCAAATCGCCAGAAAGTGATGAGAACAATCACACGCCAAAAAACTTGGTATTTCTAATTATTTAACAAATAAGAAATTCGAATAATTATCTGTCACCCTTTTTCATTTTTGAAGTTTCTTACAATATAACCAAGAATGTGCCAGCTCCAATAGAAAGTTCTTTGCTAGTGGAAAAATCACAATCACCTCTGCCTGTGTTTAAAAAAAATGTCTCAACGATTTCCAATAATGGTAAATAATACATATAAACTATGCAGCGATAAGTAATTTAAATTTTTTTATATATGTGCATTGTACCATAAAATAGCGACAGTAGAATCTTCAAGCAACACGTTACCTCTCTTTTCTCATATTTATAATGACACTGACTTAGAACAACATTTAAGCTCATTTCTAACTAAAAATCTCCGAGACAGACAAAGCAGTTCGAATGGTAAGAAAAATATATGTTCCACTGAATTATTTAAAATCGTGTCATTTCAATTAATGTCAATGTAGATGATTTGATCTTGATAGATAAAATTAATTCCGAAAATTACTCTTCCAGTAGTTCAACAAGTAAGTAAAAAAATTTCAGTTAATAGAACACAAATTATTTATAAAGTTTAAATTAATTATTTATTTATTTGATTTTAAGGGGGAAGACTACAGTGGCCATTGTCTACTTTCGCGCTATTTCAAGCTGAACGCTTTTAATTTTGTATTTTAACTTATAAAATTAATATTTAAGTGTAGAACAGCCTGTTGTTTGGTGACTAAAATAATTTTGACAAATTTAAATTTAAAAAAAAGTAAGTTATTACGTTTTAATTTGGATCCCCGGAGCTAAACAAGTTGGGCAAGCGCCCAAACTACCCTTTAGTTAGGACCTTATATCTCGTTAACTATTAATATTAGAATTATCAAAATTATTTTAAGCACTAATAAAAATATAATTAAATTCTGTATTTGTGAAAACAAAAACGTTCAGCTTGAACGATAAAGAGGCTTTTACCGTATTCTTCCCCCTTAATATAATAAATATGTCAACAGCTGGAATAAATATTTTTTCACCAAATACGAACTTAACTTCAACAGCTAAAACAAGTGTCTTCCAATTTGAACAAAGACCCTTCATTTTTTTACGAATTCCAGAGAAACAATTGGTACTCACAAATTTGAAGTTTCATAACTTTTCATATTTTGTTTGCTAATCGTCTATTTATACGCAGTAAACAGAATATCACCTTAACTTTCATTTTCTAATATAAAAAGCTCAAGGTACGTACGGAAATTATATATTTATACATTTTAAGCCACTAATAATAATTTAATATTTTTAAAGGGATGAGTGATGAAATTTTCAAATAAACTGTTCTCTCTATGCTTTGTGATATAAAGTCAAAAATGAGAATGTCAAAAAAATGACGCGGTGGAATGGAATGATCTGGATTCAGTGATTTCATTTTCCATAATATCATTTGAGCAGTTAATGGAACTGGAAGAAAAGCTCAAAGAAGACTACATAAGTAACATAAGAAAAGCTGCAGTACGTCACTGGAATACCGAATACGTTTTTCCATTTAACTCTTAATTAGTTACCAGTATTTTTAATCATCAAGGTGCTGAAACTTTCTTCATTCGCTGGGAAAACGGTAATCAATTCGATGAGAAGAAGTTTAAAGAAATTGATGACTCATGATGTGACCCTTCAATTCAACTGGACTGGAAAAATTGAAGCGAAATGCAAGCGTTTGTTTTTATTTATTTCGGTTAAAAAAGGAATATGTTTATTTGAAAGGAATATATATGTTTGATTATGTAGGTGGGTGGTGCGTTTTTCAGTATATAACAGAAATGAAGCATTAAGAAATATGCAATTTAAGTACCTCCTATACTTCGTAAAATTTTATAGCCACTTCCCATTTTTTTTACATAAATAATGTTTAAATTTATTTTTGACTTAAATGAACCTCGTCTTTAAATCGTCAATTTGAAATTAAATATTTTAATTGTAGTGCTAATAGTGCACTCTTAATTTCTAGAAAACACAGATTTAAAAATCGGTATATTAAGCACTGAATACTGACATTGTGAGTGTAAATCACCTTACGCGTCGTGGTTTTTACCTCTCCGAGGGGACAAAGTCCCCTAGGAGGGATTATACAATCACCGTGTCTGTCTGTGTGTCTGTCTGTCTGTCTGTCTGTGTGTCTGTCTGCCCTGCGAACGCATTTTCCGTGCAAAGGTTAATCATTGCGTACGCAGTTTCTCAAAATCTCTGCGTTCGCAGTTTCTCGAAGGGTTAGCAAAACTACCGTGTGACGGTGAGCGTTAACGGATTCATTTGCGGTTTGGTTTGGATGGGGTTTTTTCGCTCACCGTCGTGACGGTTTGTTGTATTACGTTTTTGTAATGTTTATGCGTAGGTTGTGAATGCTGAGTTCGTGTTATGACGGTTGTGAGTGTTGAGTTTGTTGTGTTTGTGTTTTGATGGTTGTGCATGTTATGTCGGTTGTGGGTGTAGAGATTGTGGTGTGTCTGTGTTATGATGGTTGTAGAGGTTGAGTATGTTGTGTTTGTACGTGTGATTTCTCTCCAGTTTCTACTTAATGACTTTGGGACGCACCGAATGCTGAGTGTTATGCAACCTCTCAACGTCCTATGGCAGGGTTTCCACCAATTGTTCACGGTATTCGTCTTAGTATCAATTTGCGATTTATTGGCGCCAGCCGGGAATCGAACCCGGGTCTGCCTCGTGCAAGAGATTTACTCTAACCACTCAGCCACCAACGTTTGTTAAGTTACCGTGTTTTTCTAAAAAACAGCTTTGTCGAATTTACAAAGTTATAACGTTAGGTACTATAATTTATTTTACATCATTTTAAATATTTATAAATTATATTAATCTTATATTTAATGAAATATTTATAAATTATATTAATCTTATATTTAATGAAATATTTATAAATTATATTAATCTTATATTTAATTAAATATTTATAAATTATATTAATCTTATATTTAATTAAATATTAATAAATTATATTAATCTTATATTTAATTAAATATCTGAGTATTTTAATTTATTTGATTGTGTTCAGGAATTGAACTCCGGTCGCATCGCTACAATGTAGATAGTTTACCGCCAAGCCATTGACTTCCTTTAAGAAAATCAAAGGTAAAGAAACCATTATGATAAGGCGGGTTTTTTTACCTTTTAATAACGCTTAGAAAAAGGATAATTATTCAAAACTCCCGCGGAAACTATATAAAAGTAATAATATAGCGCCACCGTGTGGAGAACTATCAATCAAACCGGGTAAAAAATATAATATCTTCAATTTTTCGAACTTTAGTCAAATCTCGAGGGGTAAAAAAAAACACTAAATAAAGGTATATAAGGCCGTTGCCGTCAATTTAGAAGATATATTCTTTCTTAGTTCTTGGCTGTCAGACGAAATACTACAGGACGGGGTCCTGGTGTCGGTCAAAAGTTATGAGGTAACTTTGCGGTTTTAATTAGTATGTTCGGTCTTCGGTCAAGAAAAGAGTGAAATTGTGTTTCGCGTTTGGAACGTGAGTGAATGGACTTAAGTGTATGAACAGTGCGTGCTTAAGACTGAAAGTGTTAAAGTAATTGTGAACTAACTCAAGTCAGCTGTAAGATAAAATTGATTGTTATTTTTTTTTAATTGGAATCACCTAATTATACCCTTGAAATTGTCAACTCAACCTGTGAGGCTAATTAAGTAGATTGGAAGTAATTAGTAGCGAAGAGCTCGCAGCTGTTAATTAAGACGGAGTTTATAGTAAGGTAGTTTGAATTTAGTTAAAATTACTCAGTATAATTTATAATATTTACTTAAGTGTAAGTGTGTTTTGGTTTATGTTTCAATCACGATGAACTAAGACAAATCTAGTCTTAGACACTTAAGTACCAGTTCTGTACAATTACGTAGAAGGGATATATATTGTTGGGCTATTGATGAAAGTTAAATCAAGAACGTTCCATAGACTGTTCTGAATAAAAATAAACATTTATAATTTTGTATAATTCTGGTTGCCATTTTATTTTCTAATCACTCGCCCACAACATTACAGTTCTGGCAATCCCGAATCAAATAAATTTTCAATATAACGGCGACGGGAAATTATTCTCGTAAATTTATCGCGCGGCCTTAGGGAATATCCTTTTCACAAAATTTCGATAAACTATCGTTTAATTAAAATCAGCCCGATTCCGTTAAATATTGCTGTAACTGAATAAATTTACGTATCTCGTTTTTATTTCAGAGGGTCAAAGGTTAGATACTCTCGTTAACCCTTTCCGTTCTCCAGATACAAAATTTAAAAAAATAGTTTAAATGGACGCCATTATTCAAAATGGGGGCGACGAAATCTTCTAAAGAATGTGAACTTCTAGTATATGTTCGTCAACCGACGAAACTTAACAAATCAATTAAATCAGCGTGTCCTAAGATATTTCTTATTCTTTTAAAGATCATGACAAATGTTACAGTGATGTTAATCAATTTGATCCTTGAAGAACATTAGATGGATATCTTGTAGTGTATTGCTGGTGAGGTTTATTCGTAGTAGCGATTTATCCCAAAACATTGAGTGTTTTTGCCAATTTTGGTTTTTCTTTATCATTTAAACCATGAATTTATTCATATTCAACCATGAATATCTCCTATGATACTGGCGCCATAACCTTAAAAAAAAGCTGAGCTTTTAAACCCAGCCCACAGTGGCGTCACCGGATACAGTCGTCTGCCTAAAATATCGCATATATATTTATAGTAAAAGTAATTTATTTTTTCCTCATTTAAGGTTCTGGATCCCGAAATCATTACAGCTGATGTTAACTTTACTTTCAAAAATAATTATTTTGAACGATTATCCCTCACGCCTATACAGGAGACGAAATACGGTATGAGTTTTCAAATAAAAGACACCAATGTAATTAGCAAAGGGCAGTTTATTCGAAGAAATAATTCTTACTTAAAGAGTGTGCTAGAAAATGTAAAACTTGGTGAACGTTGTGCTTCTAGTAAAGAGGATGAGGCACGAGTTATTTCTGATGTTGGAAACGTTGAAAATATTTATGAGGATATGACGGAAGAAACTACGAGTGATGGAGCCTATCATGAGAGAGCAAATGTTTTTGACGTTACTCATTTAGCTGTTGGGTATTATCATTAAGAAAATTATGAATCGAAGGATAACACAGCTCTTATCAGTACTTCGGACAGTAGTAAAAAGGAGGAAGCAAATCGCCAGAAAGTGATGAGAACAATCACACGTCAAAAAAACTTGGTTTTTCTAATTAAAATTAGATATTTACCCAAAATTAGACATTTACCCAAAATTAGATATTTACCCAAAATTAGATATTTACCCAAAATTAGATATTTACCCAAAATTAGATATTTACCCAAAATTAGATATTTACCCTTAATTAGATATTATCCAAATTTAACCACCTTTATAATTACCCAAAATTAGATATTTGCCCAAATTAAACCACCTTTATATTTACCCAAAATTAGATATTTAAACAAATTTAACCAACTTTGTTTAATTTTTTTAACAATTTCATGAGGGGGGAGGGGACCCTTAGAATCTTGGATTTTCCCATGTTAATTTACATAGAGAAATTTAATATTTTAGTTGTCAAAAACATTTTCGGTTGCCAAGGTAAAATTAAAGGCCATCGCATTTTTTCCCTTTGGGGTTTTTTAAGTTACATGAAGGTCTACTTAATCACTGAATTTAAACAAAATCGATGAGTTTCACCTCGGGTATTCTCCTTGTCAGTGTAAATCTACTTACGCGTATATGTAATGAAAATAAGTTTAAAAAAACCCACGACCATTATTGCGTATGTAAAGTCAAATTTATTTACAATAAAACCGTTTATTTATTGTAAATAAATTGGACTTTAGTTTTTTTAAAACTAATTTTCATTTAAAAATCTGTAGATTTTATCTCTAATATAAAAATATATGCAATTCCCCTAAGTAAATATTTTATCCTTTTAAGTAAGAAAGAATTAAAACCTTAAAATACTCGTTTTATGCTGTATGTTTCAAAGTTCCAATTGTATTCTACTAAAGCAAATACCATCATTTATTTTCGTTAATATGTTTATAAAAATAGTAATAAAGTTCAATACCAATAAAAATAGGTGTTTTTACTTACATACCTGTACTTTCAACTAGGAATTTTTGGCCAGGTATTCAATGCGTAGCAACGGTGGTATATGTCGGACCTATCAATGTTGCGCTGGTAAATGTAACATTGGTTCAACGTCAAAAACAGTCGGGGCGACATTTGTATCTACGTATACACCGACAGATGCATACGTTGGGCATACTATTATAACAAAGGTAAATGAAACGTCGGCCCATCGTATTACCATATGTAACATAATTACTCATAAGTATGCCTCTGTATAACATTTCCATGGAAACAATTCAATGAGACCTTGTTTCCCGCGGAACATACATTAAGCGGACCCAAAAAGGCGAAAATGCTTATAATCCTTGCGCTATTGAAAAGGTTACCATGGAAATGAAATCACGTGATCGCGAGGCACGAACTAAACTTGACATGGGCGATGCAGAAAAGCGCGACGATTTCTCACTAACTTCCGTTTCCCATCAGTAAAGTTGATGACGCGTATTTCGTCACGGAATTGTAAGTGACGTAATTTACGTCATATCCCGTGAACAAGGTTTCATTAACGAAAATGCTTTTATGGCATACTTATTACCCAACAGTCGGCAATGGGCTGGCCCGAACATTTAAAATTCTACCCGGCCGATCGACTTATATTGCCGAATGTCTGCGGCTGTGACATTTAACCTGGTCGACCCAACAGTACGCCGCCAATCGGGCCAACCTTTATTTAAGGCCATTGGCCCGACGATTTTGCGTATACTGGGGACCCCAATGCGGTATTCTTGGGCGGCTTATGTCTGGTCCACATGTTATAAAATACAGGTCTGTATTCCGCTGTTTGAAAATCGCGTGCAAAGCTAGAGCTTGTAAGCGGGTGACGGTCAGTCATTCGAATAAGCTTTCTACGTACTTATCTCATTTCTCGCTTTTAAAATTTCCCATAATAACATGGAAGAAAGTAACATGGCGTGTAATACATACAGCCATAAGGATTGGCATCTTAATAGGAATAATATAAGACTCAAATAAGTAGCGCCACCTGCCCGCCAGCAAACTGTACTACAAAAGTAAATAATACTATTATTTTTACCTATGTCCTTTGCCGTAGAGCTCCCTCTTATTACTTTCGACATTTTCGGCGCCGCTTAGTGGCTTGTTGTGGAGGAATACCACAAAAGTGTTGCGGTCTTCCGTAAAAAAAGGTGATAGAGGTTATTGGCCCTTTAAATATTTTCCATGCAGTTACAAGTTTCAAGGCTCTAATTAAAAATGTTTTAAAATACTGTATACAGATTTCCGTGTGAGAAATACGTATAGCGTTAGCGAAAATATTTTAAAGCTAGGAGCAACAAACACAAGGAGAACGCAGCTAGCCTTTAAACACGCTAACGAAGGGTTGTGTACGAATTTCATTGGACGAGCGTCACGAGCCTTTACGCTGAACGTTTTACGGGCGGGGGTGGAAGACAATTTCCGAATTTTCCCCTTCCGACGGCAGCAGGCGCTAAAGCGTCTAGCCAATGAAAAATGTACACAAGAAAATCCACGACTTTTGACGGGTTGCGTTCTCCTTGTGTGGGGTGTTGTGTTTGTTGCTCCTAGTTTAAAGCAAGTGGCGGCTCGACGTGAAGTAGCTCTTTTTTCAATAGGCGGTACTTATAGGTACTCCTCGCGTTGATTGGATCGTTTGTAAATTGGTAAAAAAAATAAATCACAGCCATAATAAACCATATTTTTACCTGTTATATATAATTTAGGTTAAATCCCACTAAATAGATTATAATTGTCTAACTATAATACTCTACAATGGCTCTGTGACGCCGTTATCATTTGACTATTTTAAATTTTAGCTTCCTTTGACATAAATAGATGGCAACACGCTCTCCAGTAAAGTCGCGTTTTTCGAAGAATCGGATAGATTCGTGGCCATCTTTAATAACAGGGGCCTTTTCATAATACAGGTGGCAATGATAGAGCCGCCACTTGCTTTAAAACATTGATGAAATACAACAAAATGTTTTAAAGCAAGTGTCAGCTACTCGACGTCAGGTAGCTTTTTTCAACAGATGTCGCTAGCGTCGAAATAAAAGCAACATAGTTAAAGTGTTGGTTGCACGAAAAATCGAAAACGAATGAATGCGGGCTTGTTTTGAAGCCCAGGACGTTCTCTTTCCAAAAATGTCATTGTCGAAACAAATTTCCAAGCCTAAGTGTATTAACTTTGAGTCCGAAACTGACCTTTTTCGCTCCTCAAAATCCTGAAATTTTTATTAGACTTAATTCAAAACTTTTGTTCTGTGGAGTTATTGTTCTCCGAAGGGATACAGATGTTAGAACATTGCTAAAGCTACCATACAATTCAACTTTAAAGACTTATATGGGCAAGATAGATGGAGAGAGTGGAATAACAGATCTAATTAAAGCAAGGTTAACTCTTGAAGCGGAAAAATTAAACCATCACGAGGAAGTGGTATCAATCGCAATTGATGAGATGTCGTTGAATAGCCAACTTATATATATATATATATATATATATATATATATATATATATATATATATATATATAAAAGATACGACCCAGTTTTTGGATGAAAAATTGGCAAGACACAATCCTGAAATTGTAGAAGAGTTCCAAAATTCACCAACACACCGAAATATTGGCTAGAAATATTGTAAATCAGTTAGTTCCCCCTCTTTTGGACAATTTGATGCACAACATCTCTAAATAATTTGAAAAGGTTAAACAAATCGAATACAAACCAATTAGACGAAAAGTCTTGAAACTTTAAATATATTATATATTAGGTGAAATTTAATATATTACATAAGGAGATTTAGTATTTAACCCAACAAGGAGATTTAGTATTTAACCCAAGAAGAAGATTTAGTATTTAACCTAACAAGGAGATTTAGTATTTAACCCAACAAGGAGATTTAGTATTTAACCCAACAAGGAGATTTAGTATTTAACCCAACAAGGAGATTTAGTATTTAACCTAACAAGGAGATTTAGTATTTAACCCAACAAGGAGATTTAGTATTTAACCCACAAGGAGATTTAGTATTTAACCCAACAAGGAGATTTAGTATTTAACCCAACAAGGAGATTTAGTATTTAACCCAACAAGGAGATTTAATATATAACATAACTAGGTGATTTAATATATAACATAACTAGGAGATTTAATGTAATATAAAAGTTATTAAATTTTATTTTAAAGTTTAAATTGTTTGGTTATTAATGAAACTTACTTGAAATCATATAAGAAAATCGGCAATGACGTAAATCGGTAAAGTTACGAAAAAGATTCGGAAAAGCGATCCACTTTACAAAATATTTTCCCATAGGAAAGCATTAGGAAGGTACTCCCGTATTTTGGCGCCCCAAGCGGAATATTTTCGCGTAAAACGTGAATTTCTCATACGCTCGTTAACATATGAGTCGTTTCAAGCTGGCGGGCCTTCTTGTGCGAGTACAGCGAGTACAGATCTAAGTTGGCCGTGCTAAAATAGAAGGAACTGAAGTGGAGGGATTTTGTTTACTTGTAGAAGTTTTCAAACCAGAAGTTTTTAATCATAATATTAGGCTTATTATCGAAATAAAAAATATTTTTTTTACGCACGCGCTAAGCGGCGCGCGCGACCCGACGTTTAACAAAAAATTTACGAGAAGCCTTCGGTTTCATATCGTTTTTATACTACGTAGGCTTGTGTATGCCTATTTCAATTACTACTGCTTAGGGCTTTTTCCTGGGTGTTAAATCAACCCGCTTTTAATCCCAGATGTAAAGAAATGTATTACAGACAATTAGTATTTTCTGACGTCATGGGTGCCGAGAAATCTGGAAATTATCCGAAAAACTCGATTTCCACTATTTCGACTTCTTTTTATAATAATTCAAAGACCACTTAACCGATTTTGATGAAATTTTATGTACTTGCTATAAAATGTTTGCTCTTTCTAAATCCGAGTTCCCACTTGACGAATTTTCGAGACTTTCGCGACGAATTTAATTTTCGTCGTAGCTTTGAGCTTCACTAAATTTCACTCGCACGTGTCAATTCGCTTCGCAAAAACTGCATTTTTTGCTAAGTGGGAACTAGCCTTAATGAATCATTAATTAGCCATAGCTAAAATTTCGTGCAACCAACACTTTAAGATACGTTTTGACCCAAAATATAATACTCTACAAAGGCTCTCTGACGACGGTGTCATTTGGCTATTTTGAATTTTAATTTCCTTTGCTATTAATAGATGGCACCACGTTCCCCAGTAAAGTCGCTTTCCTTTCGAAGAATCGGAAGGATTCATGGCCATCTCATAATGCAGGTGGAAATGATAGAGTCGACAGTTGCTTTAAAGTTTTTTTAAATTATTCCAAATAAATATTTCTTTAATTATAAAACCTTTTCAATATCTATGCATTGGTAGATCCCAACTTAATTCTCTCTTTGAACTGCTTTGATAAAAGCAATGTTATTTTAATTATCTAAGAATGCGTTGGAAGTTACATTCCTTTTAACTAAATTAACCAGAAATTAACGAAATTTTACCTTTTATAGATTTTTCGAGTAAAATTGTCTGTAGCAAATTGAAACACCCTCTTGAATCCCCGTAGAAGCAAATCGGATCCTTTTCCCAGATTAAAGTTCATTTAGTTCAATTAGTGTAAGCCGACACTTGAATACGACTTTTACCATACCTGTATCCCTTATTTATATATTACTCTCGAAAACAGGAGGAAGTTTCTCCCACTTCCAATTTTGTAGAACAAATTAAAGTTCGCGATATCATGTGTCACGTATAGAAATTCCTGCTAATTGAAACCAACCCTGAAATAAGTAAAACTAAAACTTTCCTCGAGACAGCTAGGAAACAATCCGCTAATATAGCTTCAGCCATAAGCTCTGTAAAATTTATTGATTATCTGACCGAATTAGGCGTTCAAATCCATCATGTCGTGCAGAATCGTTTGTGCCGTAATTCTGGCTATTTCACATATCACAGTTATGGTTTTTCTTTGGATCTACACGTCAAAACTGGAAAAGAAGCCGACGTGGGTGATAGTGAATCGCGCTTTGGAGTTGTTCGATTTCGCAGAATTGTTGGCGTTGGGTTACGCAATACGTTTGTGCAATGATGGACAAGATCCGAGGAGGAAGTCACCGAAAAAGTGCTGGTCTTACCTGAGTATCGCTGTAACGGCAATAGGATTGGTCATGTCAACGGTCGGACTTTCCTTCGCTGTCTTCAAATTTGAGTTCAGTCCCTACGAGGCCGAGTTCTCGATCATGTACGGTCTCGATCTTTTGTTCGTTTTGTCCATTTTCGTTATTATGTCTTGTCACTTAAGTGACGCGTCTAGAGGAAATTCTTTCGTATAGAATGTCACAGAGATTTTCAAACAAATTTCTTAGTATGTGATTTTTTTTGGGCTCGTGACGTTAAAAACAGATCTTAATATTTTTGTACCCGATTTCTAAGCCTCGAAATGTTTATATTTTAAACCCATTAAAAGAATTATATTTTTCATTTGAGAATATTAAACCATATGTATTTTTTTTAAATGTCGAAGAGTTTTATTTCGCATATAATTAGGGATAATGTTAAGATAATTTTGACGTTGCTAAGTAGAGCGGGTTTGGATTTTTGCGAGGTAGGGTGCACAAAGCATATGCATGGCCATGACTCTGTATGCATTTGGTATTCAAACCGTCCTATCAATTCCGATTTATATTACGTAGATTTGCTAAACAACTTTTAAGTTTTATGTAGTAAAAGTAATATCTCCCAAGAGCATTAAATTTAAAATTATACCTCCCAAAAGCATTTTTTACTAATATACCTCCGAAGAGAATTCCATTAAAAATGATATGTCTCAAAAGCTGTCCGAAAATGATAAATCCCAAAAGCATAACATTTAAAAATATCTCCAAGAGGATTTTATTTAAAAATATCTCCAAGAGCATTTTATTTAAAAATATATGTAACAAGAGCATTTTATTTAAAAATATATACGTTATAAAAGAACATTTTATTTAAAAATTTATGTTATAAAAGAACATTTTATTTAAAAATATATGTAACAAGAGCATTTATTTTAAAATTATATCTCCCAAGATCATTTTATTTACTATTATACCTCTCCCAAGAGCATTCCGTTTAAATTTGTATTCTCAAATTAATTTCATTGAAAACTATACCTAAAAAGTATTTAATTTAAAATTAAATCGCCCAAAAGCATATCATTTAAAATAATCTCTCCCAAGAGCATTTTATATACTGCTATATATCCCAGGAGCATTCCGTTTAAAATTGTATTCCCCAAAAACATTTCATTTCAAATAGTACCTCACAAGAGCATGGTTTTTACTATTATTTTTCCTAAAAGCATTCATTTAAATATGATATCTCCCAAAAGCATTCATTTAAAAATTATATCTCCCAAGCGCAATTAATTAAAAATTATGTATCCCTAGAGCATTTTATTAACTATTGTCTCACAAAAGCATTACATTTAAAAGTACACCTGTGAAGCTTTTCTCCCTAGGTTTCATTTAGAAACAACCAAAGAGTGCTACCTAGATATCCCAAAGGGTTATTAATAAAGGCCCGTACTAATGTACTAGATAAATCCACAACTCACTATCAGTATAATAAAGGTAGTCTCGTTGAGGAAGAGTCGTGGCAGACATCGCTTAGGATTATCAGTACCCAACCATGCAAGAGCAGCATGCTCCGAAATAGAAGTCAGCCCATAGCTTGAGACTCGGACCACTATATATCTGACTGTTCTCACAAGTCTCACTATCCTTTAGTATAAAAACACTATATAATTTTCCCTACTATATTTCCAACCGCTAGACCAAAAGGAAGACTACAAATGCTTCCATGGTACATTTCCTCCTACCATGATGTATGCCACACACCTTCCAAGAGCAGGTTATAATTAAAATTATATATAACAAGAGTATTTAATTTAAAATTATGTATAACAACAGCATTTAATTTAAAATTATATATAACACGAGCATTTAATTTCAAATTATATATAACAAAAGTATTTAATTTCAAATTATATATATCAAGAGCATTTTATTTAAAATTGTATATAACAAGAGTATTTAATTTTAAATTCTATATAACAAGAGCATTTTATTTAAAATTATATATAACAAGAGCATTTAATTTAAAATTATATATCCCAAAGCATTTCATTTAATATTAAACCTCCCAAGAGCATTTCATTTACTATTATATATTCCAAGAGAATTCATTTACTTTTATATATTAATAGAGAATTTCATTTAAAATTATACCGGGTGTCCACAAAATAATGAACCAGGGCGAATATCTCAAAATCTGTTTTAGGTACGATTTGGAAATTTTCAAGTCGTTTTCAAGATGTAGGAGGAAACCTACTGCTAAAATGTCGATGACCTTGAACCATGTCTTCAAGGTCATCCAAAAACTAACTCGATAACCGAAAGTGTTAGAAAGATGGTTCCATAAAGAAAAGTGTCACCTGGTGAGAGCTTCGAGAACTTATGAAGCACTGGAGAAAGCTAGCAGGCTCATTAACTTTTGGTCACTCACCAGCAACGCTACAACCACATTTCTACGTTCAGTAAATCTTCAGCACTCGAAACTATAGGAACTCTCACATTCGTTAATTATGTCCCTTTTATTATTTCGCATATCTAATGAAGAATATATTTTAGTATAATGAAAATGTTATCACAACGTAGGCCATATCAAAAGAAAATATTACTATACACAAAACCTCCGAAACTATAGCCTTTACAGGATGACTTGATATTTTACTCACTTGCTACCAAACTACAATTTATAAGCGTAATGAATTAGTTCGGATAATTTTCTTAAATCACAAGCGTACCTCAGAAATTTGAAACGTTTCTGAAATAAAGTTGCTATCTAAATTCAGCTTAGATTACCCGTGTTATTCTCGAGCTGAGCACAAACAAGCTTAGAAACGTTGCTTAGAGCTAACCAAGTGTAAAACCTTGCTTATCTCTTCTTTGGAAATCAGAAAATTTAGTTCCAACGATTCCAGAGCTCTTGAAAACAGTAAATGAAAAACAAGTTGGCCAGCCAAAATATACCTCTCCTCGGAAGAGTTTGCCCTTGGGCGTATTAACTATTGAACACGGCACTTTACGAGATACCCCCGCAATTTAGAACACCGGCCTGAAAACGTAATCCCAGTTCAATCCCGACCGGTAGAATATTCTTTATTATAATTAAATAAATTATTAAAACTGATAACGGCGATTCTTTTTTAAATGAAAAAAATAAAGAAAACGGGCCGAAAAACTAAGTATTTAATTTCAAGTTTATATATTTCACCAATACCCGCACGATAAATGTACGAGAATTTATTCCCGTTGCCAAAACTGTATGTAAAGGGTGGAAAAAATAGAAAACACAAAGACAAAAGTTTATTCTTCTTTAGATTAAGTTAGTAATTTAAAAAAAATTCAGAATTACTTTACCAAGACCACAATAAATTCAAATTAGAAAAATACAAATACGTCCTCTCTTCCAGTACGTCGCTCAAAACAGTCAACACAAACAAGCACTGTAAGTCTTTCAATCATTCACATTCACGCACACGCAATTCAAACGTTCATACTTAAAACAATTCTACTTAATGTAGAGGCCTGGACCATTAATTTTGCAAATTAATTACCATTCATTTAACACTCGAACCCTGTCCGGCAGACGTCCGACTTCTGACATTAACTTACATAATGACTAACGAATAGAAAAATATTACAATAGTAACCCAATCAATCAGGCTTCAGAGCAAAAATAACCAATCGAAAAATATAATTACGCAAACAAGCAACAAATTAATTCAAATCAAGCAAAAGTCTATCCAATCACCCACACCAATAGAAAATGTAATAGCAAGAAGCGAAACACACCTTACAATTAACAAAGCACAAAAACACACTTGACTGAATATTGCAACTATATCACACATTTTAAGTCGATTAGAAACCCCGTAAATAAATTACGAACTTTCGACGTAGTTATAATCAAACCGGGTAAGCTTCAAGACACGACGTATACAATTTAAAGTTTACTCCAAAAATGAACCATTTCGTGGAAGAAGTAAATACGCTTAAATAATAAAGATAGAAATTTACGACGGAAAAATACCAACAATACCAATATTAGATTAAAACAAGTCGAACGCTCACATGTCGTGCAAGAGGGCTCGGGTTCGAATCCCGGCCGATTAAAAAATTATACTACACCCAATGACAAAAAGAGGGCGCTTTTGGAAAAACCTTTTCCCTGATTCTAAGAAACTGGGTTCGCAGTGATTACCCTTTGCCCCGAAAATGCGAACGCGTTCGCAGGCCTGACAGACAGACAGACAGACTGACCGACTGACAGACAGACACGGTGGTTGTATAACCCCTCCTAGGGTACAAAGTCCCCTCGGAGAGGTAAAAATTATTATTTTAAAACCAAAATATGCGTATCCGAAAAAAATAACGTTGCGATTTGAGCGGAACCTCCAAGGCTATTTATCTCAATTTCGATCATCTGACGTGTGTATCAACTGGTTCAGTGGCAAAATACTCGCTTTCCACGCAGACGGACTCTGGTTCAAATCCCGGACGGTAGATCGATTTCTATAAGTATAGTTACTAATTATTAGTGTATTTGCTTCAATGTCAAAATTTAAATCATATACGAAATCCCGTAATTCTCAAAAAAGAACGAAAATGCACGCTTTATCAAGCTGAGTTTTTAATTTTCAATGCGGTATAACATGTATCGGTGGTTCTGTGGTAGAACACTCGCCCGCCATGCAGGAGAGCTCGGGTTCGAAACCCGCCCGATGCAATAACGAAATGATACTAATACGTGGACCGTGAACATTTGGCGCCCCTTTCTACCTACAATCCACCTATAAATATGTTGCATACATAGTTTCCAAGTATATCCGTCATAGCGGGCATTTTAACCTTTAAGAATATTTTTTCTAACACAGCGCCACTTTTTCACCTAGAGTCAACCATCAAACCTTTTGCATTATTTTTTTTTAAATCGCTGGTCGCTCCGGTTTAGTACTTCTTATGTGTTTATTACTTCATGGTTTCGTTACCGACTCGCTGAACTGTACATTTGTCACCATAGCTCAAGAACTATACTAGATATGACCTTCTCCTTTGGCAGAACACAATGGGAGCTTAATTGGAAACTGTATATTAAATTTAATTTAAATCGATTCAGTAGTTTTTGCTGTAGAGCGGTCTGCAAGGAGAAGATGGAAGAAGAAGAAGCAGAAGAAGAAAAATTAAGCCTTACTTTGCCCCATTACTACAAAAACGTCGCCTTAACCCTGTTCGATGGAATTCGTATATTTTTGTCGCGTGCTTGTAACCTTTCAAACGATACATCACTTGTTTTGATACGACCTATAGTTTTTGAGATACGAGGGGGTAAAATTGGCTTCATTCTGACTCGAGATAATATAGAAAGTGCCCGGGTAGGTGCTCTACTCTACCGGACCTTGCGTAGGGACTACCGTCCCTTTTGATACGAAGCAAATTTTTGAGCGGAGCGAGCGTAGCTCTCTTAGCAGCGAGTTCAATGGGAAAGTTTTGTCCGTCTGTCCGTCCGTCCGTCCGTTAGTAAGTTTCAAAGGAGAGGGGGGGGGCGCAAGATAAAGAGGCACGGTATGAGCCACGGGTTGCGAGAGAGAGATAAAGCGAGAGGGTATGGGGGTGCTAGACGGGGATAGGAACGGTCGTCCGTTATTAAGTTTCAAAGGAGGGGGGGGCAGAAGAGAAAGAGGAATGGTATGAGCCACGGGTTGCGAGAGAGAGCGAGAGGGTAGAGGGGGGGCGATCGGGGGGGAAAGGAGCGTTTTGTACGGGAACGTTTTGTAGAGAAGTGGAGGGGGATGGGGGCTCTGATAATTCTCAGAAATTTCGCAATATCTCGAAAACAGTAATTGATGAGGGGAATCCCTTCGAGGGTTTTTTAAATTAAGAGATAGGGAAACTGGAAAAGGTACTATAGGCAAAGTCATTGACATTATCTATATTTCCACCGATACTCGCGAGTATTTAAACGAGTTGCCACTTTGTGTGCTTGTTAATTTTCCAACATACTCAGATCCGTCGTTATACAACAATCTGATCCCGTCCCACCAGTCACCGTTTCGTTTAAAAAGGGGGCGGCCACTTCTACTCGTAAGCAATTCCCACTGCAACTTGCTTACGCAATCAGCATTCATCGTTCCCAGGGCTTAACACTTGAGCAAGCAGTTGTTGATCTCGGACCCAACGAATTCGCTCTCGGCATGGCATACGTTGCCGTTTCGCGCGTAAAAACATTGGACGGCATAATTTTCGATCCCGGATTTAACGTAGAACGACTTTTGAAAGTCAATAGTAGGACCGGGCTAGCTTTCAAAAAAAAAGAACTGGAGAGGCTGAAACTACTATGATATGTATGTCATAAAAATAAAAGTTATTACCTTAATTTCTTTAAATGTGTGTTCAATATTTGAATTATTTATATTGTCGCTAGCTCGTTCCGCTCAGGTTTTGGTCAAAAATACCCGTTGGGGTTTTGTGACGCCCTAGTAATGAAAGAAATATCTACAGAGGGTATTTGTATTTTCTCGCTTACGAAATACTTGCCGCATCTTTAACGCTCATTTTATTTCAACACTCGCCATATTCGACATCTGGTAATGGATGATTCGTAGACTTCCAGTTGACGTTGTGACACATACCGCATGAAAAGGACCAATACCGTCGAATTTCCAATATCATATATTGACTTGCACACCCAGGAAATCAATGACTGCATTAGGAATCGTAGATGTCCAATATCCACACCAATAAAAAATGTATTAACAAGAAGCGAAAAACTTACCATTCACAAAGCGCAGAAAGCCACTTGACTAAACGACAGATCGTATATCAATTAATGGCCGTAGACGGAATAGTTAGGGCTCTTTATAAATAAAAACAAACAAACCCAATTGATGCACTGCATTAAACATCTTAATCAGTCGAGAAAACGTTTAAAATAAATTACGAAGTAATGACGACACAGTTAAAAACCAGACCAACAAAAGTGTAAGCGCACGATGCATACAACTCGATATTGTCTTCATAAATGAACAATTACGCAAAACATAATAATATATGACTGAAAAAACGAAATAAATTACAAAAAACTAACGGGTTCTACCCTTTTACCATCTTATCTGCTGACTGCGCTAAAACAAGATTTGACCTTTAGGTTTTCATACATAAAAAATGTAGACTTTAACAAGATTAAATCAACATAATTTCATTCGTAAAAAAAAAACAGATAAGGCCTTCGTAAATTAATTCATAAATGAGTGTCTTATTTTCAGTATAGCTAAGCAGCTATCGGTGGTTCTGAGATAGAGCGCTCGACTGCCAAGCCGAATGGCCTGGGTTCGAAACCTGGGTGGCGTATTTGTTTTTAATCAATAGAGATAACGCTAAATTAGAATTTCTTCGATGCAATAATTTCATTTCAATTCTATTTCAATTAAACCAAAATTTCGTACTGTATTAAATACGGTTCCGATAAAGCTGAAGGTCTAATTTTCAATAAAGTGTAACAAGACCTGGTGGTTCTGTGGTAGAACGTCCGCCTGTCAAGCCGAAGGTCTCGGGTTCAAATCCCGCCCGTAGCGATCGCAAATTGATACTAAGACGAATACCGTAAACAATTGGTGGGAACCCTGCCATTGGAAGTTGAGAGGTTGCCATAACACTCAGTACTTGGTCCGTCCCAAAAGTCAATAAGAAGGAGTTGGAGAATACGAACGCATAACAAACATTGGGCGTTAACGAAAAAAAAACTCAACGCAATCGCCAATTTATCCGTTAACGCTTACCGTCACACGGTGGTTTTGCCAACCTTTAAACTGCTAAAACGGTTGTTCGACTGCGTACGCAGTGATTACCCTTTGCCCCGAATATGCGAACGCGTTCGCAGGCCACACACACACACACACACACACACACACACACACAGACTGACACGCTGGTTGTATAACCTCTCCTAGGGTACAAAGTCCCCTCGGAGAGGTAAAAATGTTCAGCTCAAAATTTTTATTAATATATATATTTTTTTAAGTGTACTTTCTTATATCTCATCCGTCAATGAATACATTGATAACATAAGTTAAGTCGATATCTTTAGAAAAATATCTCCGTACATGGCTAGATAATTAAGCCTTTATTGGCCACATACTTTACGAAGGCATTTTAGGTAAAACAGGGTACACGACGAGGCGATTATCTGTTTGGACGAATCTATCGAAATCATTTTACGGTTATATTATCTTAATGCAACTCGCATCTGCAATCTCAAAATCACTTCTGTAAAAAGACTGCATTCGGACCCAAATAAAGGCCGTGAGATTATAAATTTTCCCCTGAATGCTATTTTTCCTCAATTTTACTTCTCTGCCCTCGTTTGGTTTTCCCTGTGGGGGCCCGAGCCCCTGAGCCCCCACGGTATCACCATCACTGCCTGTAGCAGTTTCAAAAAGTCATAGACAAGTTTTATTTTGCTAACTTATTTGAAACTCAAACAAACCAAAATATAGCAACCTTGAATAAGTCTCGATTTTCACTCCAAACAAGAATTAATTATGTCTGAATCAAGAATGTATTTGGGACTGTGGCAGTTTAAAAAGATTTTGATTTTATGTTAAAAAATACAGCTTCGATTTTGGTAAGGGTTTCTTCTTGTCGGACTTCAGACTCAACGACGTCCTGCAGAGGATAGTCTCTTCTTTGTTGAACTTCGGATACAGCGTCGTTGTGAGGAGTAGGCCTTTCTTCATGTTGGACTTCGGACGCAGCGTAGACGTGCAGAGGAGACCTACTACCTTGTTGAAATTCGGATGTAGCGTCATCGTGCAGAGGAGACCTTTCTTCAGGCGGGAAATAGGACGTAAAGTTTTCGTGCAGAGGAGACCATACCCAACATTCATCTTCGGAGGTGAGTTTGTCGAGCTGTGTAGATCTTCCTCCTTGTTGGCCTTCCGGTGTGCTTTCATCGTGCAGATGAGACCTTTTTCCTTGTTGAACTTCGGATCTATCGTCATCGTGCAGAGGTGAACTTTTTAGTTGTTGAACAACGTAAGTAGCGCCATCAAGCAGATGCAATTTTCTTCCTTGTTGAGCTTCTGACGTAACTTGGCTGTGCAGAGGAGATCTTCTACCATCTTGAACTTTGGATATAGTGTCGTCGTGCAGATAAGACTTTCTACCATCTTGAACTTTGGATATAGTGTCGTCGTGCAGATAAGACTTTCTACCATCTTGAACTTTGGATATAGTGTCGTCGTGCAGATAAGACTTTCTACCATCTTGAACTTTGGATATAGTGTCGTCGTGCAGATAAGACTTTCTACCATCTTGAACTTTGGATATAGTGTCGTCGTGCAGATAAGACTTTCTACCATCTTGAACTTTGGATATAGTGTCGTCGTGCAGATAAGACTTTCTACCATCTTGAACTTTGGATATAGTGTCGTCGTGCAGAGGAGACTTTCTACCATCTTGAACTTCGGATGTAGCGTCGTCGTGCAGAGAAGACTTTTTTCCTGGTTGAACCTCGGGTGTAGTGTTGTCGTACGAAATAAACCCTTTTCCTTTTGGAACTTCGGAGGGGCTTTCATCTTGCAGTTGCGACCTTTCTCCTCGTAAAACTTCGGATTTAGCGTCTTTATTCTGGGGAGACTTTCGAACTTGTTTGACTTCGGAGGTATCATCGCTCTGACGTCGTGTTGGTGCAGTGGCTTCATCGACAAGCAAGTTTTCGTATGTTTTTAGCACCATTGGTTGTCCGTTATCGTCAACTTATTAAATAAAATTAAGTTTGAGTCAGTTCTTCTTAAGGTAAAACCGAGGGGCAGCTCACTCCAATGATTATTAGGACACCCTCGTATGATTAAATCATGATTAGATTAGATTAAAATTGAATCTGTAGCTTTGGCTGTACAAAGATTAAAAATGAGTAAATCATGATTACATTTTTAATCAGGATTATTAGGACACCCTGTCAAAAAGTGATCTGCCCCTCGTTTAAAACCCTATGAATATTTATTTACTTATGGCTATATTGAGAAGTTAAGATTAATTAAATTATCTTTAATAAAAGGAAAATAAGAATCTATATACTTTAAAAACTTTTTCAAGTGTTGAAAGTTCATATATTATATAGAAACCTAATTTATTGTTTTGACTTAAAACCCTAATTTCATTCAGTAGATGATCGTTTTGTTTAAAATCAATCGTTTATCTTGCGCTAATTATAGTTTATAACTGAAAGTTAAATTGAAAATTTTAAAAATCTACAACGAATTAGTTGTTTTTAATAAACTTTTTAACGCGTGTGCACAAAACTATTTCCTTGTTGATTTATAAAATTATTGTTTTAATTTTAGTTTTTAACTAAAGCTCTTCCATCATGTGAATTAGGCATTTACCTTATCGTTTAACCTTATGTGGCAATTTCTGGATCTAATTTAGAAATGTGCTTCGAGCACATTCTAACAAATACCTAACATTGTGTTATTTCACATGTGTTTTAACTAATTACCCCATTATACAATCAAGTCAACTAATATTATACCGTGCGCAGTGTGTGGCTTTACCGCGCCAATTGGTATTGCTACATAAATTTAAATAAGAAACAATATAACGAAACAAATGTTTTGATTCGTAATGGATGAATCAATCGTCTCAAACCTATAAAGATTCTTCGAAAAAATCTTTAAAACTTAGATTTGATCTGTCAGCTGTTAGTATACTTTAGGTTGGGGGTTACGTATCCGAAACTCCTTCAACACCCACCGGGGAGACCTCGAACCCCGATTTCCATCAACCACGGCGTGGTGACCGAAATCGTACCTTTTGGTCTCCCCTTGCTGACATCTACGCAGTGGTGGGACTTATCGCATCTTCGCCTTTTTGAATATTTTCGCATAGTGAAGCTATCTTTTTCGTTAAAGATCGCAGTTCATGATTAAGGAAACTAACGAAAAAATTATTTAATCATAAAATGTTTTACGTAGAAAACAATTGCTTATTTCAATTGTCGAATGCTTTATCGCGAGACAGGGCTCTGTGTTTATAAAAGAAAGCGATTTAAAGCAATTGGAGGTTGACTTGGAACGAAGAAGCGATCGTAAGCCGAAGGAGGGATGGATTCGCCACCAAAGGCGATTGTAGAGTATGTTGGCTCTACTTCCAAGGAAGAAGCGATCGCGAGATGAAGGAGATACTGCTTCGTGGTGCAAAGCGATTTGTGCATATTTTAGATCTTTAGTGAGTGTAGAAACTATCGCGACGTGGACGACGTAGCGCTTCGCGATGGAAAGCGATTACTTTATATCTGAGGTCTTTGTTGACTGTAAATGCGATCGTAAGACGAAGGAAATACCACTTCGCTATGAAAAGCAATTTTTACATAGCTTAGCTTCCCTTCGAAAGCAGAAGCGAACGCGACGCGAAGGAAGAAGCGATTTCGATGGATAGCGACTATTGAATATAGAATAATATAGAATCGTTCAATTTTGGGGTATAATGGTTAAGGGATGGACCATTAAATCTAATAATTAAAAAGAAATTACAAGCTAGTTTGTAATTGAAGCAACACTAACAACCGACATTCACTACGCTTTCTTTATTTACCCTGAAATGAGACGTGTGTTCCTTATGCTTTCAGTTAAAAATTTGACCGAAAGTCTATGATGGTAATTCTTGAAGTTTTAAACTGATATATTAAAGCGCTAAGTCCCCTATTAGGCTGAACGAGCTTCGAGAGTTTTAACGATTTCAAAACCCCGGCCCGCGCTCATAAGCGGTAAACCCAGTATTTCGTTTCCCCGCTATCAGATGGCGCAATCGACGACTTGGGGGAAATCACCGATAACATTAGCCTATGGGTGGATTCTAACTTAGAGGGTTCTTTATTATATACTTATGTTATTCATATAATGTTTTTAACAAATATTTCATTAAATATGTATTACTAGGCTTTTGTACCTGGTTTCGGGGAGAGTCTCGTGTAATTTAAATTGTGGACGTTGTAACGGTAAAAAGTAACTTGCAGCCTGGGCACAGAAGGCCACAGCGCTGTCATAATAGGGCCGTTGAGCTAGAACAAGATGTCACGGACATTTAAGTACACACAATCGCACTGATGTATTAACTTAATAAACCCAAGAGGAATGTTATCGGAAAAGAATTATTCGAGATACCTGGTTTTGAAAATAAGGTGGCGAAAGCGAACACTTTAATGTAAATTAATTTTTATAAAAACCAAGTTTTTCGAGTTACCTGGTTTTGGAAATAAGGTGGCGAAACGTGAACACGTTTATTTAAATTAATTTTTATAAAAACCAAGTTTTTCGAGTTACCTGGTTTTGGAAATAAGGTGGTGAAACACGAACACGATCATTTAAATTAATTTTTATAAAAACCAAGTTTTTCGAGTTACCTGGTTTTGGAAATAAGGTGGTGAAACACGAACACGTTCAATTAAATTAATTTTTATAAAAACCAAGTTTTTCGAGTTACCTGGTTTTGGAAATAAGGTGGTGAAACACGAACACGTTCATTTAAATTAATTTTTATAAAAACCAAGTTTTTCGAGTTACCTGGTTTTGGAAATAAGGTGGCGAAACGCGAACACGTTCATTTAAATTAATTTTTTATAAAAACCAAGTTTTTCGAGTTACCTGGTTTTGGAAATAAGGTGGTGAAACGCGAACGAGTTAGATGGCACCTGTATCAATTGGCACGAAATTCAAATATGGCAATAGTGCCTACGCGGGTGGTGGGGTACATTTAATTGAAAATCGACCAAAAACACTAAAGTGGGCAAATTCCCCACTTCTCGGGCTCCGATCCCAAAAATTACGAAAATCCCATCGAGGCTATAATAGTGCCTACCGATTGAGATATCAATCGCCTTTGTACCACTAACGTACCGCGAGCAATCGTGTGTACGGCAGCTGGTCAAAAAAATATTTAGTGGCAAACTTATGCTTAACTTCTGGGCTTAACAAATATTTAGGGTCACACTTATTTTTTACGTGCCTGTTCATACGTTATTCTTATTGTAAGCAGGCTTTCAATGGAATGCGAATATAGCTTCAGCGCGTAAAGAATTCAGGTATGACGCGAAATGGCTAATTAACTCACTTAAAATTAACTTTTTCCAACGCGGCTGCAACCTAAGCTGGAATAGGCCTAGAAGTAACAAAACTGGTGATTTTTGATCAAATCTTACTTACCTACTTCCTGTCGTACGACGTGCGTAAAAAGGGCGTTAAAATTACGAAAATCCCGTCGTGGCTATAATAGTGCCTATCGATTGAGATATCAATCGCCTTTGTACCACTAACGTACCGCGAGCAATCGTGTGTACGGCAGCGGCGGCGGCGGCGGTGGCGGCGGCTACACAGTAGGTAAACGTAATACACACAAATCCCTAAGGATTGTGTGTAAAAAGGAAGCTGAGCACGCGGTCAAAATTTCGACATGCTACCTAGCGGAGTATAAAAGTTATTAATGGGAAAAACATACAAACAGACAGAAGGACAAAGCTTGCGAAATATATTATAGATTATAGATGTAGTATAGAGTCTCACCACTAGAGTTCCAGGCTACGTCTCGGGTGTGGAAATCTGGTTTAGCGGAAAGATTTCACTATGAAGGGATCAATAAAATTTCATTTGTTGCAATAGCTAGATGGCGCCTGAGTCTAATGATTAAAACGGATTTGGACCCCCGAAACCTTCGTTTCCGGTATCATATTTGTATCTCTAGATGTATCTAGGGTACTTAGAGGGTAAGCAGTTCAACCATCTTTCAAGCAGAGGGGCTAAATACGTTTTTAAACGCCAAAATGGCTAAAGGATAAATTTAAAAGTAAAAGGTGTTACCAAGAACTAATTGACGCCTCTAAGAACTTTGAGGGAGGTGAATTCTCTCAACGTCTTCGACGACTTCCTAGCTTTTGAAAGGCGTGGCAAACTTTAAGCACACTAGCGCTCGCCATCTAACGGTCATTCATGCGATTTAATTATTGGTGATTTTAAAAATGGAGGGTCTCTATGATGGAAATGGTCGGTTCGTGAAGAAAAATAATAAATCTAAAGATATTATTGAAAATACCGTGAGACAGCTGCGAGAAATTAAAGAACAAGATATACTAAGTCAGTTAAATGAGTTTTTTGTTGAAGAAAAGTTTCTAGATTTTAATGGTTATAAAGATATTTTGATAAGTTGGCGTGAAACGAGAAGGCTTAGCTGTGATGGTGATATTGTACCTGAATCGTTTTTCAATTCTTTTGCTTTTTCCTTATGGCGAGAATGCATTTCACTATTTGGACAGAGTTACATCGAAAAAAAGGGTTCTGAAGTTAATAATTTAAATCTTAGGGATTCATGGAGGGAACTGATAATAGTATTTACACGAGAATGAGTGTGAAGATATAGTTAACGTAGGCTCATAAATATTTGAAAGGCAGTCATTGATGAGTGATATGTGGCTACATTCTTTGGAAATAGAAAATAAGGGATTATCTATGGTAAATATATATATATTTATCCTACTTAAATACAAACATAATTAACTGTTTTTATTTATAATTTATAGAACAAACTGGATATATTCTCCACGTTAATTATCACAATTGCCAAGGGAGTTCTTTCTGCTCTTATATCAAGGCTTTGGACAGATGACGTAAAAAAACCCAGCCTAAAATTGCACCTAGTCAACCTGAGTTTTCTAATGCTGCTGACAATATTGTGGATTCTCGCATGTTACAGTTGGGAGGCGCTTCTCTAAAAAGGATACATTCTGTAGTGAAAAATGTGTTAAGGCTAAAGAAGTCTAATCGCCTTAATGAGGCCAGAAACCATTTGTTACTAGTTCGTTGCCTATCTATGAGTCAATCGGAAAAGAAAGAATTCCTTCCCCGCAGTCTACAGTTAAAAGAAAAGGGATTTCTGTTTTTTCTGAAGTAGAATTTTGATCCATTTTTCATAATGGTCGATAAAAGAATTAAAGAAGAAATGCGAAATGAGACCCTGAGAGAACTAGGACCAAAAATAGCTGCTGCAAGTTTATGGGCCTAAACCCCACTGATGTAATTTAATATTAATTGTTAAGTAAAATTTATAGATTTTATGTCCAAGAATAAAGAAAGACAAGGAACTGGAAAAGATATTTATTAACATAGCTAAAGATTTGAGTCATGGAAATCCTTACTGCTTATCATTCTACCAAATGCTCATATCAAAAATGGTGAATGCAAGGTTCAACGATTTTATATTTGCATCATATTCTGAAAAAGTTCCAAAGGGAGGATTTATGCTGCGAGACAAACTAGGACTGATTGCAAAAACAAAACTAAGAGCTGCTCCTGTCAAGAAGTCGAAACCTCAAAACCCAAACATTACCCCAAAAGCTATTTTAAATCCTAAAACTAGTCTTAATAACGTTAAGTCCAAACCTAAAACCAAAGTAGTGAAATCTTGTTCAAATATTAAAAATTCGAAAACTACCAGAAATAATGAATCTCAAAAAGTTAAATCTAGCTCAAATGTTACCTTTACAAATGTTATAAATTTAAGCCCAATATCCCAAACCAAGAAACAAATCGTAAAAGGCCCAAAGTGTAATATAGAGGTAAAAAGCTGCTCCAAAACTCCAAATTCGACAGCCAAAAAAGTAGAAACCACATTATACCACCTTCAACTTCTAAAGGGTTAAGTTTAATATTTCCTAAAAAGTTAACTTTTCTTGACTAAATTGTAACTGTGATAATTGAATTTCATTGTGATATTTCACGCGCCATTTCTTTCCGAATAATTTATTTTTAATTTTAATAACGAGATGGCGCGCTATACTCGTTTTGGGGGCGGAACCAATAAGTAAGCAGACGACGGTTCATGTATAAAGTCGTCGAGGATGCTAGCACACGCCAAAGCTACGGCTCAAAGTTCTTAGAGGCGTCAATTAGTTCTTGGTGTTACACATTACTGACAAATGTCGCAGTAAGATCGGAAATTAACGAGTTAAATAATTCTAAAGTGACATCTGCCTACGAGCTAATATCATGTAAATCGCCATTATTTCCAGAGAATGTTTTAAGTTTTGAAGTAAATTTTATATTATAGTATTACCCAGAAGAATATTTCAGTTATTGTAATTCTCGCAGTTCATTTGCTTAAAGTTTAAAGGTGTGCGTGAATTTCAAGCCTCCTCTGACATGTTTGTTGGTCCTAATGACCAACAAAAGAGCGACCGTGCGCGCTTATATTTTGGGAGCGGGGAAATGTTGCTCAGATCTCGGCTTCTAACGAAAGTATAACCTTTCAGGAATTGGTGGAAATACATAATTCCCTTACCTAATTTTCCTAACCACATGTTATACGTAGTGTGAAATAGAGTGGTTTTTGAGGAATTATCCCACTAAAAGTATCCCCGCTTTAGTATTGCTACTAGAACGACTTTCGTGAATCTAAAACCACGTCCCTTATTAAAACTAAGAAATTATATTTGAAGAAATATCCCAACTATAATGAAAATAATTTATAGCTCGGATATTGTTGTTTATATGTTAATTAAGGGTGCATATAGGAAATAAACACTAATTATGAAACAAGAAAGGTTTCAAGACATAAAACCTCTTGGGGCGGGCACGCTTTGTCTAATAGAAAAATTGGGTATTTCTGCTATCGTTCTAGACTAGCGCCATGAGCGAGAAAAGAGAGAAGCTATGGTACACCCTGCCAAACAAGGAGGGTTCTACTCCCTTTAACAGCACTGTGTTACAGAAATATATCAAACATCTAAGAAGAACATATTATCTAACCAACAAATGCTTCAAACTGAGCATTATTCAGGCGAAGCATTATAAAAAGTTGGAAAAAGGCTTATCGAATCCCATTCCGCTAGGCTATCGCTTCTTCCCCCAAAGAAGATCTAAACTATGTAATAGCTTTTCATTGCGAAGCGCTACCTCCTACGCGTTCTGATAACTTATTTCCTTAATGTAGACCTAAAATATAAAATAAACACTTTACATCACGAAAAGCTACCTTTTTGCGTCGCGATCTCTTCTTCACTCGATGAAGATCTAAAATATGAAATAATCGCTTTCCATCGCGAAGCGCTACTTCCGTTTCATTCCGATCGCTTCTACACTCAAAGTAGAGCTAAGCTTTGTAATAATCGCTTTCCATCGCGAAACGGTACATTCTTCGCGTCGCGATCGCTTCTACACTCGATGAAGATTTAGTTCGCTTTTTCTCCCGAAGTAGAGCTTCAATCGCGTTATAGTCCCTTTGTTAATCAAAGCAAAGGGCTTTTCATGAAACGGGGTTAAATACGCCTGGTTGACGTCTAGCTCGTATAGAACTTAGTTCACGTGATAAAGCAAACTATTGTTGAGGCTGGTTTTTAAAAAGAAACATTTAAGTTGGGCGAAGGGAATTATAGGCTTTTGAAGTGAGGTGCACGCTTTTCGTCGATTTATGTGCGATTTCTCCCACCACTGCGTCTACGAGACCTGACGAGTAATAGGTGGTTACGTCTGTATCTTTGCCTGTATTTAAAGTGGCGGCTCTATCATGGCCACCTGCATTATGAAAAGGCCCCTGTTATTCGAGTTGGCCATGAATCTATCCGATTCTTCAAAAAACGCGACTTTACTGGAGAGCGTGGTGCCATCTATTTATGTCAAAGGAAGGTAAAATTTGAAATAGACAAATGATGACGTCGTCAAAGATCCATTGTATTATAGTTAGAGAACTCATACTCTGTTTAGTGGGCTTTAACGTAAATTATACATCCCATGTAAAAATATTGTTTATAATTGCTGTAATTTATGTTATGGACCAATTTACAAACGATCCAATCAACGCGAGGAGTACCTATAAGTACCGCCTTATGGATTTCGACGCTAGTGACATCTATTGAAAAAAGAGCTACTTCACCTCGAGCCGTTACTTGCTTTCACTTATTACGTAAATTATTACAGATTTTACATGACCAAAGACTGGACTCAGTTTCATATGCCAGTAATCGGTAATGGTATCGATTAATTAAAATAATCTAATGCTACCGGATATAAATAATGATACGTCACATATAATAAGAGACGAAACTATAAAGTAAATTTGGTCTTAACCAATTTGCTAAAATTGGAAAACGAAATAACGTGACTTCCATATCACAGCCAGCTACGATTCGGTAATTCGTGTTTATAGTTGGCCGTGCGACGATAAAATTATATAACAGCTAATTAACTTTCACTTTTCTATTACAAGATGTTTTAAAAAATAATTGTAATTAGATAATTTAGATGAATCGATCAAAATTTTAACCGCCATAGGTAAAATAAAATGAATGATAGTTAGTAATTCTTATAATAACATACTTAGCCTCCCTAGGGCTCTAAACAACTCTTCCTAAAACGGTGTGACTTAAGTTACCATACAGAAAAAAACGCGCCTAGAAATGGCCGCTAAATTAATACAGTACAATAGGTGTTTCTATATAATACTGGAGGTCACGTGTAAATATTTTCTACTAGCTATACACTCTTTTACGAAGTCAGCCATTTCATTACAGGCCTAATTTAAAATAGTACAGGCAAGGGCGCCTGCACGTGCTCATCGGCTCGAGACGTCGCGTGCACTGGACCGCGTGAAGCGGCCTTGCATGCACTATTTGAAATCAGACCTGTAATAAAATGGCAGCTCCTACAAATAAGGATATAAAAGAGTGTATAGAGAGCACGCGCTGGAGTCCATAAAGATTTTGGTATTTGAGGAGACATTTGATACTTTAAAGTTTTTATTGTTTTATTTTATGGAAACACTTATCGGTATTTTTATACATTAGGTGGTTTTTTTTCGCCTGTCCCATTCGACCGAAATCCCATTCGACTGAAGGCGGTTTTCGAGGTGTCCCATTCGACCGAATTCCGCCGAAACGTGCGGTTTTTATGTGTCCCATTCGACCGAACGCTGCTATATAAATTGGCTTTTGCTATGTTTTCAACCACCTATTAACGTAGCTTTTTTGTTTGAATCTCACAACTTTAACTTTGCTAATGTTACGAGGGCGCGCTTAGGGAACGAGAAACCTCGGAAATTTCACGTACGCGTGCAAACCCCACGTGCCAAAACTCTTCTAATAAACAGCCATTACATCGTGACGTAAGAGCAACATAAAAACAAGTTCGGCAAGCGTAGCTGAATTTATAAAAATAACTATTAATAAGAAATTTCCCAGTATTAGCGATTGGTGCCCCAAAACGTCAGCAGTTAACAATTTTTGGTTTTTCGCCATGGCTTTTTCGATTTCGCACCGTCAATTTGGCTTTAATGTTCATAACTCTGCAATCAATACGGTTAGGAGTGTGAATGAAACATAAATCGGTAGGGAATTGCATAACCTTGATATACCAATTTTGGCAATCAAGCTCATAGAACTTAAATCTCGTCAATCTTATATCTCTAACGATATTTTGATTGTGTATTTTTAGTAGCTTTAATGGGTTGTTAGTTTTCTTGCTTTTACCAATGACCTTGTTTATTGAGGAAGCGTTGTAATTGATTTTTCTTTATGGTGAAGTTAATTTTCCTAAGACTTCACGCGCCTATTATATTAAAGGACACGGTGAAAGAGATATTGCTCTTTATATACAAGATAGTTGAGAAAGTCGATAATTTCCTTTTAGGTTATTATGTACACTCTGTTAAATAAGTCTTCGGCCGTTGTGATTTTGGCACTTATTTGCGATTATCTCAAAAACTATGAATGCTAGCAAGTTGAAACTAATTTTATTTTTAATATTTTACTAATATCTTTCATACCTATGATTCACGTGTAGCATTTCCATATCCGCCGGAAACGCCAAATATCGTTTTTGACAACGTTTTCAATAATGATGTTACGCCCCTGAAACCTGCATTTTTGGATTCAAAGGGGTCGATTCATATTTAGAAAGTGCCATTGCTATCCGGCTACGTCGAACGGCTGCTAAGATATGGCCTATCAAAAATTCGGGTCTCATTCGGAAAATTTAACAGAGTGTACAAGATGATTTTAATATTACAAGCAAAATGAACTTAATACATCGGCGGGGATTGCGTACGCTAATGGCCGCCACATCTTGTTTTAACACTTCGATCTATAATTATTATTAATTGTTATTATTAAAAGTCAACTTACGTTATTCTTCAACAGAGTAGTCCTGGTTAACACTAGCTTTAAGAATACACTTCTGGCGGGATGAGAGCCTTACGTTTTTCTCGTGGAATCGGCGGCCAGCCAACTAATTTCCGGTGACGTAATTTCTCCTCTGAGAGAGAAAGAATTTGTCGAATCCAGGCACATCCTTCTTTTAACCTTCCTCTCTGTTCTTGGAGGCTGCAAAAATGGAGATTAGGAAGGTTGTTTTGGTTTTTTAACTAACGATAAAAAAATATTGCCATATTTGTATGTAGTTTTGTTCCGAGTATTGGTTGCAATTTCTAGCTGTAAAGGAATATCACTCTCTGCTTCGTAGTTTTGTTTACCTTCTGTTAAGTTAGAAGAGACCACCTATGGACTGTGAGAAGGATGATAAAATACGCGAAAAAGTAGATTAGTCCATAATTGAAAGGGATAATATATCTAAATCCTAACCAAATTTGAAGAAATTAAAAAACTTACTAATAACTCGTACCGATAGGTCTTCGAGCGAATCTCGGATCAAATAGATCTTCGAGTAATAAACTACATAAAAACTAAAAAAAAAAACTAAAAACTAGTTTTTATGTAGTTTATTACTCGAAGATCTATTTGATCCGAGATTCGCTCGAAGACCTATCGGTACGAGTTATTAGTAAGTTTATTAATTTCTTCAAATTTGGTTAGGATTTAGATATATTATCCCTTTTAATTATGGACTAATCTACCTTTTCGCGTATTTTATCATCCTTGTTTACCTTCTGCCTAGTAGCGGTTTGCGAGTTCCCGGGCAATCTCAGTCAATTTCTTAAGTGCGAGGCTTTATTATAGAGGTTCATAAAAAAAACAATTTCTTGCATTATTTTAATGGTTTGGGTCCAGTTGCGCATTTTTCATTTGCGCACTTCCCATCTGCGCAGTTTCATTTGCGCGTTTCCCATTTGCGGAATTGCCATTTGCGCAGTTTGTCAATTGCGCAAATTACCATTTTCCCGTTTGCGCGGTTTTCCCGTTAACGCAGTTTTCCGTTAGCGCGGTTTATCATTTGCGCGGATTATCATTTGCGCAGATTTCCCATTTGCGAGGATTTTCATGATTTAAATATTCATTATTAAGCCTTTTTGTCTTGACAAAAGGGTTATTTCTGGTAGAAATATTTTAACATTACCTTGTTTACCATCCATCTGCACTGTTGGTCTATGTTTAATATCCAGTCGCGCTGTAATTAACAAAAAGTTACATGTTTTGCTTAGTTGAAATATCATTTGTTTTATTAGTCGCTTAAAAATATATCGCCAGTCAAACAGCGACTCGTAGCTTCTCAGCCTTAAGGTTAAGATCGTAGTATAATAACGTTTAACTGACGACATCCAGAATTATAGCCTGTATATCGGCCTGTATTACGTCTTCAGTTTCAAGTTGACGAATTTTAAATATTGGCACCTGACGGCGCCGCGCACTCACTTCGCTCGAGTGCTGGGGGCGCGCGGCGCCACCCCAACCCCATGCTAAAAACAGCGATGGGTTGTCTATAACGCCACCTAGAGGACAATACAAAACCTAACCTAACCTAACCTTACCAAACACTTTTTCCCTTTGAATAACCTTTTTGATCACTAACCACGTTGCCAACCGTACGATAACTATCGTATTTGTACGATATTTAGGGCTCAAATACGATGTACGATAGTGGTCGACTATCGTACGCAAAACCTACGATAATTTGAAATTTTCAAATAAAATAATTTATTCGTTAAAAAACCTGATACTATTGAAATCTAGATTCCGCCAAAACCTATTAGAAAGCTGATTTATACCGCATAAATCAGCTTTCTAATTATAAATATAAATTAAACGCTAGATTTTTACCTACTTTTCCTCTAACCTCACTACTGTGTTTCATATCCGAAACATATTTTTAGCCTAAAATATGCAGTCAAGGTCAAACCCAAACGCGGGCGAGGTTTTTTAACTAAATTTTTTTGATATTTTAAAATTCCCACTCGCCGCTCGGGTGGATGCATGCTCAGAAAACGCTTTAGTCCCATTCGACCGAAATCCCATTCGACCGAAATCCCATTCGACCGAAGGCGGTTTTTGAGGTGTCCCATTCGACCGAATTCCGCCAAAACGTGCGGTTTTTATGTGTCCCATTCGACCGAACGCTTTTATGTGTACCATTCGACCGAACGCTGCTATATAAATTGGCTTTTGCTATGTTTTCAATTTAGATACTGAAGTCGTTTGCATTGGAGCGGATAGCTAATAAAGGAGGATATTTATACATAAATAATAATTATTTATTCCGTCTTAATAAAAAGAAAGATACAAATTGCTATTTTTCTTGCCAAAACGCGATGTGTAAAGTCAAGAAAAGTAACTGAACCACAACTGAAATAGTAAACTTAACCAACTCTAACCTAACCTAACCTAACCTAACCTAACCTAACCTAAACATGGATCTTCGATAGTACATACCTTATAAATAAAATACCAAATCACCCCGCCAATTGGGCTACATTTTAAAATTCTTTCGGTCGAATGGGATTCGGTCGAATGGGAATAAACGCAGAAAACACTTAGAAATCTGGAAATGGTTCGCCTCGGCCATAGACGAAGAACGGGTAAACCCTGGACACGCGACGTACGCCTTCCACAGTAGAGAGAGAGATTTTGAAAATTGTTCGGAATTTGCTGGTGCGCGACACTGGCGCCTCTAAATAACGGCTACTGGGCAAGAGCGAACTTTTGTTTCTCTCTTATTTCCGGTCTCGGGGTCATAATCGAGGTGAGGTGAGTCGCGCCGTTTTGTAAGCCTTACCCAGCGAGTTTAAATCAGTCTTGCATTTAGTGTGTTATTTGTAAATAGATTATTAGACATAATCGACCATTTACCGTGTGTTTTCCCTAAATAAATAAAACATCGTGGATTTATAATTTTAAGTATGATTTTATATTTATCCTGTGTTGATTGTAGAAAGTGCTTATTGGAGAAACCGCGAAAATGAAAAACCTGCGCAAATGAAAAACGCGTTAATGGAAAACTGCGGAAACGGAAAACCGCGCCATTGAGAAACAGCAAGTGGAAAATTGCGCATATGAAAAACCTGCGCAAATGATAAACCGCGCAAATGAGAGCTATCTGCGCAAGTGGAAAACTGCGCATATGAAAAATGCGCAAATGAAAAACCGGTTTATGGAAAACTGCGGAAATGGGATACTACGTAAATGAAAACTGCGCTAATGGAAAACCGCGAAATTGCATTTGCGGTATTGGGAACTGCGCAAATGGGAACTGCGCAGTTGGTCCATTACCATTTTATTTGACTAAAAACTACTTAAGTTCTTATTGGATATTGCTAAATTTCTTATTGGTAAGCAAATCATGCCTCATTTGACTATTCTGGTGGTTGAAATTCCCAACAAGAAAATGTAACTTTAATACCTCACAATAGCTTTCTGATTTCCAAAATAAATTATTGATACCTAAATCACTTAATTAATAATTATACGTATAATAATAATAATAATAATAATAATACCCAAGGTACCACCTTACGTTCAAGTCACTTAGCGATCAGGTGGCCGGGCTACAATGCGTAGGAGGGTGGTGGCAAGCCCTTCATGCCACGCGAGCCAACAACTTCCTTCACTAAGTAAATATACCGTTAACCTCAACAAAATTTTCTATGGAAGGGGAAACCGAAGAACTCGGGGAAAACCCCTTTAAAAAGTGGGGAGATAACTTGAAAACTCAACGCTTCGAGATTTCACCTAATGCCACTAGCTGAGATCCAATCTGGTTCCTCTTGTTGTGGACAAGTAAGGGCTGCAGTAACTCATACGAAGACCCACCGCTGCTCAGATGGAAAAAAACTCGGCCAGAGCGCCGGCAGTACTGGACCTCCCCCGTTATCCCAAGGCGCGCGAATCTAAATTTCTGGCCCTAACCTGCCCGAAGTCAGATGAGGGGGTAGGACTATGGGACCTAGGATAACTTCTGCGAGTGTTCCACAGTTCTTATGGGTAAAAAGTGTCGGACCCCGACATTCTGGTACACTCTTAAAACAGTTGGGTCAAAATCGACCCAAAATGGGTTATTTTTGTAACCCCTTTTTGGGTTATTTTAATTTTAACCCAGAAATGGTTAAAACGTCCAACCCAAAGTTGTGTTGCTACGTTTTGACCCAAAGTTGTGTAGCAAGAAGAGCCCAAATTTGGTTGTTATTTGTAACCCAAAACCGTGTTAATAACCCAAACAACCCAATCTGTGTTACTATAACAACCCATTTGGGTTACAATAATAACCCAAAACTGTTTTAAAATCCAAAAAAACCCAATTTGGGTTAAAATAATAGCCCAATTTGGGTTACAATAATGACACAATTTGAGTTTGTTTTATTCCTAACATCCCATTTCGGGTTACAATAATAACCCAACTTAGGCTCGTTTTTAACCCAAAGAAACCATTTTCGGTTACAACAATAACCCCATTTGGGCTCTTTTTTTGGTTATTGTGTATTCTCATTTTTGATAATGTTATCCACAATCTAGGCGTACTTGCTAAATTGAATAGTTTACTAAAACACGATCTGCTTGTGTAATTGTGCATAGGTCTATTTATTTGTGTTGTGTTCCAACATAATAACCATGACAAGATGAAGGTAAGTAAAATAGCTTATTAATGAAGACTATATTTACATGATGGTATAAAGAGTAAAAGGAGATCTAGTCGACTGATGCTTATCTAAAATGACCCATCGTATTTATAGTCTGCGGTCAGCGTGTATAATTGATAAGATAATACGGTGTAGGTTAAATAGTTTTTTACATGAACATAACAATTTGTCTTATTACTTTTTTGTTATTCAGGATTCAACGAATATAACTTAGCCTAAACTAGATAAAATAATATACTTGTGGCTTGTCAAATAACCCTTGGAATAAAGAACCATTCAAGCAAAGGCTTAACTATCCTAACTAGTTGGGATAGTTTATACTGTACTGAAACGGCGAATAAGATTGGACTTTTACCCTAAATATTTATAATAAAGCTGCTGTACAATATACTTATTAAAATAACAATCCTTACCCTATAATAAGCCTTTTAGGTTTACATAGAGCCATGTAGCGACCAAAGCGAGAACCTCATGAACTACTGGATTTTCGTCTGCTAAGCAGACTATTTTACTTAATTAAAGACCAAAGCGTCTGCTTAGCAGACGAAAATCCGGTAGTTTTTAAGCTTCTCGCTTTGGCCGCTACGTGGCTCTATGTAAACCTAAAAGGCTAATTGAAAATATTATAATCAGCACTTGGACTGTCGGACTGCCGCCGCTGCTTTTGAGCAACTTTATGACCGAGGGGCAGCTCACTCCAATGATTATTAGGACACCCCTCGTATGATTAAATCATGATTAGATTAGATTAAAATTAAATCTGTAGCTTTGGCTGTACAAAGATTAAAAATGATTAAATCATGACTAACTTTTTAATCATGATTATTAGGACACCTTGAAACAAAGTGATCTGCCCCTCGTTTATGACGTCATAATTCATTTTCGCGCGAATTTTCTAACCCAGTTTTGGGTTGAAAGATAATGTAACCCAAAAACAGTTAATAATAACCCAGAATGGGTTTAAAACATCAACCAGATTTTAGGTTAGACCTTTTGACCCAGAACAAATTTAAAAAAAAAACAATAACCCAAAACTAGTCACTTTGGACTATTTTTGGGTTAAAATTGAAACAACCAAAAATATTTGACCCAACTGTTTTAAGAGTGTAAAACCACCCATTATCGCACCCCTTACCCCGTTAAGGGCTAGATTAAAGAGGGATATGAAAAGGCTAAAGCAAAATAAATGTGAGCACATCAACAGTATAATCAGTCTTGGCACCCACCCTGTGGTTTCTGCTTAACATATTTCCCTCGGGAGAAAATCTGTGGGTCAGGTTAAGTGGAAGACATAGAATAACGTGATCAGAAACCTACCATCACCATGCAGTTGTCAGTGATTAAATACAAATACTATGCTGGTCGCGATAAAAGGAAATTTAACTTATTCATTGTAAACCAATTCACAAATTCCTCACACATAAACCAACATCTATAGCGAAGCCTCACTTACTCCAGTGAAGGAGTAAAAGGGTCGTCCGAGGAATCACGTTGGGGCAACCTGCCTCTTAACTGCTAGTCTCGACCCTTACCAGACACCACCGGGAAAAAACGAGTTCAACCTTACATGCACTGATAACCCAGACAAGCCCGAGGGTTACTGGTCTGGTATAATTCTCAGTTGCGAAACAAAGGTATGACACGATGGGTATAACCTTCAACGAATTGTACAACTTATTTACCATTTGGGAAAATCAGAATTATCAGAGAAAATATGAAGCAGGTGAAAAGGTGCAAAAAAACCATATAGAGATGTTTCATTATACCCTAAACCTTTTCCCGAGGTGTTTTCAATGGTCGCCATATCAGTATACGTTTTTTGTTTAAAGAGCGGACGAACTTACGCTGTACGAAGTATGCCAGGGTTCTTCCAGAAGCTAATGCTATTGGCACATATCCTTAGGTACTTGAATGCAATCTTGATTCAAGTAATGCCTATAGGGGCTCAGATGGCATGCTTGAAGTTGCTATATTAAGAGTAGATTACAATGTCCACCATAACTGATTGGACCGGGGGCCAACTGTATGAAAAGTGCAACAATGCCACCAAAGGTCAACAGTGCCATTTGACTTGTGCCAGTGTCACCATATTGACTGGAAATAGCGTTGCTACTTGCAGAAGCGACGGTACTTGGAACACTCATTTGGGATAATGCAACGGTGAAGATATTTAACCGATACCCATTTGATATGGCATTCACATGGGTAAGGCGATTAGAAATCAAATTTTAAATATTACCTAATTTCAATAGCTTAAAAAAGTGTTAGAAGTAAAAGTGCCATCTAGTATAAGTAAAAGAGTGAAATTCAACCTCTAAATGCTTCGCTCTAAATGTTTGTTTCCCGCAAAGTTCTTGTAACGGCCTGTTAATTATAATTTTTCTGCGCAGCTAAGCCATGGCTAGAATTGAAAGTGGATAGCCGTCAACGAGTGAAAGGGTCGGGTCCCAAGGGTCCCATCGCGTCAACGTATTCCTTCACTTGTCGAGACCCTTACAATTCAACCACCGAAGAGACAGAAGGTTACTGGTTGGGTTCAATACTTAATTGTAAGCAAACATAAACATAATAAAAAATACTTTTTTTTAATATTTTGTTTGATATATCAGCTGCTACGTGTAGCCTAACATTTAATACCTACAATAGAGTGCTAGCAGTTGATGTGTTTTTAAAAGTTAGTGACGTCACAGCCGTAGCTTCCGTAGTGGTTGTCATGAAAACTCGCGTTTTTTCTCAATAGACGTTTAACATTGGTGACGTCGTAGGGTTTCAAGTTGCTGGCACCTAGGAGCAACAAACACAAGGAGAACGCAGCTAGCCTTTAAATACGCTAACGAAGGGTTGTATACGAATTTCATTGGACGAGCGTCACGAGTCTTTACGCTGAACGTTTTACGGGCGGGGGGGAAGACAATTTCCGAATTTTCCCCTTCCGACGGCAGCAGGCGCTAAAGCGTCTAGCCAATGAAAAATGTACACAAGAAAATCCACGACTTTTGACGGGTTGTGTTCTCCTTGTGTGGGGTGTTGTGTTGGTGGCTCCTAGCTGGCACTATACGTGATTCTGAAATATAATATCGACAAATACATGTTACAAGAGTTAATTTTTTGGGCGCGTGTTCTTGATAGATTGTGGCTCGAGCGATTTTGCACGCGCGTTGAAAATGAAAAAAGAAGTGCGCGCGAAAATTCTTTAACCATACAACAGAAAATAACCGAATCATATGAGCACCTATCTTTTTCGGAATCACCTATTATTTAGTTATTCGTTGTGTTCAGAAAATATTTATTTTAAATTTTGCGAACCGCGTTATAGAAACTGTAAAAAGTTAGAGGAAAACTTAAAACATAAAATCGTTAATATTAAACGTTGGGTGTTTTTAAACATAAGTCAGTACTAAATTACTTAAGTTTATAGTTGAAATAATTAGTTTTAGTTAAGTAAAAACCATTTTCAAAATTGTTAATAAGAAGGTGAATATTTTACGACGTCAACAGTATAAAAATCCCGATTGGCTGATAGATAATTTTGAATGTTCGGGACGATTTTAATTACATCCCTCCATGGTCTCAAATGATATTCAAATAGACCTTGTGACAAATTCTGACCATAACCCATTTTCATGAAGGACTTCTCTACCTTTTCGTTATTTTATACAATACATAAATGCCTCTGCAGCAGACGATTTTTTGATTGAATTCGATTTTGCTGAAATTATCATATTAATGGATAGGGTAATTGAAAAACATTGTAAACCTTGTTAAGTGAACATAAAAGCTAGATATCACAGCCATTGTTTTGTACTTCTTGTTATAGACTTAGAATTAAATGATAACAGAAAGTAATAATTTATTTTGCATAGTTAAAGTTGGAAGTTGAATGAAATCAGAAAATACGAACAATGAGTGTATTATATGAAAATTAGGCATTGTGCGTTATTTGCTATTTATATGCGTATAACGATCCAATATCGCGTTTAACTAGTAGCAACGAACGTTGAAAAAAGTCCCAAAGTTGTCATTCCAAATAAAGTTTTTAAGAATCCAAGTTAGCATGAAGTCTTTTATGGCTATATATTTCCTGGCTTTATCTTTGATGATTGGTATGTTCACTTCTAGTTTCATGATTTTAATAGGAAATTTAAACTAGGCTGTCTCTAGAGACCCGAATTTTAGCAAAATGATGCGAGTCTGTAGGAACCTACGACAATTTGAAGTTTAGTAAAAAGTATATACATAAAATCACCCGAAAAATGTGTGTATTTCTTTAGAGCTGATTGGAGTATATAACTGAGTTTTCAATTGAGTTGAATGTTTTATATTTTAACATTGAATATCTCAGACCGTAGATGAAAATTTTTAATTCAAGCCCAATTACATCAGTTTCTCGGTTCGTAGTATCTCTCAAATTGGATCTCACTTTATCAATGCCTTTGACGATGACAAACATTTAGCCATTTCACTTGACGATGTAAAATATAAAAATTATCCTGCTTAGGCGTATTAAAACCAATTTTAAAACTTTTTGGCGGCATCGGTTGGACGAAATCCCTAATTTTTAACCACCAATCACCGGTCCCAAAGCGTTACTTCATTTAGCCACAACCCAATACCTTACTCGACAGAATACCGTACGCAATACTGTCGATTTATTGATATTTTATACAGCAGCTTGAACGTTAACACAAGGGTTAAATTAACATTAAATTATTGTAATATGTATGAAAAATAAACTTCAGTTTACTAAAACTCAAAAGAAATTTCGAAATAGCTTACTCTGTACCGAATTAACAAACGTCAAATTTAGAATTCCACATTTGGTAAAAAACAAAAGCTTTTGATTTCACGATTCCTTGAAGACATTCAACGCCTTCCTGGTTGAAAAGGGTAAAGACCACTAGAGAAGGCAGAGCGGTATGGTTTACTTCGAGGATTCACGAGGCGAAGAATATACTCTTAAAATTAAGCCAATTGCCCCAAAACTTGTAATACAACTTAAGATATCTTACAGTTCAAGTAAAAGGTGACGCCTGTGGAGACACTTGTGATGCAATGAGAGTAAGTTGGAGTCGCGGCCCAATCCCAGTATTACTTTCGCGTAAAATGCTTATTTGGCTCGTCTATTTGATAGGAATGCTTAGGCGGATCATGCCAACAGAAAGCCGTCGTGGCGAGTTGTCAGAAAGCCTTGCCCGCTGAAGAAGAACTGAAATCCGTGATTCCGGTAAGCGATCAAAGAATATATAAATTTTGATTGCCAAAATAGGATTGATTTGGGTATGACGTCGATTTTACGTCACACCCCATATCGATATCAGTCATTATTTCGACTAAATGATTTATAACATAATTAAAGTATTATGCTTGCTCTTTTATGCAAATCCACGGTATTTGGTTTACATACGTTTTAACGAACAAATTTTGCGATTTTAAGTGAGGGTGCAATTTAGATAATTGGCATTTATTTCTAAGCGAAACTTTATCTGAATTGGAAGTGAAAATAATTTGGTCTCGAAATGATTGAAATTAAAAAAAAACACTAATAACACAGTTATTATTAGAAGTTTCGTTTAAACCAAGGAATACCTCTGCCAGAGTGACTGAGAAAAATCTTATCAACCCGGGGCAAGAATCGAACCTACGACCTTTGGGTTACCGTCCCAACGCCACTTCCATTGTACAACCGAGGCCTTAAATACCCTGGCCTCGGACACCCAATTTATGAAAGACTCGATCTGGTTCACATTATTGGTTCGACTCCTTCCCGAGGTAATATGATTTTTCTCAGTCACTCTGGTATGGAACCATACGCGGAGGTATACCTTGGTTTAAATGAAACTTCTAATTGTATAAATTCCTGCGTAATATAACAAATACATTATCCCAGTGATTATGGTTAATTTTGTTTAAAGCTCTGAAATTAAGAATCAATGTTTGAATTAATTTTCAAATTATCTTATTTAGCACATTTACCCAATCAGCTAAATGTGATATTCGTCATATTTATATTTCAGTTGACTGATTGCGTGGTGCAATGCATCGGGAATACGAATAGTGATACAATAACACTCGATGACGTGCAATGCACTTTGTCATGGGTAAAAACAATCTACAAACTTGTTACTTTTTGTGAAATTTAAAATTATTTGGTTATTCAGTTTCAGTTCACCACAAGTGGAGTTTGCAAATGGGGCATTTGCATGCCAGTCTAAATTAGCAAGAAAATCAACAATGAAATAACATAATGTAAAAATAAAACATAATTACGGGTCATTATATTACTGCCGTTTTTAGTGTCTTAATTGGTTCAAACATGTATCGTATAGAGCTCGGGGGAACAGATAAATTAACCACCAAAATTGCGAAAAATCGTAAAATTTCCGTTAACTGTTTATTTATTGATATCATTCGCAGCTATAAAACGATTTAGTGTGCAAAAAATTAGTTTTAATTCGAATAATTTTCAGTTATGGATATAAACCAAATGAAAGAGACATTTCTTATCCAAGCCCTGAGCTCTAGTATCATAAGCCTAATATTGAAAGAGAACCGATTGTTTTCGACAATCAGTTGAGCAAACCAAATCTTATTACTGAAACGAGCCACCAAAAACCATAATGACTAGGGCCCATTATCTTAGAATCTAGCTATCATCTCAGGGAGACCGCTACGAACTGGTAATGGATGAATCAATGAATAAATGTTTAATTTCCTTTCCCAAAATTAGGTTCCATTTGCATCAGGGAAGAGCTATGCTCACAGGGTATTACAATTTTGTTTCACATTTTAAAGATTAAAAAAATAGATATATACCCAAATTTATAAAACACAACCAAACTTTACCCCCTATCCTCAAATAACCTAAACAAAATATTAATGAATCTCTCAATATATGCCGAATTGAAAATATTATAGTAAAACTTTCCAACATACAATTTTTAGTTCCTTTATTTTAAACGCTACTTGTTGGTCATATCATGGATAGTAGATTTTAGAGGATCGGTAAAAAGCCTCGTTTTTAGCCCCCGTAAACCAATCACACTAAGGGAGTCGGCCAAGGTTATTTGAAAAAAAAACAAGTATCGCTAAGAGTGGACGATACTGTTCGAAAAAAGAAAAAAGATAAACACGAAGTACATTTTTACGCCAAAAGGTATTTTTTCCCGTTTTTATAGATTAAATATGATATACTAAATATCAGTTGATAGTTTTTATTGAATTAAAAAACCCAAAATTAGAAATTACTAAAATATAAAGCGCAAAAATTACGTAACAAAATCAACCGCATTAGATTGCCATTTTGAAATTTTAAGATCACGTGGTACAAACGACCTTGCAAGACTCCCTCGGAGTCTCTCGAGCTGATTGATACGCGGAGAGAAATAAAATGCACTGTGGAAGGCTATCGAAAACCTGTCCTCTTAATTTACTGTCCATGGTCATATAGCTGAAATTTATTACGTGAATTATTTTCATCAGGAATATTAAATTATTTTCATTTACGCAACTTACGAATTCTGGTGGTGATTCGAACTATAATCTTCCTTGACGCCATGAAGCTTCTTTAGTTCGATTAAAGCCCGACAAAGGGTTAAAACCCCATCACGTCGAGACTAGGAGGAGTGCTAATCGTACAGGTCCAAGTACGTAGCAAGGGCCTTCCGGAACTGAGCACGGCCAGGAATGTCCTTTAGGTACTCTGGGAAGGGAATTCCATTCCTGTATGCATGGAGGAGGAGAGAAATGAATGTTTGCGGACGGCAAGTCTGAAGCCCGGAAAGATCATAGAGGCAGCCCGATTCCCTCTCGTGGGGCGACGCCAGGCGCACAAGACCACCGAGAGGGGTCGAGGGCGCCACGGGAGCGATGAACCCCGCTATTTATGGTAATGAGATGCTTAAGACGGCGGCGCTAAGCTAAGGTGTCCCATTTGTTATTCTTGAGCACGTTTGTCATCGACGTACTCCATAGTGCTCCAGCCGTGAACTGCTCTGGAGCCGATATTGGCTCCGAAGATGTGTCGGAGCCGGAGCCGGAGCCAAAACTCGGCTCCCCTAAAAAGACGGAGCCGGAGCCGGATGCAAAATCCTAGAGCCGGAGCCTGCAGAGCACTAATAATATTTTTAAGCGCATGTATATATTAAAATAACACTAATGTTTCTGTGAAAGAATACACCATTATGTTTCAAAAGCTAATCAAAGCGTTAAATAAAGTAAGAAAAAATTCAATTATTTTATAGACCAGTAACATTACCCGAGTTAAATCTATACATAAATAATTTGTCTTTATGTACCCTGCTTTACCAAAATATTTTAATTTTTCTTAAATAGATAGTCCTTACTCCTTACAAAGTTACCAGTGGAGTGCAAGGTTAGTAAATTTAAGGCTATAAAAGGTTGCCTCGATACGCTGTGGTTGCTAAGGGCTAAGGTTGGTAACTTCGTTGCTAACGAACATCGTGATGTCACTGAGATGAGATCCTATTGAAAACCAATGGGATCTCATCTGGGTGACGTCATCAACAGACGAATTTTGGAGGCAATCCAAAAATTCGTTAAAAACCGTTGAGTGGAGTGTACCACTGCTACTGCTAAGACTCGTAAATTCATCACAAAAAAGCTTAGACATAAAGTAGACGACCAAAAATTCAAAACCAAGGCTTACCGACATTCCTTGCATTTATAGGTATCTTTCTGATCTAACAGTTCGGTAAAATTAATTTTCCATTGGCCTGACTTATTATTAACTTGAACCTCGTCGTTTATCTCATTTCCATTATCATGTTTAATATTTACTAAATAATATATATATATAGGAAGATAATAATTTAAGACACAGTAATTAAAATGCATTGTTATCCTTAATATTCGTAATTCGGTAGAAATAGAATGCATTTTCCAATTCAACAGAAACACGAGCGAGCTATTTTTAATATAAACTTAGATATTTTATAATTTGGTTGAATACCGAAACGAGTAACGAAGGCGCTCAGTTCCGAATAATGTTAATATAAAACTCTTGAGAGTCCTAAATGTGTTTGCTTAACGCCCAATGCAGATTTTTAGCAGTTGGTGAAAAGAAGCGAAGTCGAAGTGTGATCATGAATGTACTTATTTCTACCATAAGTATAGAGCTGCATTAGGTAGTCTGTCAAAAGTTACGAAAAATGAAAAGAATTAATCGTACTATGTTCGCTTACTCGTCATGCCAAAACGTAGATTCCTTTTATATATTTGGAAAGTTTTATAATATTTTTATGATGTAAGAAATAAAAAATACCAATATTCCAATGCAATATTAATTTTTTCTAGTGGTCGGCATGTTTTTTTTATTATTCAAAGAAAATAAATAAGGGTTGTTAGGGTCTAACGGTCGGCATGTTATATAAGTTTAAAAATTTATACTCCCGCGTAATACCTAAATGGATAATTTTCGGTCGGTTAATGATATGTTTTAGAGAAAAAAATAATATAAATTATTTGTTTTATTTTAAAAAGTACAATTTTTTTTAGATTATCAAAGCAATTTCATTATTTTTCGTAATCGATTTACTACAAATATTATTTTTCTCATTTGTTTCTTTTCGAATAATAATATTTCAGGAAAAATTATATTTAAAAAAAAACGAACAATCTTCAGCGGTTAGCTGCTGTTTAAATTAATCGTACCAAAAATTATAAAAATATATTCTTTAAAAATATCTTTTTTTTTGCGAGAAAGTGATTAATTGATAAGGCGGATAAAGAATGTTTTTATTCATTAAATGAAATAATCACTGATTTTTATTTTTCAAATATCTTTGTTACGAAAGAAGATTTGTGGTAAATAAAAAAATATTTTTTGATGCGGATAATAATAGTTATCGGTTAACCGTACTAAATTGTTGATCCGAATAAAATAAATGAAACAAATAGGTGATAAACTTCGGATAATTTTTCATTATTCAAATCGCCGAGCACTAGTCTGTATTAGAAGATAAAATTATACAAAATAGTTGAACTTCGTTTAAAATCAGATAAACAGAAGTACCAACGAGATCCTCCTTCCGAGGTCAACTATTTACGCTGAAAATTGAAGCAAAAGATCAAAATCAATAATAGTAACGAAATTCATTACAAGAGTGTCAAACCAGCTTAAAAAAAGTTTGAGAAGGAAAAAGAAGATTTTGATAAATTACCAGAAAAACAAATACTAATTTTGAAAGAGGCCACAGAAAATTCACTAGCTGGTCACCGGTATTCCAAAATTTTCTACGGGATGCTACTCTTTGAAGATAAAGTAGCTATCGAAGTACGACTTTTGTACGAGAACCAATTCATATCTCCCACTCCCATGAATTTCAACTTTAAATAAGAAAATAAAAAATCTAGATGCCATTTTCGGATTTGATGAGTTACTATTTCCTTCTTTGAAGGTTTAACTCAAGTCAATGCGTTTAAATTGACGTCGCGGTGTATCAGTGGCGGATACAGAAAAAACTAAAAGGGGGGATGCTAAAAGACCTCTTGTAATAACAAATCATCAAGTCACATGCAAAGCCCGCGCCCCCCATATGTATCTGCCACTGCGGTGTTATGTTTGATGAAATACAAACAAGCACGCAATGGATTATAGGCCATCTGAAGTGAAAGTAATTGGGAGAGTTAATTATAGCAGTAGTGAACACAAGTTCGGAGATCACGCGCTTGTGTTTCTATTTCGCTCATTTATGGGAGAATGGGTACTAACTATAGGAGTATTCTGTTCAGTAGGGATAAATAATTTTGTTAGGAGCAAAAGACGCGATACTGATAAGTTCGATAGAATCCACTGACACAATATTCACATTTGCGGAATTTGGTCATTCTCCAAGAAACCAATCTAGCCAAATAGTACTTCGCACAGTATTCTAGGTTCACCGCGTAATAATCATGATGTTGAATAAAATCCAAATCTGGCGATTGACAGCCATCTTTTCTGTCAAGCGCTGTTCCGAAACACTAAAAGGTACTTTTTTTTCTATTTTCTTTCATTGAATTGGCGTGATAAATCATATTTACAAAGCACTCAGTTGGCCTAAGTTCAACATTAGCTCCTCTCTTGGGAGGTTGGACCAGAGTTCTCAGTGCTACCATTCGATAAATGTAAAGGAATTGGTTTTCAGTAGGATGATCGTTCACACCAGAAGATTGACGTATTGCTATAAATAGAAAAGTATTAGACATTGATATAAAGTTTTGTTTTTAAATGCTATAGTAAAAGAATTTCATTTCTACATTAATAAATAATAAACCAACTTTTTAATTTTACCTTAAGGGAGTCAATAGCGGACTGACCCTATAAGCTTAAGTTCATATTGCTTAATTTTCAAAAAGTTAAAATTAAGCTTTTTCAAATAATAAAAATTGCAAAACAATATTTATACGCATAAAGATAGATTACCTCAAGCGGATAATGATTAAATTTATTACCTATAGTACATATATAAAACCTCGCATAAGTAAATCCGTGGGTAAGTCGATGGTACTTTTTAACGTAAGTTTCAGGCCTTCTAAGGTCTGTTAGCTCAAAATAAATTAAAATCCTCGTTTGACAACCTATTTCTCTAATTTTCCTATGAAACTAAACAGTCCAACCGATCTTGGAGTTTCAAAAAAATATATAATTGTGAACTATGTGGTACCAGTTAAAAAAATATCATAAAACAATTACAATCAGTTATGAAGATGCTGGAAAGATTCCTTCACAGGGTCGTGCCCCATTCAGAAGGTTGAATAGACGGTTCATTCTCTCTGTGAATAGGGTAGGTTCGCTATTTTTTAGTGAATCAACTGTCCTTTCCTAAATACTAGGTCCTATCGCAACTGAACCACTTAAGAGCTGTAAAAAAATTGTTACTTCATATTGCTAAGAATAGAAAAAAATATTTCAGGTGTAGCTTTACTAACGGACATACTTTAGAAGTTATTGGGTTGAACGTGTGTCTCTGTAAGTTTAGGTACAATCCTCGTTGATGTGTACTTATTCAGGTCATGGGCGAGAAGGTTGCAGTAATAAATAAAACTGAACCTTCATGAGTCTGCTACAAAAATACTCTTATTTTATCCATTGAACTGAACTACATTTTATAGAAAAGCTTAATTAATAGTTTCTAATGCATGTCCATATATGAGGTAAATCGTAGAACATGTACACTATTTATAATTGAACTTATGTTAGTGAAGCAGAAAAACTAAACTCCTCCAAATCTGATCGATTTCCAGTTGCTACATCTGACACAATTTCATCTACAATAGCTCCAAAATCATGAAGGTTGATTATAACTTGTAAAATTAATTAAGCTTAAACTGTAACTGGAGTGGCACCCGCAGAACCCATCCTTCCATAAATGTGAAAAATAGAAACACAAGCGTGTGATCTCCGAACTTGTTGGTGTGATCTAAATGTTCACTACTGCCATAATTAATTTCGCTTCAGATGGTCGATAATCTATCGCGTGCTTATTTGTGTTTCATCAAACATTAATACACCGCAACGTTCATTGAGTTTATCATTTAAAGTAGTAAATAGCAACTCATCAAATCCTAAACTTGCATCTAGACTTTTTATTTTCTTATTTAAAGTTGAAATGCATGGGAGTGGAAGATATCAATTGGTTCTTCAAAAATCGTAAACTGACTGAGACTCTCTTTGAGACTCTTTCAAAGAGTAGTATCCCGTTGCCAAGATTCGGAATACCGGTGACCAGTAGTGGACTTCAATAGTATATTTTCTGAGGCAAATACCATTTTTTGAGAATCGAATCGAATATAATTTTTTTTCGAGGCACGTCAAATACGAAATCGAATGTTTAAAATAGTGTTGTTAATTATCCGGAAAAATAAAATGCGGAAACATTTCCAGAAAATTTACGGCAAATCGGAAAAATTAAAAATTTAAAGATAAACTTTTTAAGGGATTTGTTTTTAACTTGTATCGATATAAAATGTCTAATATCAGTAAACATACTAAAAAATATTAATAGTGTTATATTGTTCATCAGTTTAAACTAGTCTAGAGGTCTAGTTTTACTACCAAACATAATTTAGAATAGCAAATAATCCCACGTATTTGGTTTTCAAATTGCATATTTGTAAAAAAATAAAAAATAAATTAAATTACGGGCTTCTTAACCGAAACCTTCAATAATATAGTAAATTTAAGTATCTATTGTTAAAATTTAATTAATCAATTTAATAAAATATTGACTTAACATTCAAATAAGTTCAAAATGTTAGACAAAATTCACTTTTTTAAACATAAAAATACTTAAACTTTTTCCCGGTTTAGTTTTAGACTTGGTTTTAGTTTTATTTTATTCTTCTAGAAAATTCCAAACCAGAAAACCTTGCACGCCAATAGGCGCTAGAATAAACAATTAAACAGCTTCTGCCTTTCGCTAAAAAGGTTTAATACACAGAGTAAGGACGCGCAAGGTAACTCTTCATTTGGTCCTTGCCGCTGTGGCCTAAAGAGGTGTCAGAAATAAGGACTACTTCGAAATTTTCATTACGCTCTCCTTTGATGGCCGTGAAACTCAACAAATTAGAAAAAGACACGCGGTTATTCGACCAGTTAACTTCAACGAACTCCTCGGAATAGGACCTGATCTCTGCCGCGAAGGCTTCTTCGTTAAAAACCAATGCAAAAAGTGACTTGATTCCACAATCTAAATTTATTGAAAATTTCTAAAAATACAATTGAATCTTCATTATGTTTAATACGACATCAAATGGAGCAGCCATTTTATTTCCCCCACATTTCGGGACAGGGGCGTAGGAACGTTCTAGAAGTTGGAGGGGGCAAAGGGAATCCAAAAGGGGTCTGGAGAATGGTTTGGAATTTTTAATCGAGTGTAGCTTATCCAAATGCGTGTGTACTTTTTACTACTATGTAAATTGGTGGGAAAAGACTGAAATTTAAACACAGTTGAGGTTCTATAAGCTTCTTATGCTTTTAAAAAGAAAATTTGAGACTTCTACTGACCAAAACGTTGGAGGGGGCAATAACATTAGTTGCCCCTCCCAGCAAAATTCTAGGGAGGGGCATTGCCCCCCTTGCCCCCCGTGGTTCCTACGCCCCTGTTTCGGGATTTTTACGCGACGGTAGCGCCATTTTTCACAACTTTTGGTTTCGAATACTAAATTGAACCTTGAGATATTAATAATAGAAACATTATTTCACGACGGGACGCAAATATTTCTAAGCTGACAATTGATTTCAGACCTACTTTTCTCATACGCAGCATATCATTTGTATTTTGCATATCCTATTCAATTGCGAATATACGAAACAATAGCGGATTATCATTTTGTAAAAGTATTGCTCAATTCGTACAACCTCGAACGAAGTATAAAATAAAGTATATTAGCTTTTAAACTCGTTCCAAAGCTCTAATCGTTCTATATTGCTATTCAGAACAGTTAATAATGAAATACTTAAACGCAACAATTTTTCTGCTGTTTTTGGCGGTGACCTTTTCGACTAGTACGTATAAGTTTTATTATAACTTAAATAAAATTGCCAAAGTAAAGGAAATTACTATGGAATTTACTAAGGGGAAATATCAAGAAAATTAAAAAATTAAGTGGGGAAGAAAAGATGTAATACAAATATGATATCTATATAATAAAAAGCTGCTGGTTGGGTGGTAAGGTTCGTTCGTCAACCGATTATTCTCGAGTTTCTGACGCATTCAAGTGGAATTTTTTTACGTACGCTCATAGAAATATAAATGAGAGTAGAACCACGATCGGATTGGGGGGAAATGTACCAGCTAGATGGCCGCCATTAGAGTGGAATTGACCATATACGCGCCATCTAATAAAAATAATTTAAACTAAATATGATCACGTGGCATAACGTCTTATGCAACGTCATCTGGTTTGTTTGTGGTTTTCGGTCGGTTTTCGACAAGGTTCCTATAAGTACAAACGCACTATATGGGTTTTCGACATTGTTGAGTTGTAAAAAAGACAGATTTATTATTTCAACGACAATATAGAAGTTATTTAAACAAATATGAAATTCATTATGTAACGTTAAAAGGAACCACCTATGGACTGTAATGCAAAGGATGAAAAAATTAGCGAATTAGAAGATCTATTGGTCCGAGTTTCGCGTCTTTTGTTTGCTCGAAGACCTATCGGTACGAGCTATGTAAGTTTTTAAATTTTCTTAAAATTTGTTTAGGGTTTAGTTTTTTTATCCCTTTTTATAATGGTCATCCCATTAAATTCATTACGTTCACAAGAATCTACATTACCGTAAATTACAGTTTTATAAACCTTTTAAATTTACTGACCTTGAAATAAAATAGGCTTAGAAAACTTTTGTATAATTGCTTTTCCTTTCATTCCCAGGTTTTTGTCTCTTGAAAAATAATTCTTATAATATTACATACTTATGAAATGAGCATTGTAGTTCCGAAATCGGTTATTACGAAGCAAAAAAATGCAATTTTTTTCCATTTTTAATTATCCGAGGTTATGCTTATAGACGCAAAAAACGCAAACACAAAAGTACCGTCACTGCGCACAACGTGATGCGCAGTGGCTAACCGGCTTCAAAATTTCCTCCGTAACCATGGTGACAATGTTTAACTCGCTTGTCAGATGGCGTGGATAGCCCGATTCCACTCTAATGGCAGCCTTCTAGCTTGCCCGTTTCCCTTGGGATTGGCGCAAAGCGCAATGGTTCTAGTCTCATTTCTATTTCTACGCGTACGCTACGATTCGCGTTTTCGCATCAAGTCGGCTTCGATTTCCGATTTGGTTTTTAGTTTTTTATTACTACTTTTCAAAAGTGACGCAAATGTCAGTTTCTAAAAAATTATAAAAATCTGTCGCCCCTGAGAGTTGGGCCGTGTTTGTCACAACCCGAAATACAGGAAAATTTGTTCAGTTTAAAGCAACTGCCGGCTCTATCATTGCCACCTGTATTATGAAAAGACCCCTGTTATTAGAGATGGCCATGAATCTATCCGAATCTTCGAAAAATTGACTTTCGTGGAGAGCGTGGAGCCATCTATTAATGGGAACAGAAGCTAAAATTCAAAATAGCGAAACAATAACTTCGTCAGAGAGCCATTATAGAGTATTATATTTAGACCACTTTTACTTTACTTAGTGAACTTTAACCTAAAAAATATATCCCATATAAAATATATTGTAAACAATTACTATAATTGAAGTTATTGACAAATTTACAAACGAGCCAATCAACGCGAAGCATACTTTTATGCCCCGCCTTTTGGGTCAAAATGTAGCTTCAGCATCTTGTTTTGATTTCGAAAAAAGAGCTACTTCACCTAGAGCCGACACTTGCTTTAAAGCAAGTAGTGGCTCTATCAAATCCACCTTTATTTTAAAAACGCTCCTCTTATTAGAGTTGGCCATGAATCTATCCGATTCTTCGAAAAACGCGACTTAACTTGAAAGTGTGGTGCCATTGTAGAGTTTTATAGTTAAACAACCTATAGTCTTCTTAGGGGACTTAACCTAAATTGTATATCCCATATAAAATATATTGTTAAAAATTACTATAATTTAAGTTATGGTAAAATTTACCTACGATCCAATCAACGCGAGGGGTACCTATAAATACCGCGTGATTTATTTCGACGCTAGTGACATCTATTAAAAAAAGAGCTACTTCACGTCAAGCCGCCATTTGCTTTAAAGCATTAACTAAAATATAGGATTAAAAATAAAATAGGACAAAAAGGTAAAATATGGAAAACAAAATACTAAGTATGGAGCAAAAAGAGAATAAAAGAAAAAATGTGGGGAAAGGTAAACGAAATATTACGGATGAAGTAAATTATAGGAGAAAAAAGCGAAAAGTAGGGAAAAACAAAACACTAAGGGTAAAATAGAATATAGCAGAAAAAGGGGGAAATACTAAGTATGAAGTAACATATAGGAGAAGTCAATAGGCCGATAAAAATATATCGCCTAAGTGGTTCTCTTTCCCTCACAACTAGCGGATTTCGGAAAGGGGGTAGGATGGGGAAGTTAGTCTGTATCATATCTTCAACAGCAGCACCATCTATGTACAGATATCCAAACTATAAAAACCAATTTCTTCCGCTGCAATTTTGACTGAGCTATTGTTAGGCCTTGGCTTAAGAGCGTCCCTGAAAAATATTAACGATTAAAAACACTGTTTTTGTATCAGTCTATTCTATAATGCCTTTTTTTAAAAACATGAAATTCAAATTTTATTTAAATGTTATTTAATTTACATTTATCAAAAACATTAACAAACCTTTTCTTTGGAGAATTCATCGCTTCAACCTTGCCGATTCGCGAATTGCGAATTCGTTAGACTGCAAAAAAATCGTCGAAGTTGGCCGTAAATTCCGACCAATCAGATAAATTCTCTTTTTCACCGGTTTACGCGGGGGAAGTACTGATGGGAAGTCTCCTCGTAGGATAATATTTTTATCGGCCTATTAAAATATGATCAAGAATGTATTTATTTACTAGCCGAGAAGCCCGCCTTACAGGCAGGCCCTCAGCTAGTGGTGTGTTTCGAGGCACTCCACCCCAGTACGCCCCCCAACCCCTTTTTCCCATGGGATAATTTCCGTGCCACCCTTTTCCCATAGTCGAACCATCGCTGTAAGGCACCCTCCCCCTTTTACCCATGAAAGAATTTCCGTGGCACCCTCTTCCTCATAGTCGAACCACCGCAGTAAGGCTACCTCCCTTTTTCCATGCGATAATTTCCATGGTACCATTTTCCCCATAGTAGAACCACCCCAGTAAGGCCCTTCCTCCCCCTTTTGCCCATGTGATAATTACCGCGGTACCCTCTCCCCCTTTTCTCCATGCGAGAATTTCCGTAGTACTCCCCTCCCCCTTTCCAATGCGAGAATTTCCATGGTACCCTTTTCCCCAAAGTAGAACCACCCCAGTAAGGCCCTTCCTCCCCCTTTTGCCCATGTGATAATTACCGCGGTACCCTCTCCCCCTTTTCTCCATGCGAGAATTTCCGTAGTACTCCCCTCCCCCTTTCCAATGCGAGAATTTCCATGGTACCCTTTTCCCCAAAGTAGAACCACCCCAGTAAGGCCCTTCCTCCCCCTTTTGCCCATGTGATAATTACCGCGGTACCCTCTCCCCCTTTTCTCCATGCGAGAATTTCCGTAGTACTCCCCTCCCCCTTTCCAATGCGAGAATTTCCATGGTACCCTTTTCCCCAAAGTAGAACCACCCCAGTAAGGCCCTTCCTCCCCCTTTTGCCCATGTGATAATTACCGCGGTACCCTCTCCCCCTTTTCTCCATGCGAGAATTTCCGTAGTACTCCCCTCCCCCTTTCCAATGCGAGAATTTTCATGGTACCCTTTTCCCCAAAGTAGAACCACCCCAGTAAGGCCCTTCCTTCCTCTTTTCCCCATGTGATAATTACCGTGGTACCATTTTCCCCATAGTAGAACCACCCCAGTAAGGCCCTTCCTCCCCCTTTTGCCCATGTGATAATTACCGCGGTACCCTCTCCCCCTTTTCTCCATGCAAGAATTTCCGTAGTACTCCCCTCCCCCTTTCCAATGCGAGAATTTTCATGGTACCCTTTTCCCCAAAGTAGAACCACCCCAGTAAGGCCCTTCCTTCCCCTTTTCCCCATGTGATAATTACCGCGGTACCCTCTCCCCCTTTTTTCCATGTGAGAATTTCCGTAGTACTCCCCTCCCCCTTTCCAATGCGAGAATTTCCGTGGTACCCTTTTCCCCGCCAAAATAACTCAAACTCGCAGTCGTATCAAACCCCTCTGTACCCCTTTAAACCCCCTGTATCCAATGGCTAATGCATAAAGGCCACGGGACTAACGCACGCCGAGAGCGCCACGGGACTTTGAAATCGGAACCACCCCGAACCCCCCCTCCCCGTTTCCGAAACTCACAGGCCTTCTGAAACTACCCCATACGATCCACCCCCTCCCCCTCCGAAATTCGCCGCGGAAAGACAGAAAATTTCGGGTGTATCGCGGGATGGGACAAACACGGCCCAACTCTCAGGGGCGACAGATTTTGAGTCACGTCAGTAACGAAGCCAAAGGCAATCTCGGTTTCCCTCTGTTCCGCGGGCCGCTTTTTCATCGCCAGCCCACCTTCGCCTTCCTTACTAACCAAAAGCTCAAAATAGATAGTCGAACCACCTCAGTAACGAAGCCAAAGGCAGTCTCGGTTTCCCTCTATTCCACGGGTCGCTTTTTCCTCGCCGGCCCGCCTTCGCCTTCCTTACTGACTAACCAAAAGCTCGAAATAGATAGTCGAACCACCTCAGTAACGAAGCCAAAGGCAGTCTCGCTAGGTAACGTAAATTTTAAGCAGCCAATGAAATACCGGGACTATTCGTTTTATTTTAAGCGGAGGGGCGTACTGGGGGGACCAACGGGTGGATTGAGAGAAAGGCTAAAAACCGTCTCGACATAGACATTCTCCCTAGGTATAAATAAATACATTCTTGATATGATAGAACAATGATAAATGATAAAAACTAAGAAACATAAAACTCTTTCATGCAAACCGCAAAATTTTTAAATATTTTAGATGCCGAAGCAGCTGATGACTGTGGTGATGCGTGTATCATGGAAAGCGTAAGTTACTTAAATAGTTTTGTAAACAGAGTTTTAAAAATGCTAACCGCTTGCAGGTATGTGTAGGTGGGAAATGTCACCTGCAAGAACTGAAGCAAAAGTGCGACCTCGCTACAATTGGAGATACTTTACAGGCGATAAACGAGACGGTATGTCGTCCTTGTTTTAATTAATTAAATATAATACTCCCAAGTGAGGGGAAAGAATTAATTATATTTAACTGCTCAAAATCTTTAAAAAATGGTTTGCCAGGTTTTAAGTCAAAAATAAAAAAAACATCAGTATATAGTTGACTGACTCAGTAAATATTTCAACTGATTGATTTATGGCACATAATTAAAAGTTTTTCTTCCTTTATGCAGATTTACGGTGTTATTTAGATCGAATTACGATCAAATATTTTAATTGCGGGACAATTTAGAAAATTTTGTAAACGAAACGTTTGTAACTTCAAATTTACACTAGAATATCACCGTAATTAATTAATTTGAATCGCTTTTGATCAACGATATTCACTGCTTGAAAAAGTTCAACTGCTTACAGGTGGAATCGAAGCATTATACATTTAGTTATCAACCTAACACCACTACCATTTGATTACCGATACCACCCATTGAAAGTCTCGGTTAGGCCTACTCATTCGTGGCCTTGGTAGTCAAATGCTAGTGTGATTGGGCCATATATACCAAACGGTTGATGGTTCAATTTCAACTCGAAGCCAGTGAAGTTCTTTGCGTTCTAGGTGCAGCGCAGAGTAAAATTACTTAAAAGCTATTAAATTTATGTAAATATTTCCTGAGCCTTCAAAATGACAACACCATGATTAAGTTAAGTAACATCCACATTTCTTTTGGTTAATGCTCTGACTTTAAGCATGATTGTTTCATTTACTTTTAGAATAATCTTAGTTAGCATATTTTTGCAATCAGCGTCACACAGCCAAATTTTTGTTAATTTCAGGAAAGTGAGTGCGTTATCGAATGCCAAGGGGCCGTGACCAGCAGAGTTGTCATGCTCAATGGTGTGCCCTGCACAATCGAAATTGTAATCAAATTTCAAAATCGGTTACTTTTCATGTACATGCCAGTAAAAGTAATATTTGATGATTAATTTCAGACACCCGAGTTTTCCGTAAATGGAGTTTGCAGGTGGGGCTATTGCTTGCCAATGGCTAATGAAAATAAAGGAAAATGAACAATGATTTATTGATGTAAACATTACATTATGTAAAAATAAAACCAAATATTACGGAGCATTACCTTACTGACAATTTAAGTGTCTTTATATGGTTAGATTATTGTGCAAAGGCTAATAAGGTCTGAAGTTCAAAGGAAATTAACGCAACGTTTAATGATTACAAGACCTGCTAGTCAGATCTCGCGAAGCTAACAAAACAGAGAGTATAAAGTTCCATAAATTCACTTTACGCGTTTATTTATCACTTTTATCAAACGTTTCGAGTTGGGTAAAGAATTCAAACCTATATCGTAGGCCTCATATTAAGAGATAATTGAATGTGTTCTTAAAACAAGTTAATCAAATCAGATTATACATTTGGAATCCAAATTTAAGTTAGATCAAACTCGTGAAACGTATTGGCTCTTCAAAGATAACATTGGGTTGGAATTTAGAAGCCGGTGCACCTGGGAGCAATGAAACGCATCGTATATCACTTGGGGTCTCTTAAGAATGCCCTGGGCTAGCGTTTACAGCCCGGACAGGTGGCCAAACAGGCGTACATGTACAGCGAGAACCCTACGGCTGACAGTCGCACCATTGGCGCAACCCTTCAAAAGACGTATCAATGTGACGACCATGTTAATCAGATTTATATCACAATTCTCCTGGAATTAGATCCTTATAACCGGAGGGTTTCATCATTATGCCCTACGCCAGCGTCCACAGCTCGGACAGGTGACAAAACAGCCGTGGCAGCAAGGTGCCCCTACTGCTGACAGTCGCACCATTGACGCAAACCACCCAACACTCCCAAACACGCAGCAATGGGACGACTAGTCTCCACTTCGCTCACCGCTGTGGCAATAACGGTGGATGCTCTAGCATCAACAAGCAGACAGCCAACCCCGCGCTTAACGCACAGGTGGCACCGGATATTCATAATTTTGAATTAATTTAATTTTTTTTACTTCAAATTTTAAAGTTTTCTGTAACGTTTCATAGTGTAATTGAATTTAAGGTTAGCATAATATTCGTCAAGTGCTTAACACTATTTGTATAACTTAAATAATAAGCACTCGACGATGAGTATATTTAGTTTAACAGTATTTGTATAACTTAAATAATAAACTAAATATAGGCTTACTCATTTCATAAATTATTCAATGTTTTTTCTCTTATAGTAATGTAATAAAATAATTAATAGGCTTCTTGGACGTTTGAATATGATTGGTCGAATCCGCTACCACGTAAAACGGAAGAGGAGAATTGACCCGATTTCAAAGATTCCAATAGGCCTTTTAATTTAAAAACTAGTATGTGACGAATATTAGTAGTTTAATACAAATAGAAATCGTTTTTAACGTCTCATTATAATTTATTTTCTTGCACGATGCATTTCTCATTTGATCGAAGACATTTCCTTAACTTATAAATTAATATTTTCTTTATTAATTAAATTAATAATTTGCTTAATTATTTAATATTTTATTTGTATTTTGCATTTCCATTCAATTGAAAATATTTAAATCAATACTTCATTATCTTAAATTAAATTAAAATTTCTAAAGAAATTTAATCGGGGGATATTAAAATTCGGTAACTGTGAGGGACCTGAAATCTGTGCATCTACTGTACATACTTTTCGATTGTTCTGTGATTTCGGAATAGGTAAGAATAGTAATCCTATGAAGTCATTATATTCCAATTGTGTTTTTAGGAAAAGTTCGAGTCAGGGTAAAAAGTTTTTCCAAATTGGCTGCCTTTAGACTAATTATTTAAGTTTTCTCTCTTTAACCCGTCTTTTCAGCACTATTAAAGGTTTAGAACCAATACTCTGACCTTGACGAATAGTTCACGAGGCAATTTTATCCTCCAGAACAGCGAATAGTTTAAGTTAGCGTTTAACTTTTTGTTCCAATACAAACAGAAAGTATCCACAATGATCTGAGTGTAAATAAATGCAAATAATCTAATTTATTGTAGTTATTTCCTATGGTCAGATAACGCAAAGTCTGTTAATTTGATGGAAGTACCAGTGGAATCGAAATGTTCTTGAACTGTTTTAAGCTTTAATTCCCAGGCCATCACCTATACATTATTATTTTGATTATGAACTAAACTACTGTCCTTTAGTGAAATAATGCTTGATTCCACAATAAATTATTTTTTTTAAAATCGCCCAGAATCCGTTTGATTCTTCATTAAAATGAACATGACGTCGAATGGAGCCGCCATTGTGTTTCTCCCTCATTTCGATATTTTTACTAAAGTTTTGGTTGCGAATGTTATATCTAGCCTTGGTTTATAAAAAATTTCAAACCTTATTCCACGACTATTGAATGCGGAAATATTTTTTAAATTAGTAACATATCGTTTGTATTTTGCATATCCATTCTAATTTAAAATATTGAAAACAATAGCAGAACAATCTTATTATTTTCAAAATATTTACCTACATGTATTCGTACAACCTTGAAGCAAGTATAAAAGATATATTGGTTTGTAAACACGTTCCAAAGCTCAAATCGTTCTCTATTGCCATTGAGAGCAGATGACAATGAAGTACTTAATCCCCACGGCTTTCCTTCTGTTGTCGGCTTTGGCCTTTTCGACTAGTAAGTATAAAAAGTGTTTTACTATTATTAGATAAATATAATTAGAGTAAAATAGTTAATGATATTTCTAAAGTAAAGGAAAATAGTAAAAAATTTACTAAAGCAACTGAGTAAGAAAAAATACCCATTTTATTTCTATAAATATAGAGAGAAAATACAAATAATATTAATAAACAAAGAAACAAATTTGAAAATTATTCTTAAAATAAAGGAAAAATAAGAATATTACTTCTAAAAATTTAAAAATAAAGGAAGAAAAAATTGTAGGATAAAGACAAATATATGAGAAAAAGAAAATAATTATCAACAGGGATAATCAGTGTAATTGGTAAAATATATTAGAAAAGAAGGATAGACCGAAAATAATTATCAACAGGTATAATCAAAGTACTAACAATTGCTAACAATTGTAAGTATAACATAAGAGAAAAAAGAGAAACAAAATAATTATAAGCAGGGAAAAAGAAGGAGGAAAAGAAAATCATTATGAACAGGGATAACCAAAGTACTTAGTAAAATAATTAGAAAAGAAGGAGGAAAAGAAAATCATTATGAACAGGGATAATCAATGTAATTGTTGAAATATATTTGAAAAGAAGGATAAACATAAAATAATTATAAACAGGTATAATCAAAGTACTAACAATTGTAAGTATAACATAAGAGAAAAAAGAGAAACAAAATAATTATAAGCAGGGATAATCAATAGTGTTAAGTAAAATATAGGATAAGAAGAATGAAGAAGTTGGGGTGGTGGAGTGGTTAGCACTTTCGCCTCGCAGCAAGAGGAGCTGGGTTCGATCCCAACTTGTGGCACTGGGTGAAAACTCAGAACAACTCCTTCTGCGTTGAGTTTGCAAGTTCTCTCCCCACTGGTTTAAGGGGTTTTCCCTCGAGATCTTCGGTTTCCCATTCCATAAAAACTTGTCGAGGTTAACGGTAATAGTTAGTGTAGGGAGCTGTTGGCTTGCAGGGCTTGCCACCACCCTCCTACACATTGTAACCCGGCCACCTGAATTAAAGGCTTTAAAAGTGGCTCGATAAATAAATATAGGAGAAAATAAGGAGAAACAGAAAACAATTATCTAGTAAAATATAATAGAAAAGTAGAAAAAGAAAATAATTATCAAGAAAGGTAACCAAAGTACTAAGTAAAATATAGGACAAAGAAGGAGAATCATAAAGTAGTTATCCACAGGGATAATCAAGGTAATTGGTAAAATATATTAGAAAAGAAAGAGAAACAGAAAATATTTATAAACAGAGATAATCAAAGTACTAAGTAAAATATAGGAGAAGGATATTTTACGATATTATTGAATGTAATTAACGGTATTTAAAATACTGTTAAATATATTATACTCAACTTAAGGTATAATTGTTTTATGTCAAATTGACTTCTTATTGTACATTAGGGTTTAGATAGGTGTATCATGGAACCAACTAACGCTAGGGACGGTTCTCAGCCGTACATTTTACCTTACCTCCTCTGAAAAGCGTTCGTTGACAACCCACCCCGCGTTTTTTCCCCCAGACCAAAATTTGGTGATTCCAAAAGGAAACTGTGACGATCATAACGCCACCTACAATTTCCTTTCGTAAGCTATATATGGGAACGTGGCCTAAAAGTTCGTCTGCTATGCGAAGCTTAACAGGCTTTTGTCCATCGTGTTGTTTTAAGCCTGGTCTTTGTTAGAATGTTTTAAGAAATTGTACTCGTTTACTTCAAATCGTTAATTTTATAATCTATAATTTCGTTATTTCAAATTAAGAAATTGGTAATATGGTTAGACCCAAGATATGTGTGTATAGTGGCTGCAGAAGTGATAATCGTCAATCGCATAATGAGTACATGAAAGATGTAGATTTCATAGCTTTTCCAAAGGCAAAACGAAGTTACAATTAATAAGTGTAAAGAATGGATAGAATGGTTGGGTAGAAAAGACTATCCAATTGAACGTGTCAATAATAACACATATTTATGCTCAAAGCATTTTGTTGGTGGTCGTGGTCCGACCACACAATACCCTAACCCAATTCATAGTCCAAAAGTAAGTTCTTAAACTGTTTTCATCAAAATTATATATTTTTAAATACAAATGGATATATTTCAGGATTATGTTTCTATTCTTAAACCTATTGGAGCTTCCGGAACTTACATTTCAGATGATACCCAAGTTGATGTCCCAATTACAGCTATGGAAATTGATTCAGCAACGGAATTGACGAACACGTCTCTCAATCAAAATTCAGCAACGCAAATGATGGATACCTCTGTAATTCAAAATCCAGCTAGCTTTCATACCGTAGAAAGTAATATCCCAGAAATGACAGCTCCACCTCCACGAGATAACAACTCTTTCAAAATAAATAGTGTAATTGACCCAGATAGCCTGAAAAGTATCTTTAAAGTGTGTTCCTCTCCATGGTCTTTGGCATTTCTAAATAACTGTTTAAAGGTTAGAAAGATAGATGAAGAAGGTGAATACGTACTAATATGCATAACCATCGATAATTCGTTTAATACTAGTTTCAAAATTTTTGGAAAACCCATCAAAGAAACCTCAATTTTGTCCCAATTACCTACACATATTAATGACGAAGAATCGTTGGAAAAATGTCTAAAAAAATTGAAGAGCTACTTTCAAGTCTTTAAAGGGAATCCCGAAGAAGATTATCTTTCTAAGACGGGTTTCCAAGATCCAGGGACAATGGCAGTACATAGTGAAAGGTGCTGTTTATTTATTCCTGTTAGTTTCGTAAAATTGCGCTGTTTTTATTGCGTCAAACAAAGGGCTAGCTTTCGCTCAATTTTGTATAAAGAAAGAAAGAGAAATTCTTCTAACACTTCCCATTTCAGAAACCTAAGTAAGCCAACACTAATTAAGAATCTTCGAAAAAGTAAGAAAAATGAATCTACCCTCAAAACTAAAGTAAATAGATTACAAAGAAGGCTCAAGAAACTGATCAAAGATGATGGAAAAGGTCTCGAGGATGACGATCATGAAGAATTGCTTAATATTTTGGAGAAAAAAGTCAATTCGGATATTGAAAACAAAATAGGGGACTTCCCAGCTCTATTTTTAAAAACTCAGTTGCAAATGTTGAAAAACAAACATCAAAATACGAGGAGATGGCACCCAGTTGTGGTACAATGGTGTCTTTACATGCATGGAAAGTCGGGAGCGTTGTACGATGTTTTACAAAAGTCAAAAATTCTGCAGTTGCCGTCCAAATCAACCCTTGCACGTCATTCTGCAAATATTGGCACAAGCCCGGGATTCCATTGGAGTCAATTTAAGCACATGCAAGATGAATTTCAGAAAAAACAAAAAATATCCCAATCTGAAGTTGACCCAGAGCATTTTATCCTTGTACTTGATGAAATTAAAATAGAAGAGGATCTTGTTTATAGGGTGGAAAGTGGAAATGTTGTTGGCTATACCAGGTTAAATAACTATCTAGAAAAATTTTACCAGATTAAACATCGCACTTACAAAGAAAAACCAGTTGCCACCCATGCTCTTCAATTCATGGTTAGGGGATTAACCACAGGGTTTAAGTACTCATTCGCACACTTTGGTACAGCATCGCTCACCGCAGAGACTTTAGACATGTTAATTTTTGAAGCAATTTCTAAATTAGAGGCTTGTGGTTTTAACATTCTTGCTGTGGTAGGAGATGGTGCGGCTACTAACCGCAAATGTTTCAAGATGAATACCGGAGAAGGTGGCTACAAGCGTGACAATCCTTACAGTTCAGGTGGATCTCCAGTGTACTTTCTTTTTGATGTACCTCATTTAAATAAGACCGTGCGCAATTGTCTTGCAAACAGCACAGAAGGGTGCAAGTATCGGTTGATGGAAATTCACGGAGAAAAGTTAACGTGGAATACAATAAGGGCGGTTTATAAAAAAGACTTAGACAAGGCAACTAATCTACGGAAATTGCATAAACTTACTTCTGACCATATCAACTTGGAGAATCGTATGAAAGTCAAACTAGCGACCCAAGTTCTCAGCCAATCAGTTGCCAATGCTATTAAAATATAATTTCCTGGAGAATACAAAGAGACTGCGGTTTATTGAGCTCTTTAATCAGTGGTTTGATATCATGAACGTGGGCCATCTTTTAAAGGGTTATCGTTCATGTAATCCCAATCTCAATACTTTTAGAGATGCCACTGACTCAGGATTAGATTGGTTAAGAAACGTATTCCTTCCTTATCTAGCTGAGTGGGAAGAATACGTTAAAAGTCAACCTGTCGACAAGGCTACTAAGAAAAAAATGCTACTCACTCCCGAGACAGTTTCTGGACTACGTCAAACCAGTAAGGTTTTTTTTACACTTCATTGATTATCAAATTATGAATAAAAATTATTTCCTTTTATATAGCTAAATGTATTTTGGAACTCATCCCACTACTATTTGAAAAGGGGGCAAAATTCATATTAACTGCTCACTTCAATCAAGATCCGTTGGAACAACTATTCAGCAAGGTTCGTCAATCCTGCAAGGCAGGACGCAGTCCTAATTTGTACCAGTTCTCAAGAAATTCTCAAACTTTACGAACCCTTCAAGAGGGAAAATTAATACTTAAATCAATAGATGGTTCTAATACACAAGAAAGTGAAGAGTTTCCAAAATTGTAAATTTTAAAACATAACAGAAGCTTTTATTAAACTCATTTAGGAACATTAAATCACAATATTGAGTGTTTTATAAATTTCAATTTTAAGTTCTTCTTTGGCTTCATTTTTCATTCTTGATTTGAGTTTTTTGGGTTCGTGATTTGGTGTCCAAGTTCTTCTTTCGAATGGCAGTCTTCCGTGCATTTTTCAAGAGGTTTGTATGTCCATTTCCAATGGTGTTAATAAAGGTCCTGATGATAAGGGTCAAAATATCTTTAGACTCTTCTACAGTGACTTTTGCCTTTTCACATAAACTTGCCCATTTATTTCTAACACCTTCGTCTTCCCTTATAGCAATGGCAGCTAGATTCTTCTTGTTTTGAATGCAGGTTTCATTAAAAACATTTCTACTATTTCGTTCATATTTTGAAACATTTGAAATGCCGCTTCTGTAGAGTACTTTAGATTCATTCTGTTTTGTTCATCGACCCACTGCCGCCATTCTTTTCGAACATTTTCTATATTCTTTTCTTGAATAGCTTCTCCAATTTTTCTCCCGAGCGCAATTTTAGCAGTTTCACATTTTTTACCTTAACTAGTTTATTAATAATTGTTCCAACAACAAAATACAATGAAATGTCACTGCCCTTAGATGAAGGGTTAGTAGCTGAGGTAGTATTGGAACCCATCCCGGAAGCGGCTGCATCTGACGTCTCGCTAATCAATTTTCCAGCCTGATATACGAAATCCATTAAGTTTGAAATCACTGCCTCTTTCTCTCCAATCGATACTTCAGTATCATCCTGTATTTATAAATAGATTATCACATTGTGTTTATTTTATCTTATATTTAAAAATACTAACAATGTCACAATCCAAGTAAAATTTAGGTCTCTCTTTAATGTCGTGTAATTTCTTGAATTCCAGATAAGTTTGATCTTCGTTAGTTTTTGTTAATAGCGTGTGAAAATAAGATTTTAGGTTTCCATAAAATTAGGTATTTCATCTTGAAATATATCTAATTCTTTCTTTGCATTGCTCCAAATTAGTTGAAACGTATCATTATATTTATTTTCCGAGATCAAATATTTACTTTGCAATTGCTTTTTCTTTTTGGGCTGAAACACTTTACCTGTCTTTTTACTAAAGAAAATTTAATTAGTAATTTAGATGTGAACACATTTGTAACTTCCAACAGAGTACTTTTAAGTTCGGGTTTCTTATTATTAGATCGTTCCATGCTTTCTTGTACCTCATTTAAACAGCTCAAATTAGCAAACCTTGAGGTATCTTCATCACTATCATCTATTAATTATAACTTATGATTTATCTTTCCATATAATATATCATTAGTCCATAGAAGTTATCGTTATTTTGATCTATAACTTGAGCCTTTTTTCTGCCTATGGACCATGTATGAAAGAAAGAAACATACCTGAAAAACTAATTTCATCTTCATAAGGCGGCCTTTTGTTAGTTATTTCAACTTGAGGTTGAAGTATACCCAATGTTTCATATGTATAAGAACTAAACATTTTTATATCACAGCTGAGCTTTGTGATCAGTTATCACAGTACAAACGTTAAGCCTTAACCAAGACAAATAAGCAGACTACACTTTACATCCCTTTAAAAAAATTGAATCACTTTTCCGGAAAGGCACTGAAAACTCACTAGGTCGCGTTGTAAACGAATATTTTTCAAATTTTCAATCTTATGAACCGTCCCTAGCGTTAGTTGGTTCCATGGGTGTATAACTAGCTCTAGTGAGCAAGCTTCGGATTTTCATCAAAAGCTCTGGGCTTGCTTCTCCAATGGAACACGATCCCAAATGTGGATTGTTGTTTGAAACCGAGAAAGTGGTCTCTGTCCGACAACTAGTTAAAATAAGTTAGTGGAATCTGTTGATTCGTTGATGATCTTGAAGCAGCTGCGAGAGCGTTAGTACCAGTGAAAGACACAAATCTCAGAGAAAACTGCTCTTTATTTCCCAGTGGAAGATTTTATTAAATCTAGTGCGAAACTTTTTATTCCAGATTGAATCCTCGGAAGGTAATTGGTTATTTTTGCATAAGGTCATTAATATTGAAATTGAAATTAAATAGACAATATTTTGACATTTACATTTTGTATTTAGAGCATTTTGGTATTTGAACTCAAAGTGATTATGTAATATGAAAACTGAACAAGGGAAAACGTTGTTACAGATCAGTTTCGTAATGTAATATTTATGAAAAGTAGAGAATGAATACCCTTGCAAGAACGCTTATCTAATAATTACCATTTATGTACAATAGTTTATTTCGATAACAATGATGCGACAGAAAGCTTTTAAAATTTGATAACAATGATGCGGCAAAATATTTAAAAAATATTTTTCCAAGATACAAGCAGATACAATTTTCAGTTTGGCCACCCCGTAAATTTGTAACAATTATCCATAGCAATAACATTGTATAATTTCAGTTGGCTAGCATTAGCGGAAGAGGGTGCTCAATCGAGTGCGGTTTTTAAAACTTTTGTAAAAAATTCTTGATTTTAATATTTTGTTACAGGTCAGTTTCGTGTGTGAATCTACTTTTAAATACTTCAGTTCAAGATTTTTATAGACGAACGTAAAAAACTTTGTTACTTATGTACTAGACTGTGAGAGTGTGAGTGAATCAGTGCATTAAAATGAGTTCATCAACTCGAAAAAAAGACGAAATGTTTCTAGTTGGCTGTCGGGATCTGGAGCCATTGGTAAAGATGAACCAACTTCCAACTCTTCGGCAAGTTTTACTTCGTTATCACCACACATTAAATGAATAAAAAAATATCAAAGTTTCAGCGCATATGCTCGTTCAACAAGTCATAGAAGTGTGGAACAAATCTGGTATTCCGACCCGACAAACAAAACACTGCGTTGAAAATATTATAAAAATTCATAAGAAATTGCTGCTTTTAAAGAAAAATAAAGCAAGAGATTCGGAAGCACAGAAAAATAGAGAGCATTTGTTTACAGAAGAGCTAGGCAACCTTTTTGATATTGCCCATGCAAACGTCATGAATTCAATCAAAATTACGGAAGACAGAGAGTTTCTCATTGATCAAAGAGGTGAGCGTAAGATGATTATGACATCGATTGACAAGAAGCTGAAAAAGACCAAAGAACGTTGTCTCAAACAAAAAAAAGAGCCGAAGAATTACGAGAAAAGGCCGCTAAAAGTAATGCTTCAACTTCGGTAGTGTCAAGTCAAGAACTTGATTTCAGCTTCAGTAGCACTTCCAGTGTCGCTATAGCAGTTTAAAGTATAAGCAAGAAGATGACTTTTTCGTTGGTTTTACAAAAAAGGCAAGGAGCGCGACCAGTGCCAGTAACTTTGTGCCATCGACTAGTGGTATATTTACACAACATGTTGCCAGCACTCTTGATCGTAACAAAATAACTGACCGAGAAGCAGTGCGACTAATTATTCCATTGTCTGCCGCAATTGGTTGTAATCCCGCTTCACTCCCAATCTCTCGAAGCACAATTCCACGTGCAAGAAAAAAAGCAAGGGCAGAATTTAATGCGAATATAAAATACACATTCGACCCGACATATCCACTTGTAATACATTGGGATAGGAAAATACTGCCAGATATAACAGGTAATAAGAAAGTAGAGCGCCTTCCGATTCTTGTCACCGGTTTTTTTTGACACAATGGAACAGTGGAATGTCACAAATAAAGTCCGAGCTATGAGTTTGACACTACTGCCTCTAACACCGGTGCCAAAAAAGGAGTGTGCAATCTTCTAGAAGTAAAGACGGGCCGTGATCTTTTATGACTTGCTTGTCGTCATCACGTGTTTGAAATAATGATTTCAAAAATATTTACACTGTGCTTTGGGCCATCAAGCTCTCCTAAGATTCCATTATTCAAGAGATTCAGCGATGTTTGGGATACATTTTAAAAATAGCACTACGATTGTCTTGACTCCAATACTAGCACGGAACCGTTTGTTGAAAACACTCTTGAGAGTCTTACGACTGCTTTAGCTGGAGAAAAACAAGTTCGTGATGATAACAAAGAGCTAATATAAACCACCTGTGAGAATTCATTGATATGCCCCGGGACCAATACATAATGCTCGATGGATGGCAAAACTGCTGTATACTATGAAGGTTTTTCTCTTTAAGAGTTATTCACGAGCATTAAAGCTAACCAAAAGAGAAGAAAAACAAATCGTTCGATTTGTTAGTTTCGGTGCACTGATATACAGTGTGTCAGAATTTATAGCCCGGTGTACCTAGTAACAAAGACCATACCACCGGAGGCCTATCATCATAGTGCCCTACGCCAGCGTCCCCCTAGCCCGGACAGGTGACAAATCCAGCATGGGTAGCAGAACCTTACTACTGATGGTCGCACCTTTGACGCAAGCCACTCAACCCAGCAGGAGGTGCAGCAATGGGTGGACCAATCCCCACTTCGCACACAGCAGTGGGATTAAGAATGCACCAAGATTTGGATTCGAAGCGCCTTTAGCAGCAGATGCACCGATTAATGACCTACAACTTTGGAAGAGATTAAAATCATACGAAGCCATTGATCCCGAAATCGCTGCAGCAGCAAGGGTTGTCTTAGAGCGTCACTTGTGTTACTTGTCTGGTGAGCTAGTTGCCTTTGTCTTGTTTTCCGAGAAGCTGTCATTTGGCGAGAAAATGGCCATTGTTCAAAGAATGGATGTTGACGGCGGTTCTCGTTTGGTACGAGATGACTCTGCTAAACTATCCACGGAAGCCACATTAGAAGCTTTTGCAGCGCAAAGAACGCTGAATATGCTCTCAGTTCTAGACATCAAGGACTCTTTCTTGCAATTACCTCCCAAGACTTGGAAGTTTGCGTGTGGTTAACGACACTGCGGAGAGGGGTGTTAAACTATTTGAAGATTTCAATACGATAGTCACTAGGAATGAGGAAGAAAAACAATTTTTACTTCATGTCGTTGAACAGACAGAAAGCTCGTATCCAATGAAACATCCAAAAAAATGCTATCGAACTTAGTTTTAGGTTGAGATAAAAGAACTACTATTAATATTATTTTAAGTATTATCTCTATAGGAACTCTAGCCCACCTTCAAGTTGTGAAAATAATTGAAGATAAAAGGTTGTTAAAAGATGTTGAATTAACATCTGGATATGGAGGAACAAGTTCGCTTGAAGGATACCACCCAACTGTGTTAACTAATGGCCCTAAAAATACACATTTTTTCTATGAAGGAATGCAATCAAGATAATTTGCAATACTTGTTACAAAGAAGTTCGTAATAAACCCAGGGCTTCTACCAAGTCTCTAGAATACCATAGTCCTTTTTTTCCTTTGCGGTCCCTAAACTAACCTAAAATGGGGATTTAGTCCCTAAAGTATCCTAGTATTCCAGGGAGCATTATGAAGTCAAGTATTAGGTATATATATTATAGCGCCAAAGTTATTTTTTATTACAGAAGGATCAGATTTAGGAACAATTTGTATCTAATTGACCTTTTTGAGATACATTTAAGTGTTAATATGTTGTCCCTAGTTTCATCATGAAAAATCCTTTTTCCCTATTTTTAAAAATTTGGTGAGAGCACTGTAAACCCCATTAAGGTGTTTCTTACGAACTTTTGTTGGTATTAAGATTGATACTAGTTAATTTTGTTAAATTAGGTTAACCTTGTCAGCGCTTCATCACAACGAAAATTGCCAAAAAGAGATAAAGAAAACTAATGATTCGAACCAATGTACGTATAAATTTTCTAAAGCCAACAAAGAAAAACCTACTTTGATATTGCGAAAAGAGGCTTCTACCTATGGTGAGATCATAAATTTAACTTTGAAATTTTTTTTTAAACCACTTTCACTTTCTTTTAGGGTATGTAGAACACCTGTACAATAATGTTCTGCAAAGGAGAAAAATTTATACTACATATGAAGAAGCTAGTAAAGCTTTGGGAAATGACATCATACCCCCTCCCCTTTCCTTCTCATACAATCATCCACCTAAAGAAAAGTTAATTACCAAGTTTAGTAGTAAATTTTGTAAGAAAATTTAATTTACAATGACTCACCAATAACATTTAAAAATTTCAATAATTGTAAAACATTTTAAAATGAGATCTGTTTATTAATCTTTTGAGTTAAATGTTTTATACAAAGCCTTGACTGTTTTTTCATAAAATATACCCGTAGAAGAAATGTTAACAATAGGAAGAAAATTTGATTCATATGCATTTCTCACTAATTAGAAATTATTTAAACATGTAAATATCCTTTATAGACATTATCAGGCGAAGGAAATCTCTCATGAATCCGGTTAATAACACACGACGGTATTATCACTCTCACTCTTTCTCCAAGGTTTCGGTAAATCATGCCTACAAATTGCCTTTAAGCTGTATACCTGAACCTCCTATAAATAATTAAAATAGTTGGTTCTAAAAGTCAATTAATTACCAAAAACTCAATACATACGCATTTGGGTCATTGTTAGGCAACCCAAGCCTTCTAATAAAATGTCTAGCGTACAACCGGTAAGCTGTATTCAAAACATGAATATTTAAGCACACAACCCCAAACCCAGGGTATGAAATATCTTCTTGCATTTTGTTTCTAACATCCCTTTGTTCCACACAACATGTACACTCTTCCTCAGTTTCCATAATTGCGCAATTTGTACATCTACACCTAATTTTCAAATATAATATTGTTCAGCTGATGGAACCCTTTAATGACACTTACCAGGCATTTACCTCTCCATTTAAGCGCTCAAAAAGTTCATCTGATGCTTCGGAATCATTCGATTCAAAACTATAATTTTCTTCAGATTCGCCGTATTCGCTGGAACTCGGCCTTTCTGCCTCAAATTGATATGGTTCTACGTGTTGCATTTTGTAAATTAGCAGAAGCCACCCCGAAAATGAAATTTATAATTATGATCTTTAAATTCTAGCGGGGAAAGATTGAGGGAGCCGAGATACATCCACCAAGCGACGTCACCCGCCATAATGGCACGTGACTACTAGTGATCAAGCGTTTTTTAGATTTTCGCGTCGTCTGCTTAAAAGTGCACTTTGTAAAGTAAATAATTAATTATTTACCAGTGTATAATTTTTTTTATTATGTTTTCTCGTTTTATTATTCCTAAAGGTGCCAGGTAAAATAGGTTTTTTATAATTAATTTAAAAAGATTATGGTTATTTTGATATTTTAATAAACAATGTACACATTATTAAAAGCAGCTCAACCAAATGAACCATTAACTTTAATATAAATGTTTAGTGATAATAGTTAGTACTATGTGATAGCTTACATGAAATATGTAAAAACTAATCGATCCAAAATGATTAATGATTATATTAGAGAGTTGTAAAATTTGGCTATTACCGTATACGTACAGGGGTGCAAAGGGTTAAGTTTTTAAATGTTGATTACAATGAATTTAAACAAGACTATGGTTATTTTATTTTTAAATGATTATTTATGCATAATTAAATGCACCACAACCAAAATTATTTACAAACAATACGTTTATTAACACTGCAAAGATTTAAAACTTTTAAGGCGGCACCGACCAAAACTTTAATTTTCAAACTTGGGAACAGGGTTGCTCGTGAACTTCCCAGCCGATAAGTAAAGCCGTCGTGTCAAAAATGTTGCAATGAAGCAAAGCCATTGGTACGCTTTTACCTACTGTCGAGAAAACCACGTAATGTATTGCGATTATTAAGTTTGTGTTTTTTTTATAAGTTGACAGTAATAACAAAGCCGTGTAGCTATCGCTTGCCTCCCTAATACTGAATCGTGGGCATGAAAATCGCTTAAAATTTTAAAAGTGGAAAAAATAGCTTACGTTTTTGATAGCATTAATAGTGCTTTCAAAGTCTATGGAGAAGCATGTTTGGCCCCTTATAAAGATTCCACTATCGTGAAATCTAATGATCAACAGGGATAATCAATAGTATTAAGTAAAATATAGGATAAACAAAAGTAAAAATTGGGTAACACCGAAATAAGATAAAATTAGTTTACTCTCTTGCATGTAACATGCAATATTGTCATTATTTTAGATGTCCGAGCAAATGATAGCTGTGGTAATGCGTGCAACAAGAAAGCAGCAAGGTATTCAAATATTTAAACTTGAATAGCTGCTTGAGATGAGGGAGTAATCGAGCTTTCACACGCAGGTTTGTGTAGGTGGAACATGTCACATGAAAGACGTGAAGCAGAAGTGCGACAGTGCTACAGTTGGGGATGTTTTACTTTCGATAAGCGAGACGGTATGTCACGTTTCTTTTTTCGAGGGACTTGAAAAATTGTTCCCAAGTGGGAAAATTCCAGGTGGCTAAAAGTGTGACAAATAATATTAACCTGGTTAACGTGTTAAACAGTAACTAAGATATATATTTTATTATTTTGTTAAAAAATTTATAAAAAACGTACATAAGAATGTAAATGTAAGATTTCGACTACTACATTTTTAATCAAATGCTTTTTTTAAAACAAGTCATTGTAGAGTATTGTAGTTATAGAGACAACCTATACTCTTCTTAATGGACTTTAACCTAAATTATATATCCCATATAAAATATGTTGTTAAAAATTACTATAATTTAAGTTATCGTCAAATTTACAAACGATCATCTATTTATGTCAAAGGAAGCTAAAATTTAAAATAGACAAATGATAACTTCGTCAGAGAGCCATTGTAGAGTTTTAGACAACGTTTACTCTATTTAGTGGACTTAAACTAAAATAATATATCCTATGTAAAAATATGGTTGATTATTACTGGAATTTATGTTATTGACCAATTTACAAACGACCCAGTCAACGTGAGGGGTACCTATAAATCTTTTTTTCGATAATTCACTGTAGTCCGCCATTTTGTTTTAAACCTGGTAGCCCTGCTAACTTATCAACCATAATGTCTTTCCACGGTAGAATATCCCTTTGTAATTTTCGTCCGTCCATCCGTTACATCGAGGTACATTTGAAATAATTTATGTTGTATGGTTGGTGTCTAAGGCCTGGGGCCGACACCACCTTGTGAATTTTGAAAACAAAAAACCAATATTTTGTATGAGATTCCCAACTAAATCCAAGCTCTCAACATGGATAACTACATAGAAATAAGCAATGAGCTAGAATAAATAGAGATCCAAACAAATCTGGGATTCGCGGGACACGTTTTATTTGAGTAGGAGGATTAGACTTAAGTTTGAACTCTATCGAATCGTGTTGGCGCCATCTGTTTTTAGCCGTAGGAAAGATAACTGTCGTCTGCTTTATTGATCTTGGCGGAAATTTTGAACGCAATTCTTGTTTTGATAGTCCTAAGATATGTACACTTTAAAAATTTGGTAGACCTTAAATATTTTTGGTTTTAAAAGTAAAATAACTTTTGCAATGGGTAGAAAATGTTCTGTCAAAAGTTTTGTAAATACTGGGAGAAATAAAAAAAGTTTCTTGGCATAAGTAAGAAACTGAAAAATTGATAAGATCATAGATGTTTCTGTTATTAAGAATTCTGTTTTGAAGATTTCCTATTAATCGGTCGGATTTGTTAAAAGAATGGCTTGAAGCTATCGGTAATTTTAACTGGACTCCTGATCCAAATGATGTGATTTGTGGTGACCATTTTTTGGAATAGGATTATCGTTAAATTAAGATACAACCGTGGTTCCAACTTTACCAGAGCAATACATAAAAAGAGGAATTGTATTTAACAAATTGACTAAATAAAATTAAAATAAGCTATTTAAATTTTAATTTAACAAATAATTTTAGAAAACCTACAGTCACATTGACTTTAATGAACAATCTACCTCTTTCCTTGGTTGCGAAAAACATAGGCAAACAATTCAGTCTTAAAAAGAAAACCAACAACAGATCGAATTTATGGAAATTAAAACTGATCAAGTACAATACAAAGCTGGTGCATTAGAAGATACAGATATATGTATAGAGCTTGCAAATTATGAAATTGAAAATGTAAGTTATATAATATGAAAAAAAATTAGCATAGTATTAAAATATTTTAAAATTAGGAAAAACAAAATGAGGTGACTGAAGAGACAGAAATTTATGAAGAACAATATGCTAGAAGGCAAATTCCTTTAACCGAAGTAGATCATGTTTTTTTAATGAACAGTCACTTTTTTTAAGAATGCATTTCAATTTAGAATTATTTTCAGAATTACAGTTTGTCCTACGAAAAAGGTGTTAAACTATTTTAAACTTTGGCAATGTCATTTTTTTGGTAAAGAATACAATGCGAAAGGTAGTTTACAAAAGCATTCTTTCTTCAATACATGAATTTCACAGACTAGATTTTTCCAATCTGAAAGTAGCCGATGGCTATTTTTGCAGTCCCTAACAATACAATTTGAACCAGTCATGTACCTTAAAAAAGATACAGCATATATTAAGCCTTGGAAAGATTTAAGTTGAGTTACTTTATATACTTACCAAAACGCTCATTCAGTTGATTATTATTTTTATTTAACTTTACAATTTGTAGTAATAAACGGTAATTTCCTCATTAGAAATTTAAAGATATAAACTAAACAGTTTACTTAACTTGATTATCGTAAAAAAAAACAAGCGTGAACGGTTACTGATTGAAATATTTTCCATTTTTTTGTTTTTGAAGAAAATTAAGATTCACAAGGTGGTGTCGGTCTAGACCTTAGACACCAACGAAATATTTTCCCTAAAATTACCTCGCTCGCGATTTTATCACTTAGTTTTTTCACTTCCAAGGCCAATCACAAAAATATGGACCAAGAAACTTGGCAGTTAAAATCCATAAAAGATGGTAGCTCTCATGAGGTGTAAAAATGGCCGCAGGAAAAAGATTTATAAGTAACGCCTTTTGATTTCGACGCTAGTGACGTCTATTGAAAAACTACTTCACGTCGATTCGCCACTTGCTTTAAATTGGGTCTTTCTATAAAGTAACTTGGCCTACTGGTTTAAATATTTCTTTTACGTCACCGTCTCTTACTTTTACAAGTCTAGGAGCGCGTGATAGATTCACGAGGAATTTCGGATTTACTAGTGCACATGCTACGATTATACTTATAAAGCTCTGTCATGTGACGTATTAGAAACCTTTTATATTCATATTTTTTGTTCAATTAACTTTATAGAAATATCTTTTGTCAGAATTTGTCTAATATAGTTTTAATATAAAAATAAATTAAATGCCAGTATATAAATTTGAGATTACTACTACATTTCTTTTTACGATTATATATGTAACTCATTATGTAACATATAATGACTGATTTCGACTACGCTTTGACCAACTCACGAGGAGACGACCCGAGGTGTTACACACCGATTTTGTTCAAACTCGGGGGATTGGTAGACCTTCATGTAACTATCTATTTTCGTTGTCTATTTCAGGAAAATGAGTGCGTCGTGGAATGCAAAGGGCAGGTCAACACCTGAACTGTCAGGCTCAGTGATAGCCCTCGCGAAATCACAGTTGTAATGAAATCTATAAAAACGTTACTTTTCGAGTAATATTTAGTAAATCCATACTTAATGATTAATTTCAGATGCCCCAGTTTTCCCAAAGTGGAGTTTGCAGATGGGGCTTTTGCGTGCCCAGTATGTAACAAATAATCTACGTAGAAATAGCATAATGTACAAAATAAAACACATTATTGTCTATCATTACATTAGTGTTGTTTATTAGTGTCTTGATTCAAATATGTATCGTAGGCCTCATATTGAGAAGTATATGTTCTAAATCCAGTTAAGCAAGCCGAATTATACCTGTGGAAATCAAACCCACTAAGCCTAGATATTTAGTGCTTTCCGACAATGCTTCCAAAACGAACGATAGAGATTATAGACGGAAATCTAAATTACAGGTGGGATCTGACATGTGAAAATGCTACCAATTCCTAACCTCAATATGAAAACCCCGTCAGGAATTTCGCACTTCACCCGTTAATAAAGCTGCGTTCACACTGTCTTGATTCCAAGAATAACCCCTAGAACGCAACCTACTAAAATCGATACCAATAGATCATTGCAGCTATCAACACTTGTTAAGGAGGAATAAAGTAATTATCTAGGCTAATACCCAAGGCACCACCCTAGGCCCAAGTCATCTAGCGACTTTTAATGCCTTTCATTCAAAAACTACATATATTTAGACCTTCTTAAAAATCCCTTATTTGATAGAGAAAAAGTATTTTAGAAATTTAGAAATCCACTTAATAATCGCAACATCTGGGTGAAAATCAGTTCCAAAATCTTTAAAACAGTTTTAAAAACCAAAAATTAACACGGAAATCGTACTCTGAACTCTCAAAAACAGCTAGTTCCTTATTTCTGAAATTACTTTGAGAGTCAAAATACCGTACGCAAACATTGCCAGTATCTAACCCATCGTTTTGAGAATATTGTTTTAATGACTTTAAAATCACTGGATGACTTAGGCCTAAGGTGGTGCCTTGGGTATTAGCCTAGCTGATTCTAATTATAATTAAATTTTATATCACATTAAATATAAAATATTTAAAGATTAAGCTAACTTGTTGCTATCATTTCTCTCATTAATTTAGATATAAAAAAGAAGAAAATATAAAACACGTTTTGCCTGCCGACTTGCATAGCTATTATAAGGACCAACCGGGAATTATGATAAGACCCTCGGTGAAACAGGATGATTGATATCCCAGGTGTACCGGTGTATAAATTCTGACCCAATATGAGTGCAATAGCATAAGGTCCCCCAAAATCAAAGACTGGAGATATGCATATCGTCACTTATTACCCAAAAATGCAAGCAAAACTGAAGGAATGTCTTGAAATGGGTTACGGCAGTGTAGCAGATAATTCTTCGAATTTCAACAATAACAGAACCAAATTATCATTGTCGCTCCGATTCCAAGAGCTTACTGCGACCCTGTTGGTCTTCGGAAGTCCAACGGTATTCGAGAGGCTCTGGAATTTAAGATGCTGTTTGCAGCTGTCAATTTGTTTTGGAAGCTATGAACGTATGTACATGTAAGCCTGACCCTACTGAACACGTAACCAAAAATCCCTCTCATTATATTGATAATAAAAAAGTCAAAAATTCGGCCGTTGTAAGTCGCTATTTTAAATTAAATAACCACGAGTCTTTAAAAATTCTTAAAACAAAAACTTCAATAAACGGAGATAATGGCACTGGCAGCTAGGAGCAACAAACCCAGCACCCCACACATGGAGAACGCAACCCGTCAAAAGTCGTGCATTTTCTTGCGTACAGTTTTCATTGGTAAGACGCTTTAGCACCTGCTACCGTCAGAAGGGGGAAATTCGGAAATTGTCTCCCTCTCCCCGCCGTAAAACGTCCAGCATAAAGGTTCGTCCAATGAAAGTTGTACACAACACTGCGTTAGCGTGTTTAAAGGCTAGCTGCGTTCTAATTGTGTTTGTTGCTGCTAGCTGGCAGCATATTGGCCTAGCGGTGGTTTGAAAAAGTGTATTCCCCCGCAGTTGGAGAGGGATTTTATATTTAACGAAGGTTAAATTGTTTCTTGTAAATGTAGACTGAATCAAATCTGTCGTTCTGTACTTTTAATTGTTTTTAATTAAAAATCTTTTACCTAACTAAAGTGGTGTTTTATAACTTTTTAACTGTTTTGGGTTATTATTTAATGTAATAGTTAAACGAAAGCCTATCTTGATTACTTAACCTATTTCCCCTAAAAAACGCAAACCTACCTTAAATAACTTAAAATCCCTACCGTTATGGTTTTATACAGGATGTCCACTAAAATGGACCAGGGGCCAAATTCTAGATTTCGATCGAAGTTTTCGAAAATGGATAAAGTCGAATTCTGTAAGATAGATTTCTAAAAATGGGTTTCGATTCGTAATCGAAATCGATGATGGATTCGATATCCATTTCGATAGGGTAGTAGCTGGCGAAATCGTGTTCGATATCCATTTCCTCAAATCACAGAGCGGAATGAGCATGAGCGTATAGCAACTATTAGTCGTCGGAAAAATGGCAGCTATTAATTTGGCTCGCATAGAATTAATGAATCTCGCTTTAGAAATAGACAGGCAGAGAAGAAGGGATTTACGGAGGCAGAGGGTTTTCAGAGACAGATCGAAAGTCTTTGGGCTGTCTGACGTTAATTTTAGGCGTTTATATCGTCTCCAAAAACCAATTGTTTTACAGTTATGTGACGGGCTACGTAGGCCTTTGTCTGGACAGAGATCTACAAATTTGTCAATTGATTGCAAAGTTTGTTTCTTTTCTCTTATCTATTTACAGTTATTCTATATAATATTTGGTTGTAATTATTTACAATTTTCTAGCTTTTAATTGCTCTGCGGTTTTATGCCGTAGGGTCTTATCAAACTTGCGAGGGACAATATTTGTTCTTAGAAGTCAGTCAGGCAACAGTGCGTAGAGTTTTATCTATTGTTACCAAGGCAATTGTTGAGGTTTTTGCTGCCAAAACCATAAAATTTCCTACAACAGAGGTTGAACGAATGGCAATACAAATGAGGTAATTATCTTAATAAATAATATAATCATCTAAGCTGATATCCAAGACACCACAACAGACTGAAGTCAGCTATAGTTGTACGAGTATTCACGCAGTACCACAAGCTGACATTAAATCTGCAGGCTCTTGTTGCTGCAATGCAAAAGCTGTAAGCACTCAGCCACACCACTTTACTATTATCATTACTGCACAGTATCTAATATAAAAGAATAAATTGTAGGTTTATGGAAGAGACCAATTTCCCTGGAGTAATTGGTGCGATAGATTGTACGCACGTGGCCATTGTTCCACCTGTCAAAGTCAATGGGCAAAATAGGGAATACCTTTTTGTTAACCGTAAAGGTTACCATTCTATTAATGTGCAACTGGTTTGTAATTAGTAAAGGAGGTGAATATCTGAACCATCATTATAATTTTTATTTAAAATAGATTTGTGACTATGATCTAGTCATTTTGCAAGCCAACGCAAAATTTCCCGGCTCAGCTCATGATACGTACATTAAAAAACATCAATAACATCGTCTTACTTAGAGGAGAAATACGTTGATGGATCTCTAAAAGGGTCTTGGATATTAGGTAAATATTAAATATTTTATGCATTATGTGGAAGTAATTTTCTTTTCTGCGTTGTTATTAGGAGACAGTGGCTACCCGTTACCGCCATGGCTCATTACGCCAATTACTAAGCCTGCTAGATATTAACCTCGAGAAAGGTTTTCGAGGTGTCAACAATCTGCTCGAAGCGTAATTGAACGTTGCAATGGCGTTCTGAAACAAAGATTCAGATGCTTATTAAAAGATCGAGTGCTCCATTATTCCCCAGAAAAAGCAACAACAATTATAACAGCCTGCGTTGTGTTGCACAACATTTGTGTACTTAAAGGCGTGCCTGAAGATTTAAATGAATTGGAACCGCTTGAAGCTGGAGAATACGGGGAGGACGACCGAATCTGGGTAGATGATAAACCATGGGAAAATGTGGCGGACCCTACAGCGAATCATGGTGACAAATGGAGATTAGCAGGACAACAAACACGGGACCAAATTATCCGTCGACGTTTTACAAATAAAGTCTTTTAGAATTTAAAAAGGATGTTTTCATTAAAACTGGCTTAATTATAGAACTATACATTTTTATTAAACTACCCTTAACCAATATTACAATGATCGTTCTATGAAAATTACCCAGGCCATGACCCAATGTTTTTCAAACTATCGGAGCTAATATTGCAATTTATATTTTCTTATTAATAATTACATCAATTAATGATTGCATAATAGTGTTATTTGACCTTTGCGCAACAAGCTGCAGCATTTTCTATTTGTTTATTTCGATAATTTCTTTGAGATCATTTGTTATATGCTATTTTCATCATGGTTTTCCGTTTCTCTAAGCTTTCTGAAATTTGAAAATTCACTGTTAAAAATAATGTTGACAATGACTTAGATGGCATGCTTTAAATGGGCAGAATTGAATAATTTCCTACTTTTGGAATCATTCTCTAATTTTCTTTTCCTTTCGGCTTTGGAATTATGATTAATTTCCGAAATACATCCTACCACCGGTTCTTCTATCGTAAAATCCTCTAGACCCATGAAAATATCACTTGCACAAGTAGAAGGATTTGATTTTTGACTAGAACTACTACTACTACTAATAGTCGCGGATGCTACTTCGTTCATTGCATTGAAGGGGCTTGGTGTAGGCTAATATACAAGGTAAATCTTGGGTTGATGATGTTGGTCTATGCGTAGAGCCCCTTTTCCCGTAAATAAAAAATAATAAGCTAGGCTAATATCCAAGGTAAAACTTGGGTTGATGATGTTGGTCTATACGTAGAACCCCTTTTCCCGTAAATAAACAAATAAAAAAGAATAAGCTAGGCTAATATCCAAGGTAAATCTTGGGCTGATGATGCTGGTCTATGCGTAGAACCCCTTTCCCCGTAAATAAAAAATAATAAGCTAGGCTAATATCCAAGGTAAAACTTGGGTTGATGATGTTGGTCTATGCGTAGAACCCCTTTTCCCGTAAATAAACAAATAAAAAATAATAAGCTAGGCTAATATCCAAGGTAAAACTTGGGCTGATGATGCTGGTCTATGCGTAGAACCCCTTTTCCCGTAAATATACAAATAAAATATAATAAGCTAGACTAATATTCAAGGTTAATCTTGGGTTGATGATGTTGGTCTATGCGTAGAACCCATTTTCCCGTAAATAAACAAATAAAAAATTATAAGCTAGGCTAATATCCAAGGTAAAACTTGGGCTGATGATGCTGGTCTATGCGTAGAACCCCTTTCCCCGTAAATAAAAAATAATAAGCTAGGCTAATATCCAAGGTAAAACTTGGGTTGATGATGTTGGTCTATGTGAAGAACCCCTTTTCCCGTAAATAAACAAATAAAAAATAATAAGCTAGGCTAATATCCAAGGTAAAACTTGGGCTGATGATGCTGGTCTATGCGTAGAACCCCTTTTCCCGTAAATAAACAAATAAAAAATAATAAGCTAGGCTAATATCCAAGGTAACACTTGGGCTGATGATGTTGGTCTATGCGTAGAACCCCTTTTCCCGTAAATAAACAAATAAAAAATAATAAGCTAGGCTAATATCCAAGGTAACACTTGGGCTGATGATGTTGGTCTATGCGTAGAACCCCTTTTCCCGTAAATAAACAAATAAAAAATAATAAGCTAGGCTGATGATGTTGGTCTATGCGTAGAACCCCTTTTCCCGTAAATATACAAATAAAATATAATAAGCTAGACTAATATCCAAGGTTAATCTTGGGTTGATGATGTTGGTCTATGCGTAGAACCCCTTTTCCCGTAAATAAACAAATAAAAAATAATAAGCTAGGCTAATATCCAAGGTTAATCTTGGGCTGATGATGCTGGTCTATGCGTAAAACCCCTTTCCCCGTAAATAAACAATAATAAGCTAGGCTAATATCCAAGGTAAAACTTGGGCTGATGATGCTGGTCTATGCGTAGAATCCTTTTCCCCGTAAATAAACAATAATAAGCTAGGCTAATATCCAAGGTAAAACTTGGGCTGATGATGCTGGTCTATGCGTAGAACCCCTTTTACCGTAAATAAACAAATAAAAAATAATAAGCTAGGCTAATATCCAAGGTAAAACTTGGGCTGATGATGTTGGTCTATGCGTAGAACCCTTTTTCCCGTAAATAAACAAATAAAAAATTATAAGCTAGGCTAATATCCAAGGTAAAACTTGGGCTGATGATGTTGGTCTATGCGTAGAACCCCTTTTACCGTAAATAAACAAATAAAAAATAATAAGCTAGGCTAATATCCAAGGTAAAACTTGGGCTAATGATGCTGGTCTATGCGTAGATCCCCTTTTACCGTAAATAAACAATAATAAGCTAGGCTAATATCCAAGGTAACACTTGGGCTGATGATGTTGGTCTATGCGTAGAACCCCTTTTCCCGTAAATAAACAAATAAAAAATAATAAGCTAGGCTGATGATGTTGGTCTATGCGTAGAACCCCTTTTCCCGTAAATATACAAATAAAATATAATAAGCTAGACTAATATCCAAGGTTAATCTTGGGTTGATGATGTTGGTCTATGCGTAGAACCCCTTTTCCCGTAAATAAACAAATAAAAAATAATAAGCTAGGCTAATATCCAAGGTTAATCTTGGGCTGATGATGCTGGTCTATGCGTAAAACCCCTTTCCCCGTAAATAAACAATAATAAGCTAGGCTAATATCCAAGGTAAAACTTGGGCTGATGATGCTGGTCTATGCGTAGAATCCTTTTCCCCGTAAATAAACAATAATAAGCTAGGCTAATATCGCTGGTCTATGCGTAGAACCCCTTTTACCGTAAATAAACAAATAAAAAATAATAAGCTAGGCTAATATCCAAGGTAAAACTTGGGCTGATGATGTTGGTCTATGCGTAGAACCCTTTTTCCCGTAAATAAACAAATAAAAAATTATAAGCTAGGCTAATATCCAAGGTAAAACTTGGGCTGATGATGTTGGTCTATGCGTAGAACCCCTTTTACCGTAAATAAACAAATAAAAAATAATAAGCTAGGCTAATATCCAAGGTAAAACTTGGGCTAATGATGCTGGTCTATGCGTAGATCCCCTTTTACCGTAAATAAACAATAATAAGCTAGGCTAATATCCAAGGTAACACTTGGGCTGATGATGTTGGTCTATGCGTAGAACCCCTTTTCCCGTAAATAAACAAATAAAAAATAATAAGCTAGGCTGATGATGTTGGTCTATGCGTAGAACCCCTTTTCCCGTAAATATACAAATAAAATATAATAAGCTAGACTAATATCCAAGGTTAATCTTGGGTTGATGATGTTGGTCTATGCGTAGAACCCCTTTTCCCGTAAATAAACAAATAAAAAATAATAAGCTAGGCTAATATCCAAGGTTAATCTTGGGCTGATGATGCTGGTCTATGCGTAAAACCCCTTTCCCCGTAAATAAACAATAATAAGCTAGGCTAATATCCAAGGTAAAACTTGGGCTGATGATGCTGGTCTATGCGTAGAATCCTTTTCCCCGTAAATAAACAATAATAAGCTAGGCTAATATCCAAGGTAAAACTTGGGCTGATGATGCTGGTCTATGCGTAGAACCCCTTTTACCGTAAATAAACAAATAAAAAATAATAAGCTAGGCTAATATCCAAGGTAAATCTTGGGTTGATGATGCTGGTCTATGCGTAGAACCCCTTTTCCCGTAAATAAACAAATAAAAAATTATAAGCTAGGCTAATATCCAAGGTAAAACTTGGGCTGATGATGTTGGTCTATGCGTAGAACCCCTTTTCCCCTAAATATACAAATAAAATATAATAAGCTAGACTAATATCCAAGGTTAATCTTGGGCTGATGATGCTGGTCTATGCGTAGAACCCCTTTTCCCGTAAATAAGCTAGGCTAATATCCAAGGTAAATCTTGGGCTGATGATGCTGGTCTATGCGTAGAACCCAATTGCTCGCAAATTTCATTGTATTTCAAATAATAGTTCCTCAACTATATTGGTTGGCCACTATCTTTATCGCACATTCGGGTGGGTATCATCGCGAACACTGGCTCCTCTTTTTAAGGTTCCTATAAAAAGCCTTATTACATTAATGAAGCAAAAATGCCTTCAAAAGGACAATATTGAAATATTTTTAAATAATGGCAACCTTTATTCCAATTTTGTTTAAATAATTCTTTCTTCACATTATTAATTAAATATCATTTGTTTATTTTTACACCAAGCTGTGAAACTCCGTAATATATTGCTTTATTTTGATTAAATGTGTACTTATTTCTACAGAGTTATATTAACTAATTGCGTGGCACTTTAATTTATTATCTAGAAAAAACAGTTAGTGAAATAAATATATCTGTTACTTTATAACTTAATCGATTGTATGTTGTTGTGTCACGAACGGGCTTACTGAACAAAGCGTTTCGCGCACGTAGGTTTTACTATGATGCCTGAAATATCTCAACAGACGAATCAATATTTGAATAGGGCTAATTGCGTACTCGGATAAGATATTTATCTAGGTCATTCTACTATGTAGCCAATTTAAGGTGATAAGCAATTTGCACGGAAATTTATCAGGCCTTTTGCCTCCCAATACGGACCTTGTAACGTGGAATTCTAATGTTTTCAAAATTTGATTGACTATTTTAATTTTATTATTAATTCTACGATCCAGAATTCCACGGTCGTTTAAAACCTATATTTCTTGGCGCTGGTCGCTCAGAGATTGTATTTAGGGTATTCGAGACTTGTCTGGCCATGGAGTTCCGACTAGAGATATGAATCGGTAATTTACCCTGGTAATTTACGCGGTAAATTACCCTGGTAACAGTAATTTACAATTTTATCAGGTAAATTACGAAAATGGTAATTACCCTAGTAATTACCATCGTATTCATGTTTCACTGTTTCTCAATTTTCTTTGATCTTTCGGGCTAATATGTACCTAAAATACGTCGCACAAGATTACAAAACTCAAAACCTAACGTTATTCGCGTTTTAATGTATTTTTGCATCGTTTAATTATGTAATTTCACTCCAGCAAACACTAGATCATAGGCGTAATCCACTTATGGCGTAACGCACTAACTCGAAGAGCTAGGCACCGCTGCGCCATTTAGATTCGTTTTGGTTGCGAATTTCCCAGGAGTCGAAGGCCGTGTTAGAATAGTTTGATACGATTAATAGGAATAATACTTATGTCTAGCCCTGTTTAAGAAAAATCACATTCATCTGTCGTCTGCTAAAATGTTAGATTTATTTTCACTTGGTTATTCCGAGCATCTGCGTTAGTTCAGCGTTACTTCGATGTAATCTAGCGAAAGAATATACTTTTCTTTCTATAATTTCATATCATTTAAATAATTAAATTGAAAATTCTTGGGCATTTATAACCTATTGTGGTAATTTATAAAATGTATAATACCCAATAAAAGCGTTTCTTATTTGTATTCCTTGTTTTAATCGTAGAAAAACTTAAAAAAAAGGAAAATTACGGTAATTTACCGCAACACGGTAAATTACCACGTAATTTAAGAACTCTAGTTCCGACCCACGCGCTCGACCGTAGAATATTTCCATGCATTTCTGGCGTTCACGTTTCACGTGACTACTATTTTTTTTTAGCTCCCATTAATTTTCAATTATTCTAAATAAAAGGTTGCCAACATTATAAAAGTTTGAAATAATTTCTATACGGCACGTTCCAACAAAATTCGTTAGTTTAATATGGATACAGGGGTAAAACCGAGAAAGCTATTTTACGAGCAATTTGTGACTACATTTTCATAAGATCCCGTTATAACATTTTAATTATGCCTTAGAAATTGGTTAATTTTCAGTTATTGAAAAATACGGCTCTCTCACATTAGGCCAGCGGTGCGAACAAAAGTCAGTGGACCTCGATCGTACATTTACCTCGATCATACCTTGTCTTTGGCTGGTGCCTGAATTATCACACTTAGTCTTTTATTGATTGCGGGTAAATATTTTGTGACTTAAGCGTATGAGATTGAGGCTAGCGAGAAATGTGTATGATATAAGGCATGTTCCAGAAAAAGAATTTGGGAAAGTAGACGTATAAGCCGTGTTCACAGAACTAGACACTTTGGAACCGTTTTTAAACGGTTTCGAAAGATGAAATTGAACATTTTCGGTGTCAACTGTATTAATAGCCATACGATAAATACATTCGATAGCAAAATTTTACAATTCGATCTTTCGAAACCGTTTTAAAACGGTTCCAAAGTGTCTAGTGTGAACGCGGCATATTATCTCATAGACCACTGAAAAAAAGTCGATGCTGACCTAGAAGATAACATTATTGCGTACGTTCATACGGTCACCGAATGTTATTCCAAAAAGATGCGGTTGGTTCGCGTGGTATGAAGGGCTGGCTAACACCCTCCTATACGCATTGCAACCCGGCCAACTGAATTAATGGCTTTAAAAGTCGCATGATGACTTAGGCCTAAGGTGGTGTCCTGGGTATTAGTGTAGTTGATGATTGATTGATTGATTTGATCATTAACTCTACGCTAACTAAAGCTACTTAAGTGGTCACCATCAGTCATTAATCAACAACTATTAATCAATTTCTGGCTATATTATCCATTAGTTTCACTAAATAAGAACTGCTAAGGCAAACTTATTCGCATAGAGAACATGGGCCTCGATTTCTTCGAAACTTAGCAAGCAGGCCCGGGTAATCATGATTATACTATTCTATAAAGGGTAGGTTATCTTAGTGTTGTTGCTATGCTTATTTCGTTCCATTTAAAATTCAATAATAAATTAATCTTTACAAAGATAATTATTAGTAGGGTGATTTTTTACCTGAAGTCCTGGTAGCTTTGTAATTTGATTTCACGGCACTATTTTAGATTTACTAAAAGTGACATGAATTTAAAGACAGAAAAGCTAATTGAGAAACTACATCGAATTGTTTCGATTATTTCAGAGTATAAAAGAACGTATTTAGTTACTTACGAGATTAAACCCCTTCCGTAATGAAACATCGAACACCAGGCCACCGACCACGCTACGCAGATCTTCATTAGAGTGGTAGTGCAATCGATATGTGCTGCATTACTAAAAGTATAAGAACATCAACCCCCCCCCCTCCCCGCCGCTTAATGTATAGATTTTTTTTCACAAGCTTCGTAGTGCAGGCTAAGCATTTCAAAATTTCCGTTTCAGCGTTATAACGGGTAGGTAGCACGATTAAGCGAAACTAAATTTATGAGACAGAGCAATAGCTCATAGCAAATAGACGAATCGATCTTTCGATAGAGCGGAGACAGAAGGTTATTTTAATACTTCGAAGTGGAGTGGATGGAAGACAGACGGTTCAAATTTGAACACGTGGAGTTGCAAGTAAGATTTAAAAGCAAAATGCAATGATACATTTCATGATTTTAGGTTCTTTCAAATGTTTTGACCTCCGCTATCAATGGTAATTTGCCCGGTAAATTGAATAGTTGAGCGAGCGCACCTAGAATTTGAACCTTAAGAGCGATTTATAGTAAATGTGGATCTCGACCATCAAAATGTGTATTTGGAAAATATGCTAAATTAATATTTAAAAAAATTATTTTAAACATAGTGGACTCGACCTTAGAAAAACTATACTTTTCAATTAAAAATAGAGTTCTGAAATTTCCGGAATTTTTTCCGCAAATATGAAAAAAAAATTAAACATTACTTTTGAAGGGTTTTTATTCTAGACGTAAGTAAAAATAAAATTGAATCCTGTCGCACCTTACTTGGAAAAAAAATTAGAAGTTAAACTTTCAATGAGATTTTCAAGTCAATTAATTAATGTACACTTGGGAAAAACACCATCTTTTCCAGCGAAACATTCGATTTTATTCCAAGACCAAATGAAATGTAGTGTCGATTTTTTTTTAAATAAGCATTTCTGAATTCGAAACATGAAAGGGTTTACCTATAATCGAAGGTGGAAAAAGAGCGTGCTTTAAGATTCCAATATCTATTATAATTTGAAACAAAATGTAATTTTTTAAGCCTTAAGAAATAGTCCTACTTACGCCACTGAGGTGTACCTCAATAAAAGATAATTTGATATTTATAGAAAAGAATTAAAGAAGCTTCACCACTTAATTGGTTTGAGTTTGCGGGTCAAAGTCAGTAAAATGGCAAAACGTTTTATTTACAGAAATCTTTTGTAACGTACTGCACTTTGAACTTGCGAAATGCGTTCACTGGAGAATTTAACTTTGACAGTTGCAGTTTTGAACGTAAGTTTGGTCTTTATGAATCGCTAAACAATTGTGTGATTTCACTTAAATCTCATTAAACGTCCTTGTAATTATCAATTGCTAGATACACGAGTATGGGTTCACTATAATGATTATTCAGATAATTACCATTAAATTTTGATTAACCAAAATTGGTTTTTATCTTACAAAGTTGGATTTCAAAAACTGCAAAATTACATGATGAAGTTTGGTTTAGTACCCGCCTAAGACGAGGCATATTAATCTACTTTTAGTTAAATGAAGTTCATTTTAATCTGAGGCAACCGTTAAACGTCTTCGTTTTACATAATCTCAAATCGACTCAACTTATATTCTCTGAAAAGAGTAATAACACTTTTTAAAATAATTATAAAACTATAAAGGTAGGGTTGTTAAATTACTCTAAATCTAAATGCTTGCGTTGTCTAGGTGAAATAGGTTAAGTAATCAAGATAGGCCTACGTTCAAGTATTATCTTAAATAATACACAAAATCAGTTAATGATATACGAACTCTTTTAGGGCCAATTATGTATAGAGTCAATATAAACCAATAAATACGCTGATTAATTTATTCCCGGTCAGGCGTAAAAGATATAAAACCCAACTTTAGTTGTGTAAATTTTTTTAACTAAAAACAATTAAAAGTACAGAACGACTGGTTTCGTCCTCCATACTGAGGCATCATCAGATTTGATTCGGACACAAAAAACTATTTCACCTTCGTTAAATATAAAATAACTTATCAAGTGCGGGGAATACACTTTTTCAAACCACAGCTCGGCCAATATGCTGCCAGCTAGGAGCAGCAAACACAAAGAGAACGCAGCTAGCCTTTGGACCAACCGATACGCTGAACGTTTTACGGGCTGGGGGGTAGACAAATTCCGTATTTTCCCCTTCCGACGGCAGCAGGCCCTAAAGCGTTTAGACAATGAAAACTGTACGCAAGAAAATGCACGACTTTTGACGGGTTGCGTTCTCCATGTGTGGGGTGCTGGGTTTGTTGCTCCTAGCTGCGAGTGCCATTATCTCCGTTTATTGAAGTTTTTGTTTGAAAAGACTCGTGGTTATATTTAATTTAAGATAGCGACTTACAATTGCCGAATTTTTAACTTCTTTACTATCAACATAATGAGAGAGATTATTGGTGACGTGTTCAGTAGGGTCCGTTTTACATGTACATTAGATTATATATATATTCATAGCTTTTGAAAAAAAAATTGCAAATTCAAACGGCATCTTAAATTCAAGTGCCACTCGTATACCGTTGAACTTCCGTCGCGCACATACTGGCCGATGTTTACAAGCTGGAAGAACTTGAGGGTCGCAGATTGCTCTCTTAAGTGGACCGACAATTACACTTTTTGAAACATGTTGACGATAGTAACGAGGCACTCAATTATCTTCAATTTCGCGGGATTGTCTAATTTGCTGAATTTCTCGACGTCTGGACCGCTGAATTTTGAAGGAATCCTCCTACATAGAAGCTACTATTTTATAAACCGTCTGGACAAAATTGACTAATTTGCTGAAGTGCTGAATTTCTGAACTAGAAAATTTTACTTTATTTTCGAATCGATTCTTGTCCAGAAATAGAGGACTTCAGCAAATTAGTCAATTTTGTCCAGACGGTTTCAAACTTAAAGAATCTATTTAATTTATACTAAGTATCTTATCTTATGTGAAGCCTTTATTTTCCGTGGCTTTTTTACCTAGTAAACATGGGGCTTTATTTTCCGTGGCTTTTTTACCTATTAAACATGTGGCTTTATGTTCCGTGGATTTTTTACCTATTAAACATGTGGCTTTATTTTCCGTGGCTTTTTTACATAGTAAACATGTGGCTTTATTTTCCGTGGCTTTTTTTACATAGTAAACAAGTGGCTTTATTTTCCGTGGCTTTTTTTACATAGTAAACATGTGGCTTTATTTTCCGTGGCTTTTTTTACATAGTAAACATGTGGCTTTATTTTCCGTGGCTTTTTTTACATAGTAAACACGTGGCTTTATGTTCCGTGGATTTTTTACCTATTAAACATGTGGCTTTATTTTCCGTGGCTTATTTACATAGTAAACATGTGGCTTTATTTTCCGTGGCTTTTTTTACATAGTAAACACGTGGCTTTATGTTCCGTGGCTTTTTTACCTAGTAAACACGTGGCTTTATGTTCCGTGGCTTTTTTACCTATTAAACATGTGGCTTTATGTTCCGTGGCTTTTTTACCTATTAAACATGTGGCTTTATATTCCGTGGCTTTTTTTACATAGTAAACATGTGGCTTTATTTTCCGTGGCTTTTTTTACATAGTAAACATGTAGCTTTATTTTCCGTGGCTTTTTTTCCTAGTCAACATGTGGCTTTATTTTCTGTGGCTTTTTTTGCATAGTAAACATGTGGCTTTATGTTCCGTGGCTTTTTTACATAGTAAACATGTGGCTTTATTTTCCGTGGCTTTTTTTACATAGTAAACATGTGGCTTTATTTTCCGTGGCTTTTTTTACATAGTAAACATGTGGCTTTATTTTCCGTGGCTTTTTTTCCTAGTCAACATGTGGCTTTATTTTCTGTGGCTTTTTTTACATAGTAAACATGTGGCTTTATTTTCCGTGGCTTTTTTACATAGTAAACATGTGGCTTTATTTTCCGTGGCTTTTTTACATAGTAAACATGTGGCTTTATGTTCCGTGGCTTTTTTTCCTAGTCAACATGTGGCTTTATTTTCTGTGGCTTTTTTACATAGTAAACATGTGGCTTTATTTTCCGTGGCTTTTTTTTCCTAGTCAACATGTGGCTTTATTTTCTGTGGCTTTTTTACATAGTAAACATGTGGCTTTATTTTCCGTGGCTTTTTTTTCCTAGTCAACATGTGGCTTTATTTTCTGTGGCTTTTTTTACATAGTAAACATGTGGCTTTATGTTCCGTGGCTTTTTTACCTATTAAACATGTGGCTTTATTTTCCGTGGCTTTTTTTACATAGTAAACATGTGGCTTTATTTTCCGTGGCTTTTTTTCCTAGTCAACATGTGGCTTTATTTTCTGTGGCTTTTTTTACATAGTAAACATGTGGCTTTATTTTCCGTGGCTTTTTTTCCTAGTCAACATGTGGCTTTATTTTCTGTGGCTTTTTTTACATAGTAAACATGTGGCTTTATTTTCCGTGGCTTTTTTTCCTAGTCAACATGTGGCTTTATTTTCTGTGGCTTTTTTTCCTAGTAAACATGTGGCTTTATTTTCCGTGGCTTTTTTTTCCTAGTCAACATGTGGCTTTATTTTCTGTGGCTTTTTTTACATAGTAAACATGTGGCTTTATGTTCCGTGGCTTTTTTACCTATTAAACATGTGGCTTTATTTTCCGTGGCTTTTTTTACATAGTAAACATGTGGCTTTATTTTCCGTGGCTTTTTTTCCTAGTCAACATGTGGCTTTATTTTCTGTGGCTTTTTTTACATAGTAAACATGTGGCTTTATTTTCCGTGGCTTTTTTTCCTAGTCAACATGTGGCTTTATTTTCTGTGGCTTTTTTTACATAGTAAACATGTGGCTTTATTTTCCGTGGCTTTTTTTCCTAGTCAACATGTGGCTTTATTTTCTGTGGCTTTTTTTACATAGTAAACATGTGGCTTTATGTTCCGTGGCTTTTTTACATTGTAAACATGTGGCTTTATTTTCCGTGGCTTTTTTTACCTAGTAAACATGTGGCTTTATGTTCCGTGGCTTTTTTACATAGTAAACATGTGGCTTTATTTTCCGTGGCTTTTTTTCCTAGTCAACATGTGGCTTTATTTTCTGTGGCTTTATGTTCCGTGCCTTTTTTTCCTAGTCAACATGTGGCTTTATTTTCTGTGGCTTTTTTTACATAGTAAACATGTGGCTTTATGTTCCGTGGCTTTTTTACCTATTAAACATGTGGCTTTATTTTCCGTGGCTTTTTTACATAGTAAACATGTGGCTTTATTTTCCGTGGCTTTTTTACATAGTAAACATGTGGCTTTATGTTCCGTGGCTTTTTTACATAGTAAACATGTGGCTTTATTTTCCGTGGCTTTTTTACATAGTAAACATGTGGCTTTATGTTCCGTGGCTTTTTTTCCTAGTCAACATGTGGCTTTATTTTCCGTGGCTTTTTTACATAGTAAACATGTGGCTTTATTTTCCGTGGCTTTTTTACATAGTAAACATGTGGCTTTATTTTCCGTGGCTTTTTTACATAGTAAACATGTGGCTTTATGTTCCGTGGCTTTTTTTCCTAGTCAACATGTGGCTTTATTTTCTGTGGCTTTTTTACATAGTAAACATGTGGCTTTATTTTCCGTGGCTTTTTTTTCCTAGTCAACATGTGGCTTTATTTTCTGTGGCTTTTTTTACATAGTAAACATGTGGCTTTATGTTCCGTGGCTTTTTTACCTATTAAACATGTGGCTTTATTTTCCGTGGCTTTTTTTACATAGTAAACATGTGGCTTTATGTTCCGTGGCTTTTTTACCTATTAAACATGTGGCTTTATTTTCCGTGGCTTTTTTTACATAGTAAACATGTGGCTTTATTTTCCGTGGCTTTTTTTCCTAGTCAACATGTGGCTTTATTTTCTGTGGCTTTTTTTACATAGTAAACATGTGGCTTTATTTTCCGTGGCTTTTTTTCCTAGTCAACATGTGGCTTTATTTTCTGTGGCTTTTTTTACATAGTAAACATGTGGCTTTATTTTCCGTGGCTTTTTTTCCTAGTCAACATGTGGCTTTATTTTCTGTGGCTTTTTTTACATAGTAAACATGTGGCTTTATGTTCCGTGGCTTTTTTACATTGTAAACATGTGGCTTTATTTTCCGTGGCTTTTTTTACATAGTAAACATGTGGCTTTATGTTCCGTGGCTTTTTTACATAGTAAACATGTGGCTTTATTTTCCGTGGCTTTTTTTCCTAGTCAACATGTGGCTTTATTTTCTGTGGCTTTATGTTCCGTGCCTTTTTTTCCTAGTCAACATGTGGCTTTATTTTCTGTGGCTTTTTTTACATAGTAAACATGTGGCTTTATGTTCCGTGGCTTTTTTACCTATTAAACATGTGGCTTTATTTTCCGTGGCTTTTTTACATAGTAAACATGTGGCTTTATTTTCCGTGGCTTTTTTACATAGTAAACATGTGGCTTTATGTTCCGTGGCTTTTTTACATAGTAAACATGTGGCTTTATTTTCCGTGGCTTTTTTACATAGTAAACATGTGGCTTTATGTTCCGTGGCTTTTTTTCCTAGTCAACATGTGGCTTTATTTTCCGTGGCTTTTTTACATAGTAAACATGTGGCTTTATTTTCCGTGGCTTTTTTACATAGTCAACATGTGGCTTTATTTTCCGTGGCTTTTTTACATAGTAAACATGTGGCTTTATTTTCCGTGGCTTTTTTTCCTAGTCAACATGTGGCTTTATTTTCTGTGGCTTTTTTTACATAGTAAACATGTGGCTTTATTTTCCGTGGCTTTTTTTCCTAGTCAACATGTGGCTTTATTTTCTGTGGCTTTTTTTACATAGTAAACATGTGGCTTTATGTTCCGTGGCTTTTTTACATTGTAAACATGTGGCTTTATTTTCCGTGGCTTTTTTTACATAGTAAACATGTGGCTTTATGTTCCGTGGCTTTTTTACATAGTAAACATGTGGCTTTATTTTCCGTGGCTTTTTTTCCTAGTCAACATGTGGCTTTATTTTCTGTGGCTTTATGTTCCGTGCCTTTTTTTCCTAGTCAACATGTGGCTTTATTTTCTGTGGCTTTTTTTACATAGTAAACATGTGGCTTTATGTTCCGTGGCTTTTTTACCTATTAAACATGTGGCTTTATGTTCCGTGGCTTTTTTACATAGTAAACATGTGGCTTTATTTTCCGTGGCTTTTTTTACATAGTAAACATGTGGCTTTATGTTCCGTGGCTTTTTTACCTATTAAACATGTGGCTTTATTTTCCGTGGCTTTTTTTACATAGTAAACATGTGGCTTTATTTTCCGTGGCTTTTTTTGCATAGTAAACATGTGGCTTTATTTTCCGTGGCTTTTTTCCTAGTCAACATGTGGCTTTATTTTCTGTGGCTTTTTTACATAGTAAACATTTGGCTTTATGTTCCGTGGCTTTTTTACATAGTAAACATGTGGCTTTATTTTCCGTGGCTTTTTTTACATAGTAAACATGTGGCTTTATTTTCCGTGGCTTTTTTTCCTAGTCAACATGTGGCTTTATTTTCTGTGGCTTTTTTTACATAGTAAACATGTGGCTTTATGTTCCGTGGCTTTTTTTCCTAGTCAACATGTGGCTTTATTTTCTGTGGCTTTTTTACATAGTAAACATGTGGCTTTATTTTCTGTGGCTTTTTTTACATAGTAAACATGTGGCTTTATGTTCCGTGGCTTTTTTACCTATTAAACATGTGGCTTTATTTTCCGTGGCTTTTTTTACATAGTAAACATGTGGCTTTATTTTCCGTGGCTTTTTTTCCTAGTCAACATGTGGCTTTATTTTCTGTGGCTTTTTTTACATAGTAAACATGTGGCTTTATTTTCCGTGGCTTTTTTTCCTAGTCAAAATGTGGCTTTATTTTCTGTGGCTTTTTTTACATAGTAAACATGTGGCTTTATGTTCCGTGGCTTTTTTACATAGTAAACATGTGGCTTTATTTTCCGTGGCTTTTTTTACATAGTAAACATGTGGCTTTATGTTCCGTGGCTTTTTTACATAGTAAACATGTGGCTTTATTTTCCGTGGCTTTTTTTCCTAGTCAACATGTGGCTTTATTTTCTGTGGCTTTATGTTCCGTGCCTTTTTTTCCTAGTCAACATGTGGCTTTATTTTCTGTGGCTTTTTTTACATAGTAAACATGTGGCTTTATGTTCCGTGGCTTTTTTACCTATTAAACATGTGGCTTTATTTTCCGTGGCTTTTTTACATAGTAAACATGTGGCTTTATTTTCCGTGGCTTTTTTTACATAGTAAACATGTGGCTTTATGTTCCGTGGCTTTTTTACATAGTAAACATGTGGCTTTATTTTCCGTGGCTTTTTTTACATAGTAAACATGTGGCTTTATGTTCCGTGGCTTTTTTACCTATTAAACATGTGGCTTTATTTTCCGTGGCTTTTTTTACATAGTAAACATGTGGCTTTATGTTCCGTGGCTTTTTTACCTAGTAAACACGTGGCTTTATGTTCCGTGGCTTTTTTACCTATTAAACATGTGGCTCTATTTTCCGTGGCTTTTTTTACATAGTAAACATGTGGCTTTATTTTCCGTGGCTTTTTTTACATAGTAAACATGTGACTTTATTTTCCGTGGCTTTTTTTCCTAGTCAACATGTGGCTTTATTTTCTGTGGCTTTTTTTACATAGTAAACATGTGGCTTTATGTTCCGTGGCTTTTTTACATAGTAAACATGTGGCTTTATTTTCCGTGGCTTTTTTTCCTAGTCAACATGTGGCTTTATTTTCTGTGGCTTTTTTTCCTAGTCAACATGTGGCTTTATTTTCTGTGGCTTTTTTTACATAGTAAACATGTGGCTTTATTTTCCGTGGCTTTTTTTACATAGTAAACATGTGGCTTTTTTTTCCGTGGCTTTTTTTCCTAGTCAACATGTGGCTTTTTTTACATAGTAAACATGTGGCTTTATTTTCCGTGGCTTTTTTTACATAGTAAACATGTGGCTTTATGTTCCGTGGCTTTTTTACCTATTAAACATGTGGCTTTATTTTCCGTGGCTTTTTTTACATAGTAAACATGTGGCTTTATTTTCCGTGGCTTTTTTTCCTAGTCAACATGTGGCTTTATTTTCTGTGGCTTTTTTTCCTAGTCAACATGTGGCTTTATTTTCTGTGGCTTTTTTTACATAGTAAACATGTGGCTTTATTTTCCGTGGCTTTTTTTACATAGTAAACATGTGGCTTTTTTTTCCGTGGCTTTTTTTCCTAGTCAACATGTGGCTTTATTTTCTGTGGCTTTTTTTACATAGTAAACATGTGGCTTTATTTTCCGTGGCTTTTTTTCCTAGTCAACATGTGGCTTTATTTTCTGTGGCTTTTTTTACATAGTAAACATGTGGCTTTATGTTCCGTGGCTTTTTTACCTATTAAACATGTGGCTTTATTTTCCGTAGCTTTTTTTACATAGTAAACATGGGGCTTTATTTCCCGTGGCTTTTTTTCCTAGTCAACATGTGGCTTTATTTTCTGTGGCTTTTTTTACATAGTAAACATGTGGCTTTATGTTCCGTGGCTTTTTTACCTAGTAAACACGTGGCTTTATGTTCCGTGGCTTTTTTACCTATTAAACATGTGGCTTTATTTTCCGTGGCTTTTTTTACATAGTAAACATGTGGCTTTATTTTCCGTGGCTTTTTTTACATAGTAAACATGTGGCTTTATTTTCCGTGGCTTTTTTTCCTAGTCAACATGTGGCTTTATTTTCTGTGGCTTTTTTTACATAGTAATCATGTGGCTTTATGTTCCGTGGCTTTTTTACCTAGTAAACACGTGGCTTTATGTTCCGTGGCTTTTTTACCTATTAAACATGTGGCTTTATTTTCCGTGGCTTTTTTTACATAGTAAACATGTGGCTTTATGTTCCGTGGCTTTTTTACCTAGTAAACACGTGGCTTTATGTTCCGTGGCTTTTTTACCTATTAAACATGTGGCTTTATTTTCCGTGGCTTTTTTTACATAGTAAACATGTGGCTTTATTTTCCGTGGCTTTTTTTACATAGTAAACATGTGGCTTTATTTTCCGTGGCTTTTTTTCCTAGTCAACATGTGGCTTTATTTTCTGTGGCTTTTTTTACATAGTAAACATGTGGCTTTATGTTCCGTGGCTTTTTTACATAGTAAACATGTGGCTTTATTTTCCGTGGCTTTTTTTACATAGTAAACATGTGGCTTTATTTTCCGTGGCTTTTTTTACATAGTAAACATGTGGCTTTATTTTCCGTGGCTTTTTTTCCTAGTCAACATGTGGCTTTATTTTCTGTGGCTTTTTTACATAGTAAACATGTGGCTTTATTTTCCGTGGCTTTTTTACATAGTAAACATGTGGCTTTATGTTCCGTGGCTTTTTTTCCTAGTCAACATGTGGCTTTATTTTCTGTGGCTTTTTTACATAGTAAACATGTGGCTTTATTTTCCGTGGCTTTTTTTTCCTAGTCAACATGTGGCTTTATTTTCTGTGGCTTTTTTTACATAGTAAACATGTGGCTTTATGTTCCGTGGCTTTTTTACCTATTAAACATGTGGCTTTATTTTCCGTGGCTTTTTTTACATAGTAAACATGTGGCTTTATTTTCCGTGGCTTTTTTTCCTAGTCAACATGTGGCTTTATTTTCTGTGGCTTTTTTTACATAGTAAACATGTGGCTTTATTTTCCGTGGCTTTTTTTCCTAGTCAACATGTGGCTTTATTTTCTGTGGCTTTTTTTACATAGTAAACATGTGGCTTTATTTTCCGTGGCTTTTTTTCCTAGTCAACATGTGGCTTTATTTTCTGTGGCTTTTTTTACATAGTAAACATGTGGCTTTATGTTCCGTGGCTTTTTTACATAGTAAACATGTGGCTTTATTTTCCGTGGCTTTTTTTCCTAGTCAACATGTGGCTTTATTTTCTGTGGCTTTATGTTCCGTGCCTTTTTTTCCTAGTCAACATGTGGCTTTATTTTCTGTGGCTTTTTTTACATAGTAAACATGTGGCTTTATGTTCCGTGGCTTTTTTACCTATTAAACATGTGGCTTTATGTTCCGTGGCTTTTTTACATAGTAAACATGTGGCTTTATTTTCCGTGGCTTTTTTTACATAGTAAACATGTGGCTTTATGTTCCGTGGCTTTTTTACCTATTAAACATGTGGCTTTATTTTCCGTGGCTTTTTTTACATAGTAAACATGTGGCTTTATTTTCCGTGGCTTTTTTTGCATAGTAAACATGTGGCTTTATTTTCCGTGGCTTTTTTCCTAGTCAACATGTGGCTTTATTTTCTGTGGCTTTTTTACATAGTAAACATTTGGCTTTATGTTCCGTGGCTTTTTTACATAGTAAACATGTGGCTTTATTTTCCGTGGCTTTTTTTACATAGTAAACATGTGGCTTTATTTTCCGTGGCTTTTTTTCCTAGTCAACATGTGGCTTTATTTTCTGTGGCTTTTTTTACATAGTAAACATGTGGCTTTATGTTCCGTGGCTTTTTTTCCTAGTCAACATGTGGCTTTATTTTCTGTGGCTTTTTTACATAGTAAACATGTGGCTTTATTTTCCGTGGCTTTTTTTCCTAGTCAACATGTGGCTTTATTTTCTGTGGCTTTTTTTACATAGTAAACATGTGGCTTTATGTTCCGTGGCTTTTTTACCTATTAAACATGTGGCTTTATTTTCCGTGGCTTTTTTTACATAGTAAACATGTGGCTTTATTTTCCGTGGCTTTTTTTCCTAGTCAACATGTGGCTTTATTTTCTGTGGCTTTTTTTACATAGTAAACATGTGGCTTTATTTTCCGTGGCTTTTTTTCCTAGTCAAAATGTGGCTTTATTTTCTGTGGCTTTTTTTACATAGTAAACATGTGGCTTTATGTTCCGTGGCTTTTTTACATAGTAAACATGTGGCTTTATTTTCCGTGGCTTTTTTTACATAGTAAACATGTGGCTTTATGTTCCGTGGCTTTTTTACATAGTAAACATGTGGCTTTATTTTCCGTGGCTTTTTTTCCTAGTCAACATGTGGCTTTATTTTCTGTGGCTTTATGTTCCGTGCCTTTTTTTCCTAGTCAACATGTGGCTTTATTTTCTGTGGCTTTTTTTACATAGTAAACATGTGGCTTTATGTTCCGTGGCTTTTTTACCTATTAAACATGTGGCTTTATTTTCCGTGGCTTTTTTACATAGTAAACATGTGGCTTTATTTTCCGTGGCTTTTTTTACATAGTAAACATGTGGCTTTATGTTCCGTGGCTTTTTTACATAGTAAACATGTGGCTTTATTTTCCGTGGCTTTTTTTACATAGTAAACATGTGGCTTTATGTTCCGTGGCTTTTTTACCTATTAAACATGTGGCTTTATTTTCCGTGGCTTTTTTTACATAGTAAACATGTGGCTTTATGTTCCGTGGCTTTTTTACCTAGTAAACACGTGGCTTTATGTTCCGTGGCTTTTTTACCTATTAAACATGTGGCTTTATTTTCCGTGGCTTTTTTTACATAGTAAACATGTGGCTTTATGTTCCGTGGCTTTTTTACCTATTAAACATGTGGCTTTATTTTCCGTGGCTTTTTTTACATAGTAAACATGTGGCTTTATTTTCCGTGGCTTTTTTTCCTAGTCAACATGTGGCTTTATTTTCTGTGGCTTTTTTTCCTAGTCAACATGTGGCTTTATTTTCTGTGGCTTTTTTTACATAGTAAACATGTGGCTTTATTTTCCGTGGCTTTTTTTACATAGTAAACATGTGGCTTTTTTTTCCGTGGCTTTTTTTCCTAGTCAACATGTGGCTTTATTTTCTGTGGCTTTTTTTACATAGTAAACATGTGGCTTTATTTTCCGTGGCTTTTTTTCCTAGTCAACATGTGGTTTTATTTTCTGTGGCTTTTTTTACATAGTAAACATGTGGCTTTATGTTCCGTGGCTTTTTTACCTATTAAACATGTGGCTTTATTTTCCGTAGCTTTTTTTACATAGTAAACATGGGGCTTTATTTCCCGTGGCTTTTTTTCCTAGTCAACATGTGGCTTTATTTTCTGTGGCTTTTTTTACATAGTAAACATGTGGCTTTATGTTCCGTGGCTTTTTTACCTAGTAAACACGTGGCTTTATGTTCCGTGGCTTTTTTACCTATTAAACATGTGGCTTTATTTTCCGTGGCTTTTTTTACATAGTAAACATGTGGCTTTATTTTCCGTGGCTTTTTTTACATAGTAAACATGTGGCTTTATTTTCCGTGGCTTTTTTTCCTAGTCAACATGTGGCTTTATTTTCTGTGGCTTTTTTTACATAGTAATCATGTGGCTTTATGTTCCGTGGCTTTTTTACCTAGTAAACACGTGGCTTTATGTTCCGTGGCTTTTTTACCTATTAAACATGTGGCTTTATTTTCCGTGGCTTTTTTTACATAGTAAACATGTGGCTTTATGTTCCGTGGCTTTTTTACCTAGTAAACACGTGGCTTTATGTTCCGTGGCTTTTTTACCTATTAAACATGTGGCTTTATTTTCCGTGGCTTTTTTTACATAGTAAACATGTGGCTTTATTTTCCGTGGCTTTTTTTACATAGTAAACATGTGGCTTTATTTTCCGTGGCTTTTTTTCCTAGTCAACATGTGGCTTTATTTTCTGTGGCTTTTTTTACATAGTAAACATGTGGCTTTATGTTCCGTGGCTTTTTTACATAGTAAACATGTGGCTTTATTTTCCGTGGCTTTTTTTACATAGTAAACATGTGGCTTTATTTTCCGTGGCTTTTTTTACATAGTAAACATGTGGCTTTATTTTCCGTGGCTTTTTTTCCTAGTCAACATGTGGCTTTATTTTCTGTGGCTTTTTTACATAGTAAACATGTGGCTTTATTTTCCGTGGCTTTTTTACATAGTAAACATGTGGCTTTATGTTCCGTGGCTTTTTTTCCTAGTCAACATGTGGCTTTATTTTCTGTGGCTTTTTTACATAGTAAACATGTGGCTTTATTTTCCGTGGCTTTTTTTTCCTAGTCAACATGTGGCTTTATTTTCTGTGGCTTTTTTTACATAGTAAACATGTGGCTTTATGTTCCGTGGCTTTTTTACCTATTAAACATGTGGCTTTATTTTCCGTGGCTTTTTTTACATAGTAAACATGTGGCTTTATTTTCCGTGGCTTTTTTTCCTAGTCAACATGTGGCTTTATTTTCTGTGGCTTTTTTTACATAGTAAACATGTGGCTTTATTTTCCGTGGCTTTTTTTCCTAGTCAACATGTGGCTTTATTTTCTGTGGCTTTTTTTACATAGTAAACATGTGGCTTTATTTTCCGTGGCTTTTTTTCCTAGTCAACATGTGGCTTTATTTTCTGTGGCTTTATGTTCCGTGGCTTTTTTACATAGTAAACATGTGGCTTTATTTTCCGTGGCTTTTTTTCCTAGTCAACATGTGGCTTTATTTTCTGTGGCTTTATGTTCCGTGCCTTTTTTTCCTAGTCAACATGTGGCTTTATTTTCTGTGGCTTTTTTTACATAGTAAACATGTGGCTTTATGTTCCGTGGCTTTTTTACCTATTAAACATGTGGCTTTATGTTCCGTGGCTTTTTTACATAGTAAAATTGTGGCTTTATTTTCCGTGGCTTTTTTTACATAGTAAACATGTGGCTTTATGTTCCGTGGCTTTTTTACCTATTAAACATGTGGCTTTATTTTCCGTGGCTTTTTTTACATAGTAAACATGTGGCTTTATTTTCCGTGGCTTTTTTTGCATAGTAAACATGTGGCTTTATTTTCCGTGGCTTTTTTCCTAGTCAACATGTGGCTTTATTTTCTGTGGCTTTTTTACATAGTAAACATTTGGCTTTATGTTCCGTGGCTTTTTTACATAGTAAACATGTGGCTTTATTTTCCGTGGCTTTTTTTACATAGTAAACATGTGGCTTTATTTTCCGTGGCTTTTTTTCCTAGTCAACATGTGGCTTTATTTTCTGTGGCTTTTTTTACATAGTAAACATGTGGCTTTATGTTCCGTGGCTTTTTTTCCTAGTCAACATGTGGCTTTATTTTCTGTGGCTTTTTTACATAGTAAACATGTGGCTTTATTTTCCGTGGCTTTTTTTCCTAGTCAACATGTGGCTTTATTTTCTGTGGCTTTTTTTACATAGTAAACATGTGGCTTTATGTTCCGTGGCTTTTTTACCTATTAAACATGTGGCTTTATTTTCCGTGGCTTTTTTTACATAGTAAACATGTGGCTTTATTTTCCGTGGCTTTTTTTCCTAGTCAACATGTGGCTTTATTTTCTGTGGCTTTTTTTACATAGTAAACATGTGGCTTTATTTTCCGTGGCTTTTTTTCCTAGTCAAAATGTGGCTTTATTTTCTGTGGCTTTTTTTACATAGTAAACATGTGGCTTTATGTTCCGTGGCTTTTTTACATAGTAAACATGTGGCTTTATTTTCCGTGGCTTTTTTTACATAGTAAACATGTGGCTTTATGTTCCGTGGCTTTTTTACATAGTAAACATGTGGCTTTATTTTCCGTGGCTTTTTTTCCTAGTCAACATGTGGCTTTATTTTCTGTGGCTTTATGTTCCGTGCCTTTTTTTCCTAGTCAACATGTGGCTTTATTTTCTGTGGCTTTTTTTACATAGTAAACATGTGGCTTTATGTTCCGTGGCTTTTTTACCTATTAAACATGTGGCTTTATTTTCCGTGGCTTTTTTACATAGTAAACATGTGGCTTTATTTTCCGTGGCTTTTTTTACATAGTAAACATGTGGCTTTATGTTCCGTGGCTTTTTTACATAGTAAACATGTGGCTTTATTTTCCGTGGCTTTTTTTACATAGTAAACATGTGGCTTTATGTTCCGTGGCTTTTTTACCTATTAAACATGTGGCTTTATTTTCCGTGGCTTTTTTTACATAGTAAACATGTGGCTTTATGTTCCGTGGCTTTTTTACCTAGTAAACACGTGGCTTTATGTTCCGTGGCTTTTTTACCTATTAAACATGTGGCTTTATTTTCCGTGGCTTTTTTTACATAGTAAACATGTGGCTTTATTTTCCGTGGCTTTTTTTACATAGTAAACATGTGACTTTATTTTCCGTGGCTTTTTTTCCTAGTCAACATGTGGCTTTATTTTCTGTGGCTTTTTTTACATAGTAAACATGTGGCTTTATGTTCCGTGGCTTTTTTACATAGTAAACATGTGGCTTTATTTTCCGTGGCTTTTTTTACATAGTAAACATGTGGCTTTATGTTCCGTGGCTTTTTTACCTATTAAACATGTGGCTTTATTTTCCGTGGCTTTTTTTACATAGTAAACATGTGGCTTTATTTTCCGTGGCTTTTTTTCCTAGTCAACATGTGGCTTTATTTTCTGTGGCTTTTTTTCCTAGTCAACATGTGGCTTTATTTTCTGTGGCTTTTTTTACATAGTAAACATGTGGCTTTATTTTCCGTAGCTTTTTTTACATAGTAAACATGTGGCTTTTTTTTCCGTGGCTTTTTTTCCTAGTCAACATGTGGCTTTTTTTACATAGTAAACATGTGGCTTTATTTTCCGTGGCTTTTTTTACATAGTAAACATGTGGCTTTATGTTCCGTGGCTTTTTTACCTATTAAACATGTGGCTTTATTTTCCGTGGCTTTTTTTACATAGTAAACATGTGGCTTTATTTTCCGTGGCTTTTTTTCCTAGTCAACATGTGGCTTTATTTTCTGTGGCTTTTTTTCCTAGTCAACATGTGGCTTTATTTTCTGTGGCTTTTTTTACATAGTAAACATGTGGCTTTATTTTCCGTGGCTTTTTTTACATAGTAAACATGTGGCTTTATGTTCCGTGGCTTTTTTACCTATTAAACATGTGGCTTTATTTTCCGTAGCTTTTTTTACATAGTAAACATGGGGCTTTATATCCCGTGGCTTTTTTTCCTAGTCAACATGTGGCTTTATTTTCTGTGGCTTTTTTTACATAGTAAACATGTGGCTTTATGTTCCGTGGCTTTTTTACCTAGTAAACACGTGGCTTTATGTTCCGTGGCTTTTTTACCTATTAAACATGTGGCTTTATTTTCCGTGGCTTTTTTTACATAGTAAACATGTGGCTTTATTTTCCGTGGCTTTTTTTACATAGTAAACATGTGGCTTTATTTTCCGTGGCTTTTTTTCCTAGTCAACATGTGGCTTTATTTTCTGTGGCTTTTTTTACATAGTAATCATGTGGCTTTATGTTCCGTGGCTTTTTTACCTAGTAAACACGTGGCTTTATGTTCCGTGGCTTTTTTACCTATTAAACATGTGGCTTTATTTTCCGTGGCTTTTTTTACATAGTAAACATGTGGCTTTATGTTCCGTGGCTTTTTTACCTAGTAAACACGTGGCTTTATGTTCCGTGGCTTTTTTACCTATTAAACATGTGGCTTTATTTTCCGTGGCTTTTTTTACATAGTAAACATGTGGCTTTATTTTCCGTGGCTTTTTTTACATAGTAAACATGTGGCTTTATTTTCCGTGGCTTTTTTTCCTAGTCAACATGTGGCTTTATTTTCTGTGGCTTTTTTTACATAGTAAACATGTGGCTTTATGTTCCGTGGCTTTTTTACATAGTAAACATGTGGCTTTATTTTCCGTGGCTTTTTTTACATAGTAAACATGTGGCTTTATTTTCCGTGGCTTTTTTTACATAGTAAACATGTGGCTTTATTTTCCGTGGCTTTTTTTCCTAGTCAACATGTGGCTTTATTTTCTGTGGCTTTTTACCTAGTCAACATGTTAAATACGTCAGATCAGACGTACTGAAATAAAACCTTCCACGGGAAGACCTTAAAAGAGTATTTTAAAATGTTTGGGGATCGTACATAAATATTTATCAACTATGTATCTACACTTCGATGGGCAAATTATCTAATTATTTTGGCGCAATAACTTGGAATATCAAGATTCGGTCATTTCGGTGTGTTTCGTGACATCTATTGTTAAATTAAGAAATACAGAATAATATTCTATCGGTCATCAATGGTCATGTCTGTGACATATGATCCATAAATGTCTACACTATCCCCTGTAGCACAACGAATCGATTTAGGGTCGGGCTTTGGTCGAAAAGTCGCTTTTGGGTTCTGGTCATACATGGGCAAAACTCCGGAGGGAAACTCCAATTTCGGAGCGAACAGGAGGGAACGTGGAGGAACACATTTTTCCCTCTACACTCCATTCTCACCCCTCCGGAGTTAATTTTTTCATTCCGGAGGGGTGAGAATGGCATAAATGTCCCACTCCGCTACTTTCCCTCCAATCTCCTAAACATAAATCCCTCCTCCACGCTTTATCCCTCCACACTCCGGAGTGAAAATATCTTCCGGCTTACGTCCCTCCAGAGGTATGCAAAACTCCGGAGAAAAACTTCAATATCGGAGTGAGCCGGAGGGAACGTGGAGGTACACATTTTCCCCTCTACCCTCCATTCTCACCCCTCCGGAGTGAAAAAAATAACTCCGTTAGCCCTCCACGGCATAAATGTCCCACTCCGCTGTTTTCCCTCCAATCTCCGAAACATAAATGCCTCCTCCACGCTTTATCCCTCCACACTCCGGAGTGAAAATATCTTCCGGCTCACGTCCCGCCAGAGGTATGCAAGACTCCGGAGAGAAACTTCAAGATCCGGAGAGAATGGGATAGGGTGTTTGTGAAAATGTTTTCCCTCCACCCTCCACTTTCTACCCTCCACTCTCCACCCTCTGTATGAAACAATTTACTCCGTCGGCCCTCCAAGGCATAAATGTATCCCTCCGCTCTATGCACTCCCATCTCCGAAACATGTTGTACTAGGAGGCTGAGCCATTAACGTAAACAATCGTTACTAATCACAACATACATGTTCATTTATTGTAGGGAACTTACGCTTTCAGCTATGTACTGAATATTCTGATCTGCAAAAAGTAATTGTTAAAGAAAATGATTACGTCCAACACCTAGTTAGACAAAGTAGACAAAAAAATGCGTCTTCCATTTCAACGTGGTTACGAGTAAGATCCTAAACGAAGATTTGTTGCCCAAATTTACGCTTATTTTTTATTTTTTCTACAACTGGGGTAATATCAATCCGAGGTTTCGCGGTCGGGCTCTCCAGGACATCGCCATTGAAAACACCATCCTTGCCTAATACGTCGCCTCTTCTCGAGAGAGCGTCAGGACTGCCAGCTTCAACTTAGGGTTGGATCGAATTGTTCTTTGTTTATTTTCGAAAACCTATAACTGAAATGCACATGTTTCCTACAATTTCTTAAAGGCTAGTGCCTCCTAGTACAACTTGTTTTTTTCACGGCCTCTAAACTCAGTGAAAAATAGGTCTTTTTCGACCGATTAGTGTCACACAAAATGTTCCAATGGAAAAGTTGTAGAGTAAACATGAAAATTTTACAATATATTTCATATTGTAAAATTTTCATTTATACTCTACAACTTTTCCATTGGAACATTTTGCGTGACACCAACCGGTGAAAAACTAATTTTTCCAAAACCGTGAAAAATCTGAAATTAAGAAAATATACCCTTAAAATTTCAGAACCGCAGGATAAACACCGTTAGAAAAAATGGCCTGATCTATCAAACTGAGACACCCTGTATAGTATTATTATTACCATATATATATAGTACCTTATTATTATATTATATTATATTTATAATATAAGTAACATTTTACTCAGAGTGTTCCAAGGTACATGTATCAAGCAGTGGCGTAGCTACAAATCTCGGGCCTCCACGCAATCCGTGGCAAAAGTCCCCTCCCTTCACTGTGGTTCTTTAGAAATTGAAAAACATGCATAGACACTACGGATTGGGGGGGGGGGGGGCACGAAATTGCCGCGATACCTCTGGGAAACCTGAGTCTCCATCCCCGAGTCGGATTTTCACTAAATGTATTATTAAATGCATTGAAACTGCTCCTAAAACTAGCCACTTTTTCCACACTGCTGGCTCGGCCGTCCTTTTTTATTTTTGAGCCCTGTTAACGGTAACGCTTGAGCAAGTCTCATACTAGGTTCAGGGGTTAGTTCGTAGATTAGGTCTAAAATACTCGACAGCCTTTACTAGGCGGAAATTTTTAACTTACATCGGGACAAAACGTTTACACTTTTTACACCTTTGTAGATTATTCGCTTCCCAGTTTTAGTTTAATTTTATTACACCGTAATGTATTGGTAAGCCCCGGTTTAATTAGAAACTGATCAAAACCTACTTTGAAAGACGATGAAAGGTGTATTTATGTCAAAATGTTTTTGCGCGCTTTGACAAGCGAGTCTAGTGTTCAAATAATTGTAGCCGAAAGATAAGTATAAGCCACGGTCACACGATCGCTCGAATCCTGGTTTCATGGCGAGATTTTCTGAATTTCATTGGTCAAAACTGGCAACGAAACAGACTTAAACGGACTTTTACGGCCTGGTGCGAGCCTGGTGTGACAGTGTCTTTAGATTTGTTCTGTACACCCTACACCTGGCATAAGTGAGAAGTTAGAAGAACTTCGTTCTGGGCATAACTTCCATCGTCACGGATAACGACTGCTACAATAGACCCGTGTTGAAAGTTGGGGGGCCGAAAATTAACATTTTTACCTGGCAGCTCAGCATTTGGACGGAACATCCGTTTCCTTACTTCCGCCTGTTTATTTCAATGGCGGTCACGTGGTGCAAAACGTCACAAACAGGATGTTCCGTCCAGAGGTCTCACTTAAGCCTCGTCTGCGGCCCCTCTTTTGTTATGGGTCTATTGACATTATTTATTTGCTGACTACGAAGTTTGAGTTTAAAAAAGAAAACTAAATCATTATAAAACCACTGAAAACGTAGATTTTTTTTGAGATACACAAACATCGGTGTCGACCGGAGGCCTTAGACACCAGCATACACACAATAACTGATTAATCAGGGTGAGATATGTGTAACGGCTACGCCAACGGGGGGATACGTGGGGACACCCGTGGCGGAAGTAACCCGACCACCCGTTGGGGGATTGGTAGTCGTCCTCACACGGCCTTCCACAATCTCTGCCTCCCGGACGCCTGGGATTACAGGACTGAAAACGTAGATAGGAAATTTGTAGCTCTGTAGAAGTAGCTTTATTTTAACGAAAACCAAATTTGATAAAAAAAACATTACAAAAAATTTTTGAGGTTTCATTTGAGACTTTCCACCAAACATGTCAAATCTGAAACGGTTTCACATTATGTTATTTTTTTTTGACTATTTTATAGTTTATATTGCACCGAAACAATACCAAAAAAGTGTAATAGACTTAGAAAAATTATCACTTTAATATTCTATTTCGTAAGTAAAATAACTATGTCTCGAGTATAAACCATATTTTTGATATACGGAAATCAGAGCCCAGGATTATCGAAGGGTGATGTTGATCACCTTTCCCCCCCAAGGCGATATTTCACAATTGTTATTGTAGCCAATGGGTTCTAAAACATACAATTTTCTACATATGCCTACCTAAAACCATGCAGATACTCCTCTCTATTAACATACATACATACATACCTTCCTACATACATACATACATACATACATACATACATACATACATACATACATACATACATACATACATACCCACATACATTTACACACATACCCGCCAAAAAGTACAAATCAAAGTACCTTTTCGTTTCTCTCTACACACCTATCGTCATCCCTCCACACCCGTACCTACCCACCTACGTATAGACATATTTACACAAAAAAACACAAATTCATTGAATATTCTGGAACGTGATACCGTGTTTCACACCATTCCCTATACATTTAGTTTGATTGGCTAAAAAATGGTAACATTTCCATAATTTCATAAAATAAAATGTCATGTATTTTAGGAAGGCTTTATTTCATTAAACACATTATTTGTTAGACGTAGAGTCCTGAATAAAACTCCGGAGTTCTGGAGGGAATCGGAAAAACCTCCAGCACTTCTCCCTCCACCCCTCTACCCTCCAGTCATAGTGGCACTCTTTTTCCCTCCGTCCCTCCGCCTGAAGACTATCACTCCAGCATTTTCCCCTCCGTCCCTCCACCCTCCAATCGTAGTGGTATTGTTTTTCCCTCCGTCCCTCCGGCTGAAGACTATCGCTCCAACACTCTTCCCTCCGTCCCTCCACCCTCCAATCGTAGTGGTATTGTTTTTCCCTCCCAGTTCCCTCCCATCTATGGTTCTGGTCCAAATACCGACTGTAAAAGTCCTAAACATTTTTGAGATAATTCCTCGTAAGTACGGTTTCGGTCGCTTTTAAAGTCGGTATGCTGACCTTTAATAATAATAATAATAATAATAATCAGCTAGGCTAATACCCAAGGCACCACCTTAGGCCTAAGTCATCAAGCTACTTAATTTTGGACCACTGGCCGACTCTAAAAGTCTTAAAACAATTTTGAGATAATTCCGCGTAAGTACGTTTTTGGTCGCTTTTAAAGTCGGTATGGTGACCTTCAATTTTGGACCACTTACCGACTCTAAAAGTCTTAAACATTTTTGAGATAATTCCACGTAAGTACGTTTTTGGTCGCTTTTAAAGTCTGTATGGTGACCTAACATTTTGGACCACTTATCGAGTCAATAAGTCTTATCATTGGATCTATTTAGCATCCGAACGCCGACCTTACATTGTAATAGTTGTCGTGACTTGTAAAATACATGACACATTTATAAACTGACAAACGACCAACTTGCCCTGTAGCACAAAGAATCGCTTTTGGGTCCTATACCGACTCTAAAAATCCTAAACGTTTTTGAGATAATTCCGCGTAAGTATGTTTTTGGTCGTTTTTAAAGTCGGTGTGGCGACAAAACATTTTGGACCACTTGAAGACTCAATAAGTCTTATCATTGGAACTATTTAGATTCCGAACGCCGACCTTAAATAGCTGTCGTGACTTGAAAAAGACATGAAACATTTATAGCCCGACCAACGGCCGACTTATATCCGACATTTTATTGGCCAATTAATCGCGCACAACTGTGAAAGTTTGCGATTTAATAAAACAAATTGAAATATTTTTTTAAATAACTTCTTTTCTGTACTCTATTTTTTCCAAAAAGATCATATATTCAATCTGAAAATGTTTGCTTTTTTAAAAATCTCTCAACTCGAGTAGGTTACATTCATATAATTAAATATGTTAGGTGAGATATTATTAATGAAAATTTATTAGTTACTTTTTCTAAATCCTAAGAAAATACGATTGACGGTTATGTAGTGAAGTGATTACCCACTTCCGTGGCCTCCGAGAAATCGGTCTATATCAGTAATTCATTGTTTCATTCCCGTTCATGGGACTGCACCAACTATAGCTATATTTACGACTTAACGTGGTAATTTTTCAGTCAGATAAAATATCAAAAAGGAAGTCGGCCCGACGCCGTTAGGCAGTTGGTCCAGTGTCTTTTGGTAGTCAGTTTAGGGTCAAACAGTCAAGGTCGGTCTATCCTATTTCGTCTAAAATATTAATATTTGAGAGTCGTACAATATTTGTCCCGATGCGGCTAGGACATTTCGACCAGAAAAAGAAGGGTCGGCCAACGGTCGACGTCGGCCCGACCCTTAATTGCTACAGGGGTAAACATATTACGCCCTTTTATATCAATATTTTCTCATGAAAATTTCTAGATAAAATTATTTTGGACTAATAATGTCAAATTCATAATTTTTTAATTTCATGACTCTTTAGACGAGCTTATTCCGTATACAAACAGAACAAAATGGCGAAATAACTGGAATCAAAGGAAGAGACTATTTATTGATTGAAATTTTAACATTACTTTTAGGATTCAAGTAAGTTTTGGTGAAAGTTCCGAGTTTGTTTAAAAACCCAATATTTTTGCATATAATGAGAGAAATTATTGGTATAAGGTTCGTTTTTGATTGAAATTAACCAGGAATAAATTACCAAACTGGAAAGCATTTTCCTGATGAGAAGACAGTGAAATCGAAGCTACATCTAGCTCCTTCGTTTTTGGCGAGCTGCTAATAACGCGGAATTCAAGCCGCTATCCATTAAAAAAACCAGCTATATGGGGTCAAATAATTTCCCTTTTTTGCGTAACGGATTTTTAATCTAAAGGTGATTTCGAGCCGTTGTTATAATTCGCAGTATGATGTTTTAATTTTTAATAATTATTTTAATATTTCCATTGGATTTTAAAAATTTTAATTGATTTCAATCTTTCTAAAATCATTGGTAGAGTGTATTGTTTTTTTTTGTTTGACCACTGTTATTTAGACTCATTTACTTCTGGAATAACCTATAGTTTATAAACCTAAATATTTATGGTTAATAGTTGATTTGATAAAGTAAAAAGTAGTCTTGTCCAACTTGTTAACATGTTGCTCTTACGTCTCACAAGACCCAGCTTTATTAACATTTTCTCCGCACGCGCAATTTGCACGAGCGCCAGTAAAACCCAAGTCGTCAACTTGTAAAAGTAAGAGGCTGTGACGTAAGAGCCACATTTAAACAAGAAGGCCACGTTATTTTATAAAAATAACTATTAGAATTTCCGTCTATGCATTTGGAATTTTTAAACGAATTCAAAGTCGATTCTAGATCTTTGTATAAAGTGTTTAAATTTTAATCAGGTATAAGCTGGTTTTGCCCAAGGATAGACAATATGGTGTCCTTTTGAAAAACCAAAAGTGGAATGGAATCATTGGAATGCTCAGGCGAGGGGTAAAACATTTCTTTAAAAGTTAACTTTTTATAGCACGTGTACATAGCATAATAGCTGTTTTATGTTTGGAATTCCCACAATATACACGGATTAAAAATATGGAAAAAAATCTCATAATTATAAAATTATAAAAAATCGTTGAAAAAGTTACTTCGATAGCTACTATACTCAGGCCCTTAATGGCTCAGAGTGTGCAATAATAGTCTAGAGGCTACAGGAAATAATCGTGCACTTTTGGATTAAAGCATGCAAATTAGTGGAAAAATACTTTGAAGTATGTAAAATCCAAAAAAGATTAGAGGCATTCTCTACCTCTGCTGTGACAGGTGTGACAAGCTGTCAAAGTTGATGAAAAAGTGTAAACTTACCTTTTTGAACAACCCTTTCGAAAAGCAGCCGGGTGCGCGCGCCGCTCGCCGCTTTGCGCTATAGAGAAGAAACGGGGGTCGGTCTATAAAGGTAAACACCAGCCGAATACGCGTAGATTCGCAGTGTGTTGATATAATATGTATATGTAATATTTTTAAATTCAACTGCCTTATTGCGTTAGATGATAAAAAGTTTATTTTCCATTAGTCTTACATTTTTCAAACTTTTTCAATTATCCATTTCAATTTTTTTTGATAAACTATTCAAAATCGTTTTCGCATCCTCCACATTTACAAAGTTCAGTACATGGTAAATTAGTTTTGTGGCATTTACAATTACCCCGACAACCTTTGACACAACCACATTTTACCATCTCTCTACAGACATCACCTGCTGGTGGCAGAGTCATCCAAAGAGGTTGCCATTTATGACCAGTTTCACTTTTAAATTAGTCCACCCAAAACTCGACGGTTCTGGTAAAATGGGTTCTCTTATTAGAGCTTGACCCCACACGTGACCCGCCTGGAAAGCTACACGTAATAAGTGGCGCAATAATGCGTCTTGTGTTGGTGGAATTAGTTCATTTCACGGTTTTTCTGGGTGAAAAGACTTGGTCTCGCTTTATTAACTTCTTCATCGATACTGCAACGATCGTACATTAAGCCTAAGAACTTCTCAATCAACGGCCAAACCTCTTTAAGGTCCGATTTAGTAGGACACAACGATAGTTGTTTAAGAGCCGGAGTTACGTCTTGGAAACACTTCCATGTTGACCACGCGGTTTTTTACCTTTTCCATTAAAACAGTAAGTTGTGTCGCATCCTGTTAACGCGTGAAAAACTGGCAAGGCTTTCGCTTTGTCTCTACCCAATTGTCTTGATAACCATGTGGCGTCTATGTAACGGAAATCTTTACCAGATTCAAAGGCTATAACCATAGGTTCGCGAGGAATCTTGTTCACGAGGCTGATACCTAGAGTCAAGACTTCAGTATCGACAGTTCTAAGCAGGATGTATTTCATTCCCTGCTTTTCTTCGTCTAGAGCGTGTAGGAACATCCTGGTATCAGCTTCTTCGTGGGAGCACGGAGAAAGGTTTTTAAGATTACCTTTGATGGAACTAAGAACATTTTCTCTGTTCGTAATGTATATAGCTCCAGGATTTTTAGCTGTAACGGCGTAGACACTCAAGAATCTAAAGAGTTCTTTCTTGTTTTCGTTTTCTCTTAAAAACTCTGGCCAGTTTTTTGGTAAATCCTCGCGACCATCCACTCTTATTCTTGCACCTTTACCACGCTTCTTCCTCGCGTTCTCTTTAAGGGTACCCGTTATGTACACGTCAAAGACAACGTCAACACGACGAACGCAACCGGTAAACTGACCAACTAGGTATTTAGAAAATGTCGCAGCGTAATCTAAAAATGTTTTAGCGTTTCCACGCTTTATCTTGATGATTGCAGCGCCGTCGATGATGACCATGTCGGATTCGAGACCTGATTTTAGAATATCCTCCTAGTCTGTCAACAGATCTTCTAAACACGAAAGTAAATCGGATTTGTTGCAAAACCTCATGTTTCCATTATTCGTCAATGATGGCGGAAAAGCTTGATTTTCAAGATTAAAAAAAACATCAAGGTCTCCACTTCGTACTTGAGACGCTTTATAAAGTCTCGAAAATAAATTTCTGTCGCTTTTAATACTCGAAATTTGAAGCTGGCTTTAGCATTTCTCTTTTTGTGGCGGTCTGCTGAAAAGAGGATAATTTGTTTTTCTTCAGAACATCCGTAATTTCCACGGTACAATCGACAAGACGCTTGCACAATAGCTCATTTGATTGGAGTTCCCCAATGGTTTTTATATTTTTTAGAGAATTCGCTATTCTTTTGTCCAAAATTTGCCGTGTATCCAAAATAAGCAAATCTTCGCTTGCATCGGCAAACGGATTTCCCATGTCATTCAGGACTGATATGAGTGACTGGACGTCTTCTAAAAATTGGTTTTGAGAAGTTGGCGTCTTGATGAAATGTCTGATTTTTAGAACTTTTGAATCCAATAATATCTGTAAATTGTTGAACCACTCGACAAATCTCAGGTCCCGCTACCATCCATCGCAATAGAGATGTAAGCTTTTCCATCAGAGTTCTATTGTGTGTGAAAGGTTTTTTCCAGCTGACAGCCACGTGCCAGTTTCGCAATACCGTACCTTTAAATGACTAGCTATGATATATTACCAGGTTAAAGTATGCACCTGTAGATTTACTACAAATTTACCATTAAAAATAAAGTAAAATAACCTACTTTCAGTCTATTATGCTCCCAAAATTAAGTATAATTCCGATTTTCTTTCGTTGGAATTATTTAATTTCAATTTTTAAAAACATAAATAATTTCAATGAATGAAAATCGGGATTATACTTAATTTTGGAGCGGAATAAACTGAAAATAAGTTATTTTAACATTTCATTATCCCTTTAAGAGAGTAAGAATAAGCTTTTTTTATTATTTTAATGAAATTTTTTATAATTTATATAAGAAGAATATGGCTGCTCTTATTAAGTTCCTTAAACAATATTATATGTATATTTAGAGGATAAAATATTTAATACATTTAAAGTCGAAGGGGAACTTGAAAATATACACGGTGTTCTTAAATATCTATATCTATAAAAATTGTATCAATACACTGCGAATCTACGCGTATTCGGCTTGTGTTTACCGTTATAGACCGACCCCCGTCTCTTCTCTATAGCGCAAAGCGGCGAGCGGCGCGCGCACCGGGCTGCCTTTCGAGAGGGTTGTTCAAAAAGGTAAGTTTACACTTTTTCATCAACTTTGACAGCTTGTCACACCTGTCACAGCATAGATAGAGAATGCCTCTAATCTTTTTTTGGTTTTACATACTCCAAAGTATTTTTCCACAAATTTGCATGCTTTAATCAAAAAGTGCACGATTTGAGAAAAAAACCTCCGTTATCCTCTAGACTATAACTGGTGGCTTTACCCGGGAGTCGGGGTGTGGCTCTTGTAACCCATAAGGGAGATCTCAGCTCTGATCAAATGGTCCTATCTTCACCTCCGACTTCGGTCAGGTATGGGCTGGAAACTGGGTTTCGGCTCCGGCTAACGGAAACGGTCCGGGCAAACTGTCCGCCTCCGGCGCCTCAGAGGATTGGGTGGCCTGCAGTGGGGCGGCGGGTCACCGTATGAGGCGTTGTAGTCCTGTTTCCCGGCCTTTTGGGGCCACACCGGGTGTCCGGTGCCAGCTGTGCCGGGTTATGTTGACCACTGTGTGCCCGTCATTCCCCTTTACGAGCTCTTCCTGAAGGGTATGGCTCTCTACCTCCGAGCATTCTCACTGGGTCAAAAAAGGTTGGGGATAGTACCAATAAAAATGGCAGCTAATATTGTAATCAGTTTACTTGATGCTGAAGAAAATAAACATAATGATATGTTTGTGGATGGAAATTAATTTCAGAAAATATAAAATGGTAAACTAATTTCCGGTGAAACATTTCCTTTCAAATATAAATCAAATGTTTACTTGCTTTATATATTGTAGTTAAATCGTGTAAAAATAATATTTATTGTCAAAGGCTTAGTTTACAACGTTCGTGCCATTCTCGTAAGCCGCAATCTTTAGAAGAATATTTTTTACATTTGACGCATTTTAGAGAGTTTTCACGGGAAGAAATATTTTTCCAAGAAAAGAATTAATTCTTAGAATTTTGAAGGATGATAAAATTGGCGAATAAGTAGATAAGTCCACAATGAAAAGGGATAATAAAGCTAAGCCCTAAACAAATTTGAAGAAATATAAAAACTTACTAATAGCTCGTACCGATTGGTTCTGTACTAAATACGTTTGATAACTAAAACTATGGCAAACACTGGAATTTTACAAACATTGGATTTTACTGTAAAAACTGCATGCATTTACCGTATTAAATACGTCTGGAATGAAGGTTAAATAAACAGCAATACTCTGTAAATATAATTTTATCTTGCTGTATTTTTAAACAGCAGAGTGTCCAGTAAATTTAACAGGAAGCATGTCAATAAAAAAACAGTCAGAGTTGGTTGTGAAGTTAACAGCATTCTGCTGGCATCTATGCTGACCGCAGCTTACTGTAAAATTTACAATAATATTTTTCTGTGTGTTCCAAAATTATCTGAAATCCTATTCCACGCTAAGTCAAAGCAAACGTTTTTCTATGTGCCTTGCCACGATATTTAACTTACACGAAAAATAGTTTCCAAATTATTATCAAGAAACGTATTTCCCTATTTCTGATCTTCCACGTCTGTCCGATCCCTTGCTTTGCCTACGACCCGAAATGAAGAATGTGGAATGCGAGTCACGTGGTAAATATGTAAAATGGTAATAAATTGTAAAATAACTGTGGGGAATTGGAAAAAGTTGGAACGATAAAGAGGTGTCATCTTGGACAGATAATTACTGGACTCGAAACTTAAGCAAAATCCCCGGTTCCACAATTTGCATCGCCCGTCAGCGCTCCTACCGAGAAAATCGCGAAATATGTCTATTCAAATACAAAACACGCGCGTAAAAATGCCTTCCGTTGTCTGCTCTACTGTTTTTAATAGAAATTAGGCTTTTGGAATTTGAATAGGCTTTAGATTATTCAGTAATAATTGTACTGGAATAAAAATGAAAGGGTAATGATTTTATTAATTTAATAATAATAATAATAATAATAATAATAATAATCAGCTAGGCTAATACCCAAGGCACCACCTTCGGCCTAAGTCATCATGCGACTTTTGAAGCCCTTAATTCAGGTGGCCAGGTTACAATGCGTAGGAGGGTGGTGGCAAGCCCTGCATGCCACGAGATCGAGCCAACAGCTCCCTACACTAACTATTACCGTTAACCTCGACAAGTTTTTATGGAAGGGGAAACCGAAGAACTCGGGGGAAAACCCCTTAAGCCAGTGGGGAGAGAACTTGCAAACTCAACGCAGAAGGAGTTGTTCCGAGTTTTCACCCAGAAATGGGAAGTTTGCTTTAATGTTTGTGTAAAGGTTTAAATAGATGATAAATTTAAAAATGCCTACCCTTACGAAAATGGTGGATCATAATTTGATCTAAATTTGATTGAATTTATTGGATCCAAATGTGATCAAAAATTGGACAGATCAAACGGGGATCCAATTACAGTTGGATCCAATTTTGTTTTTACTTTAAGACCTCTCGATAAAATTTAGGATCCAATTTATATCAAATTGGGATCCAAATTGGATCAAGTAAGGATAGATTTCATGAAATTTGAATGCCAATTGGATCCAATTTCGTAAATTGGGATCCAATATATACCACAATTTTATACATATTGAAATCCAATGAGATTGGATCAAATTGGGATCCAATGAGATTTGGAACCCGACTGGATCAAATGATATTTGGATCCGGTCTTGATCCAACTAGATTTGGATCAGCTCTTAATTCAATGAGAATTGGATCCAGTTGGGATACAATGAGATTTGGATCCAGTTGGCATTCAAAGAGATACTTCGAAAAAAAGGTAAATTTGGTGGCATGAATTATAATTAAACAACCTTAACAGCAGATACTACACTTTTCACTTAGCCGTGAGAGTCACTCATAGTGTAGCACATGTGCCAATTAACCATAGCCAAAAAGACGGGAACGGTCGAGCTTTGTGGAAAAATTTGTAACATACATAACAAAACATGCCAAAAAACGATAAGAAACTATAAAGAAAAGCTAATCTTTAGGCCAAAAAGCTAGGAAACCTACAAAACCTGCCAAAAGACGTCTACTTTGGCCTAAAATGAAGAAACTGACCAAAAAATGGCACGTGCATCACGTGCTCTAAGTGCTCAAAACGCTGTAAACGAAAATAATTGAGGTAAATATAACAATAATTAACAAAATCAATGAATTATATCCCCACCCAAATCCCTTGTTTTTACACCTGGTTGCGCTTAGATGGTAGATTAAATAAAACAAACAAATGTAATTGGCCAGAACCGAGTGACGTCACTGTAACTTTGGGAAGGCTAACTATTAGAGAACCGACTAGAGTGTAGAAGGCAGGGAACAGACTTAAAATAAGACGACGCGTAAACCAAAACCACCCAAACGAGGCTACCTTTTATAGCATATTTTACTAATCTTGGGCGTTACTGACTAATCCGCCAGTTTCAAATCGGCACGTGGTTCATTGCAAAAATCGTTCTAGTTACATTCTGATTTCTATGCTGTAGAGTTTTATCGAAATGTTGCCAGTTGTTCGATAAATTTAACTATTGAAAAAATATTTACTGAGATCGATATTGTTCTGGCGGTCTCGCCAAACATAAAAAGTAGTCATCTAATCTCCTATCGCCTTCTATAATTATGTTTATACCATTGAGTTAGGAATATTTACTCTAGATTCTTGATCACTCAATTGATATCCGCTTTGGTGTCTCGGTTGGGACCAATTTCTAGAAACACTTACGGCGGCTGTCATTTATCATTATACGGTGCCGTCATCTATTTTCGAAATAATATATTTAAGCCACCGGCTTAAGTTATTCTCAGTGTTTCTAACCGCTGGCGGTACATGATGACACCGTACAAGATTCCATACACGATTCCAAGAAAGTGTCCCGGCGAAATATCAAAATATGGATCCAAATTTGATACAATTTTATTTGATCAAATTAATTAGGATCCTACTTGGATCCAATTCTTAGTTCAGATTTTTTTGGATCTAAAATTGATACAATTTTATTTGAACAAATTAATTTGATCAAATTAATTCGGTTCCTACTTGGATTCAATTCTTAGTTAAAGATTTTTTGGATCCAAATTTGATACAATTTTAATTGATCAAATTAATTTGGATCCTACTTGGATCCAAATCTTAGTTCAGATTTTTTGGATCTAAAATTGATACAATTTTATTTGATCAAATTAATTTGGATCCAAATTTGGATCCAATGCTATTGGATCAAACCAATTTTGATCAAATTTGGATCCAGTTCTTAGTTAAAAGATTTTTTTGGATCCAAATTTGATAAAGATTATTTGATCAAGAAATAGTTGATCCTTATTTGATCCCTTCAGGATATAGCTTGATACAAATTGGATCCAATGTCCAAAATTGGATCAAGTCATTTTCGTAAGGGTAGTCAAAATGGAAATAAAGAGGAGCTAAGAACGTCGTCCGCTAATATTGGGCACGTGTTTAGTATTTGGATAGAAATCCTTCCAATACTTGACACTACGGCGCTACAAGCGGCGCTGCCGTAAAAGCACCAAGTCTGCCATTTGGTTTCGGGTCCAGTAATTATTCCTTCAGGGTGGCATATCTCTAGCAATCTCCGGGCAATTCTGATAACACAGTGCAAGTATTCCACATTATTTAGTCATTAAGTTACGATGGCACCTGTTTTCATGATAAACGATGTCAACTTCCGTCTTTCGAAAATTCACTGGTGGTTAATATTTTTTACCCTAAATTTTGATTTCATTGCTTTCCATTTTATTAAGATTCTCCATAATCCCGCTACCTAAGTTTTAAATTTTAATCTTTTCAATATTTGAACCTCCTCCACTTAGTTCCTGTTCCCTCCACTTCCCATTCCACTCCGGTCAATTTCCAACTTAACGCGCTTCCACTTATTTTTATTCCACACAGTTTTTTCCCACCTTGTTCTGATTTTATGTATCACCTTCTTCGTTATTTTAAAATTTAAACTCTCAACCAAAGTCTTTTTGAATATCACCTGGAAAATTAAACTAAGACTAAAGGCTATTGCACCACTAAAATAACCGTCCAAAATTAATTTATCTAAATCTTGAGCCGTAAAATCGCCTTATTTTAATATTTCAAATTGATTGAAATATGCCTGAAGGTCAAATGACATATTAGCATTATTCAGAGTGAATTCCATAACACTTTTACAAATAACAAACCATTGCAATTTAAAAAAGAGATCCAAGTGAAATGGTGTTTATGAAACAATTTTTTTCACTGTAAAATGTACTATAAATTCAACTTAATCTTTTGCAATATTTCACTTGGAAATAGTGCTACCGTAGATTCTGACCTTTAAAGTTCTGTTGTACACATTACTAAACTGAATTGTAAATAATTGTATTTAAAAACAGGAAGTGGATATTTCAGCAAATCTAATGGCTTTGAACGTGGCTAGACAAAAAGCGGTCAATTTTTCTACCGTCACAAAACAGGATTTTTTGGCTTACGTCACAAAAAATATGGCGACGTCGAAGGAAGAAAACTTCTTTGCAAAACCTTTTAACGAAATGGTAATGTTTATTAACGATTCGCAAACGATTACTTATACATATTCGAAACTCAAATTATTATATTTGAGAGGTGAAATAATTTAACGAATGTTAATGTATGCGCACCCCGGTGTCTGACAAATATAACGTAACAAAACTTCAATTGGAAAAGAGTCAATGTTAATCAACTGTTTTCTGTTATAGACGTGACTTATTCTACAGAAAAACTGCCTTATACGGTGATACTTTTCAAATTAAAAATATTAACCTCGCAGCGTGTTTTAGGGCAGTTAAGCTAAGAGGTGAAGACACCATTCTTATGTTCTGATGATAATGGATGTTGAGCCCTCGACTATGCCCCCTACCTCCGAATCGTGATTCATTATTGACAATCCCCGAAACTCACATTTATAAAATTATTTAAATACCATTTTCTTCAGGTACCAATAGTTTATGACTTTAGGTTATCTTGACATACAGCAATTTGATGTTAATTAAATTAAATCAAATCTCATTCACGATTGTGAAAACCATATTATGGCATATAGCGTTAATTGATTATTATAATTGGATAAGATTCTGAAATTAATATACAGGGTGTTACGGATAAGTATGACATACATTTTAAAGCGTGTCTTTGGGTCCTAATAAGTCAAACATTTCCTATGAACATGGTTTCAAAATGCTTTTTTCAGAGTTTTACGCCCACAAAAAAAACAACGAAATAGCCAGTAATGTGAAGTTGGGTATTCTGCCTTCAGTCCAACTTTTTCAGTTTGTAGCGTTCACAACGACTCATGAATAATTGTGCGTATTGTAGGTCTAACTCCTAACTGCAATTACGCTTAATCTAGATCAGGCGAGTCGATCCCAGCCACAAAAGGTAATAAAATCCGGGTATGTGCCAGGCTTTCACTATTTGGACCCGCGACTAAATATAACTTAATATAAATTAATGTCTAAGGGTAGTGAAGGTGAGAATAGAATACCAATCATATGAAGGTTGTCAAGATACGTTTTATTTAAAAGAAAATTACCAAACATTTAAATCCTATTTCTATAAGGTGCACCTAATAATTAAACATTTCCCTAATTAAGCTAACTTAAAACTACTAACATTTCGCGATATTAACCGACCAATACTGACAATAATTAAATGAAACTAACATTAAAAGAAAAACATTTAAAGGAGATTAAGGGAGTTGAAAGCCAATTCCGAATTAGCGGAATTTGGGGACGCGGTATGGCATACGCCTACGTGATCAACGTTGATAAAAGGTTCTTCGATACTTAGGTTGTACGATGGTCATCTTAAAGACCGAGAACAGGGCGAATTTCTAGCCCTCTAATCCCGTAATAGATGTTTTGACGAGTGACAGCTTAACTGACATCTATGACAAATTGATTGAGAGCTCTGACAGCTTGAGTGACAGCTTGGACAATTCTGGATATTGTACAATTCTAAAAACAGTCTGAGCCATCGGTCAAGCTGTCCAAGCTGTCACTCCTCAAGAAGTTCAGATATGTGGGGGTCAAAATTCGTGCACGAGAAAATGGAATATCTGTTCTCGGCCTTTAAGTGGGGAGCGTTGCCTCGTAGTTTCGAGTCCTCGAAGGTCTGTCGAAGAGCTCCAGGGCGGTTGAACTGACTGGGTTCAGGGTCGATGCGTGGACCATCGGTCGCGTCTTGTAGGATCGCGAGGATTGAGATCACTATTCGGCGAGTTTCGCCGACGACGAATTCGTAAGTTCCGAAATATTTATCGGCAACATCCGCACGACTCATCAGCTACGACCGAGCAGGGGCGTAGGAACGTTCTAGAAGTTGGAGGGGGCAAAGAAAAACGAAAAGGGGTCTGGAGAATGGCTTTGAATTTTTAATGGAGTGTAGCTTCTCCGAATGCATGTGTACTGTTTACTACTAAGTAAATTGGCGGGAAAAGACTGAAATTTAAACACAGTTGAGGTTCTATAAGCTTTATATGCTTTTAAAATGATAATTTGAGCCTTTTGAAAATTTCAACTGCCCAAAAAGTTGGAGGGGGAAATAACATTAGTTGCCCCTCCCAGCAAAATTTTAGGGAGGGGCATTGCCCCCCCCCCTTGCCCCTCCTGAATCCTACGCCCCTGCGACCGAGGTCAAGGAATTTTATCCGTTCGTAGGAGATCACTTAACCCGAACTCCGGCATGATACTTCTGCCCTTCTCTTACACAAAAAACACCGATCAAGTGTCGATTTTCTTTATTATCCCCAATTTCCGTTTGGAATGAAACTTTCTAGAAGGAGCTCCACGTCACGGCTTTTCCCGTTGGACAGGGGATTACGGCCGATTGCCACACCATACGGGTGTGTGTGTTTCCCGCGTATTCGAACTCTGGCAAAACCATTTATCTTTCCACACAATAACGCGACACTCTTTATACATATATACAACCAAATACAGTTACGGTTTGGCAACCTTCATTTCCAGCATCTTTAATATGCGAAGGGGGGGGGGGTAGTAAGCGAAAATAGTAAAAATCGCAGAAAATACCCATTGCTGCAGGAAATCGACGCACCTGGCCAGAAAAGCGTAAAATGACCAGCGTAAATTTCCCCAAAGGGGCTAAGTCCAAAACCCCTTCCAAATGACCAGCATTTAGAAAGAACTAAAATAGGCCCAGTTGAGAAGGCTAGGATTTAATTTTGACCCAATTTCACGTTACAATCTATTATTAATTTGTTTTTTTTTAACGGTGAAGGGATAAACACAGTAGCAAATTCCAAAAGTTCATTATTCAATATCAGAAGTGTGCTAAATTCTACAATAATTTTATTAATGACAGGAACTTGTTATTAATAAAATTATTAATAATCAAAAAATCAAGTTTAATCGACACCGTTAAATCTTGACAGAAATTTGGTAAATAAGCAACGGGAACGAGGCAAATACCAATTCAAAATATTTTCCTCGTTGGATGCTGTGATAGCGCTTCTTATTTTGGAAAGCGCGCAAGAGCGAAATACGATTGTTAAGGAAACTGTTGAAGGTTGGAATGGTACTGATGCAGATTTGCGTAAAGCCGGACCATTTAGCCTAGGCGGAAGAAATAAATATAAACTAGGCTTAACCCAACTAACATAATCTAACTTTACCTATCCAAACATAACCTAACCTTATCCATGGTAATCTAATTATTTCTTAAACTTAGCTTGCATTAGCGGGCGTAATACTAATTATGTACTTATCTTTAAGCGTGTAAAATGTTTGTATGCGTCAGTATAGAGCACCGGTTCCCAAAAGTTCACGCTTTAGTCCCATTCGACCGAAGGCGGTTTTTGAGGTGTCCCATTCGATCGAATTCCGCCGAAACGTGCGGTTTTTATGTGTCCCATTCGACCGAACGCTTTTATGTGTCCCATTCGACCGAACGCTGCTATATAAATTGGCTTTTGTAATGAGCATGAATTATATTTTTATCTTCACCTAGTCAAGAAAAGTAACTGAACCAAAACTGAAATAGTAAACTTAACCAACTCTAACCTAACCTAACCTAACCTAACCTAACCTAACCTAAACATTGATCTTCGATAGTACATACCTTATAAATAAAATACCAAATCACCCCGCCAATTGGGCTACATTTTAAAATTCTTTCGGTCGAATGGGATTCGGTCGAATGGGATTTCGGTCGAATGGGAATAAACGAAAGTTCACAGGGGTTCCGAGAATTCGTAGCGCGGCCATCTTTTTTCGTGGCAACAGTCTTCTAAGATAAGTAAAAAAAAATTGTGGTTCCGCCAGTATTAGCTGCATAATTTAGGGTTCCATAGCAAAAATAAATTGGGAACCGCTGGTATATAGATTACGCGTGCTATGAAAACTGAGCGTTAGACTTGTCTTTAACGTAAACGGAATTTTCGAAACACAAGCAATTGCCCAATAATTTACAATTAATAATTCGAAAATGTTAGAAATATAATTTCGCTATGAAAAAACATTTGCCATACTTAACGTAAAACATAATGTTTAAAATTTAATTAATCTTCTTTATCAAAAGAATTAATCAAATTTAACCTATAATTGACATTTGACAAAATAAAAAATCGAAGAAATGAATAGGATAAGAAACCCATTTTTTAGATAAATACATTTCCTACATTTGAAACACCATTCGGGAAAATAGAATTCGAACAAAAGTGAGAACACATGGTGATTGACGTCGAACAACGTGTCTTTCATTTTCAGGCTTGGACTGCTATCATGATTATTTTGTCTTCGCCATTAATATTTTCGGCTATAGTCCACATTTTTCCGAGGTTAAAGAGAAACTTTCAGAAAGTAACATTATGGAACGTTGCTGCCTCTTGCATTAGTTTTGGTAAATATGTCGATCGTTATTATCCACCTTTCAATCAAAGGCATAATTATACGCGTTAGAAGTGTTATTTTTCTTCAAACACAAACAATTATGCAAATCTATCAGATACCGTTAAACGCACTCTCGCCAGCTGAATTTTCTCACATAGGTAGCTTTTAGTTCTTTTATTAAAAAGAGATGGCGATAGGGTCTATCGCGACGCGTGCTTCGAGCTATTAAAATCTCACTTCAATCTTTATTGCGAAAGTCGAATCTTCGAGTAAAAGTGTATGTGGGAAGGAATGAACTATATGCCCCAAAGAGTTAGAAATCAGCCACTCCAGGGGGCTGAAAATCCTCTCTTCGCTACCTTTGGCTGTACAGCATAGTTAGAGAAACCTCCGCTACTCTCATTGCCGCTACTATCTAATGGAAAAAAATGAAAGAAAATAAGTAGTCCCGAACTCGACGCTAACACAAATTTTGAGCTTGTGAGAGTGCGTTTAAAATAATTAGGTCTACAGATTTATTCTTCGCTTAAATTCCATATTTTAATTATTAATTAAATTTGATATATAGGAAAAACAATAATTACCTTAAGTTTTGATGTCGAACAAGTGTGCCTAACATTTTACATTTTAATCTTTGGCTGCGTATTAAAAATTTATGGATCAATGTTGACATCATCCGTGAAAATGTCACTAGGTGCTTATCAAATACAGACAGTCAGTGAGTTAGCGCAAGCAGTTGTCCAAAATCATTATTCTGTTGGTTTCCTTCAAGGCCACGATATCATTCTGTCTCTCTTTCGGGTAAAAACTAATCATATTATTTTGCTAAACACACTAGTATAAAACTATTTTTTATAGAACTCAGAGGATCATGATCTACGGATAATTTACAATCACATGAAACACTCCGGATCGAAAAATATTTTGTCGTTTCCGGATGCCTTTCAGGCGATTCAAAATGGGAACTTCGCGCTTATAATTGGGCAAGACACGTTTCTGAAATTAATGATGGAGAATCAATTTCCATTAACTGATGTATATATATCGAAACATCCAATGGTCAAATACAATAAAGCTTTTGGATATAGTAGCAAATTCAAATACGGAAATGTGTGGGATGAAATGTATGTATTTTGAATCGTACCATGTACTCTTTAAAAACCAATAGATACACACTTTAGTGCAATATGATTTGGCGTTTTTACCCATGAAATTAAAGTCTTAAGAGGGGAGAGGTGGTAAGTTCCCCCAATTAAAATTTTGAATCAAGGAACCAATTTTTTGACAGCATTCGTAAGAAATCATTTCGCCACTCTAGTATATCTAATAAATATATATAAAGGGTATTTCAAAAGTTTATGCAAAAATTTTAAGGAGTTGTAGGGGGTGAGTAGAGAAGTATACCTGTTTTTTTTTTTTTTTTTTCATTTTCCTACGATGAATTAAAAGAGCGCTGGCCAGAGAGCTTCAAAGTGTGGCCAACTAGCCCCTGGAATAAGGCTGCAACAAGCACAAAACCAAGCAGCAGGGATATGTGAACATTAGGTTTGCATTCGTGTGATAGGTAAAAAAGGAAATTGAAATCATATTTAAAGTCGCGATGAACCGCGATTTCTCATCACTTTCAAACTAGAACAATGGAGTTCACTTCAGACGAACTGGCGGATATTCATTTCGTGTATGGACTAGCGGATGGCTATGCTTTGGCTGCTCAACGTCTCTACCAGGAAAGGTACCCGAACCGGCGCATCCCCGTGCTCGTTGCAGCCTACTTCCAGGGGCTAGTAGGCCACACTTGTAAGCTCTCTGGCGCTCTTTTAAATCATCGTAGGAAAAATGGGGAAAAAACAGGCATATTTCTCAACTCACCCCCTACAACTCCTTCAAATTTTTGCATAACCTTTTGAAACACCCTATATATTTCTGAAAATCCATTTGCGAAAGATTATCAGCTAGGCTAATACCCTTGGCACCACCTTAGGCCTAAGTCATCAAGCGATTTAACTCCATTAATTCAGTTGGCCGGGTTACAATGCGTAGGAGGGTGGTGGCAAGCCCTTCATGCCACGCGAGCCAACAGCTCCCTACACTCACTATTACCGTTATTAATTTTGGAACACTCTACGCTTAATTTTGGAACACTCTACGCTAGGCCACTCAGTAACAATCTGGTTGATCCATCATTCTCAATTTTATTGTGTGAATCTAGGTTAAGAAGAATAGCGAGTTTTGGATTTATTGAAAAGTGGGAGAAAAAGGATCATTTCAAACATGACCGAGCATTGGCCAATACAAACGTGCCTGATGACCAGTTGGAATTCATAACAATGAGAGATCTTGACCAGATTTTCTACATCCTTCTCACAACAGCTGCCATTTGTTTTGTGGTTCTACTTTTGGAAAATAATAAAAATGACTCCAAACGAAGAATTGTAAATTTGGGTTCAATGAAAAATAGGATAAAAATCATCATTACAAACATGACGGAGAATTAACAGTGAAAAATTGGCTGAAAACCAAATGATATCCTAAATAACAGTGAGTGATTTTTATCAGATTATATATATTATTCTCACTATAATTGCCATTTGTTTAAATTGGTTTAAAAATAGCGTAACTTCTTTAAGTTCAAGAAATGACTTATATCAGAAACGTACTTTATAAGATAAATTTCCACAAACATTAAATATATACCTTTATTTACGAAAATGACTTGTCACTTGATAAAATTCCCAAATATGAATACATATAGAAACAAGTCATATGATTCTATTATATAGATCAAATAATTGATGAAATCGTAAAAAATTTGTATTTCATTTTGTAAAATTTCTATCAAGTATAACTCATTTTGAATAAATTTCAGGTCTAATTTTTTGAAATTCAATTTAAAAAATTATTGCATCAAATTTGATTTCAATCCATTTAAAGAAAAATAATTGAAATCGATTAGTTTTAAATCCAAATAAAAACCACTTTATCTAATGCCTAAGGCTGGTCATGGAAAAAATAAAAGATGTGATCTGTCATAATTCGTCTTAAAAAAGCTTTCCTTTGAGAAGCTAGCGGGATTTGAACGTTTTACTTGTCTAATGTAATGCCACATATTAAATTGCAAGTTGGCATCGATCTTTCGGATTACAATACTATTTTGTTAAAATTAATCAATTTCCGTAATTTTTTTCACAGTTTTCGAAAAACTTTTTACCAATAGATTCCAGAATAATTTTGTCAATGAGACTGGTGTACATCTTCATAAAATATAGTTAAACGTATAAAACCACAGTTTATAGCAGCCAAATTACACGACATGGAAGAGCAACTTTAAAATCTTTACGATGATTTTTTAAACTCTAATTATGAAAGCTAAGATTATTCGTACAATTGTTAACAACGTTCACAACTCTGTAATAAAAACAAGTTGGCGAGCCAAAATATACCTCTCCTCGGAAGAATTGTCCCTAGTGGTATTAATTTCTCGAGATAACCCTTAAAGATATATCTCCGCAATTTAGAGTTATTTGTTAAAAATATTAACCCATTTCTATCCCGCCCGGTATAAAATTTTAATTATAATTAAAATAATTGAGACGAAACGACCAATTTTAATTTATTCAGAATATCATAAGTTAAGTAGTTACAACAGTAAGTTAGACGTACTATAACAATGCACAATTGAATTAAACCCTTTTACAGAACAAGTTTATCAGTTAAATATAATACGAAGCAAATTTTAATGAAAGAAATATCTACAGAGGCTTTTTGGAATTACTCGCTTACGAAATACTTGCCGCATCTTTAACGCTCATTTTATTTCAACACTCGCCCTTGATGAAGATACCGTAGATATCTGGTAGTGGACGACTCGTTCACTTCCTGTTGACGTTGTGACGCATACCACATGAAAAAGACCAATGCCGTCCAATTTCCAATATCATATAATGACTCGCACACCCAAGAAATCATTGACTGCGTTAGAAATCGTAGATATCCAAATATCCACACCAAATGTATTTACAAGAAGCAAAAACCTTACCATCAACAAAGCACAGAGAGCCACTTGACAAACCGCCAGCTCTTAAAGCAATTAACGTTAAATTATCTCCTTTGAATTAACAGAACTATATATAGGTCGTTAAGAAAGTGGACCACCCACAGGGTCTACCCTTTAACCCTCTAATCTCGGCTGACTGCGCTAAAACAAGATTTAACCTTTAAAAAATACCAGATTAGGCCTTCATAAATTCATTAATAAAAAAAGACTTTATTACCTATTATGCTTACGATGCCTGTCTTAATTTCAGTGAATCTAAGCAGCTATCGGTGGTTCTGTGGTAGAGCGCTCGACTGCCAAGCCGAATGGTCTGGGTTCGAAACCTGGGTGGCGCATTTGTTTTTAATCAATAGAGAAACGCTAAATTAGAATTTCTTCGATGCAATAATTTCAATTTCAATTCTATTTCAATTAAACCAAAATTTCCTACTCTATTAAATACGCTTCCGATAAAGCTGAAGGTCTAATTTTCAATAAGGCGTAACAAGTGTCGGTGGTTCTGTGGTAGAACGTCCGCCTGTCAATCAGGAGGTCTCGGATTCAAATCCCGCCCGATGCGATCGCAAATTGATACTAAGACGAATACCGTGTACAACTGGTGGAAACCCTGCCATTGGACGTTGAGAGGTAGCATTACACTCAGCACTCGGTCCGTCCCAAAGTCATTAAGAAGAAGTTGGAGAGAAAACGCCCATATAAACACAACAGACTCAACATGCACAACCATCAGAACACAAACACAACAAATTCAACACTCACAACCTACGCATAAACATTACAAAAACGTAATACACCAAACCGTCACGACGGTGAGCGAAAAAACACCATCCAAACCAAACCGCAAATGCATCCGTTAACGCTCACCGTCACCCGGTGGTTTTGCCAACCCTTTGAGAAACTGCGTACGCAGTGATTACACTTTGCACCGAAAATGCGAACGCGTTCGCAGTCCTGACAGACAGACAGACCCACAGACCCACCCACAGACCCACAGACAGACACGGTCGTTGTATAACCCCTCCTAGGGGACTTTGTCCCCTCGGAGAGGTAACAAATGATATTTAAATGGCAAACGCTAGCATTCAAAAAGAATAAAACATTTTAAAAGCGAGATTGATAATATTATTAATGATCACCTTGAATTTTAAGCTCTCACCTGCTTGATTTTTGAGTGTTCATTTATTGCGTACACTAGGCTGCTTACGTTATTGAACAAAAAACGATTTTGACTTTTAAACTCTCATTTGATATATATATATATCGTAATGTTGCATGGTTACTCAACACTAAATAAATATATATATATATATATATATATATTAGGGATGCAACGGATAACCGGAACCGGAACCGAGAAGAACCGAGTAAATTATAGGAACGGGAACCGATAATAAAAAATTTGATAACCGTATCCGGAACCGTCTAGTTTTTTCTCTTTTCAGCTCAAGTTAATGTTTTACTTGCTTCAAATATTTCTTTATGTGTCAACAGGCGCGCCTAAAACTTAATAAATACAACCACAATAACCGTCGCATAAATATCCAAATATGAAGTTTGAAAAGGGCATGAAGTTTAACCCACCGCAAAAAGAATAATTTTTTTACCGCAAATAAAAATTAATTTTCACAGATGTTATTTACCGCAGATGGAATTTAAAAAACGCTATACAAAAAAAATATCCACAGTTTGATTAATTTTCATTTTTAACTCTTTCCCCTCGGTACTGTGCTTGTACGCGGTACATCTGATATTGACAGGCATTATCATCCGTTTGGAATTTCGGTGACGTACGGTGAGACCATTGAGTTGGGAATATTAATCTAGAGGTCCAATCAAAACGTCGGATTTCAGTATTTCGCGAAACAAGTTTTTAAAAATAAGAATACTGTCGTCTGCTCCCATCGGCGTCCCAAATGACGAGAAAACGTTATCATTCTACCCGTGGCGCCGTCTATCTCTCAATGGTTCGTTCAAATAAGACGCGTTTTCAAGCAAAAAGATTTTCTTTCTTCAAAATAATGGATGGCGCCACGGGTCATATGATAACGTTTGCTCGTCATTTTAAAGCAGACGGCACATTCGTATTTTTCAAAAACTTGTTTCGTGGGGAGCAGATTTGATTGGATCTCTAGATTAATATTCCCAACTCAATGGGTGAGACTGAAGACGATTATATTTTCCTTCTAACAACGATAAAAAATGCAGTACCCAACTATAAACCTGAGACGCTCGTGTCCGATTGTGCTGACCCTATTTTTAACGCTTTTACTGCTGTGTTTGGAGATAACAAAAACAGGGTAACATGTTGGGCTCATATCATACGCAAAGTTGATAAAAAACTCAACGTAATACCATCCCTTGACAATCGTCATGAAATTCGGTCCGATATAATGTCCTTACAATTATGCAAATCCACTGAAGAATTTCAAGTTGCATCTAAGTTTTTTTGAAAAAGGACATTAACACACACTTGAAGCAAAAGAAAACCTTAATTGGAGAGAGTTTCATACCTTCCAAAGTCATCAAACGCGATTGTGGTTAGTTGATATTGACAAGGGTCATTGGCAAGATGGTCCGTGTACCTGTCCAATTTTTCTTAAACAACACAAATGCAAACATATATTTGGAATTGCAATTTATTTTAAACTTGTACAAGTTCCAAATTTACTTTTAAAATTTACTTTTAATAATTTCATTTTAAAAGTCTATTAAAAAATAAAATAAAAATGTATATTCTTTTTCGTTATTAATATTTTATCTGAGGTAAAATTTTAATATTTGCGGTTTTTAAAAGTCGATTTGAGGCAGATTTCATCCGTGGATAAAAATATTTCTTTTGCGGTATAAAAAAATCTTATTCTGCGGCGGGATTTATTTTTAAGTCTTTGAAAAGTATCGAGACACGTGTTTTATAGCAGACGCCGATTTTTTTCAACGCCGCCACCGATTTGAAATTTTAGTCGGCGCGCCGCCGCTGCCGCCGCCACCGATTATTTTTCAGCGCGACGCCGATTAATTCTGTCTAAAATGCTGCCACGCAGTTTTTGGGGTTTTCAGCAGTAGCGAAGCTTGGAATTACTTTGGACAATTGCAACGTTATGAAGACGAAATTATTGCTGTTAATTATTATTCTAAACTAGCGTAAATAAAATAAGCCTATATTCGGAATAAATTAAACCAAGAGCAGGACCACAGGTAGGTTGATTTCTACTTTCTAGTATAAAAATATTTTATTATAAAGAAACACCGGCTCACGCCGGGGCCGCCGATGTATTTTAAGTCAACGCCGACGCCGACAAAAAAATCGGCGCACGCCGTTCGCGCCACCGCCGCTAAAATTGATCGGCTCGCCGCCGCCGACAAAAATTTCGCGGAGTCGGGGTCTATTATATACTACATGAGAAAACCTCAGGAATTTATAGGGAGGTATTGAAAATATAGGAAATGGTCACCTTGTAAATGATTTAGAAATGTAATCATTTCGGTAAGAAAATGTACAAATATTTTTGAATAATTTTTAGTTAAAAAAAACCATCGGTTAAAAAAACACTTGGTTTCAACCATGATTTAAACCATGGTTTAAGGCAGTGTGGTTTAACCCAGTCAACCCTGGTGGAGGAGGCTTCAGCTTCAATAATCCCTGCCTTTCGGATAAAGTATATTTTCGAAGCGCGTTCGTAATGGTATTCACGTGGTTTTCAAAATAAAGTACTATCCTGAGCTTCGAAGTCGGAATGCGAATTATCAGGATCTTTAATATAATTCGCGTGCTGTTTTGCCTATGGTAAGTAGTCTTCCCTATACTTCGTCGTGGGTAACTTCGATCTTGTTTACAATCACGATTCCGATTTGGATTTTGTGTAAATTCTTGGGATCTCGACTTGCACTGAAGATAAGCTCGAATTATGTTGCCTTTCTTTCCACATTTGATGCACGCGGAATTACGATGTCGACAATAGAGTGCCAGCAGCTTGAAACCCTGTGACGTCACCAATGTTAAACGTCTATTGATAAAAAACGCGAGTTTTCATGACAACCATTACGGAAGCTACGGCTGTGACGTCACGAACTTTTGAAAACGCATCAACTGCTAGCACTCTATAGTCTTGCCCAACTTGTCAAAATGTTGCTCTTACGCCACAAGACACAGCTTTATTAGTATATTTTGCGCACGAGCGATTTGCACGCGCGCTAGAAAAACCTACATTCCTCGCGACTGTAGCGCGCGCTAGTAATCTTGTGAACGTAAGAGATTGTCACGTAAGAGCAACATTTAAACAAGAAGGCCACGTTAATTTATAAAAAGAACTATTCCATTCATCGTGATAATGTGAAGTACACCAAATGCACGTGATTGGTCTTTTTTGAATATTATTGGTTTTGAGATGGCTTTTCGGCGCTTTGAGTTGAGTTATGGTGATGGAATAGATTTTTAGAAATATTCTGGCTGCCCTTAGTATTAGAGGTCGGGGATGGTTAACTTTTATTCAATAGATAAAGCTCTCAAAATTATTCGTAAAACGTTTTGATCAAGTAATTTATATTTCTGTATTATCCGATTAATTTTTTGGTAAATTTGTAAAATTAATCGAAAAACGACGTTTTTTTCGATAAAAAGCTCAAATTTTACGAAAAATACATATTTTTTACTAATTTTCCGAAATATTAACCGGTAAATTTCTTTGTTTACATTTTTTCACAAAAAAAATCAATTTAATCATGGATAATGATTAACCGTTACCGACCTCTACTTAGTATGCAGTGAGTTATGTCAAGATTTTCCGTTACTCGACCTGTTCTGGGTTAAAATGTTTTTCATAAATGGCGTTTCTCCTTGATTCTTGAGAGCATTTGTAGCAGTTGGAGCGTTTTCCATTGACTTGGCTAGCCTAACAGTTGCGTCTAAAGTGTATTGGTCCTCGAAACACGTTTCATCATGGCGTCATCATTGATGCCGCATATGAAGCGGTCTCTCAACATTTTGTCTACAAAATTTCCGGAAGCACAATGTTCCGTTGACCTTCGCAATTCAGCCAAAAAATCTGCCACAGATTCACCTTTGATCCTGTTTCGTTTGTAAAATTTACTAAGCTCTAAAATTTGTCTTGGTGCTGGGCTAAAATATTTTGATAGAACTTCAACTAGCTGCGTATAAGTCTTGTCTGTGGGCTTTTCCGGTTTTACGAAATATCTTAATAAAGAATAATTTCCTTTGCCCAAATCTTTGATTAAAATGGCACGCTTGGTCTCTTGAACTTCCAAATTCGCAACAGGCTCAACTAAATCCTTGATTTTATATGATATAAAGTGTTGTTCTAACCGTTCTTGGTAAACAGTTCATGTTTTAGTTGATGCATCGAATTCGTCAAAAACCAGGGTGGGAAAAAAACTCGGTTTTTTCAATAAGAACCAAAGAAACCGATTTATTTTGTTAAACCAGGTTTTTTTTAAACACTTCTTTATTTTACTTTTAATCTATTTTCCGCTTTTGTTTAACCGTGAATACATATTACCAATCAACTAAAGTTTAATATGAACAAAGTTTTAGTTTCATTTTTGATTTTGTATAAATGCAGGGGTGGGGGAGGGCAGATAAATTGTATAGTAAATTTTCAAGTGATTTAAAGGAAAATATACGAAAAACCATAAAGAAATAAGGATTCTTATAGAAAAACAGTAGATAAAATGAAGTGATATATAGGATAAAAGAAGTGTACACGACGATATTATATACTACATGAGAAAACGTAAGGGTTGAATAGGATGGTATTGAAAATATAGAAAATGTGGTCACCTTGTAAATCATTTAGAAATGTAATCATTTCGGTAAGAAAATGTACAAACATTTTGGAATGATTTTTAGTTAATTTAAAAAAAAATTATGCAAAAAACGATTGTTTTTAAAAAAAAATCACTTGGTTTAAACCAGTTTGGTTTAAACACTTTGATTAGTTGCCATACTTGCTTTACTTTTTTAGACTTGATATCATGTATATGACCATATTTTATGAACTTGACTGGATTTTATTACCTTGACGCGATTTTATTAATTTGACTTGATTGTATTAACTTCAGTATCCAAAATAGCTCTCGGAGTCTCGACGGTTCGTTGTAGAATTTTCTTGACGAGGCTTAGCTTTTGTCTCCAACCGTAGTTTCCACTCTCAAAGTGGCTCAGTGGCGTACCTAGACCCTTTGACGCCCGGGGCGGGTCACGAATTTGCCACCCCTCCCAATTTCCAAAAGAGCCAAAACGCAATGTAAAGTATATAATATAATATAATATTATATTACTGTAAATAAGCGTACAATATTGTGCAAGCCTAACATTATGGTACGACCAAAATTTTAACCTAAGATTATTTGTACGTCTGGCAACGCTGATTTCAAGGCAGTCTAACAATGTAAGTTAAAGTGAAGTAGAGTAGAGCTCGTAATTCGTTAAGATGTGATAAACGGATTTAAACCGAACAAAATTGTTTGCACTCGTTTCGATTTTCGTGCTATAAAGGTTTTAAAATTATATTTCCCCATCATAGCGTACGTAGACACGTATTATACGTGTCTACGTATAACTATACGGTATAATTAGTATTTAGTAAGAATTAAAACTGATTATATATAACGGTATTTTAGTATTACCTAAAAAAATGTATGTCGTCTTCTGTGGTCGTGCACACTACTACATCATAACAATATGGAACGTTTGAAGGAAACGATAAAGTTTTGGTTTCACTTTAGTTTAGATTATATATTGATAATATTGTTAGATTTTCGATTTTAAACCAAGGGTTAATTCAAGATTAATAAACTTGGTTAACAATTTACTATATGTATTATCAATGTCATGTAAAATTAATGAAGTAAAAACAAATACAGAAAAAAAAGAACTTACAGACTTAAAAGTCGGTGTCAATGTCAAATGAGTAATCTACGCTACACAGCACAGATATATTTCAACTATCCGTATAATCCGTTTCCGTTAAAGGGATCCATCACTCACAACAGGGGGAGGCAGAGGGGTAACATAAAATCCAGACTTGCAGTGTGCTTCTAATCCAGTGTTTTTGTAAACCCCTATGCCTTCCCCTGTTGTGAGTGAGGGATCCCTTTAATCTAAAAACTGAAAACGATCGGCTAAAACTTCGACGGACATTTATCTACGGTTTTTACTACGATAGTAGCCGCCGGACTCAGGAAAGTAAAATTCGTATTAAAAAACTTGTATAATTCTAATACTTTCTTCATTTATAATTATCCCCGATTTATCGAAAAAAATTTCCTAAGGACTGAAAACCTTGTGCCGTGATAGAATAAAATAAAAATGAACTAAAGAGGGGCCCTCTGGAACTCCCCAGGGCCGTAGATAAGTCTCAGCAAATTTTTGGATTTTTTCAATCCTTTGGAATTGTTTTTTTAATTTTTGTGGGGGCCCCTAGGCACGTGCCTAGGGGGCTATTCACAAATTACGTAACGCGGTAGGGGGGAGGAGGGGTTTGTGCAAGCGTTACGAATTGTTACGTGGGGGGGGGGAGGGAGGGTTCAGTAAAATGTTACGAAACACATCTTATTTTTCATATCGTAGAATAAAATTTTCATCACTTTCAGAAAAAGTCGCAATAGACCTATAACAAAAGAGGGGCGGCAGACGAGGCTTAAGTGAGACCTCTGGACGGAACATCCGGTTTGTGACGTTTTAAACCACGTGACCGCCATTGAATTATACAGGCGGAAGTAAGGAAACGGATGGTCCGTCCAAATTCCGGGTGGCCAGGTAAAAATGTTAATTTTCGGCCCCCCCAACTTTCATCATGGGTCTATTATTAAAAGCATAAGCATTTTCATTGGTTTACCCACGTTTAAAAGAATTTCAAATGACCTTGATCTACAGTTTCGCCTATTTTCACACGCTCGGGATGGACAAAGGTGCGAGAACGATTAGTAAAATTTAGAACCTGGTCTTATTGTACTTAATTACCCGTATATTAGTTGTTTCGTACTATAATAATATAAGGGGGGGGTCGATATTTGTGACGTAATTTAAGAAGAGGGGTCTTTCCATTTGTTACTTTTTGTTACGAGGGGGAGGGGGGGAGTCCTAAAAGTGGTTTTTCTGCGTTACGTAATTTGTGAACAGCCCCTAGGATGCCTACCCTTAAATCTAGGCCTGCTCACTACGAGAAAAGACTAAACGTTAACCATTACTAAAAAGACGAATTTTTTTCTTGAGTGAAAAATGCCGCCCCTAGAAAGTGCCACCCCTAGAAAGTGCCGCCCGGGGCGGACCGCCCCCCCCCCTAGGTACGCCACTGAAGTGGCTCTATTACAAGTTTACCTTTTCAATCCCACCGTTGTGAGTTCAGTATTTCAATGAAGATAAGTTTCTTATTTGTAACTGTAAACTATTTAATCACTGTATTTATTTACATTATGTTAATGCTTATAAATTGAGTATTTTTACATGGTCGTTGCCACATTGTAGATCCCGTCGAGAGCTGCCTCGTGCGTCCCCTACCGCGCTTCTCAGCGTTGCCAGATCGAAAATCTGAAATTATCGTATCTAGGTAAAAAAATTATCGATTTTCTTGGAAAATTATCGAACATTTCTTTTCGGCGCTAAATTTGAATTCATACATAAATTCGTGGAATTTAGATGATTTTTGAAAGCACTACTGGAGTTTTATTTCAGGGAAATAAACAAAAAGTATATTATCATTATTAACTGAACTTAATATATGTTTAAAAATGTATTTAAAAATGCGGTAATAGGTAGGAGTAATAAATTCATACTCAGGACTACGCAACACGTTCGGCAGAAAATGTATATCATTCATTTTTAATTAGAAGTTATATAAATTAATAATAAAATTGAAATCGTTCGTAGGTTTTCAAAAAATCAAAAAATTATCGTAAATTATCGTGCGTTGAGGCAGAATTATCGAAATAATGGTACGATATCGTACGCCCTAAAAATTTCGATTAAATTATTGCACTGTGCGATAATTATCGTACGTCTGGCAACACTGGCGCTCCTACCCTTGTCTTGTAAGGTACATGGCGACATCTATAATTTTGCTTATATTAGGGTTGTGGCGTCAGTTTCAAATTTCAGATATAACACTGAGTTTCTCAATTTCTAAAGATTCCCTAACGTGTACTTGATGCTCCTTAACCCTGACCCTTAAGCCTCTTTTACTATGATATTGCGCATGTGCAACGTTTTTGGTACGTTTCTTATTTGTCTTTCGAGAAAGTAGGCTTTGTTCTATTTTTTTAATTGGCTTAAAAATGGGAACCAACTAGAATTGGAAAAATAATTTCCTAGTTTTCGCGCTAACTAACGATTGTAGTGTTTTTAACTAATAAAAACTTTTTATTGTGCAATAGTCGACTATATTCTTATAAAGCTATGATATGCACATGCCTTGAACGACTTAATTAATATTTTATTTTGACATCAACTATTGACCAGTTTAAAAGGTAGTGGAAAATTATTTCAATTCTGATTAATTTTGTTATTAAACGATGGTCTTACGTTTGCAATACCCTTATTGGAAGTTTAAATGATAACGTTTCGTAGTTATTAAGAAATAAATATACGAAAAATAGTTTAATTGATAAACGTTTCCTAGTGATTCAGAAATAAATATAAGAAAAAATGTTGTATGCTAATTTTTCCGATGTCGATTTCGTCCAGAACACTCCGAAATCTACCCATGGTATGTCGATGATATTATTTATTTGCAATTAGAAGACGTGGCAGTCATTGGCTCAGCTGTAAAAGATCGGTGTTCCTGAAAAGCCACCTTTTTGGATTTTTGTCCAGGCCAGTGGAAAATACTGGCAAATAGTGGCTAATAATGGCTAATAAAGAAAAAATGCCTTTTGAAAAGAGAATAAGTTGAAAATCTTATCAATAATAAACTTTTGAACCAGCCCAAATTCTGTATTTTATAGCCCAAAATGCAAAAACTTTAATGTTGAAATCTTAATAAAAGTAAAAATTATACTGGCCACTTTTTACCACTAAATACATTTTTGGCCAGGCCGGTATTTATCACTATTTGCCACCTTTTTTTCCACCTGGTATTTACTACCCCGGAACCGTAAGATCCACTTGTTAAAAATATAACTCCTGCTCGTTTCCTGTTCGCAACTGTACTTTTAATTATACCAATTAATTTTAATTTATTCTATAAATAATAAAAATCTTGTTGATTAAATTAATATAAATAATTAATAATATAGAATAAATTACGATAATGAGTTCATAAAAACGTAAAGGAAGATGGACTTTTCTCAAAGTCTTTTGTATAAATATCGTTGCAAGATAATTTACCGTAACCCTAAGCACTCGGCCCGTCCCTAAAGTAAAAAAAAAATAGGACTTGGAGAGAAGAAGCCCCATACATACAGAACTCACAACATTCACCCATGTCTGAACACAAACACACAGTACACAAAACATTACAAAAGCACGAATTCGAATACAAACGTTCAAAAGCTGGTTTACACTAACAAGTAAGTCAAAACCATCGTTACGGTGGGCGTTAACGTTAAAAAATATATCAGATGTAACGAGGAGTTCAGCCGTTACACCTGCTTTGCCCTGGTGAACCTTTTCCAAAGTTCATGAAACTGCCAACGCGGTGAATACACACCACAAAATTGTAAAACCCCTCCTAGGGAACTCTGTTATGGTAAAGTCTTATTAGAAGTAGGAGTTATAAAATATTAGTCTTGAAGTATTTTAAAGGATTAAATCAATCACGTTTGTATAATTTGTAACGCACGTGGGTTGGGGGTACCTATCTACACCAACTAGTTAAGGGGATTCTTGTTGCCATCTTGGAAGAATAATGCAGACCATTAAAAATAAACCAGACTGTATTGTAAATACTGGCAACTAGCTACTTTTTATAAAATATTAAACCACATACATTAATACAAGAGGGCTTTTTTTAATTTTTCTGGAAGTACAATCTCAAGAAACAAATGGTATTGATGGTCTTGCCTCACGCAGGGCCGTAGCGCACCTAGCAAAGCGGCAACGTTCACTTTTGGGCCATTCGCGATTCACGTGCCAATTATTTAAAAGTTAATTACTTACTACCGAAAAATGCGCTGGATCCAGCGGGATTGCTGGATGAGGTATCCAGCAATTGCAATCCCTATTTGAGTGTTTTCCATATATTGATTGTTCTCTACGGATCATCTTTTTCCAGAATTTTATCAAAATGTTTCTGTTTAGCAATTTTAGCGTTTGTGTCACCAAATTTCGATCTTTTTTATATATATCATGGTTAATTTCTTGTAGAGGTCCATAAATGGTGCTCTTCGATTTATATTTATCTCTTTGATGCATATAGTATTTCACTTCTGGAGTTATCCATGGAGAGCTATTTATTGCCATATGATGTTTTATTTTTGGGGCATATATGTTTAGGTTTGTTATTATTGTATTTGCTTGAAAATCTGCACCTTGTACTGGATCATTAAGAAACTCTATCTCATTATTTAGTGAGTCTTGTATTGTTTTTACGAATGCTTCTATATTCAATTTTCGTGATCTGATAATCCTATGCGGACCATCTGAGGATTGTATAAACGTGTCGGAATTTTTGGGTAGATTTTAGTTGGTTCTTAAATTATTTGTTTATATTCCTTCAGAGTTGTTAGATTTTTTTTGGAAAGCAATGGTTTTCTCTTTGGTGACTATACCTTGGAAACGTAGATTTTCCTATTCCTTCTAGTACGGAATAGAAATCTTGTAGCGGTGGTATATCTCTTAAGATTTCTAAACACTTTCCAGCGGGATGGAATGTTTGAATTTTCTACTAAGAGTCTTCTTTCAAAATATGGTACTTTGATTTGTAATTCCATCGTTAAGTACGTTATCTTTAAGTACGACACTAATCGCTTACTATGCAAACCAACGATTGACGGTTTGCTTAGATGATTATTATACATTTTATTAAATGCTCACGACAATTTGTTCACCACTGGAACGAACCAATGTTACAATTCCATCACGAAAAATTACGATGAACTTGGTTTGCACCATCTTTACTTGAGGTTATATTTACGTATGAACCATTTAACCGATTTTGATCGAATTTTCGCCGATCTTAAAACACAATGCAATAACGCAGCTAAGGAAAATGGAAAGGCTAATAGAAGCATTTATTTACTAATAAACGATAGGGAGAATGACTATGTGGTGACGATCTGCTGGCATAAAGGTCAAATCGTCCCCCTTCTCCAGGGACGAGTGGGGGAACTAAAATTGGTGTGCTCTTCATTCGCATCGGAACCCGTTAGTTTTAGCATAAGTTTAAATATATTAGGTCCCTATAAGTTAGAATCGTACATAGGCAATTTCTCCCAAGACGTCGAAGTCGCGGCGTGTCGAAATATGAGCTTGCCTGTGAAGTCCGGTTTCGTTTCAACGACGGGATTGAAGCTCGTTCAGCCTACCGCGAGTTGTCGCCAAGAGGATAACCTTCAAACTACAAATTTTTACGACAATACCTGTTCATATTGAAATGAATCAAATATTCTTCCCAAATGTTGACACATTAGTTGTTTCGTTTGAATTTCCCCCAAATCGATATTTCGCCAGCCAACAAACCCATAGACGAGTAAAGAAACGTTTTCCGGTTTTTTCTTTGGTTTTTACGAGGAAAGGATTTTGAAAAAAATTGAGGGTGGCTTGGTTGACACGTGATACCTACGCCGATGACGGCATCTAGCAGCGATTTTTTAAACTACATTGTTATTTTTCTATTGGATGGTGAATATCGTCTGCTTTTTTTGATATTTTCTGACCAAGTTTAGTGTTGTTCTCCAAGTTGCAACATTATTACTGTTTAAGTTTTATTATATTTTGATGTATTTATTATATTTTTACTATTTATCAGTGCTATTTTAAGTATATTATTTAAGATGAGTGTTCAGGGCGGTTCAAAGTGCTGTGTTAAAGGTTGCAGAAGTTACTCTAGAACTCACAGAGATTTGAGAGATAAAAAAAATAGTTTTAACAAGTTTCCTAATGACACAGCTCTCAGAGAAGAATGGATTAAAAGAGTTCAAATAAGTTATGCGAATGAACAATGGCAACCCAAAAAAACTAGTGTTATCTGCGGCTTACATTTTAATCGAGATGGTAAGAAGAAATATGAGGAAAAAGTACCTATTCTTATTGGTGGACATGTACTCTCCAAGCATTTGTTTTATTCTTCGATGATCTCGTTGGATGAGGATATTAGTGGAGCATTACAAAATGTAGCGTCTGAAGTCGAAATAAGTAGCCTAGTCTTTCCAAAACTTAAAGATGATGTTATGGATGTAAATAATTTGACTTATATTCCTGAAAAAGAACTGAAACCAAATATAGATCATTCCTATTTCAATAACAAAAACCTTGAGATCTATGAAATTTCCAGACTTCTAGAGGAGGCACAATATAATATTGCAAACCTCGAAGATGAAGTAGTACGTTCCAAAAATACCACAACAGCTCTAATAAATGAAAACCACTCGCTGAAGAAACAAAATATAGACTTGCTAGAACTAATTAAAGCAAAAGATGTTGAAATTCAAAAGTCAAAATTCTTGATAGAAAATGTTGCACAGAAATCTAGCAATTTGAAATTTTATACTGGTTTTAAATCAATTGAAGAATTTCAGGTTTTATATCGCTATATTGAACCAGATATACCTAATGTTTCCTTATATACGAAAGGTAGTGCTTATGTGAGAGTAACAGAGAGAACTCACACAAGCCCTGGACGACCAATGAGACTTGATTTTAAAAATCAGTTATTTTTGACTCTATGCAAATTGCGTTCAGGATTGTTAAATGAGGATTTGGCCATTCGGTTTAACATTAGTGAAATGACAGTCAGCAATTATATAACACTGTGGCTTGACTTACTTCATCGTAGATTAACACGGATACCAATATGGCCATCTAGAAAAACCATTGACGAACATATGCCTCCAGAGTTCAAAGCCAAATTTCCCAGTACCAGGATTATTATAGATTGCAGTGAATTCTTCATTGAGACACCTGGAGACTACGGAACTCAGTGCGATACATATTCAAATTACAAAAGGCATAATACTGCCAAGGCACTAATTGGAATAACACCAAACGGCTTTATCTCATTCGTCGCTCCTTTAGCTCCAGGAAGAATTTCTGATAATGATTTAACAATGAACAGTGGTTTAATTGAGAAGCTTGAAAAAAATGACAGCGTTATGGCTGATAGAGGGTTCGTACTTCATGACTTTTTTGCTGAAAAGGGAATTGGTTTGAACATACCGCCTTTCTTAAATGGCAAGGACCAGCTATCAGAGGAAGAGGAGAAGCGAACGAGAGAAATTGCCAGTGTCAGGATTCACGTTGAAAGAGCAATAAAAGAACTGAAAACTTTTCGTATATTAAAGTACGTGTTTCCTAACACAATGCATGCTAGCCTGGAAAAAATATGGTTTGTATGTTGCTACTTGGTGAATTTCACAAATGAGCCTCTACTTGAAAGAAGAATGTAATTAAGTTCTAAAAATTTCAAACAAACAAAATACCATTAATAAAATATTGCATTTAGTTAAAATAACATTAATTAAATTGGTCGACATTATAATACATCCAAAGAGTATGGAGGAAATAGAGATAAGACAACTGGAAGAGGTCAGATCGGTTTACAAATCTTTTTCCCCATTGTCATCCCCCTCGATGGTGAAAGTTTCGTTGCTGACCTCTCCCGGTTGTTTTATTTCTATTTCCTTCATACTCTTTGATACATCCACATATTTAACAAATTATTGTGACTGACAATGATAATTAAAATAAAAGTTTTCTAATTTTGGCAAAATAAGCTCGAAAAAAAGGGTCTCATCAAACTCAACTCTTTCACAGTAAGTATCTAATCCTGCATCAACAAAAAAATCTGTAAATCCTAAACCGACCACTCCCATCTGTCCAATAATTTGTTGATAATAGTCATGCTTATGGTTTAGATTTATATTTTTTGCAGCGTCTATTTTTAGGCAAGTTTTTAATTTTAAATCCTTCCGAGTTAAACCTTCAATTAGAGTGATGTTCAACTCTTTAACTTTACTAAAGGTTTTAATTTCCAACAAACCAAACTCCCCTCTTTTAGTGTCATATATTAATGCATCTAGAGTAGCTCCAATCACAGGATAGCCTGGATTAACAACTAATCCAACATCAAATGTGTAGACTTCATTGTTTTTTAACGCACGATACTTTTGGATAGCTGCAGCTTCATTTTCGATACCTTCCCTCACATGCTTTAAATTACTAATATCCTTCTTATTTTTCAGGCCATTGACAAATTCCCTTGTAAACTCTTTTTTGCGCTTCACAATTTTCCAAAATTGGAGGCCGTAATTCTATTTTTTCTTTCGGCATGCCACAGGTCGCACTTTGATTGTTCTCTAGTCTTTTCTTCTAAAATAATAGCCTCCTCCTTAGATAGTTTCAGATATTCGGGGAATATGACACCAGAATCACCATTAATACTAATTTCCTTTACTGGTAGAGAAATTCTTTCTACAGATGGAGTTGGAAGGTTATTTTCTGTGGCAGATTGAGATATTTCCATACTGTAACAAATGGGTTGAAAATCTTCTGCCATATAATTTTTCTCTTCAATAATCTTTTGCCAGAAAGGTCTCATGTTGTGGGTACTTTTAAAATCATTAACCAATAATTTCAGTCTGGATGCTGGAAGTTCATCGTTTTGAATACTGGAATAATTTGCCAGACAAATTCTTCTCACTCTTCTACTGGTTGGAGTTTTTTCAGGGCAGTGCTTTAAAAAACCCAAAATGCTGAATTTGATAGTCGACAATTTTTTTTAACGTTTAACTTTCCCCATTTTTGGCTGATTTCTGTCGGTGATAGATCATTAGGTACGAATTTTAAGCCGTCCATTATACAATCCAAAATCAACCAAAGAGTTGCAGCGACGTGGCAACAAACTCCACATTTTCCTGCTTTACAGTGACATGTTCCCTTTTTCACTTCTCCTGACTTAGTATCTAATACGACATGAACACCATAAAGTTTATTAGCAGTATAGGAAGCATGAACCTTTGACTGAATGTGACAAACTTGATTTTCTTTATCATGTGATATTAGAACATTCTTAACCTTCTTAGCTTTGAACATTCTGTAGCCTTTATTTTTGTGTTTTGTGCTATTTAGCGACAAATGATGGTTTATAATATTCTGAACGTTAAATGAACTTGGAATGTCTCTCAGTTGTTTAGTCCAATTTCCCTTTGGTAAGCTTAAATCATCATTTGTAAGTTCTGCTAAAGCAGCCCTACAATATTTACATAAGATGCATTAAGCCTTGGTCAAAATATAATATGTACAATTCTATTTCAGTAAAACTTTACCTATTTCCACTACTCGTCAACGCCATGTCAGGAACTACTTATTTAATTATTTAAAATAGTTTATCTAACTATAATTTAGCCGAATTAATATTAATATTAAATAATACTTTTAGATACACCACATGACGATCCCGGCAGAATTTGATAAATTTTTGTTGTTATATGTGATGCGCAGAATCCTGGAATAGCCAATCAGAGCCACCCCTTCTACCCACAATTCCCTCTAATGTTCGTTAAAAAAATTCAAATGTGAAAGTGGATTTCTTTTCTCGTCTATTGCCGCCCGCGTTAAAGTTAAATCAAGCGTCGTTAGGGCTAGCTCCGTTCCACGTGCTAACTTCTTGCGCTTCTGTTCGTCTCGTATCCATGGAGACGGAAGTTGAAGAATCTAAAAAGATAGGGCAAAATGTCGCCGCTGGGAGTCACGTATACCGGTTCTGATATTTTATGGGGGAAATCGCTCTTAACATTAGATCTATGGCGGATTCTAATTTATAGGGATCGAATGCATATTAACTTACGGTTATAGGGATCCAATACGATACAGAGCTGATTTGATTTTGTGTACACTCTAAAAAATGAGCGTGCTTTTTAATCAAGGTCATTCATTTTTGAACAAGCCATTATCGAGTCGATTGGTGTCTAAGGCTCTAGCCTATGGAACGCCGTTTATGTCACAATCGACACCTTTTTGTCTAGTGAAATTTATGTCTAGTAAAAACTTCCTACCAATCAAAATTCAAAGAAATTTAAACTCACCAATCAGAAGGTAGTAAAAAGTACTAGACGTTTTTGAGGCACATTGTAAAATGTCTAGTCGAAATTTGTGTGTAGTCATTTCTAAATATGTCTAGTCAAATTTTCCACCAATCATCATCGTGAGCAAAAAAGAAATCATCAATAAGGTGATGCGGTTTTGGGCTCATTATTTATGCACAATTGAGAACCAATAATCGCCCGATTATCGAAAGGGAGGACCGGAGGCGTAACTATCAAACGACGTTACACGATAAAAATTTACACTAACTTTCTACTAGACAAAATGAAAATTACAAGACACAACACATTTGTCTCGACATTTTTCCACACTGTGTCTAGTAATTGGTTAGTTGAAAAAGGATATGTCAGCAATGGGTCCGTATAGAAAGTGATATGTCAGCGATTGGTCCGTATAGAAAGTGATATGTCAGCGATTGGTCGGTTGATTATGTATAGTGGAAACGTCGCTTATGATATCAAATATCCACGGATCTCTCGCAACGTCGAGAAATGTCTAGTTAAAAGTTGAATTTGGATACAAACGCCGTGACTTCATAATCTTTTTACAGGACAAAAGCTTCTAAAAGACAATGACATCTCGCAACAACAGTGTAGTCAATGACGAAATCTTTAAATTTCCGGGAATACTGATTGGGTGATTTAAAAAAGTGATATGCAAACGATTGGTCTGTTTGAAAAGTGATATCGATATTATTGGTTAGATGAAAATTGATATGTCAGCGATTGGTTGTTCGATTATGTCTAGTAAAAATTTAAAATTTGTAGTCATAACGTCTTTTTTGCATTGTAATTTCAGGAGAAGGTGTGCCTTACAAGAATATTTTAAATTATATTTTTGAAGCTATCCAATGAAAAATTTCGAATAAGTTAGGGAACTAATCAAATTTGAGGATTATTAAAGGAACGATTCTAGGCGTTTACCAAATTTTGTTACTTGGGAGATTTTTACTACACAAAATCTTGTCTAGTCAAATTTATGTCGATGGTGACACAAACGGCGTTATGTCTAGTGAAATCTCAAAACAATCGAGTCAGTGCAGCGTTGAAATAAGTGGGCTGAGACGTAAAAATTAATGGGCGGATAAAGGAAATTTCCTTTTCGTCCAATGAAATTTTCTAAATTTGGAAAAAAGCCAATGACAGTTCTCCAAAAAATTACTAGACACAGTGTGGAAAAATGTCGAGACAAATGTGTTGTGTCTTGTAATTTTCATTTTGTCTAGTAGAAAGTTAGTGTAAATTTTTATCGTGTAACGTCGTTTAATAATTACGCCTCCGGTCCTCCCTTTCGATAATCGGGCGATTATTGGTTCTCAATTGTGCATAAATAATGAGCCCAAAACCGCATCACCTTATTGATGATTTCTTTTTTGCTCACGATGATGATTGGTGGAAAATTTGACTAGACATATTTAGAAATGACTACACACAAATTTCGACTAGACATTTTACAATGTGCCTCAAAAACGTCTAGTACTTTTTTACTACCTTCTGATTGGTGAGTTTAAATTTCTTTGAATTTTGATTGGTAGGAAGTTTTTACTAGACATAAATTTCACTAGACAAAAAGGTGTCGATTGTGACATAAACGGCGTTCCATAGCCGACACCATATCGTGGGACTCTCAAAAAAAACTAAAAAAAAATTATCGAGTCGTTCACAATTAAATATGATCATTCAAATTTGAACAAGGCCACATTTTGTTCTTCAAATCTAAACAGACTCATTCAATATAGAACCATCCCTAAATTTTGCTGCTTAAAACTAACTAGAAACATTAAAATCTACACGTTCGATCAATCTCAAATTTTGGCAATCAAAACTAACCAAGACCATTCAAATTAACAATTCCCTGCTGAAGTTCATAAAGTCGAACAGATGTATTCTAATTTATCGCCAAAATGAGAGTAACGCTAAAAGTTTAAATAAACGTAGAGCTCGGGGAGCGGATAAATTAACCACCAAAATTTCGATTAATCATAAAAATTTCGGTTAACTGTTTATTTATGGATATTATTCGGCACTATAAAAAGATTTAATATGAAAAAAAACAAGTGTCTATTTGAATAATTTACGGTTATGGATATAAAACCAATGAAAGATAAATTTCTTATCCAACCCGGAGCTCTAAATAAATGCCTACTTGGCTAATTTATCGTCGGCCCGCCAAATAAGGTGACAAGGCCCTTGTCATCTTGTCTTGTTATAAAACCCAAAATTTATACCGTATCCTGTAACTCAAATTTAAAAAAACACACACTTTATTTCAATGCTTTATTTCCAATAATATTTTTTGTTACTTTTTAAGGATTTAACGAAAAGATGGTACATGAGAAAATCGATTCGGTAAGCACACCCCCCGCTGGCATTTCCCGTCCTTAGACCCCTGCAACGGAATAAATTGAAGTTACACGTCGGTGGGCTTTGCGAAATGTGCCCGTGTCGCGCTCTCGTTGAGTTAATTGACCAGCGTGCACCTTCAGTGTGTACAGAGAGAGAAGATACTTACAAAGGGAAAGAACATCGAATCGACCTCACAAACTGCTCCGTTTTCATCGTTGACTGTCATACTCCTGCTATCCGCCACGCAAGTGCATTTACAAGATTCCTGAAAATATGCGTCACAGATTTCAGTCTTAAAAATGGATCATGGAAATGCCCGATGAAACTGATGAAATTTGTTGTTGGCCAAAGCATGTTGACAAAAACTACGTCATTTATCGAATTACGTTCAATTGATGTATTTTTTTTCAGCTGAAGTATAGCTTTGCAATTCATTATAATAGACGCTTCAATAAAATGCTGTCTCTCCTTACTCCCTCCTACGTGGCAAAAAGTTGATCGCTAAATGAAATATTTCCGATTTGGTATGTTACCTGATTCGCCAAGTTAGCCTACGAAGCCATCCAAAATCAATACTCAAATCAAACCACATTTTTTCTTTAATTTTAATATTTCAAAATGCAAAGACCAACGCGATGTCGATCCTAACAAAACTTTTTATCCGTTAAGTCTAAGCTTTGTTTTCCACAAGTGCGCGAAACGGGTCGTCCCAAAGTTTTGTGATGAACAAATGTTTTGATGCACTTAAAGAAGAATGCATAATGGCGCGCGAAAGTGGAAACCAAGCTTTAAACGTGTTTCCCGACGACGCTGGACATCACGGCGTTTTCGTCCTTTCACACGTCCAGGTTCTAATTATTAATATAAGTCTATAATATTGATCCATAAGTTTGTCACTTTGGGGAATATTTTAATGAGAGCTAGCAACGAAGTGACGTCATCACAAGAAGAAAATCTCCCCCTAGCGAGGCGCTGTCAAAGGTTACGTGTGGTGCGTTAGCGAGCGGACGCAAAACGGCGACGAAACCCGTAATATAATCTGTCTTGTGAATAGCTCTCAGTGTCATACTTAAGTAACAAAATTATACTTAATACTTTCTAGCGAACTATAACTTTTTCGGTTAAAAACGGACTTACCTTTTTTATCATGGTTGGCTGCACCCCCAATGTTTTGGTGCACTTTTGGGCGTAATCAGCTTCTACACACTGGCCTCCGCTTAGACATGTCTGCGGAACAACAAATTTTGACTTCTTTGTTATGATACTTTCAATATGTTATGAGCGTCACGTTCATTTACGCGTTGCATTAATCGGTTCCACTATTTTTCTAACTACATATTTGGTAGGTGTTTACCATACACCTACAAGTCACAAAGCTGACTAAGCCCATATTCCAATAAAATGTAAAACCAGAATCTGAAAATAAATTGATTTGATTTGATTTGGTACCTGTGAACTAGTGCATTCTGGCGAACAATTGCTCTGAGTTGAGCTGCCCCTTTCTTGCCCTATGAAGGAAAAATCACTTTTAACTCAATTAGATTTATTATCAGTAGAATTTTAGGGTTGTATTTCATAATTCAGTGTGCCTGATCACTAACTGCAATGAACACTAGGTACTGCACTTAATTCATACGCAATGAAATCTCTTTGAGCCTCCTAAAAATACAGTGTGATTCAAAAGGTTATGCCAAAATTTTAAGGAGTTGTAGGGGGTGAGTTGAGAGGTATGCTTGTTTTTCTCCATTTTCCTATGATGAGTTACAAGAGCACCAGAGAGCTTCCAAGTGTGGCCTACTAGCCCCTGGAAGTATGCTGAAACAAGCGCAGAAACCAAGCAGCAGGGACTTTAAATACTGTTTAAGTATACTTTTGTACGCTGGTTGCCTCGATTTGTTTACAAAGTCCTTTTTTACCTATCACAGGAGCCCAAACCTTAATTCTCGCATTTCCCTGTTGCTTGGTTAGGCGCTTGTTGCAGCCTACTTCCAGGGGCTAGTAGGCCAAACTTTGAAGCTCTCTGGCGCTCTTGCAACTCATAGTAGGAAAATGGGAAAAACAGGTATACTTCTCAACTCACCCCTACAACTCCTTAAAATGTTTGCATAACCTTTTGAAACAACGTGTATATGAAACTGAATGCGATCGTACTGTGCAGTTAATAACACTGAAAATAAGCTCTTAGTGCCGTGAATGTCCTTAGTGTGTGTCCACTGAATATGATCGCAAAGTGTATTCAATGTGCATGCAGTAAAGAATCTCTCAGTGAACTGTATTAATATAAAATCAATGATGTCGTTTAGTGCCATTAGTATACGGTAAATGTGATGGAAAACCTCGTGAATTTTATATCTTTACGAAAGTGATCGCCCAGTGCACTGAATATCTGTTTAAGAGTCTAACCATATGCCGCAGCCAGGAGTAAAATTGCTAATGCGGCCAAGAGAAATCCCTTCATGATGCCTAGTTTGCTTGTAGTTCTGAAGAAATATCAAACACGCTGTGGTCTATAATGGTGACTACCACACCGGGTTGTTCTGTAAATAGTAAACCATAAACAATCGAGCCATTTATTTTGAATTCATGTTTTTTTATTGGTGCGTCGTGGATGTCGAATTAATCTTATTTTACGGACGGAACACATCCATTGTGATTATATCCTGTGATAAATCTTTTCAATCAACTTGAAAATTTCGATAGTTAGACTAACCATATATTATAAAATGATGAATATCAAATTGTTCTTAACTGCAGATTTTGCGTAATTAATTATTACGTGGCTTTCTTGCGCACCTTGTACGCAACTAGATTAATTGCAGTTTTCCTCGCAGCTTTTATATTTCATATTTTACGTCAAATATAAATAGATTAATTTCTTTGAATTGCTTAGAGAACTTCAACTTGAAACGGATCTTCGTTCAATTTATATAGATAGATTACTAAAACGATTTATCAATTTCATTAAACCAAGTGGCTAACCACTTCCTCAAAATATTTTCAGGCACATGCAACTGAGTAAAGCCTTTAGTAATGCTAAATCTGTAATTAGTTAAACGTAATTATTTCAGTTTAAGCTAAGTTCTGGTAATCGGTTTACATATTTCAGTATGGGCAGCACATTGTGATTTGATATGAGGCTAGTCCTTTAATTTTTCGTAAGCAATATTGGAATATGAGAAAAGCGCTTCTCAACACTCACAGATGCTTCACCGTCTCAGGTCACCAGGATTTCTATTTTACAACGTCACTCTGAGAGAAAAGTATCCATCTCAACACCCAAAAATGCTTCGCCGTCTCAAACTGTCAAGTCGCCAGGATGTTCATACGTAAACTACCCTGCCCAGGAAAATCTGCTACCAATCAGTGGCGTATCTAACGTCTTCAGGCCTTTCCCCCCACTTTCAAAACCTCGTTTAAGACTCCTTATCTTAAATGGCGTCTCAAATTAGAATGGGGCGACTGGCCCTGACTGACCTCATCTTACAGAAATATTGCTTTCGTGTTTCAATCGTCTCCTAAGCAACGTTATAAAGTATGGGAAGCAAATCTTCACACGACACGGGTGAAAGTATTTGAGCTTGAGAAAGCGACGCTTCTTCGGCCGAGATACTCGCTAGCTCCTTCATAATTGAAGTTTCCAAGTAGCAGTCACTGTGAGGAAATTCCCAGAATAAATTCCATTGTCCCTTCGTCTTTTTCTTGCATTATATTGCATTGCTCCATCTTTATTGTTAGACTCCTCCCATTTTTTAGGCCTGTTTTATTACGGTTTATTACAGATAATGCTATACCCTTCGTTTTAAATATTTTTATTGTGTAATGTAATGTTGTGTTTCCCCTCGTCGGTCTTTTGATATTTACCCTTGACAAGTATCTGTGTGTACGACAATATCTTTCGCTTCGCAAGGACGAAATATAAATACAAACTATATAGTTTAGGGTGTCGGACCCAAGTACGTGGGTTAAAAGCCCTGATCTCCGGAGAAGTGTCATTACCCGAGTGGTGATTGGCACTATAATAATAAAAATAATCAGTTAGTCTAATACCCAAGGCATCACCTTAAGCCCAAATCATTGAGCTACTTTTAATGCCTTTAAACAGGTGGCCGGGTTACAATGCGTAGGAGGGTGGTGGCAAGCCCTTCATGCCACGCGAGCTAACAGCTCCCTACACTTACTATTATCGTTAACCTCTACAAATTTTTATGAGAAGGGGAAACCGAAGAACTTGAGAGCTCCACGCGGAAGTAGTGGTTCCGAGTTTTCTTCCAGTGCCACAAGATAGAACCGAACCCCGCTCCTCTTGCTGCGAGGCGAAAGTGCTAACTACTCCGCCACCCCACCTTTCTGGCGTACGGATCACATGACTTATAAATAGTGCTGTTTTAGGCGCGAACCAAGCAACATCTAAGGTCGTTAAGAGTGATACGGTTCTAAAAAGGTGAATGTGTTTGCACCGGAGACTTTTCTTAAAAAAGAAACAATAGCATCTACGCCATGTTGCCCTCGTCAACATTACCAGCAACTTTTAATTGTGACTCAGGAACCTCCAGATCCCCGCCCAGGGGCGAAGCCATAAGGGGGGCTGAGGGGACCCACCCCCCCTAACTTTTTTCCTGAGTTGGCAAACTAGGCATTTCAATCTTTAAGTTGGAAAACGTAGAATTTATATATTTCAAAGTAATATGATATTTGCTTTGTTACTTAAATAAACTTTAATTCGTTAAAATATAATAATAATATAATAATAATATAAATTTTTGCTCCTCCAAATGCATTGGTCCCAAAATCCCAATATATATTTAGCCTTTTTCCAACTCTATTCTATCCTGACTAAATTCCCAACGCTGTTTTTAATTTAATTTCCATAGACAAAGTCGTTGAAACTAGTGGTGTTAATTTTCCGGAAAAATAGCAAATTGAAACTTAATTTAATTAATTTTTATTTTTTTTAACTTTTTATCGATATAAAATGTCTAATAACAGTAAACATACTACAAAACATTAATCAGTTTAAAGCTAGTCTAGAGGTTTAGTTTTACTTTTAGATTCGAAAAAATGAGGCGAAAATGCCGTTTTATTTAAATTTGCAAACGATATTGGATTAATCATGGAATTAACTTTTTTTTATTTTTTTCGGAAAAATACGAAAAATATTCCTAAAAAATGCCTCGATCATTTTCCGCGGAAAATTTTCAAACTTACAACACTAGTTGAAACTGTTTTTGGTGGTATCTACGATCTCTAAGCAAAATAAATTTGAGCCCATTATTATAATAGTTTTAGCCTCGTCTAAGCACTTTTCATTTCTTCGTGTACCCCGGCTTAGCGCAAAAATTCCTAGATAATGCTCTATCCGTCGGAAGTTCCTAACTACTCGCCAAACCGGGCCGCCAAACACTTCTTCGCGTAGCGTTTTAAACCATAGGAATTAAATCTGAGTTTACACCAAATATTTCCCGAAATCCATTCGATTTTCTTTTATTTTTAGTGAAATTATTAAATCAACGTCATTTACTATGAATTTTATTAGACAGTTGATAGTGAAAATATATTCCATGAAATTGGAAATTTTAGGCTTTGGGTTGGCAAAAATTTATCTTCCCCCCCCCCCGCCCCGACCTAAGTGCTTCGCTACGCCCCTGCTTCCAGTGCCTTTCAGAAGCGCAGCGTGCCCGCTTTTCACTGATTTTACGTTTATAGTTGAGGGATCAATAGATACTCAAAGTTTCAATCTTATGAAACATGTGTCACGTAAACTAATATTTTGATGTATTTCCTGTACTTGTATAAAGTTTCTAGAGCTCTAGTTATTTCTTTTGTCGTATGGTCTTGCGTCCATAGTGGGAAGTACTTCCAGGTCACCACTTTTTAATGTGTCATGTGTTTCATTTTACCGTTCCCCCTTTGTTTAATTTGCAATATTAAAACTAAGATCCTCGTTTCAGTGTATTTTCGGTAAGTTCACACATCATACTCCTACACAACTAATAATTTTAAATGACCTATATATTTGGTTTAAACACACTAAAGCCCAGCTCACACTATACAATTAATTGGGCCACTTAATTGAAACCAACTAATTGTAAGCAAGAAAATTGTACAGTGTGAACAGAAAAAGTCGGAACAATGGTTACAATTTTTCTGTTCACACTATTCAATTTTCTTGCTTACAATTAGTTGGTTTCAATTAAGTGTATAGTGTGAACTGGGCTTTACTCTAACTGACCAATACCAGTGGCGGTTAGGCGGATGGGAACCCGGAGTAAAGTTTCGTAAAGCGTCAACCCTTTTGTGTAGTAATTTTTCCGAATCCTTAGTTCTTCGTAGGTATCTCCGTATGTTTGGCGGGGAACCTAAAGCTAGTCTGTTTGTTGATTGGAAATCAAGGAAAAGCGTGGAACTTACGTCACAGCAAATCGAATCAGAAAGCTAAAAGAATTAACTTGTTATTTATTATTCACTATCCGAACAGAACAACAAGTTATAACACCGTTCTTGGAGCTTATAGATTTCAACCACCATGGAGCTGTCAATCCCACGTTCCTTGTTGTAGGTCGTTTAAACATAGACATGGAAGGTATTGTCCTGGCTTACTTTCTCGCTTACCCTGGCAGCTAGAAGCAACAAACATAACACCCCACGCAAGGAGAACGCAACCCGTCAAAAGTCGTGGATTTTCTTGTGTACGTTTTTCATTAGCTAGACGCTTTAGCGCCTGCTGCCGTCGGAAGGGGAAAATTCGGAAATTGTTTCCCCCCCCCCCCCACCCGTAAACCGTAAATCGTTCAGCTTAAAGGCTCGTGACGCTCGTCCAATGAAATTCGTACACAACCCTTCGTTAGCGTGTTTAAAGGCTAGCTGCGTTCTCCTTGTGTTTGTTGCTCCAAGCTGGCAGTATCACGAGCGCCAGTGATGACCTGGGTTTGACAAGGGATAACGCCTGTAGAACCCAACGAAACCTTAAATTCCATCACTTTTCAATCGACCCTTAACCGTTAAAGGAGCTTCATTTTCAAGCGTTTTAGAAACAACAATTGCTAGCCAAGTTAAATGTTTTTAACCCAATTTCGTGTACCTAATAAAAAACAGTGCTCTTAACCAAATCACGTGGACTTTTGTCCTTTCATATATTATGACTAAATCAAAATTCAGCCCTCTGGAAATTTTTCCGAAGTTTGACCAAATTTTTTACTTAAGTCAATGGACTATGAACTAAAATAAAAAATATAATATGTTACTCTTACGTCACAAGACACAACTTATTTAGTACAATCGTCGCACGCGCGATTTGCACGCGCGCTTTGAAAACCTATATTCCTCTGGCAACGTAGACTTGTGAAAACAAGATAATAGGCGAAAATTATTCGCTAGTTTTGAAGTAATTTTTAGGAAATAGCGAGCAACTTCAAAATACAGTTTGGCTGTTATTGTATGGAAGAAGTTGGTAGTTTGGGGTAAAAGGTGTACTCTTTTCGTCCCAAAGCGAGCGAATAGTTTTGGCCTAATGTGACGTAAGAGCTACATTAAGCAACAGGGCCATGTTACTTTATCAATAGAACTTTTGGGAAGGCGAGTTCTCCCGGTAGGATTAGATCATGCTGCATGAACAGTCATCCTTCGGCGTTTTAAATCGCTTCCGCTGAAGCACTTCCGCCTGCAGTTTGTCATCGCATTGAGATTTGGATATCACGCGAACAAGGAGATGAAAACGGAAGCTAATGGAGCGGATTTTGAATGCGCGCCGAATAATCCTTTTTTCCCTCGCGCGTATCTAACTTTAACAATCTATAATTTAGCTCATGCCTCGCGATCACGTTAATTTGTTTCCATGGTAACCTTTTCAATAGGACAAGGCTAATAAGACATTTACATTTTTGGGTCCACTTAATTAAGCCACTGTCAAACTAGTGCTTAAAACACAGTTTAGGTCTGTTTGAATGCCAGTTTTGACCGCCGACGATAAATCTTGGTTCACACGTGCGAAATCGCTTCACCCCGGTTCGCTTATAGCCAAGGCTTAACGTCATTTCAAATTATGACCAGAATTTGACAAATACTACACTGTTTCCTAAAACAATTAGTTCATTTTGTTTAGTATACATACAGTAATATTTTTTAACATTATTTCGAATTTATTGCCATTATTTTTGAAAATACGAGCAATGTTACTTCTCCACCTTGTCGTTTTGAAAGCGATTCTAAGCGAACCAGCGAACCAACTTGAATGAGTTGCTTCCCGAACCAATACGAAGCGATTTCTCACGCTGATTTTGAAAAGTTGTTATCTAAAACCCATCGATTTTAGGGAAAAGTGTGAGCCGGACTTTATTGTGTGTTCCGTCACTTCGTGTAAAACAAGGCCTCATTTCAATGGTTTCTATAGAAATATTATACAGAGACACATATTAGTGATTATGTTACATATGGTATTACTAGATATCATAGTTTATCTGATATTTGACAAAGTAATAGTTGGATATATTTAAGAAAAGAAGTTAACTGAATCCTAACTGCACGTTAGAACTAGAGAATATTACAACAATCGTGCATTATTTTTTGGCAGATGTAATTTATATTGAGTGCTTGAAAAATTTTAAATGTCGAGGAAACGAAACGGTGGCTTAATTCCAGTACGCGTGCTCGACATTATCCTCTAAATATTTAGAGTTAAATCTGTGGCTGAATTGGTTTTTAATGCTAAAAGTTTAGGTTTTTTAACAATATGGTTAATAGTGTTTTGTTTCTGGCTGTAAAAACAACGTGACTACACAGAAAAACAAATTGGCAAGCCAAAATATACCTCTCCTCGGAAGAATTGTCCCTAGTGGTATTAATTTCTCGAGATAACCCTTAAAGATATATCTCCGCAATTTAGAGTTATTTGTTAAACATATTAACCCATTTCTATCCGCCCGGTATAAAATTTTTATTATAATTAAAATAATTGAGACGAAACGACCAATTTTAATTTATTCAGAATATCATAATTTAAGTAGTTACAACAGTAAGTTAGACGTACTATAACAATGCACAATTGAATTAAACCCTTTTACAGAACAAGTTTATCAGTTAAATATAATACGAAGCAAATTTTAATGAAATAAATATCTACAGAGGCTTTTTGGAATTACTCGCTTACGAAATACTTGCCGCATCTTTAACGCTCATTTTATTTCAACACTCGCCCTTGATGAAGATACCGTAGATATCTGGTAGTGGACGACTCGTTCACTTCCTGTTGACGTTGTGACGCATACCACATGAAAAAGACCAATGCCGTCCAATTTCCAATATCATATAATGACTCGCACACCCAAGAAATCATTGACTGCGTTAGAAATCGTAGATATCCAAATATCCACACCAAATGTATTTACAAGAAGCAAAAACCTTACCATCAACAAAGCACAGAGAGCCACTTGACTAACCGCCAGCTTTTAAAGCAATTAACGTTAAATTATCTCCTTTGAATTAACAGAACTATATATAGGTCGTTAAGAAAGTGGACCACCCACAGGGTCTACCCTTTAACCCTCTAATCTCGGCTGACTGCGCTAAAACAAGATTTAACCTTTAAAAAATACCAGATTAGGCCTTCATAAATTCATTAATAAAAAAAGACTTTATTACCTATTATGCTTACGATGCCTGTCTTAATTTCAGTGAAACTAAGCAGCTATCGGTGGTTCTGTGGTAGAGCGCTCGACTGCCAAGCCGAATGGTCTGGGTTCGAAACCTGGGTGGCGCATTTGTTTTTAATCAATAGAGAAACGCTAAATTAGAATTTCTTCGATGCAATAATTTCAATTTCAATTCTATTTCAATTAAACCAAAATTTCGTACTCTATTAAATACGCTTCCGATAAAGCTGAAGGTCTAATTTTCAATAAGGCGTAACAAGTGTCGGTGGCTCTGTGGTAGAACGTCCGCCTGTCAATCAGGAGGTCTCGGGTTCAAATCCCGCCCGATGCGATCGCAAATTGATACTAAGACGAATACCGTGTACAACTGGTGGAAACCCTGCCATTGGACGTTGAGAGGTAGCATTACACTCAGCACTCGGTCCGTCCCAAAGTCATTAAGAAGAAGTTGGAGAGAAAACGCCCATATAAACACAACAGACTCAACATGCACATCCATCAGAACACAAACACAACAAATTCAACACTCACAACCTACGCATAAACATTACAAAAACCGTAATACACCAAACCGTCACGACGGTGAGCGAAAAAACACCATCCAAACCAAACCGCAAATGCATCCGTTAACGCTCACCGTCACACGGTGGTTTCGCCAACCCTTTGAGAAACTGCGTACGCAGTGATTACACTTTGCGCCGAAAATGCGAACGCGTTCGCAGTCCTGACAGACAGACACACCCACAGACCCACCCACAGACCCACCCACAGACAGACACGGTCGTTGTATAACCCCTCCTAGGGGACTTTGTCCCCTCGGAGAGGTAAAAAGGTGTTTAGATACTAAACACTTTCTTAAACACCAAAATGCAACAGAATATTTATCATGTTTAAAAACGATCATGTTTAGGCGATAGTGGTGTATAGCTTTGCAACATCATGCGTTTAGAAATTAAACGTGTTATTTGCTTCTTATATTTATCGTTAAAACGTGGTTAGATAAAATACGTTTAGAGATTACACATATTAAATGCATTTGGGGCTTACAATGAAAACACGTCTAAAGATTAGTTTCTAAACATGTTCAAAGGTTCGGGTGTTGTGGTTTAAAACATATGTTAATTTTTCCGTATACGCCACTCTTTGAGTAGCCGTATATTTGAGTGGCTTAATTACGATCTAAAATAACATTATTATTAATTGGCTACGAATTAATGAAACCTACTGCCTATACTGTCGATTTCATTTCTTTAACTGCCTGATTATACTTTAGCGATATTAATTTAAATTATATTTGTGTTAATACGGACTTAAAACACATCAAAAGTATTTCGTAGTTCATGTTCAATTATTGATTTACAGACATTAGTGTTATTTAATAAGTCTTAATTACCAATAACCTAAAATTATGAGATGATATAGGAACCCGTTCCATATTGTAGTTAACACTATTAATATAACCAGGAGACATGTCTCCTGATATAACGGTGATTAACGAATATTATTTTTTTAGAAAAATAGAAAACGAAATTAAACGAAATATATAGACAATGCGAAATATGCATTAAACTCGTAACGCAATATACACTTATTAAACATCAGTGTTTAGAATTATGTTTAAAAACATCAAAGTTTAATTTCTAAACATGACCTCTTACCAGCTGTTCCGGTTTGGAACACTACCGCAAAGATCTTGGAAGATTGTTTGAGAAACTCGTTTTATTTAAACAGATGTGTTTTAGGAAACAACACCAACTCTTATCCGTGTTTAGCTGTCAAACATGTTTAGATGTTAAAAACCTAAACACCTTTTTTCTGTGTATGTTAAAGGCCTCTCGGTAACTAAATTAAAAATGGCAAAAAAAACATCGATAAATATGGTTGAGCTCTTCCCATTTCTAAACAAACGATTAAAAAACCATTCCGCATTATGAAAATACAGGTATTTATCCATATTCTGCTAGCTGTTGCCATTTGTTAAGTAATAATCAATTCAAATTAAGGCTGACCAGTTATTCCCCCCCCCCCTTGAAACTTAGTTCGAATAGATTCCGTTTAGGGGCACTAATGAAATTTTGGGTTGCAATATTCCTTTCTGCATTGATAGTCAGGTCGCAGCTGTTAAGTACTTTGGTAAATTTGCCAAGTTTGATTTTTCAACTGAAATAGATTAATTACATGCTAAGCTTAATATTTAGCCTTGGGTTAAAGAATTCTTTGGCCATTTTCTATTAATTTTAGTCATTTAAATTATCGCAAAAAGTTTTAATTTGGTTGTTTAGTTTGCATGGTACGTAGAATCTTTACCATCATCTTTAATACGTTTTATAAATATCTCTAAAAACCACCAAATTCCAACAACAATTTTGTAGATTAAAAAAACTAGAGTTCAATTAAATATTTTTAATTAATTAATTAATTAATTATCGATCACAAATATGAAAATTAAGATTATTTCGGATAGCTTTAGTACTTTTAACTTTAATCTGGCAAAATATTAATAGTTCAGTACATTCTAGATTGTTTTTGTTACACCCACATGATCGATTTTTATAGCCCTTTGTGCAATTGCATTTTCGAAACTGTGCGGGAGGTAGGTTGCATTGTTTAGGCCTATATACGTGATCCAAATATTCCCATCTAAAGTCAGTTGCGAGTGGTAATTAGAGGTCGGGGTTGGTTAACTTTTATTCAATAGATAAAGCTCTCAAAATTATTCGTAAAATGTTTTGATCAAGTAATTTATATTTCTGTATTATACGATTAATTTTTTGATAAATTTGTAAAATTAATCGGAAATACGACTTTTTTTTCAATAAAAAGCTAAAATTTTACGAATAATACATGTTTTTTAATCATTTTTCGAAATATTAACCGGTAAATTTCTTTGTTTACATTTTTTCCTTGAAAAAAATCATTTTAAACATGGCTAATGATTAACCATCCCCGACCTCTAGGGGTAATCTCGGCAATGGTTGATTTGATTTCTTCAAAACAAAACGTGAAAATATGCGCGATTAGTGTAAGTTTCCTACAGACCCAGAATTGTTTCCAAAGAGTGAAAAAGTCACTGGTGATAAAAGCTTTAAAGTTTAATTTTAGACCCTTTGTCAAGAAACACCCAGTATTATCAAAAGTAAATGAACCGCAGTTATCATACTGCTATACTCCCTATGTTGGAGGCATTTTCCTAATGAAGTTACATTTTTACCTCGAATTTGAAATTTTGTGCGCTCCTAGACCGAAAAAAATTGTTTTTGTTTTTATGAAACCATTTTTTAAACATATAAATAGCTATACCCACAATTCCCAAGTGCAATTTATCGCTTCAAAAGGGGGGGAATGGAAATTAGCTTTTATTTGACTCGATTTTCATAAGGAAAACGCCCTCCGATTTTGATCGCTATTTTGGTAACTTCGGTTCATTTACTTCTGGTATTATCGCATACTATAAAGACGAACCAGCCAATTCAAACCTTTGATCGATTTGGTCCTATAGTCAAAAGTAAATATCATTTCTTTTTTTTTACCTTTATTTCTTATCATGGTAGTATTGGAGGGTAATTGTTCGTATAAACTCGTTAATAAGACCAGCACATCTCTTTTCAAATAAACGCGAATGTTTTTAGCGACATCTGGGGCGTGTAGAATTATTTGTTGGTTCGCTTCTTCTAAACAATGCCGACTTTGTTGCATTTCTTCAGTTTTTAAAGTTTCATGCAAATGGCTGTTCGACGAGATAATATTTTGAAAAGAAACTATAAATGTCTCACTGCTTTTTTTCAAGTTACCCATTTTTTTAATAATCTTAATGATCATATTTGTTCTTGATATTTGATTAATTGATAATATTACCTTAAAAAGTGTTTTTTTATCTGCAAAATTGTTGCTGGACGTTTGTGCTTCTTAGTGTTATTGATAAAACCATAAGGCTATAATAACATTCCATACGTTTGTTACTTTGGTGAATATGTTATTGAAAGCTTGCAACGGAGTGAAGTCATCACAAGCTCTATTAAAGTTTGTGTGGAAGTTCTATTAAAGTTTGTGTGGAAGCTCTATTGAAGTTTGTGTGGAAGCTCTATTGAAGTTGGTGTGGAATTTCTATTGAAGTTTGCGTGGAAGCTCTATTAAAGCTTGTAATCTTTATCAATACATGTACAGGTTTCATTGCCTTTTCGCTATTTCCTTTATTTAATTGGCCAGAGATTCGGTTATTATTCGATTCGGGTGTCTTTCTAAATTCAATTCGGTTTTCGATTTGGTATTCCAATTTGCCGAATGGGGTGTTTCGCAAATAATCAGAGCGGACGAGAATCCCCATAACAAGGTCCGGAAAGATGAATAGCTTTCCGAGACATAGCTAATACATCCCGAAGCAACTAAGGGCCGATTTCGATCCATTTTAGAAAGGCCAAACGCACACAAGAAACATTTATTAAAACTAATTAATGGGAAGTAGTAAAAAATAGCCAAAATATCAAAAGGAAACTTTCATCTGCTTCTTGCAGACATCTCTAGAGCAAAACCTAATTATCTGATTTGCATGGAAATTGGTGTCTACTTCATCTTTCTTTCCCATTGTGGCGTTCCAAAGGATAATACTCAGCCCCGAACGGTCGTTGAGTAAATGGAGAAACTCATTATCAAAACTTTGAAATATATACAGGGTGTTTTTTTTTGTTGCTCGAAAAAGTGATTTTTTTCAAAAACTATGTTTTTTAGAAAGTTGAAATTTGTACTGTACAGTATACGTGCCGGGTGACACTTTCTACCAAAAAGGCATCTAAATCAAAGTATATTTTCACGTTTTTTTAAATTTTAATTTTAACCGTTAGGTGCTATAAGAAAATTGTCAAAGAGAAAATTGTTTAGCGTCACCGAAAACGTACAAATAGCGTTGGCGCGAAAAAAATAGACGTATTTTTCACTGAAAAATTACGACTTGAAAAAGTGACAAGTTAGGCAAGCTAAAATAACTTTTTTTGAATTCCATTGGGAGAGTAGTGTAACTTTATGAAAGTCAGAAATTTGTTAATCTGGTGTTTAATGCAATAAACACCGCTGAAAAATCGAGGAGACAATGGCGAAGAAGGTATTACCCTATTTAATTTCGAAGGATGAAAAATGCGAATTTTTTTTAAAAAACAAAGAGACATTTTATTTATCTACTTACAAACAAAATTTATAAGTACGTTTCGAAAATACCACCTTCGGCTGCAATTCAGGCTTGGGCGTGAACAATCATATTGTCGAAGGCAGCTTGAATCATTTCCGGGGTTACCTTCCGCCAAGCGCTTACAATTCGTTGACGCAGCTCTTCAAGGGTCTCAACCGAAGTGGCGTACACCTTGTCCTTGACGAACCCCAAAGAAAGAAATCCAACGGAGTCAGATCGGGCGTACTTGCTGGCAAGTGTACGGGACCGTTTCTCCTTATCCATCGTTGTGGAAATTCGTTATTTAGGTAATCTCTCACGGCTCTGTGGTAATGCGGAATTCCAATAATTATTGTTTGACTGAGCCTCAGTCTATTGTGGTTGTAGCTGGTAGTAAATTATCCCACACGACCCTGGAGATTTTCAATCGTTCAAATATTCAAATAAAATAAAATGATGGATATTGTGGTATCGCAGTCTACCGCCCTAGCCAAGGCAGCTTCTGGCAAAGCGTATCATTGCCGAGATAAATAATGAACAAGACTCAGTGATTGCGAGTAAAAGAGTGCTTAATTTATTTAATAAAAACAGGTTGTATAGGTATGGATAAAAAACAATCTATGTATAAAAACCATAATTGATAACAGATTACATCACTTCCCCTCGAAATTAGAAATCGGGGAAGACTATTTGATTTATTAAATTTATTTAGTACTGAAGTCTGTCCAGTGGTTTCCGGAGTCTGGTGGATCGTCGTGGTTCTGGATCTTGGTCCGGACTCTCAGGTGACTGTCCAGCTCCGGAACTGGTATATCCGGCTCTTTAGTTCATGTCGTTGGTTGTGGTTCAGCCGTTGGTACAGGAACCCCTGAAACATCGGTTTTGGTTTTGTGTCGCCATACATGTAGTTGATCGACATGCCATCGCCAGGATTGGTTATCTTCGGTCGATACGGTGTAATTACGTGCGTCGCTGTCACGACTGATTACTGTAGAAGGCATCCATGTCTGACCTTGGCGTAGATTTTTTGGCGAAGACTGAATCGCCGACATGGGACTCTCGGTTGTGCCCTCCATAGCCATTCACTTGTTGTTGTTGTTTCGCATACACCCGGCGTTCTCGTTCGATTGGACGTAAAATGAGTGTCTCTAAAGTACTTTATAATTTATTTAACATGCTCCTTTATTCCTGGGTTTCCTTTATCAATGTCATGGGCCAACAAGTTGAATATGTGCGCAGAACATCCGTAGCTAATAATGTCCACTGTACCGAGATCTTCCGAAGTTGCCAAGCGTGTTCTCATATTTACCATGTTTGATGCGTTATCGGTGACAAAACTCTTCACAATACAGTTGTCTTTCTGCCAATTTTTATAGATTCCACAGCCAGGTTATATACATTTTCAGCATCATGCTTTTGTGCTCCAGTGTCAATAGTTTCGACTAAATGGTATGTATCATCTAACAAATCGGTGACTGAAACACAAATCACAGGTTCCATGTGAACATTGCTCCAGCCGTCTAATGACATGCAAACTGTTTTTCCATTCAGATTGTTCTTCATTTCAGTCAAAACACTTTGATATACTTCATCGAGTAACTGGTTTCCAACTTGACGACGCGACGGTGGTGTATATCCTGGTCTTAAACTATTGATCAATTTGATGAATTGTGGATGTTCAACGTGACGAAAAGCCGAATTGGTTGCATACGTATATCACGCGATTTGCAAATGAAGCTTTTTCTTTTCGGATGCAGATGTACGAATTACAAATTTACTTATTTTAGCACTCGATGACCCTGAGCTGGAGATTACTCACTGAGATTTTCTTTTGTGATTGGAGAGTGACAGTTCAGACGGAGTAGAGGAAATGGAGGTTACAGATATAGTAGATCCACTGGCAGTACTAGTGTTACCAGGAGTTAATGGTCGTTGGGGAAGGGCCCGGGGTACTACAAATACCAAAGAACAAAATAAAAATGATAATTATGATAATAAATAAATAAATGAAATAAAATCATTAAAATGACACCAGCCTATTTCATTTTCAGAAGCGACGTCGAATCAAAAAATACGTCTTCTTGTCCTAGAGTTGACAAATTAGCTAGGGGTATGTCATCTTCATCCAGATCATCCTCATCTGTTTTACAATTATTGTCAGAAATATCTATAGCACTTTCCAATGTGGCAAGACAAATGTCAACGTGTTTCTTCATTCTAGCAACCAGTCCTACCATCTCCGTATGACACTTCTTGCACCTCGCTCTAGTTATTTTAGTCTTCCTCAAACGGCCATCCACAAACTCTGCCTCACAGACGCTTGGGATTACAGGAGTACGCCACTACTCCCGGCGGCGTGAGAACTTTAACTGACGTTTGAACCCACGACCGAGGTAAAAAGGTTAACTTTTTAAGATTGTAACGCCATCTACAAGCGTTACTACAAAGAGTTTAAAACACGTTGAAAACAATTATTTAGTGTTTAAAACGTATTTTTTTACTTAGAAATAAAAACAGTTTAAAACTAAGAAGACTTGTTTAAAACAAAAAAAAGAGTATTTCTGTTTTTTTTTTAAACTCAAATTTTGCCAACCCTGTTCAAAACGGCCTGCTCCCGAATTCCCGCAATGAATTGATCACGTAGATAGTCATCGATTTGCGCTCCAAACAGGCAGAATCGAGCGAGATGTCGTAACGCTACGACGTAATCAGCGACAGACTCGCCAGCCCGTTGATGGCGTCAATACTGAACCAGATCCTTGTATGACAGCGTTTTCGGCGCCGCTGGAGAAAATAAATCTTGGATGATAGAATATATTTTCTTAGCGACAGATGTTAACAGGACTCCAGCGCGCAATGTGTCGTCAATCTGGTTAACGGCCATGAAAATCTCCCAACCTTTCTACATAAGTAGCCCAATCTTCTTCAGCAGGAACGAGTTCCCCGACGCTGCCCAGAAAAGATGCCATGCAAACGGAAGAGCTGCGCCTTGAATTTACTTGAAAATCCCGCAGACCAAATTATCCCCGTCGCCACTTGTGGTATCGTAGTCTTCCGCCCTAGTCAAGGCAGCTTCTGCAACAGCGTATCATTGCCGAGATAAATGATGAACACGACTCAGTGATTGCGAGTAAAAAAGTGCTTAATTTATTTAATAACAAGTTGGCAAGCCAAAATATACCTCTCCTCGGAAGAATTGTCCCTAGTGGTATTAATCTCTCGAGATAACCCTTAAAGATATATCTCCGCAATTCAGAGTTATTTACTTAAAACGTAATCCCGGTTCAATCCCGCCCGGTATAAAATTTTAATTTAAATAATTGAGACGAAACAACCGAGTTTAATTTATTTAGAATAATATAAATTAAGTAGTTACAACAGCGAGTTAGACGTACTAAAACAATGCACAATTGAATTTAACCCTATTTACAGAACAAGTTTATCGGTTAAATATAATACGAAGCAAATTAAATTCAATATAATTCACAAAAGCGTAAAATGTTGTTGAAAAACAATTTACAAAAGTGTAAAATGTTGTAGGAAAAAAATTGACGTCAATAACTTTATAACAGCGTAAAGGACTATCGCTTAGCTGTTTTTGAAAAACACCGAAGCTTAACAAGCGTTGGTGGCTGAGGTGTTAGAGTAAATCTCTCCACGCAGCAGACCCGGGTCCGATTCCCGGCTGCGCCAATAAATCGCAAATAGACACTAAGACGAATACCGTGAGCAATTGGTGGAAACCCTGCCATTGGAAGTTGAGAGGTTGTTAAACACTCAGCAATCGGTCCGTCCCAAAAGTCAACAAGAAAAAGTTGGAGAGAAAATGCACGTACACACAACCAACACAAACATAACACAACCAACACTAACACAATCAACACTAACATAACACACTCAACACCCACAACCGTCATAACACAAACTAAACATTCACACCCTACACATAAACATTAAAATAAGGTAATATCCAATCAAACTGCATCCACACTGTCGCGACGGTGAGCGTAAAACCATCAAAACCGAACCCAACCGCATTGTCATCCGTTAACGCTCACCGTCAAACGGTGGTTTTGCCATCCGTTAGACTTCGCTCCCTAATTCCTAGCAACTGCGAACGCAAAGAGCCCTAGCAACTGCGAACGCAGTGATTACACTTTGCCCCGAAAATGCGTACGCGTTCGCAGGACACACACACACCCACCCACAGACACGGTGATTGTATAACCCCTCCAGGGTACAAAGTACCCTCGGAAAGGTAAAAATAGGTTATATAGTTATGGATAAAAAATCTATGTATAAAAAACCATAATTGATAACAGATTACAACAGATATCAAAAAGTTATCTACTCCATATTTTACTGTCTCTAGCAGCTTGTACGAAACTCCCGCATAAAATGTCAATCAATAGAATGTTTCTACAAAATGAAATGAAAATAGAATAATAACAGACAGACCTTTCTCAGTTTAATTTTGGAAGGCGCGATTTTCACACGCAAGACGTAAGAGCTACATTGAAAAGCTGGTGTATTTTATCACCCTGACGGTTTCTGAGATATATTTTGCCCAATTTTGTAAAACCCCAATGGCCTAATATAATTTGGAGGCATTTCTTATAGCTATCATAAATTTTAAAAGTTTGTTCCATGGTCTTGGTTGACTATAAAATGTTTATAATAGACTGCTACTTCGTGGAAATGTTTCAGAAGTATTTATTTAATTATTATTTATTATTGTAATAAGAATTTAGTAACGTGCAGCTGAGGAAGGGCCACGGTCCGAAAGCTCCTGTGTATTTTAAATATTTTAATTACATCATTCAGTGTATGCCTAATATTTTACCATACATTTTTAAATAAAAAGGAAAAAATAAAAGGAACAAGATAAACATTTAGACTATTTACATATTTTTTAAACGCCCACAGGATATTCGCTCGCTACGCTTTTCCCCTTCAACGACTGACGTTAAACACACGATATATTAATAGCGTAAATGTACTTATTCCGCATAACGTTACGCAACAAAACATTTCGCTCCTTTTACACTATTTTATTTCCTTTGATTAATTTTCAGGCGTATTAACAGAATGATAAGGATATGCAACCCACGCAAACGACTAATATAAACCACACGAGAGGCGGGTTAGATATACAAATAGCAATTTTCCATGAATATAAGTCGGAGGTTTAAAATGCTAAGTTATATACAACGATAAATATTTTATCGTTCAGGTTTAACGTCTAAGAGTAAATTAAAGTAATTTGAAGTAGGTGAACATGGGAAATTTTGTACAGTAGGTGTACTTTCCTTTGACGTTTATGCCACAAATATTCTATATGTGATGTGTTTAAGTATTAGTACGAAATGTATATGTGAAGACGGAGTGCAAGTGAAATGTGAATGTGAAAAGTAAGGGTCAGTGTGAAATGTGAAGAATGAGTGTCCGTGTGAAATGTGAAGAATGAGTGTCTGTGTGAAATGTGAATATGTAAAGTAAGTGTCGGTGTCAAATCTTAATGTGAAAAGTAAGTATCAGTGTGAAATGTGAAGAATGAGTGTCCCTGTGAAATTTAAATGTGGAGAATGACTGTCAATGTGAAATGTGAATGTGAAGTATGAGTTTCAGTGTGAAATGTGAATGTGACGAATGACTGTCAATGTGAAATGTGAATGTGAAGTATGAGTTTCAGTGTGAAATGTGAATGTGACGAATGAGTTTCAGTGTGAAATGTGAATGTGAAGAAAGAGTGCCAATGTGAAATTTGAAGATTTAATGACAATGTGAAATTTGAAGATTTAGTGACAATGTGAAATTTTAAGATTGAGTGAAATTGTGACAGTGTGAAATTTTAAGATTGAGTGAAATTGTGACAGTGTGAAATTTTAAGATTGAGTGAAAATGTGGCATGTGATGATTGAGTGCCAATTGGAATGGGGTGGAAGATTGGATAGTTCTTCGTGCCGCAGCAAGAGGACCCGGGTTAGATTTCAGCTTGTGGCCCTTCCATCACTGGGTGAAAAGTGGGATCAATTCCTTCTGCATCGAGTTTACAGATTAAATCCCCCCCCCCCGAAATCTCAATTTTCCGGTTATTGTAAGAACGTGGTCAGTTTTTTTTTAAACAATTTTGCCCTCTAGGAACATGGTCAACTGTGAGCAGCTTCGTAACCTCAGAGGTCAACCTCACTCCTTATTTCCGTTTCCATATAACGTTTTTTTCGAACAACCACTAGTTAGTGTTTCGAGCAACCCTAGGTTTTAGCGATTTTTGGTCTTACGTTCAATACTTTTGTGTTATCAAAATCTGCCCAAAAAAGAACTGCCACTGAACTGGCAACTCATGTGACATGACCGGCTTGTCTCGACTCTAGCTCGCTGACTTCCGAGAATGAATATTTCTTGGAATTTCTGAACTTTGTGACTAATTTGTTTAATATTGAAATTCAAAACTAAGCAAATAGTCAAAACATTCAGACGGTCTTTTCAATAATTTTCAAATTTTGAGTTCAGAAATTCCAAATTCAGCGAAATATTCAAAAAATACAAATTCTGCATAGTAAACAATTTAAGACGGTTCATAAATTCAAAATTCAGCAAATTATAATCAAAAAGATCAGACGGTAGGTTTTTACAGGAGGATCAAACTAAAATTAGACATTCAGACGTTTCAGAAGTTCAGCAAAATAGTCAATATCTTGAATTCCTGTAAAGCCTATTAGTTCGAATGTGACGAATGAATTTAGAGTTGAAAGTGTGATTAGTTTGACCCTAGCTAAAACCGGAAGAGCTATGTTATATTGGTTATTCCTTTATTATTAAGATCAAATTCAACGCTTCGAAGCATTCCCATTGCAACTATGAGAGCGCCACCGACCATACACGAATTGGCCATGATGGGCATGGTCGACGACGTAAGCTCTGAGCTCAAGAAAGGCGTCAAAATAAACAAGCGTGACCACAAAACAAAAACAGCCATATTTCACGCCTCTAAACAGGGACACGCGGACGTAGTGGAACTCCTTTTACAAAAAAGCGCCAAATTGAACAAAAGAGACGCCAACGGAAGAACACCCTTATCTCACGCCTCCAAACAGGGACACGCGGACGTCGTAAAACTCCTTCTTCAAAATGGCGCGAAATTGAACAAAAGAGACGACAAAAGAAGAACGCCCTTATTTCACGCCTCTAAGCAGGGACACGCCGATGTCGTGACACTCCTTCTTCAAAAAGACGCCAAAATAAACGAGCCGAATGACAAAAAAAGAACGCCCTTATGTCACGCCTCTAAGCAGGGACACGCCGATATCGTGACACTCCTTCTTCAAAAAGGCGCCAAAGTCAACAAAGCGGACGCCGAATACAAAACGCCGCTGTACGTCGCGTCGGTAAAAGGACACGCCCAGATCGTCCGAATGTTGTTGGAGAAGGGAGCTGACGTCAACAGCCCCAGCTTCGAGGGCGTCACTCCCCTGTGGCAAGCGGCGAAAAAGGGACACGCCGACGTCGTCAAAATCCTCATCGGACATAAAGCCGATATCAGATGGGGCAAAATTGGAAACTACACCCCTTTATATATCGCCTGCAGACACGAGCATTTAGAAATATTTCGGATTTTAGTCGAGGGAGGCGCCGACTTCAACGCGTCCTCCTGCGCCGGGAAGACGCCGCTGCACTGTGCCAGCGAAGATGGACATTTTGAAATCGTCAAGTATCTGTTGGAACTCGGGGCGAACGATCGCGCGCTCACGGAAGACGGCGAGACGGCGGCCGATTTGGCGCGAAAACACGGCCACGAGAAGATCGCGTCTTGGCTGGCAACCCGGCCGTCAGAGAGAAATCAACTCGTGGTGAAGGAGCTGCGTTAACAGTTGACCGATCGAGAGGACGAAATCGCGGAGCTGAAACGAGTTTTAGAAAGGACTGGCAAAAACGCTAATGGCAGTAACTTCGCGAATGTAATTGTTAAAGTGCCTGTCATGAATACAATCAATAATAACAATACTGGCGCTAATCACGGTAATTTGCAAGTTAATCAAAACAATGCCGGTTCACGACAATGATGTTTCCATTTTATAGCATTCAAAATACTTTGATTTAGATGAATTATAATTCACTTACATCCCGATTTTGCGCTGGCTAAAAAATGTTTCGATTATAGCCTGAATGTTATTGCGCTATCTGTACTATAAAGACTCTTCCATGTCGTTACTGCATTTAATTGTTTGATGAAAATGTACTTCTTAATTTAATCAAATAAATACACTATTTAAATTATTCACGTTTAAATCCATGCATTGTGTCATAAGCTCACAATAAACGTCCTTGGGATGAAAGAAACATATCTTTGATTCGTTGTGACTCGCATTGGAAACGACATATGAATTATGACCAAAACCTTTGCCCATTTTTCACAGCACGTGCGTCATAAAACAGTCAATTACAGAAATCCTTAATTCAAAAAACACCGAATATTAGAAGATGATTGAAGCCTCTACGTTGTCAAGGTCAACAAAATCTATTCCGTTTTTATAATGTGATTTATTTTTAGTTAATACCGAAAACGTTTTTTAACATAACCGGCTATAAGCATTTCAATCGAGCGTTTATGATGAACCCTGTTTAGGTGGAAATACCCGGGAAAACACGAGTCTCCGGTTTGGTGACCGAGCAAAAACAATGTCAGGATCCTTTGTTTTGGATGCGAAATTAACCTCGGCACAAACGGACGAACTCGAAAAACTAATAGGCCAATCGGAAGTAGCGGCGACCGACAAAGTTGGCTTGAATTTCCATCGTCTCTTTATTTTCGGCAAGTCAACGCAGCACAACTATTTCATTGATACAGGTGCTGATGTTTCCGTGATACCACCTTCTAAACAGGAAAAAAAAGAAACTCCAAATGTCATCTTCAACTATTTGCCACGAGCGGAACGCAAATCACTACGTACGGAATGAAAATACTTCAACTTGACTTATGACTGCGTAGATCTTATTTGTTTAGATTCGTTATTGCGGATATAGGAAAACCAATCATTGGGCCTGATTTCTTGACTACTTCTTACCAACTGCCCGATATGAAACTGAGGAAGTTGGTGAACTGCAAAACATCATTGGCGGCTCGTTGTAAAGTCATCAATCAGCCGCCAACACGTATCACGACGACCCTGGGTACAAGATCATCCCGGAATTTCCAGAGTTAACTCGCCCATCAATGCCATTGCAACACCCCAAGCATAATGTTATTCGTTATATCGAGACTACCGATCCTCCCGTTGTTGAACACGACCGCAACTTCGATCCCAAGACACTCGCTTTTGCGAAAAAGGAATTTATTTTCTAGACCGAACAAAGTATCTGTCGTTCATCAAAAAGTAATTTTGCCAGTCCACCTCACATGGAGTGCAAGTCTAACGGGGAGTGGCGGCCATGCGGGGATTATCGAGCGCACTCGTCCGGTTCGGTATCCTTTGGCAACACTAAGCAACTTCACTTCTTATTTCGGGGCTTTCGAAGTGTTCACATGTCTGGATTCGAATCGACAAAGTCAGAAAACCTTTGCAACCTAAGTATGATGGTCCATATCAGGTTTTTGACTGCCACGAAAATACTTCAAGCTGCTCATCAAGAATAAACCCGATACCACCACCATTGCCAGTTCAAGCTTCATTGCAGTTCAGGACCCTCGGTTGTTGTACCGGAAGTAATTCCAAGGTCTAGGGAGTTCAATACTATTTGCAAATCAGTATCAGATTCGACGTGCCACCGCACTTCGTCCGGGCTTTTGTCCAAGGCGTTACTACGTAATGTGGGCGTTTAAAAAATGCATATATTATGTTTGTTTTTTAAAGATTAATTTAATTCGAAAACATTTTTTTTTTAATATGCGTGTATAAAGATTGGTGTGGGTGTTTTTATCGAACACGTCAAAATAAAAGACAGATAGAGCCTTGTTTATTGAAAAGATTGCAAATGATGACATGATTAAGCACCGATTATTCCTTGAGCAATACTGAGTCCCAAATGAAAGACACGTCTGTTCAGGGCAGAGTTGCCAGTTACGCGGTTTCTCGCCCAAATTGGGCTTCTTTACGAACGCTGTTGTGGGGAAAAAGCGTTGTGCGGACGGCGGTTTTTTGGGCTGATTTCTGCAAGTTCGACAGAATTATATTGGGCTTGGTCTCGAAATGAGTAAACGGAAATAAAATCCAAAACCCAAAAATCTAAGCATAAAAAATCATAACCAAAAATCTACGGCCAAAAAATCTAAAATAAATAAAATCCACGGACATTTAATAAAAATAAAAATATGATAGGAAAATGTAAATGTCAATAATTAAAACTGATAAAAATAAAAATAATGTAAATAATTAAAAGGATTATTAGTTCATTCACAAATTTCATGTCATGCAGGTTATTACTTCAAATGAGGGGAAGGAAAAACTTTGTTACAATGGCTATATTTATGTTGTTCAAGTACGCGATAAATCACGTATTCGCTGGCGGTGCTCAAAATCTAGTTCAATCAAGTGCAAAGCCATTCTTAAAACTACACTAGAAATAGATGACACCAAGATTTCAATAGCTCACAATCATCCGACAGATCCCGAAGAAGTAAAGGTTGCCAAATGCATATCACAAATCAAGGACAAGGCGTTAATATCGCGAACAAATCCGGTAGAATTATTTGTAGAGGGGGTGGCAATGCTTGACAATGTAACTAAGTCACGTATGTCTATTAGAGATTTGCAACCTATTCCAATCACTTTAAACATGGATTTTGAAAAAGCCGTGATACAAGCGTTTAGAAGTTGCATCTGACGAGACGAAAATTGCGCAACCAATTGTCTATATACCTTACCTGATACCACTACCAAAGGCTAAAGTGCCATCGTAGTTCTAGTTTATTATTTAAAGTATCTGGTAATATACCGATTTTCATCAAGAAAGACTTTTGTTTGGGGATAATTTTGGGTTAGTTTCCCAATTGGAGTGTGCCTGATCCTTACAATTATTCTGGCAAATATGGTTCAGGGCCGAACTAACATTAGGCACATAGCTCTTTCGTAGGTCTCAGATATTACTACTGAATACGAAAGATATAAGAAAAAAGTTTACCACATTTTTTACGAAAGTTCCGAATTAAAGAGCCAAGGACGTACGAACGCGAAACTTATTTGGTAAGAGTCAAATCAACTTAAAATTTAAAATGAATGGTGTAAATCTAAGCTTTCCTTAACGAGTCGACACTGAAACGAATCCAACGAGTTTAGTAACCTACATAAAACCAAAAAAACACAACCTGAATCCATAAAGAGCAAATAAATTAATTTTTTCCTAGGTTCGAACTTGGGCTTAGCACACGGAAAGTTTTAGTTAAATGGGTTCTGCACATTTCAGCTAACGATAAAGGTCGCTACCGTTACTGAAATTGAAACCGGGGCCATACCGAACGAAGGTCAAATTCGGGCAAAGAAGGCTGGATTTTGCCAATTCTACTTTGTCGAGTCGTATCTTTGAAAATTTCCTGAAAAAATAGGGTTTTTTAAAAAGGTCGTCAAAAGTCTAATATTTCCAAAGGACGTCATTTCACCAATTTATTCAAAGGGGCATCCCTGATTGAGAAGGAAACTGCATCCAGCGCTAGGACATTATTGTTTAATAGTGTAAAACTATCTATTTTGTTGGTCGATTTCATTTGTTGCAGTTTAAAGTGACTATTCGAAAGCGCAGTCTAATCATCGGACTTTTTCAGGGTCGAGCGTATTAGTTACAGGCGACAATCGTGTCCACAAGTGCGCTGTCCAACAGGATGAATTATTTGATTTAGAGTCTTATTGAATAACAGTTTAAAATAAATGGGCCGATTGTTTACGTTCAGCTATTTAAAGTACAATCCTGGACAGTTAGTGGCACTAGACCACGGTGATTCGACACAGTGTTTCGGTACTTGTAAAGCGAAGCGGAACAATGAAGAGCTTTTTCTCGACAGCACTTGCCATTGCGCTCTTGGCTGCCGCATATGGTAAGACAATTCAACATCTCTGCAGATATTAATTCAATGCACTTTGCTATCATACATAGTACGGTGCACTTACTTATCATTCACTTTTACACATTGAAGGCACTAACAAGGAGAGTACCCGAGGTGTTTATTTCCGATTTAGTTCAAAGTCGGCCGTAATGTGGACCTATATGAGATATGAAATTTCCCAAAAGGAGACGTTGCACTACCCATTCGATTTGCCATGGCAACCGAAAATGTTTTTGACCACTTACAACCAAAATAAGATTTTTCCCTTATTTTACCCAAAAAGTGTTACAAATTTACCCTAAACATGTTTCAATTTACCCAAACTTGATGAAATTTACCTAAATGTGGTCCAAACTACACATTTCGTGATTTTCAAAATTTAAAAAAAAATTCGTAGCTAGGACCCTGTGAAACCGAGAAAATCCCATGCTTTTTTAAATGGAGATTTTATCGTTTTAAGTGATCAAAAACATTTTCGGTTGCTATAGCAAAACGGATGGGTAGTGCAACGTCTCCTTTTGGGAAATTTCATTTCTCATATAGGTCTACATTACGCCCGACTTTAAACAAAATCGGTAATAAACACCTCGGGTACTCTCCTTGTAAGTGATAGAGCTCGGGGAAACGTATAAATTAATCACCAAAATTTCAATTAATTATAATAAATTCAATTAATTGTTTATTTATGGATATTATTCGCGACTACTAAACGATTTAATAAGCAACAAATATTTTTTTATTCGGATAATTTTCGGATATATATGTAAAAGAAATGAACGGAAAATTTCTTATCCGAACGCCGAGCCCTACTAACAATTGAAAGTGATCGTATTCTGTGCACTAAGAGCTTACTTTCAGCGTAGATAAATTAAATGTACTATAACATTCAATGTAAAATTACATTTCATTTATTTCAAGTGCGCTTAATGAGCATTCAGTATATATTCATTTAATGCAATCATAGATCATTAAGTATATATACATTTATTGCACTCAAAGAGCATTCAATATATATACATATAATGCATTCAAAAATCATTCAGTGTATATAAATGAAGTGCACTTAGAGATTAAGTTACGACATTCAATGCACTGGAAGCTCACATTCAGCGTATATATATGTATTGTACAATCACATTCGATGTTGAAGTACATGCATGTATTGTAATATAATGAACACTAAAAGATCATTCAGTATATATAAATTAAGTACCTAAGAGATTATTTAGTGTGCATTAATTCAATGCATATACATACGTGTTCAGTTGCAGTTAGCAAGACATTCATTGCATATACAACTAGTGCAGTTGGCTATGGCATTCCGTGCACATATTTGCTCAGTGCAAGTAGTGATCACATTACGAAATACTAGTTGCAGCTTTCGTTAAGTTGATACTGATTTGTTCGTAATAGGGCAAGACGGAAGCAGCTCTTCTGAGACCAGTTCGCAGGTAAAATAAAACACTCGGATACTCCAAATATCCGTTCATCTAGGAGCAGCTAACACAACAGCCCCCACAAGGAGAACGCAGCTAGCCTTTAAACACGCTAACGAAGTTTTGTGTGCAACTTTCATTGGACGAGCCTTTACGCTGAAAGTTTTACGGGCGGGGGGAAGACAATTTCCGAAATTTTCCCTACCGTCGGCAGCAGGCGCTAAAGCGTCCAATCAATGAAGACTGTACACAAGACGGTTTGCGTTCTCCTTGTGTGGGGTGCTGTGTTAATGCTCCAAGGTGGCATAATATTCAAATTGTCGTCTGTCCTAATTGCTCTCTACTCTGTTAAAAAAATTCGTTCAGAAGACGTTCAACTTAGAACAGTCTGTTCAAATATGAACGACAGCGTTCTAAAGCTAGGTAACAGAGAATGGTGTGTTCAAGATATATTATTTCGTTCAAATAAGAACGAATGCTCTTTCACCCTCTGGAGGAAGGTTTGTAAACTACACAATAGAATAGATTCGTTCCAATAGCCAGGAGCTCGTTCCCCTTAGAACAGGTTTTACACACAATCCTAAATGGATTTCTTTGTATTGGTTTCATGTACATGTACTAACATATAAGCGTGACACTTTCAACGTATGACCAAAAGTAAAAAATAAGTGTGACACTATTTTGCGGAAATCTTCGTATGGCCAAAAGTAACAAACAAGTATAACATCCATAAAGTAATAAATGAGTGGTTTAGAGTGCGCTTTGTTATAGGTAGTTTTTTCGTACATTATTATGTTGTTTTAAGTTAGTGTACTGGTTGATTAAACTATTACTCGTAGTAATTTATTTACAGGGTAAGTTAGAACATGTTGTAATGAAGTTGTTTTTGTAGTTGTATGTACAGTGTGTTTGGAAATTTACCGAAGATTCAATTTCATTGTTGGAGCGTAGCTCCTTCCCTAGCGACTCAAATGGCGTTAGGTCTGTAAAGCTGTTTCTCAGAAACTACCCCACCTATTGAAAAGAAACTTTACACAAATAACGATATAAATAACCTCCGTGTCCTAACGAAGTGGAAAACAAAAAAAGTTGTGAAAGGTCCGAATTTATAGGACACGCACCGTTTTTGTTAAATATATTTTTATTTGATTGGCAAGGTAGATGAAATTCGTTCGGAAATGTAATAGTTCTTTTTATAAACTAACGTGGCCTTCTTGTTGAAATGTTGCTCTTACGTCACAGTCTCTTACTTTGACAAGCCTGTTAGCGCGCGCTACAGTCGCGAGGAATATAGCTTTTTCTAGAGCGCGTGCAAATCGCTCGTGCGAAGAATACACAAATAAAGCTGGGTCTTGTGACGTAAGAGCAACATTTTAACAAGTTGGGCAAGACCACTTTTTATTTTATAAAATCAACTATTGCCCAAGTTCCAGAATTAAAATTTACAGAAAATATATCGTAATATACTGCAATTTTTTTTGACGTTTTCAGCATAGATATAAATTCTAAAATCGTCCGTTACCAGTTCTCGGCCTATCGGCTGAGAATAGAATGTAATATCTTTTGCGCTATGAAAAGGTTTTATTTATTTTGCGCATATCACTTTCGTGGTAGATATTTTAAGCTTAATAAGATGGTTGTAGTTGAGGTTGGAACTAAATTCAAATAATCTAGTTTTAGACCTGGTTTTCCTTTTCGGGGGGCAATGGGTTAGGTTAGGTTACTATTAGTAATTTAGCATGATGAACCGCCGGCAGAAGACATGAGCTATAATTTTGAAAACAATAACTGTATGTACTTTTTGTATTGGATAACGATAAAACATTCCAAGTCGAACGATAAAATGATCCACGGTGAACGACAAAGTGTTCCGCGGCCAACGAGAAAATGATCCAAGGCATACGACAAAGCGTTCCACCGCAAACGACAACACGTTCTAATTTGAACAAAGAAGGTTTGTTCAATATAGAACATCTAAGTTCAATATTGAACCATCAACCATCGTTGTTCATATTAGAACAAAATGGCGTTATGTTACAGGGACAACCTTCTGAACGGCGATTTGTTCAAATTATAATAAATTTTTATAACAGTGTACGGCATCCCCTTATTTTGATTTCTGAGGCTGTTATAACGATTGAGCTTTAGCTAGCGCTAAAGAACGATAGGTGGAAAACGTATGAAATATTACAAGTAACTTTATTATGCACAGGACACGATCATAGTAGGCGTTCTCCTTTCATGATATTAAGAACGAGCTTAATATTGTTTTCTTCCGCAGACATGTCTCAAAGGGGGCCAATGTGTGGATAAAAAATTAGCCGATCAATGTTACGAAAAATCATATCAAACTCCAACCTCGATAACAAAGGTAATTAACCAAACTGAAGAAAGTACTGTACTAGATATGGGACAGACATTACGTTTTCGATTACATTAAGACTTTATTAAAGCTAGTTTCGGTCCTATCATTGCCACCTATATTATGAAAAGGCCCCTGTTTTTAGAGATGGCCATGAATCTATTCTATACTAAAACAATTGGAAGGGTAGTTCTCATTGTTATTATGTTATTTGTGCTAAATGAATGGATTTGTTTTTAATTTTGGTACTTTAATATCTATTAGGTAATTTTTTCTTAATTCACTAGTCATATTGTTTAGCGATTCCATCAGGGTAAACAATTAAGCGTGACCAAATGTAACATAATTACTCGTAAGTATGCCTCTGTAAAACATTTCTATAGAAAAAATCTACATTTCCATAGAAAGCAAATCTTCTTCGCTAAACTCCGGCTCCCATAAGTTGATGACCAGTTTCTCGTCACAAATTGGGTTTACGTCAGAACCCGTGTGCAAGGTTTCAAGAAAAACCTTTTCAACATACATATGAGTTATTACGTTACAATGGCGTAACTGATAACAAGCTCGGTTACTAAAAAAAAACAACTATTTTTTTCGAACTTTTCAGTCAGGATGTCAATGGAAGTGTGTTACGGACGGCCACGCGATTCCACTCGACGATGACGATGGCGCAGATTGTGTCATCAGCATATTTGTAAGTCGATTTTCCCTACAATTAATATATAATTTAAGTAAGCTGGCAGCGCAGTCGAAAAACATCTAGTTCTTGCTTAAGCTCCGTCTTAACATAAAATGCATTAATTTATCATTTAAAATAATTCAAGCCGTACAAGTAAATACTTTCTAGATAATGTCTGATAAAAGAGAACTGACGGAGCTATTAAAACAATAGTATGCTCATTAGATAATTAACGCATTCCGAAGTTGGCTTTACTATTGAAAATACGAAAAAAATACAATATTTTCCTGGTAAAACCTATTACGTGGGAATTATATTGTTTGGCCAAAACGAAAAATGCAATAGTCCCATGGCGAAACGAAATATTTAAGATTTAATTTAGTTGAATATTTAGATAAATATTAGTTTAAAGTTTTAGATTGGATGTGAAATAGTGCTCCGCAGATCCGGCTCCGGCTCCGGCTTTTTAGGGAGCCGGAGCCAAAACTCGGCTCCCTAAAAAGCCGGAGCCGGAGCCGGATGCAAAATCCTAGAGCCGGAGCCAGAGCCGACTCCGATTGCACTAATAACTGTTTTAAGCGCATGTATATATTCAGATAACACTAATATTTCTGTGAAAGAATACACGATTGTGTTTCAAAAGCTAATTAAAGCGTTAAATAAACTTCACAGCATCATCATTCATCAATACTAATAAAAATATTTTATTTTATTTTTACACAAGATAGAAAACAAAATTACCAGTGGAGTGTACCACTACTACTGCTAGGACTTAAATAATTAGTATTTACCAAGTTATCAGTGGAGTGTACCACTCCTACTGCTAGGACTCGTAAATTCATAACAAAAAAGGGAGCGTTCATTAATTACGTGAGGCGATTTTGGTGATTTTTCGACCCCCCCCTCTCCCATTGGTGAGATGTCGTGAGATTAGGCTCGACCCCCTCCCCCCCTAATAGCACGTGAGATTTTTCAAAGTGTGTATTTTTAGTGTAAATACGTTAATCTGTGTTTGATTGCGTTGGATTTATTTAAAAAAACGTAATTTGCTTAATTATTTATATTAAAGACAAGTTAAGACTAGTATTTTAGAACGTAGTCTAGAATCACAGTGAGAAAATCGAACAATAACAAACTTAAATTTAAAGTATTAAGGAACTACTAAAATTCGTAAATTAATATTCATTCTAATTCAGTCCACGGGGACTCATGTGTGGTCTCAAGAGTGACTACTGGAACCAACATGTCCATGTGATTTTCAGTAAAATAATCTGCTCCTTCAACCTCGCTCTGATTAAGCCACTTAAAACCGTTGTCGCTTGTACACAGAAGCTCAGTAACTCGGCGTGCCACAATCCGTGAAGATCACACTTTGCACGCTGGTGCAGGTGGTGCTCTGTGGACCGCACGCCGGTGCTCTGCAGCTCTTGTGACGGATGAAAAGTAGATACCGCATGTACTGCAGCATCTCTTTTTCAGATCACCACGTACACTTGGGCAATAGAGGTCATAGGGCATGCTGATGAAGGTGTGTAAGGGTTGAATTACTTAATTTAACCCAGTTTATCGCAATTTTACACTTTTTCTTGCGGAAAAATTACGTGATATTTGCCGAACCCCCCCCCTCTCCTCCACGTGAGATTGGATGAGATTCAGCTCGATCCCCTCCCTCCCCTAAACGCCCCACTTAAATTTATGGACGCTCCCAAAGCTTAGACATAGAAAATTACCATAAAGGTATTGAAGCCGGCTCCTGGAGCCGGTTTGAAACACTTGGAGCCGGAGCCGCGGCTCCAGATCCGAGTCCGGTCTTCACCGGAGCCGTATTGAAGCCGGAGCTGGAGCCGAAGCCGACTCCGGCTCCGGAGACATGCGGAGCACTAATGTGAAATTACTTCTAAACCTTAAATTCGCTATTAACTATCTTTTTCAAAATGGCCTTTATAGTAGTTATTTATTGAATGTGTTTCGCCATTTCCGCCATTACCACTCGC